>NC_045606.1:94912843-95512843 GCF_009762305.2 Zalophus californianus
TTAAGAATTCCTCATATCAGTGAGGTGATATGATACATGTCTTTCTCTGATTGACTTATTTCACTCAGCATAACACCCTCCAGTTCCATCCACGTCATTGCAAATGGCAAGATCTCATTCCTTTTGATGGCTGCATAATATTCCATTGTATATATATACCACATCTTCTTTATCCATTCATCTGTCGATGGACATCTTGACTCTTTCCACAGTTTGGCTATTGTGGACATTGCTGCTATAAACATCGGGGTGCATGTACCCCTTCAGATCCCTACATTTGTATCTTTGGGGTAAATACCCAGTAGTACAATTGCTGGATCATATGGAAGCTCTATTTTCAACTTTTTGAGGAACCTCCATACTGTTTTCCAGAGTGGTTGCACCAGCTTGCATTCCCACCGACAGTGGGGAGAGAGAAAGAATCTTAAGCAGTCTCCATGCTGGGCACAAACCCAAGGCAGTCTTGATCTCACAATCCTGAGATCATGACCTGAGCTGAAATCAAGAGTTAGACATTGAACCAATGGAGCCACCCAGGCGCCAATAAACTATATTGTTTAAAGTTGTGCATAAAGGGCAGGAAAACTGTAAAGGAAAGCAAAGGAGGTCACAAACATCAGCTTAGTGTTCCATCCTGAGGCAAGGGAGGGACTATGTTCTTGGAAGGGCACATGAGGGGCTTCAATTACTGGTGATATTCTACTTCTTAGCCTGGGGCTGGTCTGATGGTTCACTTTACAATTATTACTTAAATTGTACCTATCTTTTATGCACAATTTTTGTGAACATGACATATTCCAAAATAGCAAGAATATTGTTGGGTTGCATCTTCTGACTCTAAAAGGCCCAACTTCAGTTATTAGAGCACATTATAACCTATGTAGATTATAACATGACAGTGTTCCTAAAAATACTTTCTTTTTTCCATTTTAAAGTTTATATTATAACAAATGGATTATAGCAAGTAAAGTTCAAAGTTCTGCCTTCTTCTGAGGTGTAACTTACTGCTTCTTCCTTCAAATTGTCTGGCTTTAGCAGAGATTCAGACAACTTCCATATTTCCTTTTAATTTGATCTTTAAGAGCCTTAAGACAGCGTCCCAACTCCTACCACCAGATCTCATTATCTCTGGGAGGGTCCAAGAGATGGAATCTTTTTGATAGAAAATCATAATATTCTAGTCGTGTTAATTTAAATCACTTATTACTTGCAACTCAGAACTGCCAAGGAATCTTGCTTCAAGTAAAGGCAAAAAAAAAAAAGGGTAGAATTTCCCTCAATACTGTTTTTCTTGTTTGTTTTTTTTTTCCCACTGAATATAGGATTTGGATATAATTAAAGGGATACACTGGCTCAAATCCTTTTAAGGGCAACGACCTATCCACATTCATAAAACAATTTCCTGCCATTGCGGGAGTAGCTAGATCTCCCAATAGAACATCAGCTCTAATTAAGGTATCCACTGCATAATTCTGCTTAGAGTCTTTAATACCCTCATGTACACACACACACATACACACACATGTACATGCACACATATTTGGTTGGCATCAATATGTGAGACTAAAATTTCCCTTCATCTGATTATTTGGTCAGCTGTTTTCAGATTGATTTGCTCTGTTACTTTGGATCCAGTATACCAGTTCCCATGGCCCAGGGCTTGACCCCAGCGAAGTTATTGGAAGTGGTTCAGGAATTCTCTCTGCACCTGACTATTTTATTCTGGAGCCTTTCAAGATCTTCAGGCTTGACATGAGTTGCTGCCTTTAAGAGCTCTCATTTAGTCCTAAAGCAGGGTCAGAGTCCTTGACAGGATGTTTGAGAACAGAGATTCAAAAGAAATAAAGATTCATGAGGTCCGAGACTCTGGTCTTCAGGATAGAGTCAGAATTCCCTGATTGTGGCCCCCATTTGGTGAGGTGATTTTGACCCAGGGATGGGTGAAATTCCTGGTAAATTGAGTTTTATTTCCTAGTATGCTTTTTACATTTTTTTTTTTTTTGGCAGAGCTCTTCTTAGTCTTAACGATCTTGTGACTGACTAAACCTATCATTCATTTTTTGATAAGTAGTTTGTAGCACTTGATGTTCTTCTGTGAGTAGATTTTTTTTTTTTTTTTTGTAACCAAGCGGCCAAGTTTCCTTCTCTGTGTGGTATGAGCCAAGTGGAAAGGCAGACTGTACTGGGATCCAAAGAGCATCTTATTGCTTCTTTTCCCCAGTGGGTGGTCACTAGCTCATGTATGTCCCAAATGAGTAGGCTGAAGAAGCCTGCCCATATGTCAAATGGGTTAACTCCATCAGTTAAAAAGACTACTCATCTACGAACCTCTTTCTTAGAAGGGGGGGTTTAAGTGAGAGAAAGGTAATGTTTACTTTGGGAGGGTATTTTTCTGTGGTCTAGATATCTCTATGGCCAACAGGGTATCTTTCGGGAAGGTTCTTGGGCTTGTTTTAATGATCATCTATTTTATGAAAGTCATAGATTTAATAAGAGGTATTAATTAATATTTCATATGTGTAATTGATAAAGGCAGTGACCCTGTTGTATGCCAAGAATCTAAATCCATTCTAACAATATTACGAGCTAAACAGTAGAATGAATTTATTTCTATTTGAGTATCAGAGCGAATTGATTTGGGAGATATTTCATGGATAGTATAAGCGAAACTTGTCCTCCTTTGTGTATCTCTATTCAAAGATCAAAAGCCATGGTGTCTTTTGGTGAGATATTTGCCTTCATAATAAAGACAAACTCTCAAAGACCTTAAAGAAAGATTTGTATAGTAGGTTTAAATTACCCCTTCAGGGAATTTATGTATTTGCCCTCTTCTAAAAGTTATATTTCTTGGCTTTAAAAAATTCCCTTAGAATATTTTTTAAAAAGTGAAGAGCATATTGACTGTCAGTTGCTTTATGGGAAGAGTAGCACGGATAGCTCTTGTAAATGAAAACTAGTGCAGGGACTGAGTTTGCCACTATGGGAACGGTACTGTTGATAGTCAGGAGTTGTAATGTTTCCGCGTAGCCACAAGGAGGAGACAAAGAACAATGTAGGTGACCGCAGACTGTATCGACAATGCCTTAAGGTTCAGTCAAGATAGAAATTAATTCCCTTTAGCGGGGCTTCTTATTTCATTTTAACACTATTTGCCAGAAGTAAGAGGTCTTATGGTTCCATTCAGTGGGACCAACCACTAGAGCTTTAATGGTTTTGAAATTAATTGCCCATTCTTCTGATAAGCCAGTGGCTATATAGTGCTGAGGGGAGAAGATATAGGTAGAGTCCTTCTTATCGCCTTTAAAACTGTAAGGCAGCCATTTACTACTTCCCTAAATTACCCCAGGGTGATGTCTTTCCTTTGAAATTTATCCAGTTTTCTAGGAATGTGGGTATTTCAGATATTAGATCTAATAGCCTATGAGAATATACGTGGTTCCTTGTCCCACACTCTGAGACATGAAGATGGAAGTTGGGGTATCCTTAAGAATGAACAAAGGACACTTGGATACAAGTCCTGTGTTTCAGACAAGCTTCTAGGACTCCACCGAGCTGTTATTTTGAAGCATCAGATCTTAAATCCTCCAGACTAGGTAGGGCAGGGTTGTGGTATTAAAGGATGTGTACCTTGGGTGAATGACCCTTATCATTAAGTAACTTCTTTTTGAGTAGCTAGAAATAACATGCTGGGTTTTTTAGCAGTTTGAATCAGGTTGGCTGTTTGTGGTCAGTAGCCACATACATGTAAGTTTCATGCACATAGAGCTGCAGGTTATGGCAGACCCAGTAAGCATCTGTAGCGTGTTGGCTGCAAGTGTGGGCTCTGGAGTCCCAGCGAACAGGGCTGGAAACGTGGCTTCACCACTTAGCTTTGTAGCTCTGCTTCCTTCTCTGCAAAGTGGAGACAGTAGTAGTACTTATTCTGTAGGACTGTTGTGAGCATAAATAAATAAAAGCACTTATAACAGTTCCTGGCAAACAGCATTTATTGATGATTTATCATGGCTACATTCACATGCTTGTGAGCAAATATACTCTGGAATACAGAATGCCCTGAGACAGTCACAGTTACAACTAACTGTGAACTTAGAAACAAGCAGCAGAGCTTCCCCTTTTAAGAAGGGGAAGGTTCTAGTTGCCACTACAGAGAGTGTGGGGAGCAGTCAGGTTTTTGTCTTTGTCTCTATGGCAACCTCTCAAACCCAGTATTTTCCATCCATGTACTCCTCCTTAACGTCATGGTTAAGACCACCAGTTCTGAAGTTGAATTTCCTGGGTTCAAATCTTTCCTCTACCTATAGGGAGGCTAATCCTATGTGGAGACAACCAGAAAATCAGGTACCAATATCTTTTTGGAGGTTAAATTTGATATTTAATAAAAATTCAGTAGTTAACATGAGCTAAATCAGAAGTTTGGTGAGCTTCCATTTTCTAGGTGAATTTTTGTTTAAATTCTAAGTCTTCGTGGAGGATTTTTTTCATTGCTGGGGGTTTCACTCAAGCCCTGACTCTTCCTCTTATTAGCTTGGTTACTTCAGAGTTATTTAATATCCCTAGACATCTGTCTCCTCAACTATGATGTGGGGATAATAAGAGTAGCTGCTTCTAAGGCCTGTTGTGAAGATTCCATGGGCTAGCTCATAGAAAACACCCCACGCTATGCCTGGGACAGACTGACTGTCATTGTGTGCTAGGTGTCATCACTGTTCTTTCCATTCACAAATGTTTATTGTGTGCCTTTCATGTGAAAAGCACCTGGCAAAGGATAGTAGTGGAATAAAAGGAAATTATCCTAGAATCAGTAGGAGGATGATGGGATTCATAAAAAGACATTCCCTCCATCACTTCTCCTTCTGAGGAGCCACTCTGCTCTGAACACAGCTCATGGAATGCTATTCAACATGACAAAAATATGGTTTAAAAGCAAGCTAGGGAAAAATGGCCACACCCCATCATTAATCCTGGAGATGGAGGTCTAATGAGAACTCCACCTAGCCAAAGAGTTGGGATGGGTTGGAATGGATTGTGTGAAAGCTCAGGGAGGCTGCGTTGTGGATTAATTTGGTCTGCTGCGCCCAGAATAATCCTGGTCCCAAGCGAAACCTGTTGTGCAGGCGGACTTCTCATCACAGCTGCCGTTAACACCAGACACCGCCTTGATTCTGTGGTGACCAGAGGGGTCAGTTGCCTATTCTGTGCAAAGAACAAACAGGCTGGTGGACTTGGCAGGCTTTGCTACGTGACATTTACTTTTACACTTGATCTTAGCCAAAAGGCCGAGAAGCGATGTGACATTTACTTTTGGTTGAAACAAAAGTACTAGAAGATGGAACTAACCAAGAAGACTAAGTGGCTTTGTGACAACCAGTTTGAGTTTATACCATCTCTCTCTTTTTTAAGATTTTATTTATTTTAGAGAGAGAGAAAGGGTGAGTGAGCAGGGGGAGGAGCAGAGGGAGAGGGAGAAGCAGACTCTCTGCTGAGCGTGCAGTCCCCACGCAGGGCTTGATCTCACTACCCTGAGATCACAACCTGAGTTGAAATCAAGAGTTAGACACTTAACTGACTGAGCCACCCAGGTAGTCTTTATACTGTCTCTTTTGAGTTTACACAGTTCTTTGGGTTAGGTCATACCCAAGAATCCTTCCAGAAGTGGGAGAAGGGACAAAGGACAGGCTAGGATCTCAATAACTATCAGTGATATCATGTCTGGAACAACACTGATAATGCATTAAACACTCTTACGCAGAGACTACATGCCCACCTCAAGGTGGCCAACTCTGAAGTGGGATTCAGTTTTCAGGTTGTCCAGACAGACCACCATGGGCCCTGGCAAAAGCTAAAGAATACCCTTGCATGTGTATGCATATTGCAGTGGATGAACATGTTTACCATTATCAAACACCATACTTTTATCCCCATGTCATGGATGAGAATACAGAAGCATAGACAGAGACTTTTTAAGAGATTTTCCATAGTACCAAAGCAAGTTCAGGGCTCTCTCTATATCAGCCTGTCTCTCTTGCCATTAGGAAACTTCCCAAAGCATAAGAAATTACCAGCCATGTTCAGGGCTGGCAGGGGTGAGGAGTGATATCAGATTATTATGGTAACCCATAGTCTTTAGAACTGTTGATCAAGGGGCACCTGGCAGGTTCAGTCGGTTAAGCATCTACATTTGGCTCAGGTTATGATCTGACTCCCTGCTCAGCGGGGAGTCTGCATCTCTCTCTCTCTCTCTCTCTCTCCCTCTGCCCTTCCCCCTGCTCATGCTCGCTCTCTTGTGCTCTCTCTCTCTCTCTCTCAAGTAAATAAAATCTTAAAAATAAAAAAAGAACTGTTGGTCAAAAGTAGGAGCGGAGAGCCTGCAGGACCTTAAGATATGCAGATGTAAGATCCTCTGCTGGAGGATTAGGGCGGTGAAACAAGGCAGTGAGAGCAACAGTACAAACGGGAACAGTAACAAAGGCATTTTCCTGAGAAAGTTGGTGTCATTTTGTCTTATGACCTAACTGCCTCTCCCCCACCACCTTGCTGCACGTCGTTTACTTCTGAGGATGCCTGTACACCCGCATGGGGTTTTCCTGCCACTCAGGCAAACAGGCCAGGCTGTTTGCCACTTCCTTCTGGACAGGCCAGCCCCAGGCCTCAAAGAATGGAGCCAGATTCTTCTGCACCTTTTCAGAGAACTTCTTCACCCACAGATTCATCTTGCCATCCTTGTCTTTGGGGATGCCAGAAAGTGTTTGGTACTCAGCAAAGAGCTGGGTGAACGGCTCCCACCCAAAGGCCTCCTGGAGCTGAGAAGAGAGAGAGGGACAGGGTGAGGAACCAGTTTGTGGAGGTACCTGCAACGTGCGCGTTCCAAGTGTATTTCAGTTACAGTGATTCCTTCCCCTTGATCATTCATGAGCTTCCCTCCTGTGATTTGCCTCTGTGTCCCCTACCCTACCCTTGCACATAAATATAATCCCGTTGGCTCACTCCACCTCTTGGCCACAAAACCTATAACCCTTCTATTTAGTAGGGGACTTCACAGGGAAACTAATATCTGAAAAGGCATAAATATTCAACAAATGAGTTATTATAATGATCTCTAATTAAAAAAATTATATTCCCAGATACTAAATGTTTTCCTAGGCATCAGACGGGTCTGAACCTGACTTATATCAGGGAAACGCTTATATCTCGCATGTTTGGCCTTTGGGACCCTAAAGGCTGGGAACTTCCAACACTTTCCAGACATAATGAAATCCCTGTTTTTATACAGCCATTTCAGATCTGTAACTATTTTCAAGGCTACTATTTTGCTCTGTGGAGCACTCCCTTTGGGGCAAAACAGGAAGAAGCAGGCATATCACAAGGGGCTCAAAAGGAGAGTGACTCATGTTCACGGAGGGGCAGCCCACCTGAAAGCCACAGCCAGGAGGCCCTTGTCAGCTAAGATAAGAGAGGTCTAGAATGAGCAGGGATCCTGGGGTGTCCCAGACCACTCGCCCTTTTGTGCAGGAGAATTCTGACTCTGGGGTGTAAAACCTAAGGACAGATGACATCTGGGGAACAGCTTTGACAACTCGGAAATGTTAATGTTCAGAGCAGTCTTGGGGAGAGGACAGGGCTTTGTGCATATTTCACAGGAAGTCCACCTGCTTCAGGACTTTGGTATTCTCCCATTGGGTTAGTTGGTTATTCATTTATTCATTCTAAAAACATTTCAGGTTCAAGTGGGATGACTGAAGTCAGAGAGCCTCAACAACAGTTATCTCCTAAAAAGCCTCTTGTAATGCAGTTGTCCTGGAGACACACCACTGTTATCACGAAGGGACGAAGGGATGCAACACTCACAAAACTAAGGTGAAGAGAAACAAAGCACAGCAAAACAACACCCACTTCTGGAGCACTTATTAGGAGACCATGGTCAAAACCAGTGAGTGGAAGCGCTGGGCTCCAACCTGAGTTCAGGAATGACTAACTCAGAACTTCTGCTCATGACCGGTAGACCAGTAAGCTGTAGTTTCTCTACTTGGTTTCCAGAATACTTTTCATTTCCTCTTACTTAACATCACAAAGTTAACATCACACAGGGCGCCTGGGGCAGGTGTTATTTCCTCAGTCTTAGAGAAGTCCCACTAGGCTGTCAGGTCCCCCATGCCCAGGCTGGAGGGGACGGCGAAGGGGGTCCAGGAAGCTACATGATGGAGGGGTCTGCTGGCCCTCACCTCCCTTTCTGCTCCGTACCTGTAGATATGTTTCCAGAGCTGTCCACACATTCCAGTCATGCAGGGGGGCTCCTTTTCCCAGGTGCATTTTGATTCTCTTCTTTCGTTCTGGAGGGCTCAGAGCAGGGTGGGCCCTAGCCCTGGGGATGCCCAGGACTGTTTCATGCACATAGACAGACCAGAGGTTGCAGGTAGCCTCAGTGGTGTGTGGCGGGAACTCCCACTCTTGTCGCTGCTGGTTGTGACCCAGCTCATGGATGGGTCCCCACAGACCCGTGCTCCTCATGCCTGCCTCATTGATGAGCTCTTGCACCGACTCCAGGTGGCACATGATGGGGTATCCTGAGTGCATCCAGCCTGGGATTTCAGAAGGAAGAGATGAGGCTTGGCAGAGGTGGGGGGCACCCAAACCATTTCCCTTCATGCCTCTCCACTGGGTAACTTTTCCACACCATCCTGGCTGCCCCCAGTAATGCCAGAATCTCCATGCTGATTAGAGAGTAGATGGCTTGCTCTGCTTGGTCAGAAACTGAACAGTCCCCAGCCCCCTTCCCAGCCTTCCGTGCCAGGGTTACGCCCTCCTCCCCGCTCTGGCCCTGAACAGGACCAATACACTTTCCATAGCCATTCTCACTGGAGGTCAGTGCTTCATTTGTGTGAGTTTCCTATCATGTGAGTCTGTGACACTATATCCCGTGTCTGAATTTCCCTGAGGCTGCAGCAGTGTCAGTTCTTCTTCTGCCATGTAAGCCACGGTTGTACAGATTTATGCACTTTAGCAGAGATAATCTTCTCCTTTTTTAAAGAGAAAACTGAGATCCAAAGGAATGTTCTGTATGTCAGAACCACGTTTCCTTATTTTTTCTTTCATGTAAACCAGTCAATACTTAACATAAACTTCCTTCCTTCCTTTGCCAACTCTGACTTCTGTTTGAAGGAATGTTTCTGTTTCGCCTTGAAACAATGAAGAGATGGCTCATTGCTATCTGTGAACCCCTAGCAGCATTTTTTTTTTTTCTGAGATTGTTCTACCATCCTGTGAAATCTCACCTTGTAGATGTAAATGATTCACCTTTTCATATGGGAACATCTTTGCACCCCCATCAAGGTCTACGTCTGTTATGTCTTTTTTGCTTTACTGGTGAGATTATGCCTTTCACATATGGGGCATTAAAAAAGACAAAAGAATGAATAAATGGCATCCACTGACTAGAAGCACCCACCAGCTGAGATCTGCACATCAGCAACAATCCTCTCGGGACAGCAGAAAGGGAAAGGCCGGGCTGCTAGCCGGGCTATCGCGTGCATCATCTCATCCCAGAGGCGGAGCGCTGGCTCAGGGTCCTCCAGGGCTCGCAGGTTTGCAGTCGGCACCGTCAAGATGATATTATCTGTTGCCAGCTCTCCCCAGGGAGCTGTGCTCTCCTGGATACAGTTCCTCCAGTCCTCCAGAGATGTCTTACCTGGGAATAAATATTGTGGGCCTGTCACCCATTTCCCCAACTTACCTTGAACTCCAGGAGGAGGACACTGAAATAATGAACTATTAACATGTGGGTCTACATGCTATGAAGTAAAGGACTGGCCTCCAGAGCCTCCTCTTGGTTCTGCCGGAAGTCTCCATGGACATGGTATTCCATAGCTCCCACCTCTGCTTACATCTTGAACAGTTCTTCCCCGCTTCTGTCTGCCATTCCCTACCCCACCCTTCCTTAGCAACCGGCCCATAACAATGGTGGCATCCCCAGTGCCCCCACTTCCCTCAGCATTCAGTCCACTCACCCAGCTTGTAGTATGGGGCAGGCACAGCCCTCTTGATGGTGACAGATATGGGGCCCAGTTTGCTGCCCTTTGGCACGATGACATAGAGAAGGCCACCCCAGAGGCAGGAGATGGATCGTATGGTCCTGTCCATACAGCACTGATGAGTCACCACAGGGGCTCGAGACAGCTTGCTGGCCTTGGTCAAGTTATCAGTGTGGCAGCCAATCTGTACCTGGGGAGGTGATTCCATCATGTGTAGGAGGAACTAGGTCCCTGTGGTGTGTGATGGGTGAATGACAGGTACTAGAAAAACACCAGCTTCCTCCTTCAATGAGCTATGCATGGAAACCTATGAAATTTTAGTACCCCAAAAGTCATCGGGACTGAAAGGTATGTGGAACCATTCTTCCAGGGATTTAAACAGCTTTACAATGGATTGTCACCAGACAGACCAGGCAGGATAATCCTGAGGCTGATACTGACTAGGGCCCCACGGGGCCTCTGTACCGGGTGGAGTCCGGTCTCTTGTGGCAGGGCCTACACCAGTGTGGTGATTCCAAAGCCAGGATGAGCCAGAGGGGATACTGGTGACCCTTTGTACACAGACAGGACACCACCCATCTAGAGGCGGCGGGATCTGGCCTGAGTGGGGAGGACTGATTCTCACTTCCCCCTTTGTCGAGGGCTCCTCTTCCTGGTCAGATGGGTTGAGGGCTGTTTTGTCTGGAGTCCTGGGGTTTCTGTTCTTAGGTTTCATGTAAGCGAGCTCCAGAAAGGAGGCTGACACAGAAGACACCCTGTAACAGGAAGTGACCCTCAGAGTTGAGGCAGGACAATTTTAATTCTGCCTCTAGGGCCTATTTTTGTGGTCCGATGAAGCACACCCTTCAGGTGTCCAGGTAATGACGTACAATGCAGAAAGGCTGTGTGCTGTTGGCCAATCGGGTGAAGTCCTGAGGATGTGACAGGTGCTCCTGGACCCCCTCATATCTCTTTGGGGGGGGGTGGGTAAAATCACCCCACATGGAAATCCAGGGGCTTAGGTTTGAGTACCTGAAATTAGCTCTGGCATTCAGTCCCTCCTTTAGGCTCCCTGAAATTGAGCTGCTTCGTCTATGAAATCTATGAAATGGGCAGAATAGTCCCTTCCTGGCCTCCTGGCAGCACTGCCGAGAGCTGAGGAAAAGCAAGTGGCTCTGTGGTTTGGGGTGTCGGCAGTGGGGGTTCTGGCCTTACCTTCAGGCCGGCAGAGGCTGCGGCTTCAGACAGTGAGACTTCTGCACTCTGTTCACCTGGGAGGTAGAGCCCAGTGCTCACCCAGGCATCACAGTGGCCTGACAAAAGCCATAGGAAAGGCTGAGTTCTTCGCTCACCTGCCTCTGCAGCACCTGGAGCCCCACAGCCCCTCCTGGAGGCGCAGCCCCTGCCCCGCCTCCCTCAACTCATCCATGCTTCCGGCATGCATCCCTCCAAAACCCTCAGCAGAACCCCAACCCCATCTTCCCAAAAGGACACGATAGACAATGAAGCTGGCCCACCTGAGCTTCAGTACCTGCAGTGTCCTGTGAGCCCGGGAACCCCACCTTTTCCCGGGTTCTGATGCTCTGGCCGCACCCCTCACTCTGTACCTGGGTTGCTCCCATCGATCTCCACAGTGATGGGGTGTCCAGAGCTGCAGGTCCAGGTTCCAAGCTCCTGTACTAGCTGGGAGCAGTCGGTCCCAGAGTGTGCCAGCTCCGTGGCCAGGCAGAGCACTGCAGCCTCAAAGGAGTCACCAGCCACAGGGTGCTCCCGGCTCACAGCTGGGAGGCCTGACAGACGCAGGGTCTTCCTCAGGAGTCGGTGCAAGGATATGTAAGCAGGGACCCCCTCTGCAGGGATCTGTAGGAAGGCTGCGCCATCTGCTCCCAGCTTTGCCAGCCAGCGCTTTTCCAAGTTCCCAGCCCCATGGCTCAATGCAGCCTGGAAATCGGACAGCGCCTTGCGGAAGTGGTAGCTCCACATCTCGGGGGTAGGGACAGGGAAACAGCCTGCATCAAGGGTCTGAGCTAGGATGCTGAGGCCTAAGCAGTTGAGGATAACGTTACCGGGGAAACCAGCCAAAGCAGAGCGGCCTGGGTTCTGGGAGGCCCACCACCAGGCCTGGCCCCCGATCAGCAGGCCCCCACCCTCAGCCACAAACTCCTGCAGCTGCTTAGCCTCCTGGTCACTGTAAGCCACACAGCAGTAGACACGCAAGTCATGCGTCAGATGGGGCTGCAGACTGCACTCCAGGCCATGCTCTGACAGGAGGGCACACAGGTTCTTTAGATGTGTGTTCACCCCCAATTTGCCCGTCTGGCCTCTGGCCAGCCAGCGCACAGCATTGAGCAAAAAGGGCCCCAGCTTGGGAGCACAGAGGATGGCCTCATGGGCAGCCAGGACCACCCGGCCCCGGCCATAGCGGGCAGCTGCCAGGAAGCAGCCGAGCGAGGCATCTAACCCCAGAGGGAAGGCGAGGGCCCCGTGCACCAGCAGCTGCGAGGGGACTCCCCCCGTCTTGATGTCCAGCTCTGAGATCCCTTCCAGGAGCTGCTGCTGATCCTGCCTCAGATCCTCCCCACACCTGCAAAGTGACAGGGGGACACAGGGGCTACAATCAAGTCAAGGAAGCACTGAAACAAGCTCAGTGGGGAGCTGGGGATGGGGAAATCTGTGTGGGGGTGCACAGATGACCTCATTCATGGCCATCTCGTTCTCACTAATAACGGCTAGGATTGGAGGATGTGATGCCGTTTACTTTATTGAGTCTAAGGCGGATTTTCCCACCTTTGAACAACTAACTGATGGCATAACCTTGTCTAATTGGCAGTGTTTGCTCTTACTTCATGACACACAAGATAATGGCGCTTCTTATGACTGATGAGGTCACAGACTTGATGAGATACTGAGGAGTGTGGTGGTGGCACATCTTAAAGTCCACATTCTCCGAGTAAACCTTTCCAGGAACTCTTCCCATGCTAGTCAACTGAGTGGTGAATATTCTGGCTTGACTTTCAGGTCTTTTTAAGTGATGACACATATAAACAAGTTAGGAAAAAACAGTCCATTCCTAGAGAAAGTGGTCCTACTTCATTTCTCAGAGCTAATTTTTTGCCAAAAAAAAAAAAAAAAAAAGCTGTGAAAACATCAAATTGCTAGCTCTGAGCCAGAAACATAAGTAAATTGTTCAATACCGCACTTAAAGATTGATGCAAACACACACTCTTTTAAAATTCTCACTTAAATCTGATGAGATTTACCACTTTTATTAAGAAATGGTCTAAGTGTCATAAATTCAGAAAAAGTTTGTATTTCAAGATTCTTTTAAAAACATTTTACTTATTTATGAGAGAGAGAGAGAGAGAGGGAGAGAGCACAAGCAGGGGGAGCAGCAGAAGGAGAGGGAGAGGGAGACTCCCTGCCGAGTGGGGGGCCCGATGCGGGACTCGACCCCAGGACCCTGGATCCTGACCTGAGCCGAAGGCAGACGCCTAACGACTGAATCACCCAGGCGCCCCTCAAGATTTTTTTAACCAACTTGTAGATCCTCTAAATGTCAAACAATGGGAGATTGGTTAAATAAGTTACAGTTAACTATAGATAGCATACCATATGGTAATTAAAATAATTATTAGATAATATTGGAAAATGCTTAAGGGAAAAAATTTCAAAATCAGATTCCAAGATACTGTGCCCTAAATAAACCAAATTTTGTGATATGAACCATCAAAAACAAAACCAAAAATGAGTAGAAAACACAAAACCAGACATAGAAGCAAAATCTAAAGAATATTTATCAAAATGTCTTCAGTGACCATCTTGCCTCGTGGGATTATACGCAATTTTAATTAGCTTTATAAAACTTTATTTCTCATAATAAAAATCAAATGTTAAAAAATAGTTTATTCAAGTAGCAAAACATTATTAGAAAAAGTACCTCTTGTACAGTTTCTCCTTAATTTCTCTTCAGCATAAAGGAGGAGCAAATAAAAAATTGGCATCATTCAGACCATGGCTTGCTGTTTATCAGTTAAAAACAACAGATAGATGCATGCGAATTAACGTGGACAGGTGTCCAGAATATTCTGCTGAGCAAAAAAATTCTAAAATAGCAGAACCTGGTGATGCAGTTTATGTAAGACAAAAATAAAACAAAGTTAATATATGTCAATGTAAATGTCAAAAAAGTTAGGGTTAAACCACAATAAACTTTTGGATTGTGGAATAGAGAGGGTTGGTATTGAAAGAGATGGTCAAAAGAGCTTTAGCCTCATTGGTATTTTTTTTTTTTTTCAAATCAGGAGAATGTACGCATGTAATTTCTTGGGCAATTAAAGATTAAAAATTAAATTAAAAATGTTAAGGTAAGTGCTGGAAAAATAGAGATAAAATGTATAATCTACAAATGTGTTGGGGAATTCAAGGAATAGAGAAAACTTAGTCAAGAAAGAATGCAGAAAGAAAGAAAGCATAAAAACAAAATAAGAAAGAAGGCAAGAGCAAGAGATACACTGAAGTTATCACTATATATGAATGCGTTAAATTTCTATATCAAAAGACAGAGGCTCTTGGATTGAGCCAAGAACATCTAGGTATAAGTTGCTTGTAAAAGACAGACTTGAAGCTGACACAGAAGGACTGAAAGTGTGGAAATCCGTATATCAACAAAGCTGTATCTGAGAAACACAGCAAAAAGAAACCAGAGGTGCCACTACTAATATGAGATGCAACTGAATTCAAAGAGGAAAGAATTAAAATACACAAAGATGAATATTTTTCATGGGTAAAAGTTACACTTCACAAAGGATATAATTTTCATCGGTTTTTAGGGCCCTAAGAACAAAGCACTGAAAGCAAAAACTGTTACAAAGCAAATTAAAATTTGATGAACTCATAATCGAGTTTGGGATGGTTATGCCTCTCTCAGCATGCAGTGGATCAGCTACATTGAAAAAAAAAAAGACGATAGAGATGCTTCGAGCAGAACCAAAACACACTTGATTAGAACCAGAGGACAATGGGGCAATATTCTCCCAGACTCTGAGGACAACAGAGAGCCTAGAATGCCATATTCCACTAATTTGTGGCATAAATACACAGAAAAAGCAGACTTTCTCAAACAGGATACGTTAAATAAAATACCAATTTTCAGCTCACACACATGCACAGAAGAGCAAATTGGATGATCTGTATCAAGCTTCTCAGAGTCCAGAGGCATGAGAATAGGGATGGTGGTGTGGGATGGAAGACAACCTGCCATTCTCCTCTATATATTTCTCTGTTGTCTGTATGTTTTCATAGTAAGCTTGAATTCCTTTAGAAATATTTTCTGTAAAAAGATGGGACGTTTCTCAAAAGAAAAATGAAGGAAGGAAGGAAGGGCAAGCATGGTAGATCATAGTAGATGGGACACCAAGTAATTCTCAACAGACTGACAGTCTTTTAAGGGCAATATTAATGATCTCAGCTATCTATTTACCAATATTTAAAATCTTGTATACTATCTATTTACAACATTGAAGTCTGAAAAATAAATAAAGTAGCTATCACTTAATGAGGCTTAATATATGCTAGGCATAATCTCTCTTCATAGTTATGATGAACCCGAAATATATTATTCATGCTTTACAAATGAGGCTTAGAAAAGTTAGGCAGCTTGCTCCATGGTTCTCAGCTAATAACTGGTGGGAACGGGAAGCCAATCCAGGGTGGTTTGCCTCTAAAGCCAATGTTGTCCACACAGCAGAAACTCTCCTTCAATTATTGAGTCTTTGGATTAAGCCCACAAGTGGGTATATGGCAAGCAACACATATAGGTTGTGCAAAGGAGGCTTTAAATAGATGTGAAGGTTGGGGGGCATGGGTGGCTCAGTCAGTTGTGCGTCTGGCTCTTGATTTCAGCTCAGGTCATGATCTCAGGGTCCTGGGATCAGGAGAGTCCCACACTGGGCTGCTTGGGATTCTTTCCCTCTGCCCCCCCTTCCTCTCTCTCACATAAATAAATAAATCTTTAAAATAGATAGGTAGATAGATAAATAGATAGATGTGAAGGTGCAAACAGTACAGCATCTGTGAAAAAGGAAACACGTGTCTCTTCAGAGCTGACAGTGCAGGAGGCGCTGAGGAACAAGGGAAGTTGAGAGGTGCTGGTGTGCAGGAAAGACACCAGACTGATGAAGGACAGATGTTAGGGTTCAAAGCCCATGAACAAGAAAGAATTCTTGAGACATCTTTGGTGCAAAAAGGTGGTTTTATTAAGGCACCGGGGACAGGACCCGCGGGTAGTAAGAGCTGCCCTGGAGTTGTGAGGAGCAATTGATTATATACTTGGAGTTGGGGGAAGTAAGAGAAAAAGCAGGTTTTCAAAAGAAATGTCATAAGCTCAAGAGGACCTACAAGATACCGGAGGCCTTGTCATTGTCAAGTTAAGGCTGTTTTTCCTTCTAGTAAAGGATTAACATTAAGACAGTTGGGAGTTTCCTTCCGGAAGTTTGGCTATTGATAAGAATGCTTTTTTTTCTTGTAAATCACTAAGACATTTGTAAACTGAGGGGGACTCAGTCCTGTTGGACTGAGATCTCTACTAGTTAACCATCTGTTTTTCCCTTTCCTTAGTTTTAGGGCAGGCAGGAGTGCCTGAGGAATGTCACACAGATGCCACCTGGGAGTGGGGAGTCAGCTTGTGCTTTGTCCTCAGCTTGCCTTCTGCCCCCTCATCACACCTGAGCAGGCAGGAGATATGGGGACGGGCCTTTCTGGATGCAGCTTAAAGAGAGCCCTCCCAGTCGTGACAGCGATGACAAGAAGGCTCAGGGGGAAGTGAGCCACTGTCCCCTTCATCATACCCTGCCGGGCCTCGCCTATCCTATTGCTGCTCCTGGTGCCTAACTGGCTTGTTTTTCCTGAGGTGTTTGGTTCCTAATTTGTTTTCTTTGCTCTGAAATCCTCCTTTTCATCTCACCCTGTTGCTTGTTTTATTTAACGTATATTTTTAGAAAGGTCTAAATAGAACTTTCATGGCTTGAACCATTCTCAGGGAATCTGCTTCCGTTCACTGGGTCGTGTGTTTCTTCCGGGCATCACTAATTCTGTTGTCTTTCCATACTAAATTTCTGTCTCTCTTATACTTTCCTCGTAAACTTGTTAGTGTTCTTATAGAGTCATATGGATTTCTTCCTGATTAGCGTCGGAAGATCTTTTCCACGTTCTGCAGTTCTCTCCTCCCTACGCTAATTTACCCAGGACCCGTTTGTTTGTACACATACCCCACATCCATCCACCTTCCAGATAATATGGAAGTTGATATATTTCTGCTTTCCACTTTCTTGTTGCCAGAGGTTTGTAGCACGAACAGAAGGGCAAGGGTCACCTGAGCCTACTGCTGTCCTTGCTGGGGTCTAGTCCCTCCACTCTCTGCGGCGCTGAGGCTGGGCCGACTCCACCCACCAGGGAAGGAACACGCCTGAGGGGTTCCACCCGCCACCGTGCAGGGAACACAGCAGCTCCGGCATCCGTTTCTGCCTCCACCAAATCCTGAAGTAGCTTTGCTGCTTTTGTACTTGTGTTTAATCTCACCCGATGTGTTCATTCTTCTAGAACCCGAGAAGGCATTCATGCTAGTTCTTGGATTTGTGGTTTCCACTTCTTTCTTGCATCTGGGGTGGGGGTGGGGTCAGGCGATACTGCATACCTACCACACAGCAGTCACCTGTCGGCCTCAGAACCTCCACGTTCAGCTCAGTACTTAGCATTTTTCATTCATTTGGTCAGATTGGTGGAGAGGACAACTCCAGGATCTAGCCTCATTTCATACAATCTTTACCTGGAAACTCTTCAGGATCGTGGTGAGGATCACATGACTGAACATGAAAACTTCGAGAGATGCATAAGCTGCTGGCATATGTCTACTTCTTTGTGAGCAGTTCCTAATATATTCTAGACCACATAGGTTACACCACGTGTAAATGTATTGAGCTGTTGTTCTAGGAATAATGTTTTCACTATACTCTTCTGTGTCTTGGTATAAAAGCAGTGAGTACCTTTGGATCTGACTTTGCGTATTAAAGCAAGTGCCATGTCCTCCTCAGCTTTATAAGCATAGGTGTGCAGTCAGCTCTTGCCCTTGGGGACAGGACACGGAGAGTATCTTCTGTTGGTTTTTAGAGAATGCCCCTCCCCTTGGCAGACAGAGTATTTTGTGTCTCCAGCAGGAATTTGAAGTTAGCAAACCTGCTGGGTCAGTCCAGGAGCATTTGACCATTTGCTGGCAGGAAACTTCCCTAAAAACCTCTAAGGGGATGCCCGGTGTTGGCAGAAGGAATCTGAGCTGAGGGCCTGGGCTTAAAGTAATCGGGTCTTCTTAGACTTTAGAGCTGACCTGGTCCACCAGCTGCCGCTCAGTTTTTGGCTAAGCTCCCCTGGTGGAACATTCCTCAATATGAAGTTAACTGTGGGGTTAACTTTCTTTTTTATGGTTTTGGATGTGTACTCACTTCTGTATTCATTAATTTATATGGTGTGCAAATATCTCTTGCTCTCTACTGTGTTTCACACAGCGGGCACTGAGAATAATGCAGCAAACAGGACAGGCAAGATCAAGGCGTTCATGCAGCTTTATGACTGGCGGGTTGGGCAGGCTCTAGCAAGTGCACAGGGGGGTATGATGTACAGATTGTGATCACTGATGTTTGGGCCATAAATGGGGAACAGTGACACTGGAAGGTCTGTCCTAGATTCAATAGGGTCATCAGGGGGGACTCCTCTGAGGAGGGGGTTTGAGCTGAAGCTGAGAAAGGAGAATGAATTGGCTTTTCAAGAGGTGAGGGAAGACCCAGAGTAGGAAGAGAAATTTGAAAACCAGGGTTTAAAAATAACTTTGCCATCAAACTGCCAATGTTATTTTTTCGAATAACTGGATTTGCAAATCTCTTGAAATTTTATAAGACAAGAAACCTAATGTTACACTTAGGGTCTTTGAATTTGGGGGGATTTCTAAAATACTTTAAGATGTGTGTGGCTGATGGGCGCCTGGGTGGCTCAGTCGTTAAGCGTCTGCCTTCGGCTCAGGTTATGATCCCAGGGTCCTGGGATCGAGTCCCACATCGGGCTCCCTCCTCGGCGGGAAGCCTGCTCTCCCTCTCCCACTCCCCCTGCTTGTGTTCCCTCTCTTGCTGTGTCTCTCTCTCTGTCAAAAAAGGAAATAAAATCTTTAAAAAAAAAAAAAAAAGATGTGTGTGGCTGATGTATCAGCTACAGCTCCTCCTGAAATACCCAAACTAGAAAATGCCTAAGTACTCAACAAAAGGACACAGTTAAACTATGGCACATATACTGCAACTAAAAACTCTCATTAAAAAGATTATTTTTAAAAAATAGAAAAATGGTTTTAAACAAATACAGAATAGCAGTACACAATCACAACTAGCAAAAATGATGGATGTGATGGAAGTTACAGAAAGGTCAAGATTTTGTTGGGGACATAATGAGAAACTAAACATATTCAGATACTTTAATGTCATATTGTTATTTCAGTGAAAGTTTTACAAATAAGGAACGCCGATAACGTGGAAGAGTTATTTTCATACATTACCTGAACATTCCCAGCAATTCTGTTGGTCATTCAAATATAGACTAAACACTACTATAATAAACTATATAAACTATAGTTAAACACCACTGTAAGCCCAGTGCCCAAAATAGTGTCTGGAACTTAACAGGCACTTAATACATTTTATCTGTCTATCTATCTATCTATTTAATTTTTATTTATTTTGAGAGAGAGAGAGAGTGTGTGCATGCATGGCGGGAGGGGCAGGGGGAGAGGGGGAGAGAGAATCTTAAGCAGGCTTCATATCCAGCAAGAGTCTGTTGTGGGGCTTGATCTCATGACTGAGATCATGACCTGAGTTGAAATCAAGAGTTGGAGCCAGCCAGAAGCCCTGAAATACATTTTAGATGAATGAACGAATGGACAGGTACTAGAAAGAGGGAAGGAAAATTGATATGTTAAGGAAATTTGCTTCTTTATCCATTTTGTTGCCAAATTAATAAGACAAGAGAAGATGTGAGGTTAAAGAAAGACATCGTAGTGTAATTTGAGGACATTTTTTTCTATTGTTTAAGATTTTATAAAAAGGTAGAAAAGTAATATAAAAAAAGTTTTTTCAGGTTATAATTACAGAAAATTTGGAGATTACAGAAATGTTTAAGGATGAAAATAATAATCACCTATCCCTAGAGATACACTATTAATACTTTGTTTTATTTCCTTCTAGTGTTTTTTCTACTTATGTATGTACATGTTTTAACAAATTTGGCATCATTTAAATATAGTTTTATATCTTAATTCTGTCTATTGTATTATGAGTATTTTCTTATTCCTTTCAGTAGTAAGTCTTTAAGGACCTGAAGAATAAGATATACCATAATAATTTAAGCAGTGTTCCATTTATGAGACACTTAGAGTTTTCCCAGTGTTTTACTTAATAGTGAAAATACCATTAAAAATATTTGCTACTAAATATCTGCCTCATGGCCCAATTTCTCCTGTCCAACCCTTCCATCTTCCCTTCCCCCATAGGCGCTGATTTGGAGAATCTCTCCTAGTAAACTTCCTGTACACTGTGTCGGTCTTTGAGTTGGGTTCATGGGGAACCCAATTCTGAGGAATTTGGTAATGTTTAGCAGAAATTACATTTGCAGTTCTCCTTTGACTCACCAATCCCATTTCCAGTGATATGGCAAAAATATGAAGACATATACACATAGGCATTTATTGTAGCATAGATGTCATAGTAAGAATACTGGAAAAAAATTTAAATATTAAAAACCCGAATGTCTGTCGTTAAGAATTAACTGGATAAACTACATTGCATCTATACATTTCAGTGTAATAAAATATGTAGTGCATATCTATAGGCTATTATGGAGCCATATCCAGAAAATAATGTTTTTTTAAAGATTTTATTTATTTATTTGAGAGGGGGAGAGAGCAGAGCGAGAGAGTGAGAGAGAGAGAGAGAGAGAGAGCATGAGCTGGGGGTAGGGGAAGAAGGAGAGGGAGAAGCAGACTCCCTGCTGAGCAGGGAGCCTGACACGGGGCTCCATCCCAGGACCCCGGGATCGTGACCTGAGCCGAAGGCAGATGCTCAACTGACTGAGCCACCCAGGCGCCCCCAGAAAGTAATGTTAAGTAAAAAAGTAAGGTGGAGAAAGTATGTGTAATATACTATTATCTTTTTCAAGTGTGTATGTATGCATTCATATATAAACCAACAGTGGAGTAAAGATATTTTTTTTTTAAAAAGGGAGAGAAGAAAATTATATAAAGGGAATAGGGGATAGAATATCGGCCTCTTAAGATTTTACTTTAGATACACATAGCTATGTTACATAATTATAAAATAATTATTAATTCACAAAAGCAACTCCCAAAAGCAAAAGTAAAACATCGAAATGAATCTACCATGTGTATCCACTCAGTGGTATAACCCCAAAGAGAAGGGCTAGTCTAAGTGTCGTTAAAGGATGGTACTTTGACTTTATATACCTCATAAAATATATCATAAGGATGAAAGGAACTGGAAATAATCTTTTTTTTAGAAGTCAAAGGTGAATTTTTATTTCTTGCCATTCAACCAAAAATCGTTGAAATTCCACATCCAATTAAACTATTTCAAGACAAAATACAAAACTCCAACTAACCCTAGAACCCATATTTTTATGACAGTATTTTTGAATGACTTCATAGAAAAGGTTAACAAAAAAATAGCAGTACACCTGCAGTGTCCTTGAATCACTTTTAATCAGTGAAACTTAGCATCCTGTGGTTGACATCCTACCAAAAAGTCTTGGTAATGGGTAGTGATTAAATTTTCGGATATTAAAAATTAAGTATTAAAATTTACAATTAGCAAAAATGTCACCATCAGGGAATGGAATAAAAGCTCTGCTTATCCACGTTACTATCCCAACAGACATCTTAGTCTTAATCTTACAAACATAACTATGAGACTGCAGGATAAGAGTTTCTATTATGAGTAACACCACACAGAACTCGGTCAAAACCGTTCAGGAAGCACATTTAACAAGATACACAGGCTCAGATATACAGGACCTCAGAATCTCCACCCTCACGCCTCCAATTAATTTGTCAAATTACTTAGTTCTAAATGAATACGCAGGATGACACCTTGATAACTATCGTTTATCCAAATGAAGTCCTACAGCTTAGCCTTGCTATATTTAAAATTTACATCAGTTGGCATTCATAGAGCCTAAAATCTGAATTTAAAGTCCAAAGCCCTTTGGGGGAAAAAAAACCAAATGCATTCTTACTTTCAGTTCTTCATACATCTCAGACAATAATCTCTAGATGTAGTGTATTTCTTCAAAGTCATATATATCAAGACTTGATTGAAAAGTTTGGATTTTGTTTAAAAAGCCTTTATTCATTTTTGATCAGGGAAAGGACAATCTCAATGTCAACTTCTCACCTAATCATAAATTTGAACAGGATTCACTGCCTTAAAGACACTGCGCCTACAGATTTTGACAACAACTTAAAATGAAAATCTCCCTTGTTCCCTAAGGTTGCATGTTGAAATAATAAACAGTCCTTTGCAATAACCAACATTGGTACTTGGCCTAGGTTTAAGGTCAAATAGCAAAACAGGAGCAAAAGGAGGCCAAGTGCATTGTAACTTGATAGGCAGCAAGTACAAACATCATTGAACAAAGAAAGTTGCAGGCACCAAATAAACAAAAGGCAGGTTCATCAGCAGAAAAAAATTTACATTTGTTTGAAGGTGAAGTCAACTACTCCGCGTGTGAACATGTATGCCAATCCTAGTGGCTAATGTGGAACCACAGAAAACAAACTTAAAAACCTTAAATCCAATTGCACTGAATGTAAAATTCAAAACTTGGGTTTACCCAGGAAATTCTCCAAAATCTAGGGCTAAAACTGCTTTTTGATGCACCAGGAAGATGTTTTAATGACTTAGTCACTTAGATTTGCACTGACATACATAAAATTTAAAGTATACTTCTCCCTACTACTCCTTCCTATGTCCGAATCTGGGTATGCTTACCTACCCAGCTCATGCACTAATGCATTAAAAATGATGAAATCTACTACCATGACCCTTTCTAAGAACTCACATCACGTTAACAGTTAACACCCAATATAGCTTCCTAAAAATGCCCCAATAGAAATCATTTTGTTCAGTTTGGTGCTTGCGGTGACAATACCAACAGAATACAACTAGTCCCCTCAGCCACTACCTCAAATACCTCAATCTAACTTTTGCTCAAATTTTAACCTTATACCTACCTGCCAAAATGCTTGTTAAAATTTAACTGCTTTTTTAAACTGTAGCTCCTATACACAGTTTAACAGGACCTTTTCCCTGGGTATATCTGGACATTTTAATCAAGAAAACAAAGTCATGGTATTATTAGCCAGAGCTCTTTCTAGCAGACCACTGATTCTGATTTAGCATATCTTTAATAAATGGCTTCCCAGAGACAGGAACAAAGCACAATCTTTTCTATTCATGAAAGGAGCTACCAACATGCTTTGTGCCAGAAAGGTGCACTTTTCCAAGACATAGTCCAGAAGATTCATGGTCTGCTAGAAAGCTTCCACCAATGACAACCCTATGACAAGGTCTCCAGATATACAGAAAAGAAACGTTAAAGGTGTGATAGGATAGAAACCTCATTTAGCAGGGAAATGAAGCCTTATAATCTTTAACTGTGCTGATAGTACTGTTATTTTGCAACTGTTATGTGTGTGTTGTGGCATAAAGCCAATGAGTCATTAAGTTGCTTTCTTTCAGAGTTAGGCTTTTTCATCATGGGAAAAAAGGAGACAGATGCACGGTTGCTGAAATGAAATAAAACCCTGTAGCCCAGAAGTTGAATTTGAAGCATCAGTATGAACTTTTGATGTGTTTATCTTTTAAAAATACTTACTTCTTAGCTCTGCCCACTCAAAAAGCCTGGAAACAATGATCAACCCAGGAGCAGTGAGCACCTCAACAGACTTTGGCTCCTAAACACCATTTAACACTCAAAGAAAGGCAGGCTCCTTGGAGAAAGGTTGATCTTGGGTCTGCGGCAGGAATGTGTAACGTGAGACCAAAACAAGGAAGTCCACTAAGGTTGGGTCAAAAATTTCAGGAGTTCAGAAGCCTTTTTGTGAACAGGCTCACGATGGCCAAACATGAGATGACCAACAAAGCTACTTCATCAGTAGCGCTGATAAAGATGACAAATGAAACACATTTATTATGTGAGTATTTCAATCCATGAGTTCACAGTGGAGACCTCTAGAAGATTCTAGGTATCCTCTCGAACCAGTGCTTCGAAAACTGGTTAAAAAGGGGAGAAGAGGGAGAATCCCGCATTTATCCTGCCTTCCCTACACAGACTGAACCACAGGGCAAGCAAATAGTGGAGGAAGGGAAGTTCATTTTTATAGGAGTATTCCAAATGCTAAATGAAAGAAATGCTAGAACTTTTAAACCTACCATTTTATAACCACTAATGAATTAACGGATCTAGGGCTAGGCAATGATGATTAATGACTGCTAATATCACAGTGAGAGAAACAGACATTGTGTCCCATCCTATGGGTAGAAGCCTGAAGGCAGGCAGGCGGGGAAGGAGCCGGGGTCTCTGTCTCGCTCTTCAGGCTGTGTTTCTGACAATCACTGTGTCTCCTCTGAGACCCCAGGTCCCACAGACAGGCCCTCCATCTGGGGTCCCAGCTCCTGCTAGACAGTCCTAGCACGGCACCGGCGTCCACCCCGTGACTCATCCCTGGGCTCCAGGGACATTACCACCTCCCTCTGTTGGTCGAGCTGTTGCTAACCCCTCAGTTACCTTGCGGTCTCTCGTACAGGTTTTCAGCTCTTGCATCACCTGCTTAGTCAGTTCCTTGTATTAAGTCTCTCTGTTGAAACACCAGTTAGTCCTGACTGATAAACCTTCCCTGATGACCCTAAATACCCTCCACTCCCTTCCCTGTTACTCTGTCCACTTATCCTGCTTTACTTTCCTGTTAGTTCTTATCAACACCTGCTAGAGTTTCTATTTATAGGTTCCCTCAGTTGCTTAATTCTGCACTGGAATATAATTGAGCAGGGAGCTGGGCTTGGACTGCTGAATGGGGCCTGGCACACGGTAGTGCTCACACAAATAAATCAATATTCTTTCATTTGTTTGGGAGACACTTGATACACACTCTCACCAACCCAGGCACTAGACACGGGAGACAGAGAGGTGAATACGATAAGATTTTCTATTTGGCCACAGGACAGAGTAGCAGTCAGAACACAGCCCCCTTTGGGCCTTGGTGCATTTTAATTATCCTGTTTTTGGTTTGTGGTGGTTCCAAAATAGAGTGGAGAATCACGTGTATTAAAATGGAAGCTCAGGGGCGCCTGGGTGGCTCAGTTAGTTGAGCATATGATTGAGAGAACCAAGCGGACTCCACGCTGAGTGCAGATTCCGACGCCGGGCTTGATCCCACAACCCTGAGATCACAACCTGAGCTGAAACCAAGAGTTGGACACTCAGCTGACTGAGGCGCCCAGGCGCCCCTGAGTGTCTGACTCTTGATCTCAGCTCAGGTCTTGATCTCAAGGGTTGTGAGTTCAAGCCCTGTGTTGGGTTCCACGCCAGGTATGGAGCCTACTTAAAAAAAAAGGCGGGGGGGGGGGCTGGGTGGCTCGGTTGGTTAAGCATCTGCCTTCGGCTCAGGTCATGATCTCGGGGTCCTAGGATCGAGCCCGCGTTGGGCTCCCTGCTCAGTGGGGAGCCTGCTTCTCCCTCTCCCTTTGCCCCTCTCCCTGGCTCGTGCTCGCTCTCTCTCTCAAATAAATAAAATCTTTAAAAAAACAGGGGAAGATCATCGAAGAGGGAGATCGATCTACTGTCAACACGTGTCAGACTCCCTGTTGGGAAATACCACTCACCTGACGTGGAGTGGGATCTTGGGTATCTTCTTAGAGACCTTGAACCGGCTTGTGTCCCCATAGATGTCGGTGAAGTACACTCCGGCCACACTTGTCACCTGGTTCCCGGGGAACCTGGACAGCACGTTGTCAGGACCATGCTGACTGGCCCAATGCCAGGCTTGGCCCCCGATGAGCAAGCCGCCTCCACATTTCACAAACTGGATCAGCTCTGCAGTCATCATATCATGGTAGGCATCGATGCAGTAAACCCCCACAGGGGCCCCCACTTCTGGCTGAACTTGTGCCTGAACCCCACAGCCCTGCAGGATACTTACTAGTGATGTCAGGGATGGGTGCACTCCAGTGGGAGCCCCAGGTGAGGGACAGAGCCAACCCACCGCATTACGAAGAAATGGAGCCAAGCCAGCATCCAGCAGGTAGCCCTCATGGGACACCACCACCAGGCGGCCTTGGCCATAGGAGGAGGCAGCAATGAGGACCTGGCCCTTGTCATTCACCATCACTGGGAAGGAGGCCTCTCCAGTAAGAAGCAGTTCACATGGGATGGGGCCTTTGGGGACATTCCAGCTGGTCACTCCATGCATGAGGGCCTCGAAAGCACGGGCGGGAGTTGTCACCATGGTTCAACTAGCCGCTGCAGAGAAAATCAAAGACTCAGCTTTGTCAGAACTGACGAAGGACAGAGTGAAAACACGCCAACTAAATGCATGTGAACAAAAACCATTTACTGGGTTCCCCACTGTGTGCCAACCACTGGGGGTGCAGCAAGGAACACAGCAGACAAGGGCCCCACTTTCATGAGTCTGATGTTTCAGAAGGGAAAGGACAATAATAGGTAGAGAAACAGATAAATGAAATGCAGCAATTAATAACTGTCGTGAAAGTAAACCAGCGACGTGTTATCAAGCAACTGGAGAATTTAGATTTTGCATGACAGGAAAGGCCTAGATAAGGCCGTGACCATGAAGCTGGAACTGACATTTCAACTGAGCTCTGAAATGCTGCAGGAGAAGAGCACACCCAGCCCACAGAAGCCCCGGGCAGGGAGGCCGGAGAAAGCCAGGCGGGGAGGAGCAGGACCTGAGTGGCCGAGGGAGGGGCTGGGTCCTGCAGGGCCTGGCACGAGGTGAGAGCTGGTGTGCAGGACTGGACTTAGTATTGCACTGCATCTCTGTGGACGAAAAGGTCAAGTGACCTTTCAGAAACTGCATTTTGGGGGATAGTTTTGACGAAATGAGTTGATACACCTGCCCTAACCTGTGGGTAGCAGTCTGTGGTTTCCAGAGGTCTTTTAAAATTCGGTGTGCCTAAAATTGAGCTCATTATTCCCTTAAAGCAGCTCCTCTTGGATAAATGACTTAAGCCTCAGTTTCCCCATTTATAAAAAGAATAATACACCCTTTGGAGGACTGTTTTTGAAGATTAAGAGAATGCACAGAAAAACACCCTGTTGTGCGTACACAGTGAGCTCTGAGGAGACACGAGGGTGTGCCCCTATGCTGACCTTTCTGGCTTCCCCAAGTGACAAGGGCCATGCCCTGGGTCCCCTGTCCACTCCCCTCCACCCACCTCTGACTTCAGCAGCCACCATGGAGGAATTTCCTGAACGCTCGGGTGCTTTCTCACTTGGGCAGGTGCACAGGGGCAGCCCTGAAGTGGCAGAGAGCCAACGCCCAGGGAAGTGGGGGGCGTCAGGGACACACGCCACGGTGGCGGACCTCACGTGCGTCTGGAGTTCCTCACAGGAGGAGCTGAGCTCCAGCTGCCCACGGTGGTAGACAGCTCAGCCATGTGCCTTTCCCTCCTTCCTGGTCTCTCTGTCCCCACGTCCTCAATCGGGCATTCTGGGCTCACTTTCCAAACACGCTACCTGACTCAAGTTCTTGTAGCAGACTTTACTTTGGGGAAGAAACTAAGACACCAAAGCTCACCTCTGCCTTTGCCTCCTTCCTTCCTCTTTCCTGTTTCCATACACAGCCAGCCACCTACCTCACTTTGTTCATCGTCTGTGGCCGGGGTCTCTCAAACATCAGTGCCCTCAGTCTGTAGTCACATCTACACTAGATGGATCTGGCTTTAGTCCCAGGATGGTTTCTCACCCACAACCTTCCTCAAGCCATCCTACCCACTTCTCTTCGTAATAAAAACCCTCCAGTTGCATCCACTCCCCATAAGGTAAAAGCTGAGTGCCTCCAGGGTCTGGGCTCTCTGCCGCTTTCCAGACTTTTTTCCTGCTACATTCTCCACAAACCTCTAGCAGGCTTGGCATCCCTGAGCCTGCCTGGTATTTCCTGTACAAGGACAGCTCCTTTCCACCCCCTAACTTCTCTTCCCATCTAACCACTTGTTTCTCAGCAATGCTCCCAGGAAAGTGAATTCATAAAAGAGAACCAACACCCACATGGAGGGAGCATCATGGGGCATGTGGGTGATCTCAGCTTTCCCGTGTAGCAGTGGAAAAAAGCAGCGAAAGAGGTCAGGACGCCTGAGGTCAAGATCATGGTAACGACCTTTGAAAGAGAAGTCTTTTACTAATCTGGACCTCTATAGTTTAACGGGAAAACAGACAAACCCAGGAGATGAGTAATAGTTCCTCCGAACTCTGACTTCCACTCGCTAGAAGTAGGTGCGCGCACGCGCAGACACGCACACATCCGTGCACACGTCCATCAAATTCCTGACTCACCAAGTCCAAAGAGGCAAAGAAACCGTGTTTGGAGACAAACAGCAAGTAGCGCCAGACTGGCTAAACGAAACGAAACCCTGGACCTAAGAAGAGAGAAACACGCCGACTGAGGGCACGTTCTTGGGCATGCTTCTGGCACCTCGGGGCGCGCCAGCGTGCCCAGGTGCTCGGTCCCCGCCCCAACCGCAATGCTCTCGGATTGGCAAACTCACGATCGGTATTCGGATGTTCAGCACTGGCTCCGGGCGCTCTGGATTTTTGCAGTGGCGCAGCGGGCGGTCCAGGGGCTGGGTGGAGGGATTGGGCTGGGCGCAGGTGGGGTGGTCCGGGTGCCTGGTTGGAGGGGGCGCGTGGGGCAGGGCGCTTCGCGGCGCGCGGTCTGGAGGTGGAGCTGGCGGGCGCAGCGGGAGGTCTGGGGGGGCCCTGTAGACGCGGCTCGGCGGCAGCCGGGAGGGCGGAGCGCGGCGGGAGGTCCAGAGGCCGGCGGGGCGGGGCGCGGGGCTATTGGGGCGGTTCGGGGCGGGGCGGGCAGGGAGCAGAGGACGCCCCGGAGTCGCTTCCGCGAGGCGCCTCCCGACCGGATGCACTTGGGGCGGTGTCGCGGCTTGCGGGGCTCCTTCGGGGGTGCGCGGCTAGTCCTCCCAGGAGGCGACCCCCCAATGTGCAGGGGTCGGGGCCGAAAGCGGCTCTCTCAGGCCCTTCGAGGGTTCCGGGGTACGAGAGGGAGGTTTGCAAAGTTGCTGTCACGCTTGGTGCGGAAAACAAACGCCAAGTTCCCAGCAAACCAGATTCGGGGTAAATAACGCCCAACTGCAACGTAAGCCGCGGCCGACGGTTCGTCGCGTGGAATCGCGCCCCTCCGCTCCGGTCGTGGGGTGCAGCCGGGGAGAACAGCGGCTCCTGCATTGCAGGGCTGCCCCCTGGTGGTCAGCATCCGCCCGTGCACCCCGTGCGGACGGAGATTCAAAGCGGTCCAGGGAGCTCAAGCTAGAGAACTCGGTCTGGGAGTATAATAGAAATCTGTGCCAGAGATGTTCTTGCTCCAGGAATTTTCTTTAAGTTTATTCAACGCAACACTCCTTCCTATCAAAGTGAAATTTCCTTCTCCTAGAAAGCGACTCAGCCATCACTTGCCCAGAAAAGAATTTCATAACCTCCAGAAAAGAATTTCATAACCTCCATAACCTTCATAACCTACCAAATCCTCCTCCTCACTACACCAAATACCTCTGCTTCTTATTCATACCCAGGTTGCGATGCCGCACTTGTATGACCACCGATTATCGTTGGTTTCTCTCATAGTCTCTCTTGCTGTGAGTGTAGCATCTGTCTCCGCTGTACTCATCATTACCTAGTTTCATTTCTGTCATGTAGTGGGCTTTAGTTTCTTAATACATAAAAGTGTGTGACTGAATAAATAAGCATATAGTGAATGTTCAAGAGATGTCTGCTGAATCAGTAAATAACTGAGTCTTGGAGGACTAGTGGAAATCTGTTTGGCAGAGGACCAAAGTGCAATTTGGAGAAGACCCATCGGAATTTCAGGATACTTCAGGGTAGAAGCCTAATGTGAGCTGAGGTTAGTTGAATTCTTAGATTATAGGCAAGGAAACAAGCCTTTGGGAACCAAAGTGGAGCGGGTCGCTGAGGGAGTGTGTCAGGAGAGTTCCATGTCAAACGCTAAGTTTAGGGAGGGTCTCTACAGTTTTAACCAGACTCTACCTACATCACTGTCTTTATGGTAAAGTACCACTATTCTAGAAAGACTCCTGAGAGTATTTTGGTGTTGATCTAATAGAAGAAAGGGTTTTAAACAAAGGTGATTTTTTCCAGGGCCAGAGAGCCAAAGGTGCCTGTGGTCATTGAAGTATCTGCCATTTGGGAGCAGGAGTTGGCCGAAGAATGGAAACAAAACAACATAGGAAACTGCATGAAGGTACATTTGTTTATTTATTTGTTTTAAATTTTTTATTTAAATTCAGTTCAGTTAGCATATACTATATTATTAGTTTTAGGGGTAGAAATCAGTGATTCATCAGTTGCATATAACACCCAGTGCTCATTACATCACGTGCCCTCCTTAATGCCCATCACCCAGTTACCCCATCCCCCCCCACCTCCCCTCCAGCAACCCTCAGTCTGTTCCCTACGGTTAAGAGTCTCTTATGGTTTGCCTCCCTCTCTGTCTTTATCTTACTTTATTTTTCCTTCCCTTCCCCTGGGTTCACCTATTTTGTTTCTTAAATTCCACATAGGAGTGAACTCATATGGTATTTGTCTTTCTCTGACTGATCTTATTTCGCTTAGCATAATACCTTCTGCTTCCATCCACGTCGTTGCCAATGGCGAGATTTCATTCTTTTTGATGACTGAGTCATATTCCATTGTATTTATATATACATACCACATCTTCTTTATCCCTTCATCTGTCAATGGACATCTGGGCTCCTTCCATATTTTGGCTATTGAAGACATTGCTGCTAGTTTTCACAGGTCCATTTAAGATGTCGCAAATGAAAGATGGTGGCCGGCATGGGCCTAACTAAAGGGTGTGAAGGTGCAGAACCCCAGGCCCTTCCTACAACCTGGGAGAAAACAGAGACTCCTCCATGAAAGTCAACATATTCTCATTGGGCAGGAGTTCTGTGAGGTGCTCTGGGAGATGGAAATGATAGTACAGTCAATAAATCTAAGAAGATAGTAGATGTGAAAGAACCATAATCTAAGAAGATAGTAGATGTGAAAGAACCATAATCTAAGAAGATAGTAGATGTGAAAGAACCATAATACCATTAGGATCTATGTAGGTGTCAAAGTCAGCCGCAAGATAAGTGCCAGGGAAGAGAAGGGAAGAAGCAGTGGTTTCTAGTCATCAGAGATGAACTTACAGGGAAGGGGATGCTAAAACTTAGCTTTGAAAAAAACATAAGTGTTGTGTGTGGGCAGAGAAGAGTGGAGGGCATTACAGCGTGAGACCACATCATGGTCCACGGCATGGAGGTGTCAGTGTGAAAGCTTGACTTGAGAGAGACATGAAAATGTTCCTCGTGACCGAGGCTTGTTAACAGCACTTGCAGGAGTGAATTTGGATGGCATCCAAGGAGTTGGGATTGGAGTTTGTAGTCTGGAGGAAGGTTTTTAAGAAATGCCAGGTAGTAAACACTGAGATTCCCTCTTCAGCGTCTATATCCTACCCCACGTCTACTGCCCTTTCTCAGCAGATCCCAATTTTGTTCAGATGACCTACCTGTCCCTTATGAGATCCAGTTCCGAGGGTAGGTATATATTAGCTGATGCCAAGCATGCTACTCCCTATCCTTTGTACTGCAATGACTGGCTCTTTCTGGATTATACATAATTAATAAGCATGAACAATATGATACTGAATTGTTGGGCCTAAGCAAGAGGCATACACAAATCACAACTGTTATCTGTGATACATCAGCCCATTTTTGTTAAACAGGAAAATCCTTACAGCAATTCCACTTTCTCACTAAGCCAAATGCAGGGGTTACTTCATACATAGGCTTTCTAATTATGGGCTAGCATTAAGAGTCACTGAATTCCTTCGTCAATTATTTTTAGTTAGGAGTTATACTTAATGTGGTCCCACGTATTCTTTCCCTGAAGGGCCTCAAGAATCTGGAAAGGATTAGCCACAGTCTAATTTAGGAATAGGGATGGTTGAATCCACCTCTGTGCATTTACTGGTATGAGTCATTGGGGAGGTTTACTTAGTCATTATTTAAGATGATCCAGAACAGGTGCCTACAGCTGTCTTAAGAATAAGTACTGTGGTGGCCATGAAAATGCTCCGCTCGGATCTCCAACTGCAGGGAGTGGGTATGAACTTGACAGACAGTCCCATCTAATGCCTCTGGAATCCTGGTGCCAGGGCCATGCTGCGATTCTCTTGGCTTCTCCTGACTGGTGATTAAGGGGACTAAGGCAGGCCCATTCTGGGAGGCATGGGACTCTTTTGATGGGCGACTGTGGCTCAAGGACTCCCACTGGCCTTGACAGAGACTTTCTGAGACCTGCCCTGCAATGTAAGCCCTTCTTCCTTCTCTCTCTCCTTCCTGAGGGTTACACCTACCTTGAGGTCTGTTGGCCCTCCCAGCCTCTGGTCCCTCTCTGTTTTCTCTCACAGATGTTTCCCTTAATAAATCTCTTGCACGTCTGATCCCATCTTGGCTTCTGCTTCTTGGAGGATCCAGGCTAACACATATACTGTTACAATTGTATCTCCTAAAGTTCAAATACTCAAGTGCATTTATTAAATTTGTGTTATAATGGGAGTGAAGAGGAAAGTCATTAACTTGGGAGCATTTAGTATATGTGCTGCCGAAGCGAGCACAACTTGGGAGCATTTAGGAAAGCCTCACCCACTACATTTTTCATTCCTTAGTACATTTATGATCACCTTTGTTCAAATTATAGCATGGTGTTTCTCTAGGGCAAGTTCCTGCCTGCCTGTTTATTTAAAGCAATGAAGCTGGAATTTGCTGCCACTCTTGACAGGTGGCCAGTGCTTAATCAGAGTCAGAAAAGCTTTCATAGTCTCCTTTGGTGTATTTGTGAAATTAAGCTGGAACTCTGTTTTCTTTTTGGATCATAAGTGTATGGAACACATATGGTAGGAGTGGGTAATATTGCAATAAGGAACAAGCGAGGAGTCTTCTTCTGTTTCCAAACTTGTCCCAACTCCAGGTCAGATATAAAGTTTGGTTTGGTACTGAAGAGTTCAGTTGTCTGGGAGCCAGGGTAGCTAACTTAGCCAAGGCTGAATGTGGATGTTTTTCCTCTGGCTCTGAAATATCAGACCCATTGGGTAGGCACACAACAGATCCATTTTCTATAATTGCACCCACACCAGTGTGGTTTATATGTCTTCACACACAAACCCACAAATGTTGTCAGGATGTCAGAGGGGCTCATGTATGGGAGTTGGGAGTGAGTGAAGGCCAATCTCTCCACAACAAAATTCCTCCAGAGTCTCAAAGCTCCCAGGCCTATGGGACCAGCAACATTATTTTTTATGTTTTTCTACAAATGTAAACAATTATTTCCAAACTGATTATTCCAGAGTTATCTAACATCAAGGTCTTCCTTCTCAAGACTTTTCATTTTATGTTGAGACTTGTGATCCAAGTGTCTTTTAATTTTAATTGAGGTCGGATAGATATTATGCAGCTTAATGGGGGAAGAGGGAAAATAGAGTAAGAAACCAAGAATACCTGAGGCTGTTTCCTATGACTCCCTACACATTTGTCCTGATGAACATTGATATGTAAGTCTGAAACTTCCATGGCTGTGCAAATTTAGTCAATTGTTTCCAAATCAGTTTTCTCCAAATGAATGTGATTCCAAATTCCACTTGTTACTGGATCCATCAGGCCATCGACAGGGGCCCAGAACTTAGAGTTCCGTCTTCATTCGATACCTTTGGTAGAAGTCACAGAAACCACTGAGATGAGCCGTCTTACTCCTAAATTCCAGAGGGAGAAGCTCCTGTGAAGTGTGCCTTGATTTTGAAATTTGTGGAGAGAGATTCAAAAGTTGTGAGTTTCCATTAGGTCAGTGGATCCTATCATAAGGTTAAGGTCAGGAATCAACACTTACATCCAAGAGAGTAGCTACTGACTCTTAGAGGGACGGAACTCTTGTCTGTCTTGCGGCTCTCAATATGCCAACTGCAGTTTTACCTCTCTTTGCCTTGAATTGTCTGCTTGGTTTGCTCCATCATTTTCTTCAAGGATTTGCCAAATGTCCCCTTATCAGAGAGGCTTTCCTGGACCTAACTACATAAAATGGCAAACATACTCTTTGTCCAGTACCCACCCCCCCGCCCACCAGAACGCTCACTTCCCTAACTTTATTTTGTTTTATATTTCTTCATAGCACTTATCATACTTGATACATGTTTATTTGCTCATTTTATTTTATTTTATTTTGTTTTTGTAACAAACGGTGTCTTATTTTTTTTACATTAAAAAAATTTTTTTTGAAAGAGAGAGTAAGTGTGTGTGTGTGCATCGGAGGGGAGGGGGGGCCGGCAGAGGGAGAAAATCATAAGCAGGCTCCATGCCCAGCGCAGAGCCCAGCCCAGGACTCGATCCCACGATCCTGACATCATGACCTGAGCCAAACGCTTAATCAACTGGGCCGCCCAGGCACCCCTATTTGTTCATTTTAATGTTCAAACTGGAATATTTATGAGGGCAGGTGCTTTATTATGTTTATTGCGTATTTCTAGACCCTATAACAGTAACTAGCATTGTAGTAGGTGTTCAATAAATGTCAATTGAATGAATTTATAGGTGACCCAATGACCTGATTGGAAGGGGATGCCCAGATGTGGGACATGCCTCTTACAGATTTTATAAAAATTTTATGATTTTATGAACGTTTAGGAAACTTTTCCACGAACATTTCTTAAAAGAGGGCCCATAAAACATGAAGGATTTTAATTTAACTTGGGAAAGTATTTTTTCTAGTGGCTTCATCTAGTTTTGTGCTAAAAAATATTTAAGATTCCGTGAGGCCCCAGATCTTTACTACCTTACTCTCCGTCCCAAAGAGACTGTAAATTCAAAAAGGGGAGTTTGAGCGCGGGAGAAAATGGCTTCCACTACTCCGTTTAGCAAAGCATTATGTATCTAATGTAAAGGCATCTTTAGTTTCTGTTTTAAATTCCAGCTTTTTTCTGTGTGACTCAATTAGCAAGCGCATTTACACAGATTGCAAAGGTATATTATTGTTACATTATTCCTGCTAGGTAAAAGCAAACTGCTGCCCTAAAGCCTACTTTCTGTTCCTCCTGGGAATGGCTCAGGGCATCTACATTCAGAAGGGGGGATGTTTCAGACAATAAGGAAGTGACCCGTTAGCATTGACCTGTGCTCCCAACTTCATTTTGAGTTATAACCAAGTTATAACATCCTGTCTAGGGAAGCATTAGGGAGTCATCCTTTGCAGGGGTCACTCTTGGGTACCTTGTGATACTAATTTTTTCCCCAATTTATCCCCATGTTCAGTCAAGAGGAATGCATATTTTAATATTGTGTAAGAGGAACAACGGCTCTTCATTCTTTTGGGCTGAGGAAGAAAACAAAAGCAGCTCTTGACATGCAGGTGCTTGTCTGACACACTCACAGCTAGGCACTGTTTTTCCCCTTTGTACATGAACTATTTCGTAGAACATCCGCATCAAACAAGAGCACTCTGACAGCATGATCAAGCAAGACAAGAACAAGATCCCCGGGCAACCCCATAATACCAAATATCCCTCCTTCTTGTCTCAAATGAGGACCTGCTACTTTTTCAGAAACCATTTATAGCTTTATGGGCACTTCAGTCATCCCCACCAATAGATGACATTTACTGAGACACTCCTAGAATACCCTTGCTTTCTTAGACTCTCCCCAAAATTATCCACCCAAAGCCCAAATTCTCTAGCAGTTTCTTTTAACACCCTTTTACTGAGATCCCCAGTTTCCTGGGATCCAACTTGTTCAACTATAGGCGTGTTGCTGGTGGTCTTTGGCTGGAGGGCATGAATACCATCATCTGTCATACCTGAGCGTATTCTCTCCTCCCCATCCCATTAAACACTCTTCTTTATCCAGTACCAGAGATCCACTAGGCATTATCCAAAGGTCACTCCAACCCTACTGACACGAGTCAGCTGTTGGCCTTTTTATAGTTTAATCTCAGTTTCCTATGAGCATTGAGACTTAAGTCTGCTCTAGGCTTTAACTGTTTGTTACCAATGGACAAGCTCACAGTGCCACAAGTCTTGTGAATAAATGTCAAAAGCCTTGGTTGAGGCTTAGTATTGTTTCCTTGGTAACAGTTTGGTCTCAAGGCTGCTCTGACAGCAAGAACAAAAGGAGAAACTCCATGTTAAAAAACAAAACCAAAAGTTGGGAGTTGCCTCTCTCCATCCTGATGGAGGCTGAGGGGAGAGTTTGTGAACTCTTTCAGGTACTTGGCTCTTATTTAAAGCACAGACGCTTTGCAGAGAACAGTATGAGGCATAGGTAGAGCCTGTTATATGTACTTGGCCCTGGGCTACAGGTTGTATTGAGGAAGGGAGGGCTGTCTTCTGTGTCTATGGGATCTGTGATTTCATTGTTTTCATGTTCTACATCTGATTATTTTGCCCTCCTAGCTCCCACCCTTACTGTTTCCCTCTCACCTGTATTATTTCAGATCTCAAAATTATACTAAATAATTTTGGCAGTCTGTGAAAGTGAATTTTATGTCAAAATATAGGCAGTCCATGCAAAGAAATTTTTAGTACCTACATGTATGTATTCCTTAATTATGTATATTTGAGTTCCTTTATAGTTCAGATGAACAATAGTAACAGTTTAATGGCCCTCATGTACACATATTTGTGTTAACATAATCCTTGGCTCCTGGTACTGCCGTCACTGGTCAATGCATGTTTTTTTTTTTTTTAATTTACTCATTCATTTATTCTATTTTTTCCTAATATGCTGAATACTATAAAACTAACCATCCAACATGAGGATAGAACATTGACAGTAACTTAATCTACACAACCTTTCCTCACAAAGAAATGCTTCTTTATGGCATTCAAATGTATAAGAATCCACATGTATAAATAGCATTTCTATAGCTCTCTTGAATTAGATGTGGAGTGTGTGTGTGTGTGTGTGTGTGTGTGTGTGTGTGTGTGTGTGTGTAGTTAGAAGATGTCTGAAGAGTAGAGGAACACCCATCACTTCTTCTCTACGACACTTGGAAGATTGACTTCAATGATGAGGGTCAAAGAAGGAAATCTTTTTCAAAATGGAAGCTGAGCAGGGGTCCAAAAGCTTTGAAGGAATAAAGAACACAGATGTGATGCAGTCTTGGAAGAAGGGATAGCATGTGTTACTTTTGTCAGCAAAAATAGTCAACATCTAAGGCCATATCTGGTTACCTGTTGGCTTGCTAGGCATATATATGTTAGATGAGGTTGGGACATCAGGTGGGGACATTGGTTTAGGGGGCTAAATATATCAGACTGATCTGTAAGGCCAACATTTAAGGATGTAAGGCCAATATTCCTTAGGAAGCTCTATCTGGCCTTGGGAGTTAGACAATAGAAGAAAGTAAACTAGCAGAGAAGGAAGAGCCACCAAGAGACTAGGAATAGCAAGACACAAGAAATTTGGGAGCCTGAAGGTCTCCCCTTGAGAGCTGACTGCTTCTCCACAATATGGTGGGGGAAGAGAGGGGGAGAAACAGCAGAAAGCAGATTATGATGTTCAAGCAAAGTGGCAAGGACTGTAACAAGGAGACTGATGGATGAAATCCTCTGACACCATCTGCTCTCATATAGGACTAAAACTTTCTAAAATTATCAGATGAATAGGAATACAGGCAAACTTACAAACCGACTATGATCTTGAAATGCTTCCTGGAATAGGGACAAATACCATACGCCTTCTTGGGAAGGAACACTGGTTGGCCATCTTCATGCAACACCTGAAGAGTGTTCCCTCACTCAACAAATATTGAGAATTTGCTAGAGAGTAAGCTTAATCTCAGATACATGGTGAGATCAGGGGCAGGCTTTGCTTTTTGTGGAACACCTGTAGAAACGAGAAGGTGAAGTGTGAATAGCCGGAAGATATTTAGTATGGCTAGAACCAGAGAGTAATGGGGGGAGATACGATGAACCTGGACACATCAGGTGGATCCAAATATCAGAGGGCATCCTAAGCCATTTTAAGGGTTTTGGTTGGGGGCATATCTTAGTCAATATGAGGTCACTGAAGAATTTTTATTTGAGTTTATTAAAAATTTTTCAAATACATGCACAAGGTAAAAAATTAAATAGTACAGAAGGACGTGAAATGAAAAACACAGTTTCCCACCCCACCCCTTTTAACCCTAGACCCATTCCCTAGAGGCAATGCATTTAACAATTTCTATTTTTAGATCTTCTGTTGACTAACTTGCTAACATTAAATAATATGTCTGAACAATAATTCTTGACTTATTAACTTTAGACAATCTTTAATAATTCCCCATTACAAAAGATAAGGATTTAACTTACACTATCCCCACCTTTCCTATGCCTATCCTTTCCCAAATTTTTGATAGATATGCCATATTTAAGACTTCTATTGATTTAATTTATAACTTTGGACAATATACTATCCTCCGGTTCTTGTTCCATTAGCTGCAGACTTGATCTTCTCATTCCCACTGTGAATATCTAAGTAGCCACACTCTTCCTGACACCTGTCTTCCCCCAACCAATTCTCAACCTCTTTCTGCTCTCTTGTTTCTTAATCTGTCAGAATTAGTTATTTTCAGTTTCCTTCCTGAATAAAACAGTAAGCATTTCATGTTTTGTCTCTAGGCTGATCAGAACACTGAATACCAACAAACAGCATCTGTATTCCTTTGGCTAAGTAAATCATGTTTACTGAGAGCTGAGTAGAAGCTAGGCCATTTTCTCCCGTACATATCCAGTGTTCATGAAGCCCTTGCCACTTGTAAGGAGAGGTACCTACCACCAATGTCCAATCGAGTCTCTTCTTACATCCCGCGAGTTTTTGTTGTTGTTTCACAATTGGACCCGAGTGTCTTGACATATTTCTGTTTTCTTTTTGCTGACTAAAGAATGTATGTCCCCCATATACTCAAACATTCCAGCTTCTCAATGAAACTATCTATGGAACAGAATGCATACTTTCCCCAAAGAGCCCGAGACTGTGTACTCTCATCTGAAATGGGTGCGCTAGAGTGACACATCCTGGGTGAGATCCATTGTTTTCTGGATTCTAGGATTTTTTCCTCTTTCCCAGTTTTCCTCATCATTTTGTCAGAGAACTTCTTCAAGGTACTTTCTCAGAAAGGGTGCAAAGTAGGTAGACTTTCTGAAAACTTGCATGTCAGAAAAGGTCTTTATTTTGACACTACTCTTGACAGTTTGGCTTGCTGTGTTATTCTGAGTACAAAAATTTTCTGTAAGTGAAGAAATTGCTCCACTGGCTTCTAGCATTCAGTGTTGCTAATGAAAAATCTGCTGCCAGTCTATTTCTTATTCCTGTTTTAGTTGAGCTAATTGTGATGACTTAACTTTATTTTCTCTTTGGGCACTTTTAATATCTTCCCTGTATCCTTAATATTCCAAAATTTCACAAGATTGTGTCTAGATATTGGTTGTACTGGGGCTCCTCAATCTGGGGATGTGGTTCTTTCTGTTCTTCATTTTTTGTCCTTTTTATTTCTTCACCTATTTTTTTTATGTTCTCTTTTCCAGAAAGTCCTAATGCTTAGATATTGATTGTCTAGATCTTTTCCTTTCTTTATTTTTTTCTGCTATTTCTTTTTGTTCTATATCTAAGGAGTTTCCCTCAGCTATATTTTCCAGCCTGTCCACTGAATATTTTGGGCAGTTTTATTTCACTTTCAAGGGCTCTTTTATTCTCAGTTTTTCCTTTCTGTGTAGCATTCTGTACTCATCTTACAAATACACCTCAAATCTCTCTGAAGATGCAGATTTTAAAGTTATTCTTTCCATGTTCACTTTGTTTCCTCTAGAGTTTGTTGTATTTTTCAAGCATCCTAATTCTAACCGGTTATTTTTCTGAAATGCTCCTCCTCCTCCCCGCCCCCCCCCCCCCCGCCGATGCCCAAAGACTGGGGATTCCTAGCTGACTGCTTTCATTTAAGAAATCAATATAACTGTTAACTTTTACAGGAGTTGGTGTGGGTGTCCTCTGCCAGTGTATGGTTGGATCTGTTTCTCCAGTAAGCCTCTTCTAGGACTAGAAGCAGTAGGGTTACTTGAGGAGGGGTTTCAACATTCAGAGGATTAGCCGCTAGGCTAGGGCGTCACTTATTTCCACAGAAAGAGAAATGTTATTCTGGGGCACCGACTCCTATCTCTCGTCAGGCAGTTTATTCAATTTCTGTACAAACAACAACAAGAACGATAGATTTGTAGTGGATACCGATTAGAGACTGCCTGTATTCTATGCACAAGGGTTGAGGCAGAGTAGGATGGAATTCAATTTTACAACTGGTATAACTCTTTGTAGACTTTTCAGGTGCTCATGTTCCTTTGGAATTATGTTATTCAGATCAGCTTCTATTCTGTCTGAAAGATACCTTCACTCTTTCATTCATTCTCATGCGTCATCCACTTTCTCTCTTCCAGAAATGTGTTGAGATCTTCTTCAGTTATAATCAAATCTGTTTAGTTTTCTCTGCTGAGATGTGTCAATTCTCTCTTGCATTTCTTGACTTCAATTTCAGTGGGGCCTAGGGAGGGAGGGGAGGTAAACTTATATGCTCAGTTCATCATCTTATATTCGAAGTCCCACTGGAAGCTTTCAGACAGGGGAGTGACATGAATAGCTTCCTATTTTAAGAAGGTCCCCGGGGCCATAATGCTAAGAATGAACTAAAGAGGGCCAGGATGCATAGAGATATTATTCTGGAGGACAAGCATCTGGTTTCCTTGCTGAGAACATGCAATGTCTGGGACTCTTGGGAGTCACGCACTTTACCAAGATAACCCATCATTCAAAACCCAGTACCCTACTGGAATGCTTTCATGGTGCCCCAGAGATGATAAATGAAACCTGAATAAACTGGCACCTGAAAGACCTGGATGATGCTAAAGGGGTCAGTGTCTTTGGGATGTACCTTAGGAGTCTACCTCGAGTTCTTCCTTTTAGCTGGTATTTGGGAGAAACAAAGGGACTTTCTGTTCTGATAAAACTGGATGAGGAGTGAGTACAAGCAGGCAAAGTGCTGCCAAGTAGGGGCATAAAGGTCCTTCTGTTTGCTGGCTGGCTTCTCCATTTACTCATTTATTTGCATAGTCAAAGCACTGTAGTCATTAACACCCATTCTGTAATCAGAGTGCCCAGGTTTAAATCCCAGGTCTACCATTTCCGAGCAGTGTAGACTTAGGCAATTTACTTGATCTCTGTAAAATTCAGTTCACTTCTTCCTAATGGGAGCGATAAATTTCCATCTCATAAGATTATTGTGATGATTAAATTAAACAATCTATATATAAAAGAACAAGTACAGTATTTGGCACATACTATCTAATTGATAGAATTCTAACTAATCAATAGAATTTTTTTCAAATGTTGAATGAATATCCAACATCATCTATGTTTAAAGCATCTAGGCGATAGATATTCATGAAATAAGGGAAAAGACTTCTAGGATTAAGAAGTGACATAATAAAGGAATCCACAGAAAAACACTCTCTAGGTCAAATCTTGTTGTCTCTGCATCCACCCAATTCTTAATAAAGCAAATAAAATAGTGTATTGAAACAACTACATCCAAATAAATATAAGCGGTCTAAAGGAAAACTGGATGTGCGCATTAATCCCAGAGCCTCAACTCTAGTTAAAATTACACAGAAATGGGAGGTTTTGAATAAGATTAGAAGAAAACTTGAGAAAATCTTTGCATTGTAATTAAATAAAATTTGGGTCAGTCGTATCCAGTTATCTGGTTCTGAAGTCAAAATTCTCTCTGTGTGTGGACTTTATCTGCCAAACTGGTAAGGAATTCTGGGCAGTGATAGGAATCTGTGTCACTCCAGAAACATAAACACCATCCCTGAGTCAGAGGCCCATTGTTTGCTAAAGACAAACGCCCTCATGGATTTGTTCTGATTTTTCAAGTGACTTCCACTCTTGATTTAATCAAAGAAGGAATTTTACCTGAAAGACGGAATTGAATAAAGAGACCAAACCCCAAGTATCTAGTAAGACTCCCACTATGAATTTAGAGCCCGTGGATCCTGTAGATCCTAGAGCTCATAAAGCAATGGACCCCAGTCCTTTGAGAGGCTGGTGTATAGAGTGTGGGATGGGATGGGATGGATCACACCACATCCGTAAATGCCATGTAAAAGGGCAGTCTAGTTCTGAAATGATTAATTACTGCCAACTAGTAATAAAGGCACCTGGCACTTTCTCAATACCTACCAACTGCCAGGCACTGTTCTAATTCCTTTTAGAAGGACTAAAATTTAATCCTCACAATAATTCTATGAAATAGATCCCATTTTATGAGGACCTTGCCCAGAGTCCTGTGACTAACAGGTGAACGAACCAGGCTTTGGATGCAGGGAGTCTACTGTTAGAGATGATGGTCTTAACCTCCAGGCTATGGCGAGAGAAGGGGAGTGAGTACTCAGCTCACTATTCTGGGGACCAGCAGAACATCGAAGAATCCCTACGTTCACAAACCTCTTCAGAACTGTCAGTCTGAGTCTTCACGACAACCCTGGGAGGCAGGGATTTTTGTCCTCAGCTCACACACAAGGAAATGTGAGTAGAGATACAATGACTTCCCCAAGAGCTAGCGCTAGCCATGGGCTCTTTCTACTACACCAGACTGCTTTCCAAGCTCTTTGAAAACTACCTTAGACACAGAGTATCAAGGAACTGTCTGGTTATCCTGGTAAATTTGTGTTTCAGTGGATTCTATGATCAGGTTTTTTGGAACAACTGGTCAAAAACAAAAGCCCAGAGAGTCCTCAGGATGTCAGGATGAGAACCACCCCCAAGGGCCATGGTCCATAGTGGTGAACCAAGGGCTGGCACAGAGGCAGATGCCAAAGCTCTCAGAACCAGGCCAAAATAGGGCCAGGAGGGAATCTGATAGCTGAGAGCAGAGGAATGAGACTCATAAACAGAAGGCCTTGCTCCTAAGAAATTCTGATTCCCCTTTTTGCTGTGTTCTTAACCCACTTCCTAGAGCTAGAACTCCTAGGTAGTAAGATACGGGGGCAATGAGCCAAGAGCACAAGGCTAGAACCCTAAGAGACAGAGGTCGAGGAATGAATCCCCATCTCTGCCTACCTCCCCAAACCTCTCTACCTGCCACCTCGCTGGGCACTCCTTACATCTGTGTGAGGAGGTATAATTTCATAATATTTTCCTTCCATTCAGGCAGATAGGCCAGGCTGGTAGCCACTTCCTTCTGGATAGGCCAGGCCCAGGCCTCAAAGAACGGAGCCAGATTCTTCTGCACTTGGTGGGAGAACATCTTCACCCACAGATTCATTTTGTCAACATTATCTGTGGGCAAGTTGGTCTGGTTCCTATACTCAGTGAAGAGACGGATGAATGGCTCCCAACCAAAGGCCTCCTGTAGCTGGGGAGAGAAAGGGGCAGCAGGAGGAGACATTTAATCCACAGAAAGACCCCCAAAACACTATAATAAATTAATGTAATGTATATAACCCCCCAAAACATTAGTTTCATTTCTGTCCCTGGCCCTCTCTGCAGTTCTAGCTGCTGGCCTCAAGGGCTCCTCTCTCTGTCTTATCTTAATGGGGCCTCTGAGCTAGTGAGGTGCTCAGCATGGAGCAGACACTCAATGAAGGATGGCTGTGGTAATCACTGTCAGGATTATTATCAGTATTTACCATCTATGTCATTAGGTGGTAGCTCATTCCATCGTGAAAGTGTCGACAGGATATCGCAGAAGAATTTAAAGCTGACTGAAGTGAAAAAAAAAAATCCTTGTATCTTTCACAGCTGCAAAGTTAAACCCCCAAAACAGGAGAAGTATCCCCCTCTCGCTTACCCGGACATAACCTGCATCAGTCACAGGTCTGTGCCAATCTGAAAGGCTACTGACATGGCCTTTAGGAAAAAAAAGTGAGTCCGGTAGAAACAGATGATGTATAGTCTAGGTGGTTGGAATGAAGTTAAGTAAGGCATCATTTTAGGAAAAGGCAGCTGGCCCGAGGCCCCTAGAAAAAGCCCGTGTGAGGCCGGGTTATGGTGCTTTAAGGTTAGGACAGACATGAGCAGTTCTCTGAAACACCCTCAGCTGGATTTCACAGCTGAGCAACTTTTGTCCCTGGGGTGAAGTGGCCCCAGCGACGAGGTTAGAGTCTCCGGGCAGTTTCGCTATCGTTCTCGGGGCAGTGGGTACACACAGAGAAGTCAGGCAGGTGGAAGAACCTGGCTAGAGCCTGAGTTCCGGAATCCCAGGTGGTGACACTCTGCACGGTGGCCTGGGAGCTGCTCCAGGGACTGGGGGGAGGGAACTGGCGTGCTGGACAATAGTTCAAAGGCGGAGGCAACCTCATGTGCAGGCCACTGAGGCATCTTGGATTGCCTCTGAGGGAGAAACTGAGGCAGTTTCTAAGGAAAATGATGGGTCCCCTCCCATAACGTGTGTGTGTGTGGGGGGGGTGGGCACGGTGTTTGGTGTTAGATAGCTATTCCGTGACATGGTTCGGGCTTCAGTCTCAGGTATGTGTGGCTTCAGAGCAAGCCATGGTAACGGTAGAGTACTGTCCTCGCCTCTGCCTTGGTGCTTTCTAGCTGCTCTCATGAATCTCCTCAAAATCATGGCGTGAGGGTGCAGCTGAGGCAATTAAGTCCACTTTGGGGTCACTAGGGTGTCCCCTCTCGAGGTTGCATGGTCGGTCCCCCCCAGCGGGTTTTCCCATTCCCCCCCCCCTTCTTGCCCAGTACCTGTAGATATGTTTCCAGTGCAGTCCACGCATTCCAGTTTTTCACATTGGGACCCTTGCCCAGGTAGATTCGGACTCTCTTCTCCCGAACTGGAGGCCACAGAGCAATATTTGCACGGCCTCGAGGGATGCCCAAGACCGTTTCGTGCACGTAAACACACCACAGATTGCAGGTAGCCTCGGTGGTGTGTGGGGGGAACTCCCACTCCTGCCGCTGCTGGTTGCGGCCGAGCTCGTGGACGGGGCCCCACAGCCCCTTGGTTCTGATGAGCTTCTCATTGATGAGCTCCTGCACAGATTCCAGATGGCACATGATGGGGTACCCAGCATGCATCCAGCCTGGGAACGCAGGAGGGAGGGAAGAGGGGTTAGAACGCTCCCCACCCGTCTTTACCAGGACTTCCAGAACCCCCGTAATGCTCAGAAGGGCAATCCACACAAGACCCACCAGGGCTCTCCCTGATCCTCTCTTCTGTAACTGTGCCTCCACCCTCACTCTGGCCTGACAGTAACGGGTCTGACGCACGTTACAAACAGCCCTTCATGTTACTCTCCAGCTTTTTCACTTCTGTGAGGGTGTCCTGTCATGTGAACCTGTCTCATTATATTCTTTTCTCAAAATGGAGAACTCTTGGATGGTGATTTCCCCTTCTCATTATTTAGAAACGGTATTGCCCACATTGACGCTACTTTATAGTAATCATCTCCATAAGGCAAGAAAACTGGGGTCTAAAGAAATTTCCATCGTTCTTTCATTTCTACACACCCCCTGATTTGTAAGGCTCTTGATCCACTGGCAGAGATCCCTTCATTCAGTGTCTCCTCAACGTTGTTAAATTCCTTCTCCCAACAACTGTGACCCCGGCGGAGACCCCCCACCACTTTTTCTTTCTCCTTGAAGCCCCCAGTGGGACTGCTAGGAAGCCTAGCACTTCGTTCCTGTGCTCTTCTGGCTTTTGGAAGACAACTCTTGACATGTCGACTTAGACTTTTCATCATTTCACATGCTGCTCACATACAGTTCCACAGCCCGCTTTTCTCATGTCCCATAATCCCATCATATTTCCTTATGCCACCAAAATATCACTTTAGAAATTTTCCTCAGTGTCTGTCCATGTATTACTTAACCATCCCATGCTGTTGGGTACTTAGGTAGTTTCCAATTGTTTTGTTGGGGGATTTGGCTGAGTCTACTTTTTTAAATACATATCTCCCCCCTTTCATTTAAATAGCAAGACTTACATCTTGTATGTCTTGCTAGAAAAACGTTTTTACTATGCTGGCTGCCCACTGCTTGTCTGTTGAAAGAAAGGGAGGCTGTCCGGGGCAGCATGCACAGAGCACCCACCGACTGAGATCTGCACGTCAGCGACGATCCTTTGAGGCAGACGCAGAGGGAAGGGCTCGGCCCCCAGCCGTGCCACAGCCTGCATCACCTCGTCCCAGAGGCGAAGCAGTGGCTCAGGGTTCTCCAGCGTGCGGAGATTGGCAGTTGGCACTGTCAGGATGATGTTGTCCGTAGCCAGCTCTCCCCAGGGACCTGGATTCTCCTGGATGCGCCTCTTCCACTCCTCCTGGGAGGTCTCCCCTGGGAAGAGAGGCCATGGGGCTTGAAACTCACTTCCCCAAATCCCTTATGTTAAAACATCCAACTTGAACCCCAGGAGGAAAACACTGAGGTCATGAGTGACCATATCTCCCCTTTGATCCTTCTCCTAGAAAGTCTCCAAGAATGCGGTTTGGTCTTCATCTCCTTGGCCCCAGTGCTGAATCTAAGGAAACTTAGCTTCCTCCCCTCTACCAGCCCAGAGTTTCTCTCTTCCTACACCAAACAGCCCCAGATGATCTCCTAACCCAGCTCGTCCACTCCCTTGGGGTTCACCCCACAGCTCCCACTCACCCAGCTTGTAGTATGGGGCATGCACGGCCCCCTTAACAGTGACGGGCACAGAGCCCAGTTTGCTGCTCTGAGGCACGATGATATAGAGCAGGCCACCCCAGAGGCAGGTGATCGACTTGGTGGGCTTGTCCAAGCAGCACCGGTTAATCACGAGTGGGCCTCGGAACAGCTTGCTGGCTCTGGTCAGGTCATCCGTGTGGCAGCCGATCTGTATCTGGAGCAGAGAGATCCCCCCAAGAGTCACCTCGGGGTGTGTGCAGGTGAAAAGGGAGGGCTCCCGGGAGGTAGGGACAGGAAAGGTCACTGGGCCATGACCCCACGCAAGCCCATGCCATTCCATCATTCCTCGGGGCTGTGTCGACCGAATCGTGTATAAATGTCCTCCCTGGGGTGTCAGCTTCACACAGGGTCATGTTGAGACACTGAAGTGAAGGGCACCAGGTGTAGCCCATAGGCTAATGCTGAGGAGGGCTGACTCCCACAAAGGGCCCCTGGGTGTCTCTGGAACCCACAGAGTCCTGGGTTGCCTATTTCGTTGTGGTGACTCTGGCCTTGGGAAAGGGGCGGAGGGGATCTTGCTGACTCGGGACTTCTGCTGACTGGGGAGGAGGTGCAGGCGGAGGCAGTGTGACTGGCTCATGAAATGGAGGGTGGATTCAGTTCCTCCCCTTCTCCAGGGCTCCCCTCCTGGGCCGATGGAGCAGCTCCTGTACTGGGTGGAGTCCTGGGATCGTTCTCCCAGGTTTATGCTAAACAAGTTCCAGAACTAGGGCGCAGAACAGACCCTACCTGTCACAACGACTCTTCAGGGGGACAGAGCAGGATGGCTGCTTAATTTTCGAACAGAGAGTGTGTGTGTGTGTGTGTGTGTGTGTGTGTGTGTGAGAGAGAGAGAGAGAGAGAGAGAGAAAGTGACAGCTGAAGGGGGCCCAGGGGAGCCAGGAACAGTCTTCGGTGTCACAGGAAAGAGGCAGAAAGGCCCTGTGCTCCAATGGGAGATTGGATGAGCACCGAAAGGGAACTGAGATTGATTGAACACTTCTGCATGCCCGGGCGCCCTCCATTTGGTGCCTTTTGTTTTTTTAGTTTTAAAAAATTATTTTTATTATTTTTTAAAGTAGGCCCCATGCCCAATGTAGGGCTTGAACTCACGACCCTGAGATTAAGAGTTGCAGGCTCTACCGACTGAGCCAGCCAGGTGCCCCTGTTTGGTGCCTTTCTTATTCCCCACTCTGGGACATAAGTGAAAAGCACAAAATTTAAGAGCCAGGAGTTGGTTAGGTTTGAGTCCTGGGCTCTGAAATGTTTCAGATCTATTGGCTGATTGATTGGAGTATCGTGGACACACAGTGTTACATGAGTTTTAGGTGTACTAGATCGGTATTTTCAATCCACCTGCAGCCGCAGCTCAGTTGCCTCATCCTTAAAATGGGATAAAAGTACATGCCCCACGTTGCCAATAGGGTTTTTATGAGGATCAAATAAGATGGCAACTGTGAAAGCCAGAACATTTGGGTTCTGTGTCATGTGGAGATGGGGCACGGCCTTACCTTCAGATCAGCAGAGGCAGCAGCTTCAGGCAGTGAGACCTCTATAATCTGCCTTCCAGGAATGTAGAGCCCAGTGCTCATCCAGCAATATCTGGTGCCTGCCAAAGCACAGGAAGGACAGACTCTGTGATGCGATCTCTGTCCAGCAAATCCGCGGCCCCTTCGGGAACTCTGCATGGCTCTCTCCCTTCATGCCGTCCTGACTCAACTCTTGCAAATGTTACTTAAAACCCCCACCCCCATCTCCTTGAAAGTGCACGGCCAAGGGTGGAGATGGCCTTCTGAAGCCATCAGACCCCGTTCCCACAGGACCCCACGCTGAGCGCTCTGCCCCCATTCCATACCTGGATTGTTGCAGTTGACCTCAACGGTGATAGGAGACTCCGAGGGGCGCAGATAGGGGCTGCTGTACATGTCTTCGATTTCTGGCACTAACAGAGAGAGGTCACTTCCAGAGTGGGCCAGGCCAGTGGCCAGGGAAAGCATAGCACCCCTGCAGCAGTCATTGATAACGGGGTTCTCTCGGGTTGCAACTGGGAGCCGATAGCGACTCAGCAGCTTCCTCAGGAGCCGATGCACAGACATATAGGCAGGGATCTCTTCGGCGGGGATCTGGAGGAAAGCTGCACCGTCCGGCCCCAGCTTGGCCAACCAGCCCTTTTCCACGTTCCCTCTCTTCCTGCCCATTATAACTTGGAACTCAGCCAGAGTGGAGCGGAAGTGATAGGTCCTTATCCCTGCTTTAGGCGTACGGAAGGGCCCTGGATTGAGGCTTTGGCTTGTGATGCTGATGCCAAAGGGGTTGAGGAGGAGGTTTCCTGGGAACCGAGCCAAAGGGGACACTCCAGGGTTCTTGAAGGCCCACCACCAGGCTTGGGCGCCAACAAACAGTCCCCCGCCCTCGGCTACAAACTCCTGCAGCTCTTTGACCCCCACATCACTCACGGGTTCAAAGCAATAGACACTCGCATCACTGGTCAGATGGGGCTCAATGCTGGTGTCTATGCCCCCCACCGCGAGCAGGCCGCTCAGTGTCCTCAGTTCCGTCTGCACCACGATCTTGCCTCGGCGGCCCCCGTCCAGCCAACGCACGGCATTGAGCAGAAAGGGGCCGAGTTTGCCCACGGTGAATAACACCTTGTGGCCGGTCACGACCACCCGGCCCCGGCCATAGCGGGCTGCCGCTATGACACAGCCGTGGTAGGAATCTAACCCCAGGGGAAAGGCTAGAGCCCCGTGCACTAGCAGCTGGGAGGGGAAGCAATCCGAGTTGCTGATGTCCAGCTCTGAAATCCCGTGCAGGAGCTCCTCTCTGTCCTCGGAGAGGTCATCTTCACAGCTGCAAAAGGCACAGGCGTTCTCTATTAAAGGAGTGACCTATTCAAGCTCTGAGAACGGCACCCCGCATACAGCAAGCATCAGCTTTACTAACATGATCGCCTTTAGCTCTTGCAGGAGAGCCGGGAGAACAAAGCAGACCTATCTGACCTCACTGGGTGTGCAGGCTGGTGTGAGGGAAGACAGAGGGACATTCATTCTGCTCTGCTCATTCTTGGAATGCAAATCCTCCAAAGGAAATCTCAAAGGACGCTCTGCCGTGTTTACCCAATATCGTGTCTTAACTATTCTAGATTTAAGTGTTTATTTCAGCCTGTTGGGCATTACGTAAATAACTGAATGGGCAATTGTGTTTTCATTCTTATAAAGCGTCTTATTTATACACTTCATGCAGCCAGTTTTCAAGTAAAGTCAGCGGAGGGCTGAGTTGGTGGCGCCGTTGAAGAATCACTCTTATCTCAAAAGGTGGGGCAGGGGAGCTGGCTGGCTTCAACTCTAGTAGAGACCCTCTTGTTACCTGAACCCAAAAGGATTGACTGTCTACACCCAACACTCCACCCATTCCTTGCTGGCTTACAGGAGGCACATATCCATGCTATAAGGTATTTCTCAGTCTATCCGGACCTGTCTGTGGCCATCAAACCCCTGTAAGACCTCAGGACACCCGTATCCCCCAAACGGGAGATGCAGTGCTGGGTACCTAGTGGGATCATTAGGGGGGAAAGGTAGAGCGACTTCTAAAAGCTGGAGACCCCAGAGCTGGTTATGCCACTTTTGTTAGGTAAAGTTTGGCAACTATATGGTCAGAAGGCAGTGCACGCAAACACTGAAAAACGGGAGTCAGGTCGACAACATCAGTTGTCAGAGTGTTGTGCTCTCTGTGGCTGCAAAAACTCCAGTTAACTGATGGGAGACTGTGGTGCTCTTAGTAGGTACGATCCCTTCCTTAAGACAAAGGTATCACCTTACTAGTGACTCTCCTGCTCCTCGAAGCACTAACCACTGAAATCATTCCACTAGCTCTTCTTGCTCTGATTCCAAGTTTACCAAACCGCCTTGTGATGATAATCTTGCTTCTGATGATCATCTGCCTACACAAGGAAGTCAGGGGCCAGGCCAAGCAGAATGTTCTAGTTCTGTGACATATCTATTTCTCAAGGAATAGCTTGCACAGTCTATCTTTAATTTGGTGATTCTACAATTAACAATATTAATTTTAAATGTTTTACACAATGAATCAGTGGAACACTACATCAAAAACTAATGATGTAATGTATGGTGATTAACATAACATAATAATAACATAAATAAGAGTTTTTGTTATTTTATACCTGTATACAAAATTAAATGAAAAATGTTTTGATTCTCATAATAAGGAGTTCTGTTTATAAATTTCATGCAATTAATTGTTTGACAAGTGAGGTCAGTGAAAGGGTAAGCTACTATGTTTTAGATTAATACATTGGCATCAGGGTTTATACACTAGCCTATTATGATAAGGTGGGTGATATGGAATGTGCAAACTTGAGGCCCAGACACTGAATCACGAGCATCTCATCTAGACAAATGACAATGACCCTCGGTGACGTCCTGCTCATGCTTAGCCGGTGGCGGGGGGTGGGGATCCCTCAGAGGCATCTGTTATTTCTAATAACCATGACTTATGTGTTGGGGAAGATAAATTTTTGTTTCATAAACTGAAAAAAATCTGAACTGGATTTTTACTTTTCTTTTCCATTCTCTTCTGAAATGAAACAAAAGTTTTAAAATCAGAATAAACCCATGATTGTGCTGAGTTGTGTAAAGGGCACAATCAGTAAACTGGGCTAGTGAGAAATTTATTGAAAATATAAATCAAATAGAATCAAACTGATCAGAAACCCATGAGCGCAGAAAAGTCTGTAACTGCATATATGTGAGAGAAAAAGATCAAGAAAAAAAGAATAGGGATTTTGAGAAAAATACGGAGGTAATTGTTACTGAGAAAATACACTTCAGTAACCAATAATGATCAACCTAGAATTCCAATGCCATTTAACATTTACATAAACAAGAATCACCAAATATTTGATGAAAAGTAACAGCACGAAAGAGAAGCACCAAACTAACCTGAGAAAACCAACACCCAAGGAAGTAATAGTGATAACATGGAGTTCACTCCTGTTGTTGTACATCCTGTGGGTTTGGACAAAGGTATAATGACATGTATCCATAATTATGGCATCACACAGAGTATTTTCGCTGCCCTAAAAATACTCTTGTTCTACTTATCCATCTTCTCATTCCACCGCTGGCAACCACTGAGCTTTTTACTGTCTCCATAGTTTTGCCTTTTCCAGATGTCATCTGGTTGGAATCATGCATTGATCATGCATGTAAGGTTCCTCTGTGTCTGTTCATGGTTTATTAGCTCATTTCTTTTCAGCATTAAATAATATTCCATTGTCTGAATGTACCACAATTTACTTATCTATTCACCTCCTGACGGACATCTAGGTTGCTTCCATGTTTTTGCAATTATGAACAAAGCTGCTACAAACATCTGTGTGCAGGTTTTTGTGTGGATGTAACTCCTTTGCATAAATAGCAAGGAGTGTGATTGCTGGATCCTATAGTAAGAGCAGTTTAGTTTTCTAAGAAACTGCTCAACTGTCTTCCAAACTGGCTGTACTGCTTTGCATTCCCATCAGCAATGAATAAAGAGTTCCTGATGCTCCATGTCCTCATCAGCATTTGGTGGTGTCAGTGTTTTGGATTTTCAGTTTAGTGACATCGCATTGTTGTATTTTGCATTTCCGTGATGACACATAATGTGAAGCGTCTTTTCATATGATAATCTGACATCTGTACATCTTGTTGGTGAGGTGTCTGTTAAGGTGTTTGGACCGTTTTTAAAATTGGATGGTTTTCTTACTGTTATTTTAAGAGTTCCTTGTATATTTTGGATAATAATCCTTTATGAGATAGGTCTTTTGCAAATATTTCCTCCCAGTCTGTGGCTTGCCTTCCTATTCTCTTGACATTGTCTTTTGCAGAGCAGAAGTTTTTAATTTTAATGAAGCCCAGCCTATCAATTATCTCTTTCATGGATCTTTGGTATTGTGTCTTAAGAGTCATAGCCATATTCAAGGTCATCTAGGCTTATTTCCTGTTATCTGCTAGGGGATTTATAGTTCTGTTTTACATTTAGGTCTTTGATCTGTTCTGAGTTATTTTATGAAAGCTATAAGGTCTGTGTCTAGATTCATTTTTTGGCTTGTGGATGTCCAGTTCCATCATCATTTTTTAAGACTTTCTTCTCTCCATTGTATGGCCTTTCCTCCTTTGTCAAAGAGCGTATGACCATATTTATGTAGGTCTCTTTCTGGGCTCTCTATTGTGTTCAGTTCGTCTGTTCTTTCACAAACGCCACTCTTGATTACGGGAGCTATATAGTGAGCCTTAGATAGTGTCAGTCCTCCAACTTTGTTCTCCTCTAACATTGTGTTGAACGTGCCATTTTGAAAAATCAACTTCATTGACATGTGGTAAAATTCATTTAAAGTGTACATCTTGATGAGATTTTGTTACATTTATATGCTTGTATAATCACAATAAAAATATATAACATGTCCATTGCCACAGAAAGCTACCTTTTGCCCCACTTCAGTCATTCCAGTCCCCAGGCAACCACTAACGTGCTTGCTTTCCGTGTAGGTGAGATCTGCCTTTTCTAAACTTTCATATACATGGAATCATAAAGTGTAGACTCTCTCGTGGTTGGCTTCTTCCACTCAGAATACATTTTTGAGAGCCATCCATGTTATTGAGCCTAACAGTAATCCATTCCTTTTTATTGCTGAGTAGTATGCCACTGGGTAGATATCTCACATTTTGTTCATCCATTCATCTGTTGTGAACATTTGGGTAGCTTCCAGTTTGGGGCTTGCTGCCATGAACATTCACGCACAAAATTTTTGTGTGGACATGTTTTCCTTTCTTCTGGGTAAATACCTAGGAATGAGATGGCTGAGTGGTATGGTAAGAGGAGGTTTAAATTTATAAGAAATTGCCAAACTGTTTTCCAAAGTAGTTGTATCATTGTACATTCCCAACAGTAACAGGAGAGTTCCAGTTGCCGCACATTCTTGCCAACACTTTGTTTGTGAGTCTTTTTAGGAACAATTCTAGTGGGGGGGTGTATGGTATCTAATTGTGATTTTAATTTGCATTTCTCTGATGACCAATGATGTCGAGAATCTTTTCATGGGCTTATTGGCCTTTCATCGTTCATCTTCTGTGAAGTATGTTAAAATATTTTATCCTTTTATTTTTTTTACTGGATTGTTGATCTTCTTCTTGAGATGTAAGAATTCTCTATGTATTCTGAATGCAAGTCCATTGTCAGATTAAGTACTGCAAATAATTTTTCCAGTCTGTAGCTTGTGCCTTTTTGTTTTCTTAGTACTATTGAACTGCAGAAGTTATTAAAAACATTTTTAATGAAGCTCAATTTATCAGTCTTTTCCTCTTATGGCCTATGTACTTTTTGTGTCCTATCTAGGCCATCTTTGCCTACCCTAAGATCACAGATAATCTCTCCTGTGCTTTCATTTACAAGTTTTTAACAAACAAAAAATAGAAGTTTTTGAATTTTAGCCTCTGCATTTAGGTCCAGATCTTTTCAATAATTTGTTTTGTATGGAGTGGGATAAGCATCAGAATTCACTTCTTCTCCGTAAGGGTGTCCATTTATTCCAGAACCATATGTTGAAAAGATTATCTTTTCTTCATTGAATTACCTTGGCACCTTTGCCAAAAAATAATTGAGCATGGATCTGTGAGTCTATTTCTGAACCATATAGTCTATTTCATTGATCTGTATGCCTATCCTCATGCCAATACCACAGTATTTTGATTACTTCAGCTTTCTAATAAGTACTGAAATTAGATTATGTTAGTTCCTTTCATGTGCATTAATTTTAGAGTCCATTTGAACTTTGGTTGGGATTGCGTTCGATCTACACGTCATCTGGGGGAAAACTGACATCTTAAAAATATTGAGTGTTCTGATTCATCAATGTGGTGTATTTCTCCATTTCTTTAGGTCTTAATTTCTGTCAGTGACATTTTATAGTTTTCAGGATACGGGTCTCATAATAAATTTTATTAACTTGATTCATTAGTATTTCACAATTTTGTGTCCTGTTTTAACTGATATTGTACTTTTAGTTTCAATTACCAATTTCTGGCTGCTAGTATATAAAAATTAATTTTTGTATATGACCTTGTATCCTGCAACCTTGCTAGTTCAATCATTATAGTGCTTTTTTGTAGTCTTAAAGAATCTTTTACGTAGATGATCATGTTATCTGCAAGTTAACATAGGTCTACTTCTTAATTTTTCATACCTGTGCCTTTTTTTACTTGCCTTACTGGCTGGGACCTTTAGTACAATGTTGAATAACAGCAGTGAGAGCAGGTATCTTTCCTTGTCTTATTTTCAATCTTGGGGTATTTCACCATTAAGCACGTTCTTAGCTATAGCTTTTTCAAAGATGACTCATCATATGGTAGAAGTTCCTTTTTATTTCTAAATAAAATATTATGATGTGGTATTGAATTCTGTCAAATGCTTGCATGTGTTTGTGTGTGCGCCTTCATATATTGAATTATATGGTTTTCTCATTCATTCTGTTAATTTGGTGAATTACTTCCATGTAAGAATGTTAAACCAGCCATGCATTCCTAGGATAAGCCATACTTGGTCATGATGTAGTATCATTTTTATATATTACTTTTATTCTTTTTACAATATTTTATTAAGAATTTTTGCATCTTTTTTTATGAAGGCTATTGTTCTGTAGTTTTATGGGAATGTTTTTCTCTGGCTTTAGCATCAGAGAAATATTGGTTTAATAAATCGAGTTGCAAAAATTTTCCTCCTCTTCTATTTTCTTGAAGGGTTTATGTAGGATTAGTGTATTATTTGTTCTTTGAATGTTTGATAAAATTCACCAGTGAGGCTATCTGGATCTGAAGTTTTCCTTATTGGGATTTTTTTTTTTTTGCGTTGTTGTTGATGTTAAATAAAATTTTTATTTTAAAATAAAAAACCATAAAAATTGCAAATATAGTACCAAGTTCTATAAGCCCTTCACCCAGTTTTCCTAATGTTAACATATTAACAATCATGGTATGTTTGCCAAAACTAAGAAGTTAAAACTGGTAAAATGCTATTAACTCCAGACTTTATACAAATGTCATCAGTTTTCCCACCAACATTTTCTAGGATCCAGTCCAGGAAACCACACTGTATTTAGTATTGGGATGTTTTAAATTACAGTTCCAACTCATTTAACACCTATTTTCTGTTTCCTCTTGCTTCAATTTTAGCAGTTTGCCTCTCTTTGGAAATTTGTCCATTTCATTTAAGTTGTCAAATTCATTGGCATACAGTTGTAATATTCTTTTATTACCCTGTTAATGCCTGTAGGATCTGTATTAATCATCCATATTCCATTCCTAGAATTTATCATTTGTATTATCTCTCTTGTTTTTGTGATCAGTAGAGATTTATCATTTTTATTGATTTGTTTTCAACTAACCAGCTTTTGATTTTACTGATTTTACCTGTTGTTTTTCTATTTCCTGTTTCATTGAATTCAGCTCTCACCTTTATTATCTTCTTATTCCTTCCGCATATTTTGGGTGAGGTTTTCATTTTTTGTTTAGCTTCTTGATGTGGAAAACTTAGGTCACTGAATTTAAACTTTAATCTTTCCTAATAAAATCATTTAAAGGCATACCTTTCTCCCTAAGCACTACTTTAACTGCATTATGCACATTTTGACATGTTGTGTTTTCATTTTTATTCAGGTCAAAATATTTTCTAATTTCCTTTGTAATTCTTTTTTGACTTGCAGGGTATTTATGTATTTTTTAACTTACAAATATCTAGATATTCCAGATAGGTTTATGGTATTGATTTTCTAGTGTAATACTACTGTGATCAGAACATACTATGTATGATTTCAATCCTTTTAATCTTATTGAGACATTTTATGGCTCAGCATATGGTCTATCTTCATGAATGTTTCATGTACACTTAAAAAGAATGTCTACTCTGCTGTTGTAACCATGCTAATAGTTTATACATTCAAAAAGTAAAATTAAATAAATAAGTATGGGTAAAACCCCACATTAAATAAAAGTAGGGCCAAATGAAAAACAGACAATCCAAGTACCTTTTGAACACAGTATTCGGACTTTCTATGTTCAGTGCAGTATATTCTGAGGACAAAACTAAAGGCAGAGAAATCTTTAAAACTTATTATTTATGCTGTTGGTAGTAGCATGGGGACAGTAATCATGAAATTATTTTGTGTGCACTGTAGGATTGAGCAAATGAGTAAATACTGAAGTTGTGGAAACCAGTATTCTCATTATGGGAGATGGAAGATACAAATCAGGAATGAAGGAAAGAGAAGAAACCCTGTAGTTTTGGATTAAACTGGAGGTATCGTTTGAACTTATTAAAAAATAAATATTTCCTGGCTGTCTTCTGAGGAGCCCAGGAATGAAGACAGTCCAAAAGCAATGAGCACACTGAGGTGATCCTGGTTTCTAAATACTATTCACCACTGAAAGGAGCTAGGAATCTTTGAAGATATGGCTGAAGCCAGGTTTTGGACTAGAAAAGGACAAGATAAACTTGCAACACCTTGTTGTACCAGACATTGAGTAAACACTAAAAAATGGTTGGTCATGTCAAATTATTTGGCAGTCAGCTTAATAGGGCTTTCACTTGCCAAATTTGTGACAAGATGACCTTCAAAAAACACTGACTCTAAATGAATTATAACACATTTGATTTTTTTTTAAAAGGTCCATGACATGAGTACAGAGTGAGACTAAAACAAAATTTTAAAACCACCACAAAACAAACAACAAATGTGGGGGTGGGGAAGGAAAGCTCTTCCTGACAGAAGGATCTCAACCAATTCTGGGAGAAACCTACAAGCAGAACTACACTCAGCTAGAAGGTCAGGTTGCTACATGTGCACAGACGGTGCATCCATATCAGAATGGGAGGCGTTGGAGGAGGTGACATTTCACATGAATCTTTAAGAAAGGAACAGGAGCTACCCAAGAGCAGTAGAAGTAACTGATTTTTTAAATATTGACTCCGGCACAGATCATCAACTAATGCTAAAACCAGTGGGTAGAAGGTTGTTGGTGAACAGGACGTTAATTCTCTCAAATTATCACACCATAGATTAAACTCGTTACAAAGGGGGAAAGGCTCTTACAATAGGAAAATCTGACTAACTCCAATTTAACTAAATGGCTAACTCTATCATTACCGGTAACAGTAAAACTGACATCACATGCCTCCCCGATTTGATACATTGTACTGAACACAATTTCACCTATGTAGTATTCTTGCCAAAAATGTCTGGACTGAGTATAATCATGAGAAAGCAATTAGACAAATCCAAACTGAGGGGCATTCCACAAAACAACTGGGCTAGATGCTTCAAAAACACTAATGTCCTGAAAGATAAGAAAAGCTGGCAAATGTTTTGGTTGGATCCTATATTTTTAAAAAAAATCTAAAAAAGACATTGTTGGGCAACTGCAGACATCTGAACATGGACATTAAATAATAGTATTGTATCAATGGCACATTTTTTGAGATCACAGCATTATGGTTATACTGGAAAATGCCCTTGTTTTTAGGAGATACATGCTGAAGTATTTAGATGTGAAGTGTTACTTTGTCTACGTCTTACTCTCAAATGGTTAGGCAAAATAATTATTCCTATGTGTTTATATGGTATATGTGACAAAGTCTAACCACTGAGGTATCTAGGTGAAGGGTGTGGTTATCATTACATTATTCTTGCAATGCTCCTGTAAGTGTGAAAATTTTTAAATAAAGATCTGGGGAAAAAAATGAAAGAGAACTGCAGGAAGAATAGAAAAATCATGTGTAATTTCTAAACAGTGAAAAGAGAAAAAGAAACTCAACCAATGGAGCAAAAGGCAGAAAGGGAAAATTTTAAAAGAAGCAACAAGAAAGTGTAACAGAAAATATCGAGCACAATGATAGCAACTAGAGCATCAATTTTCTCGATTATATAAATGGATTATTTCCCTTGTAAATGGCAGAGGTTAGGTTAGGTTAAAAAATCAGATTTATAGTAAGAGACAAATCTTTTGGAAAAGATACAGAAAGACAGAGTAAGAGGATTAACAAAGAAGCAAAACAAACAAAAATAGGAAGAGCAATTACCGTATTAGACAAAATAGAGTTCAAGGTGAAAAATACTAGTTGCAGGAAAGGATGTGCTAGACTGACAAAACATACACACCATGAAAAAATTCATGAGTTTTTAGGATACCAAAATATAGCTTTGAAAGATGGAAAATAAGTTCAACTGAGCCAAGTTCAATTCTAAAATCACAGTGGGAGTACAGAACAATTGTTTTAGAAATTTCTTTTAGATCAAGTATATAAAAATTAAGTAATTTATGGAAAATATGAATAATCCAGTTGATCTAAAGGGTAAGTTTAGACATATGTACATAACAGAGAATTTACAGAATGCTCTCAAAAAACGATACTGTTACTGATATTTTGCTAGGTCAGAAAAAATAATGCTATTGAAAGTATGTGATAACAGTACTGTGGTTATATTTAAAGATCAGACCTTAATCTTTCAGAGATACACTATTTTATGGATGGAATGATGCAGTGTCAAGGACTTGCTCAAAACAAACTGGAAGAGGGAAGGAAAGGGCAGGTGATGAGTTGAGACCAGTTAGCAGGAGTTGGTAATTGTGGCACCTGGGTAATGGGTACATGTTTGTTTACCTTTCTGATTTCTATTTCTGTATATGTTTGAAGATTTCCAAAATAAGAAGTTTCTAAAAGGAAACTGACAAGTACTTAAAATGAATAGGGACATATCTAGCCTGTGTAGGTTTTAGTGAAAGGATATTCTTTATAACTTTATATATAGGAGAAAAATTAGAAAATAACTTTATTGTGTACTAATAGGTGAATGGTTAAGTAACTTATGGAACAATCCAGCTGTGAATGCTATAAGCTATTCTGAAAGATGATGTACGTTTATCAGGTGCACATGGAAAAATGGTGAAGATACATTAAGTGAAAAATCAAGTTGCAGATCTCTCCCTCTCTGTTTCTCTTTCTTCTTCCCCAGCTCTACCACCCCCTCCCCCGTATGTACACACACACACACACACACACACACACACACACACACACACACACACACAGAAGAAAAGTCAGAGGAGATAGAGTCCAAACTCTGGGGAAAAGAACGAATTAGTTGGTTCAGAGGGAGAAGTGGCGATGAAGATCTTTTACTTTTTACTTTGCATATTTCTGGATTATTTCAGTTATTTTTCAACAAGCATGTATTTTGAAACTGAAGAAAGGAAAATGTTCACAAAAAGAGAACGAGATCTGAATTGTGATTTAGCAATTACTCTTCTAAAGTGCCCTGTCTTCCCATTTGGATTCGTTCTCTAAAACATCTTGTTTATTTTTTGAGATCCAACTAATGCAATTTTAGTCTACATAACTAAGCATGAAGTGAGAATGGTGGAGTAGGAGTTAGGTCATTATGTTTACTCCCACCACGCCTGGCCATGATCCTGACATAAAATTCCATAGTTAGCATTCTGAAAATTCCTAACATGTAACAAGCAATGACCTCCAACGATTTGTGGATCCTTGTTATAAATAAGCTTATTAATTAATATCCGCTCAGATTTTTTGTTTTCCAAACTGCTTGGGAAGTAATAGTTATGATTCTCTCCTATAAACTGACAGTTTTCTTCCTTCATTTCAGCTAATTTCCAGTAGATTACTCAATTTTCAAAATTCTGAAATTTTAATGATCTGGAATTCAAAGACTTTTTTTTGTGTGTGATATCCTTTCATGATCTTTCAAAATGAAGGGAATATAAATCATTATCAGTGTGTAATGTTTGCCAATTCAGGTTTCACCGGGGTGTTTTCAAGTCAAGGAATTTGGAGCATGCAAACACTTCAGGGTATGACCATTTGTACAACATTCTTTTCAATGCATCTCTGATGACTTTGACTTTATATGGGGATCACTGTAGACTGAAAACCATTCTCAATGGCCTACAGCCTAAAGGAGGACCAGGATGTTCTACTCCAGCACTTTCTATTTAGAGGGAAAAAGTGGTAGAAGGATATGCCAAGGTCACACTGCATTTACTGGCAGTAAGATCCCGGGTTTCCAGGTTCCAGTGAAACTCAATATTACAGCCCTCTTCCTACAACAGTTGTTCGGTTTTTGTAACCCCTTCCAGGTCTCGTTACTGGAGATGTTTATGTACTTTTAATTCTCAGGTCTTTGGAAATCATTTTCTTGGCATAAGAAATAATGCCTGGGATATAGAATATAATCCACAAATGCTGGCTATATAAATGGATGAATGAACAACAGAGATGGGACTCTTTAATAGAAGCCTGAGGTTTGGATAAAAATGAGACAAGGGACTTCTATCCCAAAGAGGAACTAGGCAAACTATTCTGGTTGATTCTCCTAAAACCTCCCTAAGACTGATCATCTAATGATGCATTTTATCTGCATCACATCTCTTATTGGTGGAACCAGTTCAATCTCCAGTACCTGTTTTATTAAATGTATAAATGTTAAATTTATAAAATGTGGCAGTTGATCATGATGATGCTGTCTCAGTTTGGTGGAGGAAGTAGGTAAAAACATGAGTTAAAATGCGAATACTTTATATAACTGGGACAACATACATGATCTGGAGTAAGGCACCATAATGATGGATGCTAGGTAAGTTTCAATAATACTCATGACATCATACTCTTATATACCCTAGTGTGGAGGCTCGATGTGAAAATAATTAAAGTGTTTTAGGTATTTGAGCGTTGTTTCTTAATTCACTGCATCCTCACAACCATCCCGAAAGGTAGCCATTATTAATCCCACTTCAGAGATGAGGCTTAGAGAGGGTGACTATGACACCAGGTTATAGAGTGTGCACTAGACAGAGCTTGGGAACTTACTGAAGTCTTCCTTCTCTAAAATCTGTGCATTTTCCAGGTTCTATGGATCCTGAGTCCTGCAATGAGACTGTGAGTAGTTTATGACAACGGACACAGTGTTTTGTCAAATGAAATACTTAATAAAATGTGAGTCTCCTTCTGCACATAAAGTACAACGCCACTGGCCTCAGAACTAGAGGCACAGTAGAGACACTGAGGATGAAGATGATAAGAGAGTAGAAATTGCTCAGGGAACAGACTACAGGTGGCTTGGTCTTACAGAGGGCATGGAGACTAGCATTCTTTTTTTTCTTTTTAAGATTTTATTTATTTATTTGACAGAAAGAGAGAAAGCGAGAGAGGGAACACAAGCAGGAGGAGTGGGAGAGGGAGAAGCAGGCTTCCCCCTGAGCAGGGAGCCTGATGCAGGGCTCGATCCCAGGACCCTGGGATCATGACCTGAGCCAAAGGCAGACGCTTAATGACTGAGCCACCCAGGCACCCGGAGACTAGCATTCTAAATGCAGATGATGGTGCTTTCCAGGCAGGAAGGGAGGGCAGTGACTAGGAGGCTCATGTCCTGACACCTGTGGGTATTCTCACCAGGCTAAAAGTAGATCATCTGGTTTTCTTACTTAGGGATTTGTTTTTCTGATCATAAAGTAGATGTCCTCTGATAAAAATTTGATTCATCTTGATAAGACCTGCCACAGTTTACTCTTAGAAGGGCGAGAGGATCCCAAGATCTTATTTAGAATTTAGTAAGAAATATGCAAGAATAAGATTAAAGTTATCTTAATTCACATTCCCATGTTTAAATGAGGGCTTAAAAATAAATAAATCCTTTGAGTAACTAAATCCATAGGGGTTTTCAATCTGAACTTCGCTAAGCAGGTGATGGAAATAATCTTCCTTCTTGAATTCTAATAGAAGCATCCTGGTGTCTTGCATTGTCTAACGTTTCTAAAACATTTTGCAGATATTCTGTATAGTATACCTATCACAACAAGAGTGGAGAAAGATCCAAATGCTCAGCAGCAGGCAAATGATTAAATAAATGAGGCATTCTCATGAAGTGAATCAAATATAACTTTGAAGATCATATAGAATGAAAAATATTTGTGAGTGGAATTCAAAATACTATGTATACTAAGATGGTAACTATGTAAAATTATGGATGAGTGGGGAAAATAATATGCAAAGATGAAAAGAGTTGTGTTGTAGGTTTATGACCTATTACTTTTTTAAGGTGAACAGTTAGAAATATAGGAGATATTGAAAAATATTGAAAAAGTGGCTTAAAAGAGTATCCCATGAAGAAGATTCATAATTCAAAAGTACTGGCAATTGGCAATACATACACACATAGACATATTTATATGTATATCAGAGATGTTAAAAAGGTAAGTGAATCATTTGGAGAGTTAAATTTGGTTTTCTGTTTATGTCATAAAAGTATTTATGCATTGACAGATGTGGAAGGTCTTTAATGTGACTTGTGAATTATTTTTCTTGTCTTTTAATGTTCTTACATGTGAAGTGAGGTAATGAAATATATACCTTAATAACATTTGGTAGAAAGTTTGGAAAATAAAAGTTTTAAAAGTAAAAATCATCTACCATTATTCCATGACCCAGAGTTCTACCCATTACTGATATTTTGACCTTTTCCTTCTATAATATTTTCTACACAGAGCTATATTTTTTGAACAAAAGTGGGAACATAATGGAAAACAGGTTAGTATCCTACTTCATTACATTTAATAATACCCCCTAAAAGATTTTCTCCATGCCCTTAATTATTCTTGGAAACATAGTTTTAATGGTTGGTAAATCTATAATTTATTTAGTCATACTACTCTTCCCTATTACAAATAATGCTGAATTGCATATCCTTGTACATGAATCTGATTATGTCTGATTCTTTTTTAAAGAATCTTAATTTTTTAAAGTCCTATTAAAAGATGTATTAAAGGTTTATTAAGGCCTAATTCACATAAAATAAAATTCACTCGATTTAGGTTTATAATTAATGGATTTTGATATACAGTTTGGCAACCACAACAACATCAGGTGGGAGAAAGATCACTCAATGTCTACCTTTCAGCATTGGCTACATGAGAGTGAATTTTTTTTTTTTATTTCATTTATTCATTTGAGAGAGAGACAGAGAGAGCACAAGCTAGGGGGAAGGGCAGAGGGAGAGGGAGAAGCAGGCTCCCCGCTGAGCAAGGAGCTAGTGCAGGGCTGGGTCCCAGGACCCTGGGATCATGACCTGAGCCGAAGGCAGACGCTTAACCGACTGAGCCACCCAGGCGCCCCCGTGAGAGTGAATATTAAGTAAACTATGGGGTAAAGGAGGATAGGGTTTTTTGTTTTCTCTTTTTCCATACTAATCTCAACGCATGCATTTAATCAGTATTTCACATCTCTCTCTCTCTCTCACACACACACACACACACACACACGCGCTCTTGTGCCTTTTACTTTCTCCTCCATACTTCTGTCAGCCAGTCAGCTCAGGAAAATCATTGCTGTCATCTTCAGTCCGTCCACAAGTCAAAAAATGCCCCACCTAACATATGAGCAATGCTATGCTATACCTACCTGCAAAAGCAAGAGTTGTGACACAATCTTACCTAGTAAATAACCAATACTAATAACCCACAATCTCCACAACAGAGTCTGCATACTTCCCTTATTAACTCTGATTTTTTCTCAAGCATTAATCTTCAAGTTGATTTTCCATGTGCGCATACACATGTACGAGTACACGTACACACACGTACAGCCTAACCCCCCCAACCCCCCCAAGCTGAGAATCATTGATGATGAGAGATGAGTAGGCATAGCCAAAGAAAAAAGAGGGAGAGTTTTGGTAGAGAAAAACATCTGTGAAGGCAAGTAAGGGGGATTAGGTTTTTAGAAATAGAATTATGGTCAAGTCTTACCGCCCTGTTCCTTAGGATGAAGATCATTGGTAAGCTGAAAATTTGATCAATTTGGTCAGTCATTATGCCTCAGAACAACTGTGTCTTTCCTCATGGCACATGTGGGGTTTTGTTTCAAATGTTCCATGCCAAGAAGAGGCCATACCCATGGCCCTATGTGTCTGTACTAACCCTGGTATGCCTTCCTCACCCAATCCTACTTTACTCTGCTCCTGCCAGTCAGAAACCCCAGTGCTCTCTGCTCCAAAGATGCTTCGAGTTTTAACGTACAACAGGGCATGGCCTGGTACGCTTCTTATACTCCTGGGACTCCTCCAGCCTCTAATCTCTCCCATTCATCCATCCAATCACCAGCCAACAAATGTTTCCTGAGCACCTACTAACCTGCTCTACGTTCAGCACTATATGAGATGCTGAACAGAACAGACTGGGCAATGCTCTTAAAGAACTTCCATGTAGCCTGTCTCTGTACCCATTGCTTGCTTCCCTCCTTCTTCAACATCAGTTTTGCCTGCAGACACAAAATCCTCCCCTAACTCCTAGATTTAGCACGAACAACTCATGCTATCTTTTCTTCTAGATCGCCTTCTGAATCCTCTAGTTCTTTCTTACTTCCCAATCCCATCTGGCTGGACATTTCAAAGCCTTTCCCACAGCTCTTTGGACTTTGTCTTATGGGGTCCCTCATGTCTGTTTTCCATTTCCTCACATTTAGCTAGACACCAGGGAACATACTGGTCACTAAGAAGTTTTCTCTGCTCAAAGAGCTAAGTGGTCTGGCCTGGGGAGGCAGTAGCAATGGAGACCTTGATTGATTTAGGGTGATCTGTTTGATATAGGGTAAATCTGCTTGATTTAGGGTGAATCTATGCCTAAGTGCCAAGTTCTCTTCCGTTAGCCTGGGAGTAACCTAAAGACAAGAACCGTGTCTTTTTTAACGTGGGACCAAATCCCCACTGGGGTAATGCACTCACCTAACTAAGACTGGAATCTTGGGCATCTTCTTGGAGACTTTGAAGAAACTTGTGTCCCCTTTGTTGTCGGTGAAGTACACGCCAGCCACACTGGTCACGAGGTTGCCAGGGAACGTGAAAAGCACCCTTTCATCATCGCCCTGGTTGGCCCAGTCCCAGGCCTGGCCTCCAATGAGCAAACCCCCTCCACGTTTCATAAACTTGACCAACTTTTCTGTCATGGTTTCATTGTAGGCATCAATGCAGTAAACCCCCAGGGAGTCTTTCACTTCTGGCTCAATCTTCGCCTCCACCCCAGAACCCTCAAGGATTTTGGCCAGGGGTGCCAGGGATGGGTGTACACCAATGGGAGCCCCTGGGGAAGAACAGAGCCAACCCACTGCATTGAGGAGAAAGGGAGTGAGCTGGGCTTCTACCAAGTAGTCCTCATGGGACACCACCACCAGGCGGCCTCGGCCATAGGAGGAGGCAGCGATGAGGACCTGGCCCATGTCATTCACCATCACTGGGAAGGAGGCCTCTCCAATTAGAAGCAGTTCACATGGGATGGCATCTTCAGGGACATCCCAGCTTGTCACTCCATTCATAAGGGCCTCAAAGGCAGCAGAGGGAGTTGCCATGGCTGGACCGACTTCTGTAGAGAGGAAAGCAAAGACTCAGTTTGGTGAAGAACAGATAAACAAATAAATAAAGGAGCCAAACAGTTCACTCCTCCCCTAGCAGGGACAGTTCTTCCCACGACACAGATGAGACAGATTCTGAATTGACTCAGGGACTCACCAGGGGTGTCAACGTAGCCAACCCAGGAGACCCCATCACACCTTTCCTGGTCCTCCTAAACTCTTGTGGCCAAACCAAAAGAGCTTGACATTTTTCCATCGCAGAAGGAAGCAAACAGAAGTGGAGAATGTGGGCAGAATTGTGCCCCCAAAGAGATACCTGTAAGTCCTAACTCCCAGTACCTGTGAATGTGACCTTATTTGGAAATAGGGTCCTTGCAAGTACAGTCAAGTTAAGATGAGGTCATGCTGGATTTGAGTGAGCCCTAATTTAATGACTGGTGTCTTTTAAGAAACATCTGGATGCAGACACAGACACACAGGGGAGAATGCTAAGAGAAACTGGAGCGATGCATCTATATGCCAAGGGAGGCTAAAGGTTGCTGGTGAGCACCAGAAGCTCTGGAAGAGGCATAGGACAGATTTTCCTTCAGAACTTCCAGAAAGAACCACCTTGCTAACACCTGGACTTCAAACTTCTATGCCCCCAGCCCTGTGAGGGAACATATTTCTGCTGTTTTAGGTCACCCAGTTTGTGGTGATGTGGTACAACAGCCACCGGAAAACTAATCCAGTGGTGCCGCATGCTGCCTGCCGCCCCACTCAGCTCCCACACTGATCTTATTAATCCCAGCTTGGGGATCCCAGAATTTCAGTCTGGAAAGTCTGGGTCCTCAGAGAAGCTTCTTTGGTCGCAGTCATAGGCTGGGGAAGCAGAAAGCATAAGTCCTCTGTGGCTTGAATCCAGGTCCCAGACGACCAGGAACTATGGCAGATTCTTAGTTGTGCCTGGACACAGTGGAGAAAGGTGTGTATGTCTGAGGATGCGTACTCACATAAATCCTCTGCTTCTTCACCATGAGCTCCCTGCGTAGGATGCTTGACGTCTGAGCTCCACTATATACACTTTACTGAAGCAGTTGCCCCAAGAGCAGCTGTGTTTTCATAATCAGGACATCCGGGAGTTGGCATTCTTAGTGCCCACTCGGTGGAACCAGCCAATGCTGCTAGCCTGGTCCCTGAGGCTCTCACCGCAGGCAATGTTATGGCCAGAGCCAACCTCATCATCTTCAACCTGCTGACCCATTCACTTTCTATCCTTCCCTTACCTCTTCTGAAAATGCAGATGTTCCTTATGTTTTTATCTTTGGTCCTTGACATCTTTCTATTTCCCTTGTCAGAGAATATGCTCACTCTGAAGGTAATATGGCAAAGCAGTTACAAGCTCGGGCTCTGGAGTTAGGCTATCTGGGCCTGAATCTTAGCTCTGTTTGCTTACTAACTGTGAGATGGGGCGACACATCTCAGACTTCACTTTCTCATTCATTAAGTAGGGACGGGAGAGTCTAGCACATAAGGTTGTCCCAAGGATTAAAGGAAATAACAAGTGTCTTTCAATTACTTATTATATATATGAGTATGTGTATGTGTATATTTATATGTATGTTTACTTATAATTATTTGGTTAAGAGTAAGCTATTTAACTTGCACAATAGAGAATTCTTATTTTTTTAAAAGATTTATTTATTTTAGAGAGACTGAGCGAGTGGGGGGAGGGGCAGAGGGAGAGAATCCTCAAGAAGACTCCCAGCTGAGTGCGAAGCCCAATGTGGGGTTCGAACCCATGACCCATGAGATCATGACCTAGAGCCGAAATCAAGAGCTACCCAGGCACCCCATACAGAATTCTCATAAAGTGAACAAAAACCAAACCTAATGTCAGATTTTATAAAAACTGAACTAAGCATTTAATGATTCTGATTTTATAGTTTTCACATTTTGGAGCCAATGCTAACACTAATATTAATTATTATAGTTCTCAAGCGTTTCCACGGGCCCTTGAGAAAGTCCCGGGCACAGGCACTGTGCCTTCCGCAGGCACAGATGAAAACGCCCCGGTTCTGAGGTAACGAATAAACTCAAGATCCCTCCTGAAAGAGCACACTCTACCATCTGCAGGGGGCTCTGAAACTAAAGGAGTCTTAAATTTAGTCTTTTCCCTCCAAACTAGCTCCTCTTAGGCCCATTACAGGGGCTCAATGTCCCTAGCTGCTAAGGAGGGTGACATTTCCCTCAGAGAATCTCTGAGATGGTAGAAGCAACAGGCGGCCGGTTCACGAGAGTCTGTCCTTTCCCTGCTCTTCCTGGTGCCCACAAATAGCCAGGACGGCAAACCACAAAGAGTCACAGTTGCGCCCCTTCTCTCTCCTGTCCCCTGTCCAGCTGGTCACAGTCCTGTCAATGTCATCGTTCAAGGTTTCCAACCATAGTGCCAGGAACCTAGTTAAGGTGCTCAGTAATTCATTCCTCGACTAAACTGACCCAGTTTCTGAGTCACCAGGGCCTGTTCCTGCCTCTGTTCTTCTACAGCCACTGATAGCATTATTTCCCAGAAGAGAACCCCCTCCCAGAGCTTTGCTTTTTCCCACAGGGTTGAATCTGACACTTTCATCGTGGAGCTTGAGGTCTCCGGGGCTGGCCGCTCCTTACAGTTTCCAGTCGTGTCTCTCTGCAGCTTCCAGAACACTTGGCACCCCCGGACATGCCCTGCTTTCATTTTAGAGTCTCTTTCCATTCTTTTCCCTTCCTGTTCCCTCTCCCACCTCTTTCATCTGTTGAAATCCTACACTTCTAAGAGAAGATATTCACAGAAGAGGAAATTTAAATGGCCAAATAGTCTATGAAAATACGCTCAATCTCACTAGTCAAGGCAACTGAAAACAGAACGCATGATGTTGCCCACAAGATTGTCAAAAAGGAAGAAGGCGAAGGAGGAGGAGAAGGTGAAGAAGATGAAGGCAGATGATAATGCCCAATGTCCAAAAGGCTAGGAGAACACGACCACAATTTGCTGGAAGGGCCGAGAAGCTGAGAGCAATCTGACGGTGGCAGCTCCGTTTCAGAGGTGAGCCTACCCTCAGACCAGCAATCCCTCTTCTGATGGCCTTTCTTACAGAAACAAGAGCGGCAGTATTACAGATACATGTACCAGGATGCTCACTGCCATACAAAACTACAAATGGAGACGGATAAATGCAAACCTAGAAATGGAGATAGATAAATGACAGGTAACGTTGTCCAGAACCATCTATGACTTCTGTGGGTGCGGCTCTCTAACCAAAGCCACACCTATCCCACCTCTGCATGCTACCCCACCTCACAGGCTGGTATTACAACAAGAGACCCTGGGGCATAGCCCCCAGCCAGCCACGGATGCACACCCCCCAAAGAGCTGCTCATCAGACCCCTCCTCTCTGGGCCCTGGTCACTGCCAGGGCTGGTACTCCACAAACACTCAGAGCAGAGAACTCACGTTTTTGTCTCCCTAGCTGTATTTCAAGCTAGTTCATGGGAGAACAGTCTGTGGAGAAGTGACAAAGGGATGGGCAGGTGGCCTGGAGATTTGAAAAGTAGGGGACCAGAACAAAGAGGGCTTTTCCCGTGGAGTTGCCTCCTTCCACCCGCTGGGGTTTGGTAGGGAACACTCAGGCTCGCCTCTGATCGGCCAGTTTCCCCTGCCCTGCACCATGGGTGGGACTGGGGTACAGCCTCAGCCTGATACCAGCGCTGCGTGTGTGGCAAGCCAACATCTGGAAGGATGATAATCTATATTATAGAATATAGGATGATAATCTATATTATAGAATATCATGTCACTATTACAAAGAATGAGTTAAATCTGTTTCACATCTATGTAGAAAACCCTAGATATACTTTTTTTTTATTTTTTTTAATTTTATTTTTATTTTTTTTTAAAGATTTTATTTATTTATTTGCCAGAGAGAGAGAGAGAGAGTGAGAGCACAAGCAGGGGGAACGGCAGGCAGAGGGAGAAGCAGGCCTCCTGCTGGGCAGGGAGCCTGATGTGGGACTCGATCCCAGGACCCTGGCTGGGATCATGACCTGAGCCGAAGGCAGACACTTAACCGACTGAGCCACCCAGGCGTCCCCCTAGATATACTTTAAGTGGAGACCTCAAGTCACTATGATATATAGCACACAAACCCATTTTTGTAGGAATAAAGATAATAACAGTAGTACTAGTGATTTTAGTAGGAGTAATCACAACACACTGTTTTCCAGGTTCCAGGCATTAGAAGTTTCTTTCATAAAGTATTTAATCCTGACAACAAACCTGTGAGGTATGTAAGATCACTATCCATTTTATAGGTGGGCAACAACAAACAAAACAAAAAATGTGGTGGCCAGAGAGTGTGTTACTTGCTCAAGTCACACAAGTGTGAGTGGTGGATCCAGGATTCAAACCCAGGGAATCTTGTACTGAGTCCACATTCTTAAGTACCAGAAACATATAAGCCTGTTAAGGACCAGGATTTTCTATACAAGAGAAAAATCTATGGAGGCCACATTTTAACATGCCAACATTAACTGCATTAGGGAGGGAAGAGGTGAACAGTATTCTTTCTCCTTATACAAGTCTTTATCCTTTGAATTGTATGTATTCCTGTTACAGTTAAAAATAACACAGGTAATATAACTTCAAACAAGCAAGTAAAGACACATTAAATGCTTGGGTATATATATATTACTGGATTGCTTACCTGATCATATCTCACCTAAAATGTATTTTTTCATCTCCCAGTTGGCTGAGCATTTACCTACTAAAAAAATTTGATTTCCTCCTCTATGGGGTTCTTTGAATTTTGCAGCTGGTTCTGTTCCCACTTTAACCAGCTATATCCATGACTCCAACACCTGACTTTTAAATGGAAAGCTTCCTGTTTATGCTCTCCTAGCGTGGGGACTGCAGACGGACACAGCCTGGGGTGGGGGCGGGGTGGGGGAATCCCTTTTATTTCTCTCCCTAAGTTCTTCATCCTTGGTTCTCCTTCTATGGCTTCTGCTTTCTCTCCTCTGGGCCAAGTCTGCCCTCTTTCAGCTTGCTGGAACCCAAGGCACCTCTAAAGCAGAAGGTACCTCAGGCACAACCTGTAACTCAGGCAGAGAGCTTTTCGAATCCCCTACCCCTACCACAAAGAGGCCCCATGCAGCCTAAATGGGTTTCCCTTTAAGAGATGTATTTGGAAGGGAAGGAGGGTAGCAGGCCTGTCTTGGATACTGTACCACATCCTGCATTATAGTTCTATTTCAAATCCAAGTAGGGTAAGTGTCTGAGATCAGGGGTATGTGGGTTCTTTGGATTCTCCAGGAGAATGAAGAGGTGCTCCGTGGTGGATAACGGGAGTGATGGATGGTGTCAAGGGCAGACCTAGATCACTTCTTCAGCAAACAGCTACCCTGGCCTTGACAAATGATTAATAGCACAGACATCCAGTCCTGTAGGTCTTCTCTTCTTTCTGCCATTTTCTTCCATGCACCCCTTGTTTCTTTTTCCTTCTACATCCAATACCCTGTCCGATGTCCATCAACTTCTACTAAGCTAGAACTGGGGTGGGTTCACCCTTCTTTTGTATTCTGTCGTACATATTTATTAGAACGTTAATTTAAAAAATTAAACAGATTCCTATATACCTACTACCCCGCTTAAAAAACAGACCATTACCATTATTTTTGAAGGCTTCTAGTTGTCCTAATACTTCCCCCATTCCCAAAAAAGTAAGCATGATTTAAAATGCTGCTTTTCTATTCCCCTAGGCCTATCTTACTACACTCCCTTCTCAATTCCTGAGTTCCCCAGGGGCTCTCTTTCTCTCACCCGTATTTGCTCATTTCTCTCATGAGGAAGCTCCCAAGAGTACAGCATCATGGGGAGCACAAGCCCGGGAGTGCTGGCCAGGCTGCCTCCCAGAGCGCAGCGTTCTGTGAAATAGACAACGGGCGACACAGGTCGTTCTTGAATTTGAGGGGCTGTCCATACTGAGTTCTGGTGCGGGATCCTCTCGGTTCCTCCCCAGGCCCTCACCCCAGCCAGACTTGTACACAGGCCCAGAGCCAGTCCGCAAAGAGCTTGTTGGTGACGTCAGAGAAGGAATGGCGAGGGGCTGGGGGTGGGGGCAATAGGGGGAGGAGGGGAGCTGAGCAGAAAAGCTCTGCCTGGCAGGGAATGCTCCAGACCTGTTGGCACGGTTTGGGTGAGGTAGGGATACACAGACCACTGGCGCCTCTTGCACTTAAACACACACACCCCCCTACACACACACACACACACCGGTCTCCCGGGGGCTGGTGAGAGTGGGTAAGGGAACTCAGTCCCAGAGCCGGTGTTTGCAAAGATCAAAGGGCAGTAGGACAGAAGTGATGCTCTGTCACCAGCCACCTGTATGACCCTGAGCAAGCCCTGCTCCCTGGGTTTGGGCATTCTCATCCGACGAAGCTGCGGAGGAGATGCTCTTCTCCCGTCGGGCCTGTGCGTATCTCGACCACACAAAGCACGCAAACACAAACATCAGATGTCAGAACCCGGAGCGGGGCAGCAATGCGGCAGCGGCGACGCGGAGCCCAGAGCAGAGAAAAATCAGCAACAGCGGCTAGGACACAATCAGCGAGGGACCTGTCCCAGATCCGGGCGCCCCTCCGGCAGGTCCCGCAGGTCCCGCAGGTCCCGCAGGTCCCGCAGGTCCGCCCGCGCACCCTCGGGCCCCCTCGGCCTCCGGCACCGCCCTCCCCCAGAGCCAGGCCGAGTTCCTCGCCAGCCGCCCCTTCTCCGGCCTGCGAGGCTTCGGCAGGGGGCCACTCACCGGGTCGCGGCGGCAGCCGGACGGGGGCAGGGCTGGGTGCAGAGGGGACGCACCGTGCGGCGGGCAAGGGGCTTCCCTGCAGGCAGCGCCGCGGCGGGCGGGCGAGCGAGCTGGTAGCGGGGAGGAGGCGCAGCCGGGATGGAGGGGGGGGAGGGGTTCGCGAAGAGTCTCCTCCTCCCCACTTCCTCCTGGGCGCGAGAGCGAGCCCGAGGGGCGGCGCTTGGCAGGGGACAGCTCTTCTTTGTGTCGCCGGCCCTGCTGGCTCGGCATTGCGGCGGCCCCCATCCTGGCAGAGTGGACGGCCGTTCTATTAGAGACATAAACTTCTCTGACTATTCGTTACTAAGCGAAAGGCTGAATAAATGATAGGACATCTTCGGTGCGATATTATTCAATTCTTAGGAAGAGCTTAGATCTCCATTTGGTTGGGGGGATGTACTTGACATACTGCGGGGGGGGGGATAAAAATTGTACAAAACTGTTAGCTGTGCTTTCATTTTTGTAATAAAAAAATAGCCCTTTACGTATTTGTGCTATGATGGGAGAAGGAAAGACTACATCTCTACCTGTTAATATTGTTTGACCTGAGAAAGAGCGCAGGGCAACTTTTACGTAGCTCTGCATTGTTTGCATTATCTATGTTTCTTTTGTAAGTTATGGATATATTATATTTCAAACGGACAATAGGTAGCTAGAGTCTACCTTTCTATGTACATTTCAGTTCCTATTTCTTTCTTGAAGTCTCTTCTGATCACCAGTTGACAGCTGCCCTCCCTTCTGTGAACTGTGAGTTCTACTTTGTCCCCTGACTTCACCGCCCTCAGGAGCTAGTTGTAGCATGTGAAATGCAGTTAAAAACTCAAGACTGTCACCAGATGTCCCGGATTCAGATCTCAGTGCTACAATCTACAGGCTGAGTGACTTCTGGCAAGTTATTTAATTTCTCTGCACCTCAGTTTTACCTGTACAAATAGGAATGATAAAATTAGTACCTATATTACAGATTTATTGCAAGGCTTAAATTGAGTGAATACTTGTAAAGTTCTTAGATCAATGACTGGCATGCAGTAAGACTGTACCAGTGCCTATTAAATAAAATAAATATTCAGGCTGCCCTAAGATCCAATACTTCATGTTCCAGGAAAATGCATACCTTTTAATATACTGACTAGAGTTTTGGTCCAAATCCAAGTCATATTTCCTTTCCTCTTTCCTTTCTTCTTTGAATCTTTCCCCAAACTGAATCATATAATTAATAGCCAATAAGGGATGTGGGTAGGTGAGCTCAGTGGCATAAAACATAGAAGGAACGCTAGGAACAGAAATCAAGAGAGCCTCAATCAAGAGAACCTCAATTCAGGATCCTGCCCAGTGAAGGACAATCTGAGCACGGCCTTTATCCCCGACAGGGCTCAAGGTTCTGAGCTAATAAACAAGGAGGGCTAGAGACTCGCTTGCTAAGTCCCTTTCCAGTCTGAAATGACAAGACTAATAGCACCGCAAGGCAAACCCCCAAGTATTGAGTTGCATGGAAAAATTTAAAATGCAAAACAAAAACGCACATATTGTTTACATAAAAATAAATAATAAAAGGACAAAAATATACGTGAGAAGGATAGACCCTAACATATCTGAGGACGGACATGAGATTTCATGGGGAAAAGATTTTAACTGTCAGGTTGTTTCTTAGAAAGGAGGAGACACACACACATATACACACACGGGGGGAGGGGGGAGGCACACATCCTCATCCACGGGGTGGGGGGCGGGGAGAGCAAGTGCGCTGAAGCAAAGGTAATAATAAAATGTCCGCATCTGATAATTCTGTTATATTATTTTCTGTACGTATCTGCAGCTTCGAAACATTTCATCATGAGAAGTGTTGTAATAGGGCAGTAATTCCTGGCGAAGAACGAAGCACGAAAGAAATCAGAGCCAGAGTGGTAGAAAAAAGCAGAAGCAGACACAGAGATGCAGAGACCGCAGGGAGTCCTCTTTGGAAGACATCTGCCTCTTTAGGCCCAAGCGGTCTCGGGCCCAGACCCGACTACCTTCGCAACCCCGCAGGCGCCCCCTCCCCCGCGCTCCCCCGGACTCTGGCCGGGTCTCTCCTTTTCCCACCCCAGCTGCGCGGGCTTGGTCGGTGCGCCGGGGCCTGCTCCGGTCCCAGAACCATCTTTGGACGATACTCACCCGTTATCCAGCAATTTTCACACCGGGCTAACCGGAGGAGGAAGGGACTGATCTGCAGAGACGTGACAAGGAGACAGGGTAGTCAGCCTGCTGATTCGGTAATTGGCGGAGGTGGCGGCGGGAGGCGTGCAGCGCTGAGCTGGGATGCAGTGCAGAGAGGGCGGGGGGGTACCACCCGGGAGCCGATTGGCGGCTGCGGCGGGGGGGGCGGAGCCTGGCCGGCCGCCCCCAGACCTCAGAAGCCCTGCTTTGTGTTGAGAGGATGCAGCCCCAAATCCTGGATGGAGTCCCGGCACGGCTCCGAGGGCGACAGGGCGATTGGTTAAAAACAAATCCGTAAGACTTTACCAACGGGGGGGGGGGGGGGGTTTGATAAATACAGATTTGTATATAAAACGGTACATAACTATTTACAAGGATGAGTTAAATATACATATATGTGCCAGGAGTTAGGCTGTATCTATGTTAATTTTTTTTAAATATTTTATTTATTTGAGAGAGAGAGAATGAGAAACAGAGAGCACGAGAGGGAAGAGGGTCAGAGGGAAAAGCAGACTCCCCACTCAGCGGGGAGCCGGATGTGGGACTCGATCCCGGGACTCCAGGATCATGACCCGAGCCGAAGGCAATCACTTAACCAACTAAGCCACCCAGGCGCCCTATGTTAATATTTTTAATGAACGTTTAACATGGTATTAAAAATAGAGCTTGCATTTTTGTAGGAAAAAATTTTTAAATATTTATATATGCTTATATAAACACAAATTATATGGAAAACATACATCAATTAGAATCAGTTACTTCAGACAGTTAACAGTAGATTACTTTTAAGTATGTTTTCTTCATACACCTCAACATTTCAGTAGAAATATATATTATTTTGTGATAAAAATTGATAAATTTAATGAACTAAAACAGATAAAATATCCTTGCTCAAATAGCTGGTAGTGACACAGCCATATATATGATTTTTCCCTGTGTGGGGGATTCTTGAACTTTGTCCCTATTCCGGTCTCATTTTAGTCAAGTAAGAGCAGGATATAACACTTGACTTTGAGCCATAACCTGACTATATGGTCCCGCCTTGAATCCATGTCTGCTCATCTAGCTTGGTGAGCTCAAATTTAGAAGCTGGGGCAAAAACCACTTGTCCCTTTTATGGCTGGTCCCAAAGGCCTGAAAGATTTGTGTGGCCTCTGTACATTCTGCTGTTTCCTCACTCTTCATCCATCACTGCACTGGCCCCTATTTTCTGGGTGCCTAAGGAGAAGGTGTCCCTGATCAAACTGTTCTCAGGAAGTGACCAGTAAAAAGCTTTCTCCCCTACCACAAAACAGTGTCCAGGCTGGACCTTCGACAGGAATGTGGATTCAGTGGTAAAGGAGATAGAGTCCTACATCTTGTATCACTTTGGGGTTTCATTACAACTCCCCAAACTAGAGCAAACATAAGTCAAGAACTGTGTTTTGTTCTTTAGATTCTCCACTTCATGTGGCCACAAACAGGTGCTTGGTAATGTCTGCTTGATGGATGGATGGACAAGATACATGACTGTGGGGTGAGGAAGGCAATCTTCGCACACTCCTCAACAAGACAAAGAGCAGCTTAACAGTGAATCACATCACAGCTTGCCTATGTTGTAAGTTTTCTCATCTTCTTCATGTTCTTTTCTTTTAATCTTCTTCCATAAGCCTTTTGTTTTCTTCCTATATCTACTAAAATTTCAGCTAGTTCTTACCTCTCCCTCTGTTTCAGACTTCACATCACTTGCTCCGTTTTAAATCCTATATCCTTCTAGAGTTTCTTTCCAGTTTCTACCTTGAGACTGCCATGAAATCCTGAATGTAATGAAATAACTTTTGAAATATTACCTTCTGTAAATACTCAGTTAAATTGGAATGAATGAACAATTTATTAAAAACCTATACTATAAAATATTATGCAGTTCTGAAAAAGGATAAGCTCAAGTCATACCTTGAGGAATGCTCTCAATATATATTTTCAGCAAAAAATTTGTAATGCTCCTAATATGTGTTTATGTTTATCTAAGCAGGAAAAATAAGGACATATTTGGCTACCTCAGGAAGTGGAGAGGGTTGACCAGTAATTTTTCTCTTCAGACATTTATTCTTATTTTTTTATTTTTTAAAACTTTTTTTAAAAAAGATTTTATTTATTTATTTGAGAGAGAATGAGAGAGAGAGAGCATGAGAGGGGCGAGAGTCAGAGGGAGAAGCAGACTCCCTGCTGAACAAGGAGTCTGATGTGGCACTCGACCCTGGGACTCCAGGATCTTGATCTGAGCCAAAGGCAGTCACTTAACCAGCTGAGCCACCCAGGCACCCTTCTTTAGACATTCTGTATTTTTAAAATGTTACAAACATAACATTATTTATATATATATATATATATATATATATATATATGTGGACTATTCAGTAATACCACTCTTAGGTATATACCCAAGAGAAATGTATATATATGTCACCAAAAGACATGTACTATAATGTTCAAGGCAGCACCATCCATAATAACCTAAAACTGGATGCTACCCAATACTACCCTCCCTTCTTTCTTACCCCTAGTGCTGCCCTGGCACTATCTTCTATTACAAGTGTCTTAAAGATGTTATTTTCAGATAAATTTGAGAATTTATTTTCAAAAAATCTTTAAGGAAATTCTAAAGGATGTATCCCAACAAGAAATAAAATAATCTTAGATAAATTATCTGAAATGTAAGACAAAATGGTAAGAGACTTCTAAATCTGGCACTGAGAGAATACCTTATTTGGAACAACGCTTCCACTGAATATTCACAGCAATAAAAGTTAGACAAAATATAGAAAACAATGGAAGACTTGGAAGAGCAAACAACACAAGGAGAATTTGAGAAGCTATAATCCCAAGGGAAGAAATACACAGAACATGAGCTCTACATTCGCTGGAGATTTTCAAGTTCACAATGCAGAAAAAGTGAGGCCAAGCAGAAAGTGTCAGTCTTACTGATTCAAGATTCTCAAACCAACTGAACTCAGAGGCAAAATTTCAGACAAGAAGCTATCTCTGAGAGTGAATATAAAAAATCTGTATACAAATTCCCCTTAATTTTTCACTGGCTGACTCTTAAACTATGCACACACAGGAAGGGACCTCCACCTCCAAAAAAATCCACCAAAGCTTGTTGAAAATAGCAGCTAAAATGTCAAACAGGTGACAGTTATTTCAGTAGCTGTACTATTCTGGGAATAAAGCAGTGGAGGTCAAGTCCCACAAAAACAATACACTCTTATCAGCACACTTTGCTTTCAGTTGAGACATGAGAGGATCCATGGCATATCAAAAGAATGACACCTTTGGAGTAAGGACTGTGGTCTTGGGTAAAGGAAGAACTTAAAACGCACCAATTTTAAGAAAGTTTAAAACAAACCTTTGATGGCATGAAAGTACTCTTCTGGTGCTTTATCATTTCTCACCCCCACCCCCAAAATCCTCTTTGAAAAACAATAACATCAACCATAACTTTATGGTTTAGGGGGAGGCTAAAAATCAGATTACATTGCCAAGAACTCAGAAGAAACAACAAATAATAGAAACAGACTCACAGGTGGTTTGGACATTTGCATTCTTAGGGATTGACTTTAAAATAACTGAGTCAATATGTTAAAAAATTATAGAAGCAAGGCTGGAGAATTTCAGTATAGAATTAAAACTCATAAGACTCATATATAGGAAACCATAAAGATTCCATCAAAAAACTGTTAGAACTAATAAACAAATTCAGTATATTCATTATGGTTGCAGGATACATAATCAACATACAAAAATTAGTTGTGTTTTTATAAACTAACCAGGAAGTATTGGAAAAGGAAATTAAGAAAATAATCCCATTTACAATAGCATTAAAAACAATAAAATACTTAGGAACCAATTTAACCAAGGAGGTAAAAGATGACATTTATAAAACGTTGAAGAAAGAAATTGAAGACACAAATAAATGAAAAGATATTCCATGTTCATAGATTGGAAGAATCAATAATGTTAAAATGTCCATACTAACCAAAATTATCTACAGATTTAATACAATCCCTATCAAAATTCCAATGGCATTTTTTACAAAACCAGAAAAAAAAACCAATACTAAAATTCATATGAACCACAAAAGAACTCAAATTGCCAAGGCAGTCTTCAGCGAGAAGAATAAAATTTGAGGCATTACAAATGCCCGATTTCAAACTATACTACAAAGCTACAGTAATCAAAATACTATGGTCTTTGCATTGGGAAAAAATAGTGAGCCCAGAAATAAACCCACACATTTACATTCAACTCACTGTCAACAAAAGTACAAAGAACACACAATGGGGAAAGGATAGACTCTTCAATAAATGGTGTTGGGATAACTGGAAATCCACATGCAGAAAAATACTGTATATGAAAATCAACTCAAAATGTAATTAAGATTTAAATGTTAAGACCTGAAATTGTAAAGCTACTAGAAGGAAATATAGGGGAAAAAAGTTCTTGACATTGGTCTGGGCAATAAATATTTGGATATAACCCTCAAAACACAGGCAACAAGAGCAAAAGTAAACAAATGGGACTACTTCAAACTAAAAAGCATCTGCATAGCAAAAGAAACAATCAACAGAGTGAAGGGACAACCTATGGAATGGGAGAAAATATTTGTAAACCATATATCCCCAATAAGGGGTTAATATCAAAAATATATGAGGAATTCAAACAACTCACTAGCAAGAAAATAAATAATCCAATTAAAAAATGAGCAAAAGACCCAAGTGGACATTTCTGAAAAGAAGACATACAAATGGCCAATAGGTATATGAAAAAGTACTCAAATCCACTAACCATCAGGGAAATACAAATCTAAACCATGACATATCACCTCACACCTGTTAGAAGGACTATTATCAAAAAGATAACAAATGTTGGTGAGGATACGGGGAAAAGGAAACATTTGCACACTGTTGGTGTGAATGTACATTGGTAAAATCATTAGAGAAAACAGCATAGAGATTCTTCCCCAAGTTGAAAATAGAACTACCATATTATCCAGGAACCCAGTTTCTGGGTATATATTCAAAGGAAATGAAATCAGTATCTGGAAGTGATATTTGCACTCCCATGTTCATTGTAGTATTATTCACAGTAGTCAAGATATGGCAAATGACTTAAGTGGTTATCCAATGAATGAATGGATAAATAAATTGTTGTATGTATATTCAACGGAATTTATTTAGTCATAAATAAATAGAAGAAAAGTCATAAAAAGTCACAAAAAGAAGAAAACCTAGCCATTTGTGACAACCTGGATGAACTTGAGGGCATTGTGCTAAGTTTCAAAATAATTCAAAGACAAATACTGTGTGATCTCATTTGTATGTAGAATTTAAAATAGTCAAACTCTCAGAAGCAGAAAGTAGCTGGGAGGTGGGAGAAATGGGGAGATATATAGATGAAAGGTTGCAAAATTTCAGGTATGTAAGAGAAATAAGTTCTGGAGATCTAATGTATAGCACAAGGACTATAGTTAATAATACTGTATTATATACTTGAAATTTGCTAAGACAATAGCTCTCAATTGTTCACTCACACACACACACACACACACACACACACACACACACACACACACACAAGGTAAACTATGTGAGGTGATCAATATATTAATTAGCTTGATGTGGTAATCATTTCACAATGTATACGTATATCTAACATCACATTGTACATTTTATATATATGCAAATTTTCTCAAATATACCCTAATAAATGTTATGAATTGAATGTGTTATACAACTAAAGTATTCCTAAAACATTCAACCTAACACATTACAACATATAACTTTGAAATAAGAGGAGCAGAAAAATGGGGAACAAAGGAGTAAAAGAGGGGAGGGGAATGAAAGACACAGATAAAGCACAAAAATAATTTTATTTACTTATTTTTAAAGATTTATTTATTTGGGGAGGAGAGGGGCCAAGGGAGAGGGAGAGACTCTCAAACAGAATCTCCACTGAGCATGGAGCCTGATGCCAGGCTCAATCTCATAACTCCAAGATCATGACCTGAGCCAAAATCAAGAGTCAGATGCCCAACCAACTGAACCACCCAGGCACCTCTCAAACAGTAATTTTAAAACCAGCATTTAAAAAATACAGATAAGTTTATGACCTATATATGACCTAAAACATAGTTTTAGAAAGATTTAAAGTCAAAGGATGACAGAAAGATAAATCTTTCTTGGAGGTAAACACCAATCAGGGTAAACATTAGTCAAAGAAACCTTGATTTGATAGGTGAGCAAATTAAGAATTTAAGATAAAAAGCATTAATAGGTAGCCATAATATTGAATTCTTACATTATGTTAAAATTTTCAATTTACTCCAATTCACTAATAACAGAGCCTTCTCAATATATGTAAAGTAAAAATATACAGATCTACAATGAGAAATTTCAAATTCTACCATCATAGTGAGAGACTGTAATATACTTTTTGTTTTGTAATTGACAATTCAAACAGATAAAAAATTGGTAAGGATATGGCAGATCTGGATTGTATAATTATCACACTTGTTAATATAATTAGACACTACACATTATCTTCAAGCACACAAATGAAACTGATCATGTGCTAGATCATAAAGCCAGGTTCAATAAATCCAAAGGAATTGATATCATACATTCTCTGACCATATTATGAATTAGGTAACATTTACTGCAAGAAAATAAAAGAAACCTCATGTGAGTAACTGGAAATTAAAATACACTGTTCTAAAAAAATGTATGGCTTAAATAAGAAATCATAATGAAAATTATAGATACTTACAGCTACATGATAGCAAAATATTCATATCAAAACTTGTGAGATATAGCTAAAAAGCAGTGACACAAATTTAAGAGCTTAATGAACTAAGCATATGAGCTAAGCATATACCTTAAAAGCTTAGAAAATAAATAACAAAAAATTGAAGAAGAACTAATAAAACAAATAACAATTAATGAAGAAAAACTAAGTTTCATTTATGTGTGTGTGTGTGGGTGTAAGTATATGAAAGAGCTAATAAAGTAGTCCAAATTCTGGCAAAATTAGTCAAAACAAAATGAGAAAGTATATTTACACACATTAATAATAAAAACAAGTCATAATAATAGATGGTGAAACTAAACATAATGAGAGAATATTATGAACCATTTTATTCTATTAAGTTTGATATATATATATATATATATAACAGTTAAATACCTTAGAAAATAAATTCATGAAAATTGACTCATAAGAAAACCTAAATAGTCCTATAATCCTTAAAGTAATTGAACCAACAAGTTTAATACCTTTTGATAAAGTAAACTCCACAACCTGGGGTTTTGCTGGTGATTTGAGGAAATAGTCAAGGACCAGATAATTCCAACCTAGCCCAAATTCTTCCATAGAATAGCAATAGTGAGAATACTGCCCATCTTATTTTATGAGATGATATCAACAAATAGTAAAGTTAGAACCAAAAAGGATAATTACATGCCCCAATCTCAATTCACATATATAAATGCAAATATCTAATGCTTATCTTTATATAAAAGTTATTGCATATTTACCATAGACAGTTTATTCCAGGAAAGCAAAGCTGATTAAATATTAAAGATTGAATACTACACTTCATCATATTAACATATTTAAATGGAAAAAACATATGAGAGAATCAATAGCTACAGAAAAAGCATTCAATAAAACATCTACTCATAATAAAAGTGCTTCCCAGAAGAAGAATCAAACTTTCTTATCATGGGACAAGGCATTTACAAACTAACCATTGCAAATGCAATATTTAAAGTTGACATAATGAAATCTTTCTCTTTCTTATCTTAAGGATAAAACAAGGTGCCCTTCTCACCTTTATTCAACTTTATACTGAAGGTCCTAGCCAATGCAGTAAGACAGGAAAAAGAAATTAAAGGTAGAAGGATTGGAAAGGAAGAAACAATACGGTCGATTTTCAGGTGATAAGACTGCCTGTGTAGCAAATCTGAAAGATTGTACAGGTAAATTTAGAATTATTAATGGAGTTTGTCATGTTTGATATAGAGTCAATATATAAAGGGCAACTGAATTTCTATACAACAGGAACAATAAGCTACAAAATATAATTTTATAAAAGAAAACATTTATGGTAGCAGTAAAAACATAATGTATTTGGAAATAAATTTAATAAACATAAGCGGAAGGAAAACAATGAAAAATATTACAAAACATTAAAAAACATTAAAGTTAAGCTAAATAAATAAGATTATATACCAAGTTCATAGATGGAAAAATGCAACATCTTAAAGAGGACTTGTCTCTCCAAATTGATATATAAAATTAATGCAATATGAAGCAAAATCACAGTGGGTTTATTTGCTTGTTTGTTCCTTGTTTTGGAGAACTTGATAAGTTTATGTAAATACTTATCTGGAGGCACCTAGTTGGCTCAGTTGGTTGAGTGTCTGACTTTTGGTTTCAGGTTGGGTCACGATCACAGGGCCACAGGATCGAACCCCACATCAGGCTCCATGCTCAGTGAAGAGCCTGCTTGAGATTTTCTCTCTCCTTCTCCCTCTGCCCCTCTCCCTGCCTGCATGGTCTCTTTCTCTAAAACAAATAAATAAAATCTTTAAAAAATTTATTTATATGGAAAATCAAAGATCCAAGAATTGCTAAAAACTCTTAAAGAAAAATTTTAAAAATGGTAAGATCTTTAGATAACTACAGGATTAGGAAACTTAAAACAAATTCATGCTTATATGAAAAACCGAATTCTTGCAGATCATTGGTGCTGAGACAATTGATTATCCATATAGAATAAACAATATAACAATCAGTTTCCAGGTGGATTAAGACAAATTGCCAAATGCAAAACTATAAATGCTTTTAGAGGTAAATATAGTAAAATTATTGTCTTGAGAAAACAATTTTCTTTTTATAAAAGAAAATATTGGTAACCTGAAATTAAAATTCAAAACTTTTTAGTTTAGAAGTGATTTCACTTCTAATAAATAGAAGATCACATGTCACTTTTGAGATTAGGTTACAAAAAGAATCTGGCCTTCATCTTTTTCTCTCCTTCTCTCAGGGAGCCTTTATCCTGGGGGAAGCAAGCTGCCATGTTGTGACTAGTCCCTAAACAGAAGCCCATTTGGCAAAGAACTGATGTGTTCAACCAAAGCCAGTGAGGCCAAGAGGCTTGCCAACAGTCACTTGAGGGAGCTTGGAAGGGGTTCCCTCTATCCTCAGCCTGGAGAAGACTGTAGTCCCAGCCGGTATTGCTTATAGCCAGTGAGAGATACTGCATCAGACACTCCCTGCTAAGCTCTTCCTGGATTCCTGACCCACAGAAACTGTGAGATAATAGGGTTTTATTTTAAGCTGTTAAGTGTTGGGGTAATTTGTTACACAGCAATAGATAACTAATACATTTCCCAAACTAGCAACAACCTAAATGTAGAACGGATAAATTATAGTATACTCATACCATAAACAGTGAAAATGAAGGAATCATCAAGGGTGAATCTCAAAAACTTGAGTATGTACAGTATAATGCCATTAATATGAAAATTAAAAAATTAGGGAAAGCAAACATGTACATATATGTTTTTGGAATACACGCACATATCACAAAGGTATAATGAAAAGCAAGGAAATGATTAATCCAAAAATAAGCTGTCACCTCTCACGGAAGGGAGAAGGATGGGCTTTAGGGGTACACGCAGGGGGCTTCTGTGGTACTGCCATGTCATTTTTTCGATCTAGGAGATGGTCAGGCATTCTGTTCATTATTCTTTAGACTGTTCTAGATGTTTTATATACCCCTTTCTAATAAATATAAAGAAATCAAACCAAAGCAAAAAAGAAAGCAAGGTATTGACATGAAGTCAATGGACAAATAAATAATTTGGAATATGAAAGAAAGGATGGATGGATGGATGGATGGATGGATGGATGGATGGATGGTTTGCTAGACGGAGGGTTCGGTCCTTTATGTCTAATTGAACTTGAACTTCTTTCAAGAAGTTTCATGATTGGGGGCGCCTGGGTGGCTCAGTCGTTAAGCGTCTGCCTTCCAGAAGCTCAGGTCATGATCCCAGGGTCCTGGGATCGAGCCTGCATCGGGCTCCCTGCTCTGCGGGAGGCCTGCTTCTCCCTCTCCCACTCCCCCTGCTTGTGTTCCCTCTCTCGCTGTGTCTCTCTCTGTCAGATAAATAAATAAAATCTTTAAAAAAAAAAAGAATTTCATGATTACCTGATTCATAAATCTTTTTCTCCTATACTTAAGGCCTTCTCCGTTCATTGCAGGTTTACCCAACTCACTGGCCAGCTCGAGCTGTTCACCTGGGAACTGTATAATCCAGTACTTACAGCTTCAGGCCAAACACGTTCCAAACCAACGCTCCACCCGCTTCACCGCACCTACCCTCACCACCACCCCTCCCGCACCCCGCACCTCCCTCCCCCAGCGCAGACACACTCAGAGCCTTTGGGCGCCGAGAGCGCGGGAGTAGGCTTTCGAGGGGTGGGGTGGGGGGTGGGAGTGGTCCTGCGGAGGCCAGCAACAGCCAGATCATTTAAGAGCAATGCCCCAGGAGACGGGGTAACATTACCTCCGGGGTTCGTTTTAGTTCAAATCTCAATGGCTCCTTGCAGAGCACACGCGCAAAAAAAGCACAAGAAAATGGGGAGGGGGAAGGTCATCGCCTCCTGACAAGCAAGGAAGACAAACACTGCGGCAGGAAGAAAACAGGGACCGAGTTGCAGGGAGACAGCAGAGAAGAATCCGAGAGGTAAACAGCAAGGAATTCTGTTAAACACGTCTGCCACCCTCCCCTTGGGGACAAGTAGAGGCCCCACACCAGTCCCCATCCTTCCCTACCCCACAGCACGCACGGTCTCCTCGGGCATTTCCTCTGTCTCCCCGTGCCCCCCATCCCACCCCACCCCCGGGCTGTGGCCTGTGTCGCTTCCAGGCCTCTTTGGGTCCAAAATCCATCGCTGACCCCTACTTACCGTTTGCCCCGCTTTCCCTGCAGCGCGGGTTCGGGGCGGAGAGGACCGGCTCGGAGGGGGCAGCGGCAGTTCCCCAAGGGAAGGAGCTTCTCAGGTGAGAAGGGACTGGGCGGACGCCGAGCCTGGGGACGTGGAAAGTCTCAGGCAGACAGGGGGGCGCGCGGGGGGCAGGGGGGAGGCGTCCCGGGAGCTGATTGGTGGCCGCGGCGCTGGGGCGGAGCCTGGCCCGAAGTCCCCGGACCGTAGAGGCCTCGCTTTGTATTAATTTCTGCAGGAAGATGCGGCCCCAAATCCGGCATGGGGACCCCAGCACCCGTCCAGGGAGCGCGGCAGGGCAGTTTGTTGAAAAATAAATCTGAGACAATTTATGAACAAGTGAGCAATTGATATACAATAATATATTTTTATATAAGATAATGCGAAATTATCTCTAAGGAAGAGTTAAATCTTCGGGTCCTATATACATTTTTATTATTTTATTTTATTTTATTTTATTTTTTTAAGATTTTATTTATTTATTTGACAGAGAGAGACACAGCGAGAGAGGGAACACAAGCAGGGGGAGTGGGAGAGGGAGAAGCAGGCTTCCCGCAGAGCAGGGAGCCCAACGCAAGACTCGATCCCAGGACCCTGGGATCATGACCTGAGCGGAAGGCAGACGCTTAACGACTGAGCCACCCAGGTGCCCCCCATATACATTTTTAATTAAAAGTGTCAAGTTGCATTATAACGGAGCATATGATTACATTCTTAAGAAAACGATCTTGCAAGGCTTATATACGGGGCAGGGCTAAGAGTGAAGGAGCTGGCTATTGATACTTATCTTCATAACAACTGAATTATTTTAAAGTAGCACACGTATAGTTTTATAAGTTAAATAAAAAACAGGAAGGTGTTAGAAATATTACTAACTAACAAATAGGTGGCAGATATTGGGCATGAGAGAAAGAAAGGTGTGGCTTTTGTAAACGTAGACCATGAAGCCTCCGGCACATCGCCTCCTTACCGTCCGGGGAGTGCATTCCCTTCCTGTGGCTGCAATAACAAATGTCCACAAATTTAGTGACTTGAAACAATACATTTATCATCATACACATCTGTAGCTCAGAAGCCCACTGGCTGAGATCAAGGTGTAGACAGGTCTGTGTTCCTTCTGGAGGCCCTCAGGGAGTCTTCATTTCCTTGACTTTTTCAGCTCCTGGAGGCTGCCCAGACTCTTCGGCTTTTGGGTTCCGTCTTCAAAGCCAGCCAGCTCATTACCGGGACCTCTGTGCCGGTCCTCATATTTCTCTTGCTTCTCTTTCACTTATTTCTGAGCGACTTTGACCTGTTAGCTCCCTTTCCGCCCTGGATCCCACAGGCCACCCTCAGTTCTGAATCCCACTTCCCTTTTTATGCTTATTTCTCTTCCTGTTCATCTTCTCTTCTGCACTGGTTCCTCTTTGTCCCCCCAGATAATTTCCTTCTTTACAGGTAGAAAGTGTAGTGGGTAGAGCACCTTATGAACAGAACACTTGGTTGTGCCCTTTTACTCCCGCTTAAATCTCTGCTGCTTTTCAGGGTTGTGGAAACACACGCGATACCGTGTGAGACAGGGCGTTCTTAACCCTGAGGGCTGTCAGTCCTAGTGCCCCGCCTCTCCGCGCGTTCCTCTCCAGACCCTCACCCAGGGCCTGACTTTCCTTCCCGGGCCCAGAGCCAGCCCTCAAAGAGCATGTGGGTGACGTCAGAGGAGGAGGGGCGAGGGGGCTGGGGTGCGGGAGGCAGCTGTGGGAGGAGAGAAGCTGAGCAAAACAGCCAAGCCCCCCATTGGCAGGGAATTTGCTGGCTGAGGTCGGTGATGTCTGCCTGTGCTTGGGTGGAGGAGGTTTGCAGGCTGCAATGGCCCTGTCTCCTCCCAGATCCCCGCCCCCTCCCCCCCCCACATTAGGAGCCAAGCCTAGGGCCAGTGATTTCGGCCTCCCGGATTCCGTACTGAACACACTGGCCTCAGTGGGCATAGAAATGTCAAGGTCATGCTCCATCTCCACCTGGGCTAACCCTTTCTGCTGTCTGCATTCAGTATTCCTTTTTCGAGAAAGAAGGAGCTTGGAGGAGATGTTTTAGCTCCCAAACTCTGTGACCAATTGCACAGCAAAATGGTAGGTTTTGTGAGTGTCAGGGGAGTGAGTGGGGGAGGGCAGGCATGTGTGCTGTTGACTCTCCCTTTCTGAGAGGAGGAGGAATATGGCAAGAGAGAAATGCAGCTGCACTGGCAGAGAGAATGAGAAAGAGAGAGAGAGCTCAATGCCAAGGCACCCCGGGTCCTTTAGGAACACTCAGTCTGCCTCCACAGAAGACCCGGGACACCCCACTCAGCTGCACAAATGTGCCCAGACATTAGCTCTGTCTTTCATCCTAGGAGGACTTTCTAGTCAGAAACTACCCTTCTGTGTCTGGGAAGCCAGTTGCTCATTTCTAGAAACCTCTGAGAACTGAACCCCATGCCTGCCCCCCACTCTGGTGGGGCAGTTCTGAGGGAGGCTAGGTTTCTGCAGGGAGGCAAGGAGAGGACAGGTGGCCTGCAGATTTCCAGGGAGAAGGGGACCGTGGTTGTACCAGTGAACAGAAAGGCTGACCCTCTCCTGAGTCAAAATTCTTCTTGCCTTTGAAATGATCCTCCTGTGCTTTCCCCCCCGGATCTTGAGCCTGTTGGCTTTCAGACTGGAATTCCACCATCAGCTCTCCTGTCTGCAGCTGGCTGATGGCAGAGTTTGAGACTCACTGGTCTCCCAGATCCCCTGAGCCAACTCCTTGAAATAAATCAATGTCCTCCATCCCTATCTATACAGATACACCTGTCTGTAGCCCCTCACTGGGGCTTTTCTTTATTTACCAGGCAGGCCTCCCTCCTGGTGTGTTTTCCTAAGCTTTTTTCCTCCCCACCACCCCTAAAAACTCTATGTTGCATAACATAGGGACTTCTAGGGTGGGAAGGGGACATTTAAGTACACTGAATGTAACTCTTCACTATAGTCTGGGATAAAAGCCAGGCTTTTATGAGGAAAATAAATCAGCTACTGGAGAACCTTTATGGTTGATTCCATCCCTCCCCATTTTCTCCCTCATGTCCTCATGTGTCCCTCGCTGTGGGCTTTAATAGGGACTAAAATCAGTTTTTTAAGTGGAATTATTACAAACACGAGTGCAAAGAAGAACATGTTTAAAGCTTATGCTTGGAACATTTTGTGTTTAGAAATGAAGTATAGGAACTTCATTGAGAAATAAATACAATCAAAATAGGAACAGTGGGAGGATGGGGGAAACTGAGGGAAGACTGGTAAAGCAGGAGAATTTTTTTTCTTTTTTTAAAGAATGGTTAAATGCTACCTTCTGTTTAAGGACAAAGACTTCCTTATTTTTATTAAAGCAATACAGTGCATTAATAGATGGGAATCAAGAAAAAAGGAAGGATTATACTGCACATGCTATTTTTATTTTTTAAAGTTTTACTTATTTAAGTAATCTCTACACCCAGCATGGGGCTCGAACTCATGACCCTGAGATCAAGAGTCACACACTCCCCTGACTGAGCCAGCTAGGCACCTCTGCACGTGCTACTTTTAATTTAAAAGGTATTTAATTCGTCCCAGTCACTTTGGGCTGCTGTAACAAAAATATCATAGCTGGGTGGCTTGAAGAACAAAAATGTCTTTTCTCATAATTTCGTGGAGGTTAGGAAGTATAAGATCAAGTTGCCAACATCCTCACATGACAAAGCTTGGATTTCTTCATCCCTTTTCAAGGGCACTAATTCCCTTCATGAGGAGTCTACCCTCATGACCTATTACCTCACCCAGGCTCTCCCTGCTAAGTTTATCAACATTAGGTTAGGTTAGGATTTTGAAATATGAATTCTGGAGGGACACAAACATTCAGTCCACAACAATGTCATTCTTACATAAGACATGGTTTGAAGAGAGCCTGGTACATGGCAGGTCTCAGTAAATGCCATGCGCTTATTAAATTATATTCACTTTTAGGTTTTATGGAATGATGTCGTGCTCCATTCCTTCTTTGCTTTATACTAACAAGTATTTTTTTATGCTCTTACAACTTTCAAATTTTTCTTTTTCTTTTATTTAAATTCAATTAATTAACATACAGTGTATTAGTTTCAGAGGTAGAGTTCAGTGATTCATCAGTTGCGTATAACACCCAGTGCTCATTACATCACGTGCCCTCCTTAATGTCCATCACCCAGTTACCCCATTCCCTCACCCACCTCCCCTCCAGCAATCGTCTGTTTATTTCCTATAGCAAAGAGTCTCTTATGGTTTGTCTCCCTCTCTGATTTCATCTTATTTTATTTTTTCCTTCCTTCCCCTATGATCCTCTGTTTGGTTTCTTAAATTTTACATGAGTGAAATCATATGATAATTATCTTTCTATGATTGACTTATTTCACTTTGCATAATACCCTGTAGTTCCATTCACATCATTGCAAATATTAAGATTACCTTTTTGATGGCTGAGTAATATTCCATTGTATATATATATATATATATATATATATATATATATATATATATATATATACACACACACACAACACATCTTTTTTTAAATTAACATATAATGTATTATTTGTTTCAGGGGTACAGGTCTGTGATTCACATATTCACACAATTCACAGCGCTTACCACAGTACATACCCTCCCTAATGTCCATCACCCAGCCACCCCATCCCTCCCACCCCCACCACTCCAGCAACCCTCAAGTTTGTTTCCTGAGATTAGGAGTCTCTTATGGTTTGTCTCCCTCTCTGGTTTCATCTTGTTTCATTTTTTCCTCCCTTCCCCTATGGTCCTCTGTCTTGTTTCTCAAATTCCTCATATCAGTGAGATCATATGATACTTGTCTTTCTCTGATTGACTTATTTCGTTAGCATAATACCCTCTAGATCATCCACGTTGTTGCAAATGGCAACGTTTCATTTTTTTGATGGCTGCATAATATTCCATTATATATATATATACCACATCTTCTTTATCCATTCATCTGTTGATGGACATCTAGACTCTTTCCATGGTTTGGCTATTGTGGACATTGCTGCTATAAACATTGGGGTGCTCGTGCCCCTTCAGATCACTACATTTGTATCTTTAGGGTAAATACCAGTAGTGCAATTGCTGGGTCATAGGGTAGCTCTATTTTCAACTTTTTGAGGAACCTCCATACTGTTTTCCACAATGGCTGCACCAGCTTGCATTCCCACCAACAGTGTAGGAGGGTTCCCCTTTCTCTGCATCCCCGCCAACATCTGTGGTTTCCTGACTTGTTAATTTTAGCCATTTTGACTGGTGTGAGGTGGTATCTCATTGAGGTTTTGATTTGTATTTCCCTGATGCTGAGTGATGTTGAGCAGTTTTTCATGTGTCTGCTGGCCATTTAGATGTCTTTGCAGAAATGTCTGTTCATGTCTTTTGCCCATTTCTTGATTGGATTATTTTTTATTTGGCTGTTGAGTTTGATAAGTTCTTTATAGATTTTGGATACTAGTCCTTTATCTGATATGTCATTTACAAATATCTTCTCCCATTCTGTCAGTTGTCATTTGGTTTTGTGGACTGTTTCCTTTGCTGTACAAAAGCTTTTTATCTTGATGAAGTCCCAATAGTTCATTTTTGCCCTTGCTTCCCTTGCCTTTGGCGATGTTTCTAGGAAGAAGTTGCTATGGCTGAGGTCGAAGAGGTTGCTGCCTGTGTTCTCCTCTAGGATTTTGATGGATTCCTGTCTCACATTTAGGTCCTTCCTCCATTTTGAGTCTATTTTTGTGTGTGGTGTAAGGAAATGGTCCAGTTTCATTCTTCTGCATGTGGCCGTCCAATTTTCCCAACACCATTTGTTGAAGAGACTTTTTCCCATTGGACATTCTTCCCTGCTTTGTTGAAGATTAGTTGACCCATAGAGTTGAGGGTCCATTTCTGGGCCCTCTATTCTGTTCCACTGATCTATGTGTCTGTTTTTGTGCCAGTACCACACTGTCTTGATGATGACAGCTTTGTAATAGAGCTTGAAGTCCAGAATTGTGATGCTGCCAGCTTTGCTTTTCTTTTTCAACATTCCTCTGGCTATTCGGGGTCTCTTCTGGTTCCATACAAATTTTAGGATTATTTGTTCCATTTCTTTGAAAAAAGTTAATGGTATTTTGATAGGGATTGCCTTAATTGTGTAGATTCCTTTAGATAGCATAGACATTTTCACAATATTTGTTCTTCCAATCCATGAGCATGGAACCTTTTTCCATGTCTTTGTGTCTTCCTCAATTTCTTTCATGAGTATTCTATAGTTTTCTGAGTACAGATTCTTTGCCTCTTTGGTTAAATTTATTCCTAGGTATCTTATGGTTTTGGGTGCAATTGTAAATGGGATCAGCTCTTTAATTTCTCTTTCTTCTATCTTCTGTTGTTGTTGATGTATAGAAATGCAACTGATTTCTGTGCATTGGGATTTTATATCCTGCCACTTTACTGAATTCCTGTATGAGTTCTAGCAGTTTTGGAGTGGAGCCTTTGGGTTTTCCACATAAATATACCACATCTTCTTTATCCTTCTTTAGCCTGTTGATGGACATCTGGGCCTTTTCCGTAGTTTGGCTATTGGGGACATTGTTGCTGTAAACATTGGGGTGCAGGTGCCCCTTTGAGTCACTACGTTTGTATCCTTCAGGTAAATACCTAGGAATGAAACTGCTGGGTGATAGCGTAGCTGTATTTTTAACTTTTTGAGGAAACTCCATACTATTTTCCAGAGTGGTTATACCAGTTTGCATTCCCACTAGCAGTGTAAGAGGGTTCCCCTTTCTCCACATCCTTGCCAACATCTGTTATTTCCTGAGTTATTACTTTTAGCCATTCTGACTGGTGTAAGATTGTATCTCATTGTGGTTTTGATTGCTCTTACAACTTTCTTTAAACTAATTTCATTAGATATTGATGGAAAGGAATTTTGTGATCTGGCATCCTTCTGCCATCTTTACATGGAAATTCCTGTTTCTGCCTTCTAATAGAAGCAAGCATTTATGCTAACCAGCATGTTCCTGGAAGGATTTCACCAATTTTCCTTTATAGAATTATCAAATGTTCAGCTTTTACATTAACTTAAAAAAATTCATAGGCCTTTTTTCTCCTGGTTACTGAAATATATAGCCTCCACACCCTCAATCTGTGGTCTCTCTCTCTCTCTCTCTCTGTGTGTGTCTCTCTTTAAATCCCATTTAGGAAGTTCAAATAGGGTGGTTTGAAGAAAGAAAAGCAAAATATGCTAACATCCTTCTAAAAGAAGAAAACTAAGCTATTTTAAGGGATCCAGAAACAAGTCTTAACAGATCTGACATAGGCCTAGACACTCTTAGGGGGCACTTCTTGGCTCACATGATGTTCCTTGGTGATGACACTAACAGAGCCTGGGGGCAAGGTAGCCTCCAAAGCCACCCATTTCCTTCAGCTAGCCTCCTGCTGGGCCCCCATTCCTTCAGATCCTGGGCCTGGATTTCAGGTGTATAACTCCTGGGCAAGTCATATTTAGGCTGGACATTTGCGGAGGAAGCTCCCATATCCTGAAGACAGGGGCGGCCCCAACAGAGCCAGGGGCGGCAGAATCCTCCCGACCCACCCACCCCTCCTCAGCCAGCCAGATGTTCTGACCTCATCCCTTTCTTTCCAGGGCCTATATGTGAGGCTGGGAGCCCCAGAGAGCCTGGAAACTGACCTAGGTTCATGCATTCTGAAAGGCAATAGACTCCAATAGATCCTTGGGTGTGAGGAAAGCCTCTTTTCTCAATCCAATCACACCCCTTGAGCTAACCACCAGTTCTGCCCCTAACCCACTCTAGGACCTCTGTCTGACCTGGAAGACCTGAGGTCTAGCCGATGGCCAGGCGATGCTCATAGCGATCTCTCTTTATCTAGAAAGTACTGGGGCCTGTCCTCAACCTCTGCTACTACCAAATAGTAAACAAAAAAACCACAGCCCCTGTGTTTTATTTGCTTGTAGATAGAAAAATAAACATCTCCACGAAGTTGGATACCCATTGGATTACTGAAAAATATCCTCAAGAAACGGACTGGTGCAAGTCCAGCAGGGCTGAAGAAGTCAAATCCAAACCCAGGTATGTAACCACTGTGATTCTGTGAGGTTTTGACATAGAACAGATATAAATCCTATTTATAGCCTGTTTATTTTGTTCACCTAAAATATATTTTTTTCATTACATTTTCCAACTGATCATACTGGTCTGAAGGAATGCTACTGATCTTTTTTGTTTTTTGTTTTTTTTTAAGATTTTATTTATTTATTTGAGAGAGACAGAGACTGAAAGAACAAGCACAAATGGGGGGAGGGGAGAGGGAGAGGGCGAAGCAGACTCCCCGCTGAGCAGGGAGGCCCAACTCTGGGCTCGATCCCAGCACCTGGGGATCATGACCTGAGCCGAAGTCAGACACTTAATTGACTGAGCCACCCAGATGCCTCTCTGCTGATCTTTTTGAAAAGGAACTATTAAGTGTGGTGTTAACTATTGGTTTAAAATGGGGAGATAATACTACTAATCATTTTAAAGAAATATATTTTTATTTCTAGTGTACCAAAATATATAAAATCTGGACTGAATAAAACATCTTACTAAGTTTCTTCTTCTTCTTTTTTTTTATTGATTCAGTAGATTTTAACTTCCTACATTGGTGGAACAGATGGATTTGATTGTGGTAAATTATGTTTTTATTAGGGTGTTAAAATTACTTTAATGCTTTATTTAGGAGTTTTGATCTATTTTTTTTTAAATGAACTTCGTCTCTACAGCAGTCCTAGATTTTTATTCTGTGGAACAGTGGTCAGGAACATATTAGTAAATGAACTGCTCAAAGAACTTTGAGAAATTCCCTGTGCTACATCTGTTTTTTGTAGATTCAAAGTCATATCATACTGAAGGCTCTGAGCAGTCCTGCAGTAAATAAGACTCCTTACATTTATTTTATGCAACACTACTTATATTTACTTAAAAAAATGAAACTTTTTTCCTGTGATATTTATTAAAATATATAGGTCAGACTTCTGTGGAATACCAACTTCGGTACACATTGGTCTGTGGATTTCTTTTCTTATACTGACTTTGCCAGGTTTAGCACCGTAGCAACATTAGCTTTATAGGATCTGGACATGAGCAAAACTTTGTCAATATTTTCACCTATTTATATTAAAATAACACATTTTTTATTATTATAAAACTACTATATGTCCATTACAGAAAAGGAGGGAGGAAATACCAATAATTATAGAAACTATTTCAATAACCTATATGTAATCCCAATATTAGAGATACCCCTAAGTAGCATTCTGGTCAATTATTATACATCTATGTCTATAAAGTATCTATCTAAATATTTATATATATTCAGGTATTTATCAAATTGGGATTATTTTGTATATAGTATACAGTTCCAGGTTGTATTCTTTTCCCCATGATTTATATCTTGAACGTTTTACCATGCTATTAAGTGTTCAAACATGGTTTTTTAACAGCTGTATAACAGTTCAACTCATTTACTGAAATTATATTTGGTCATTTTCCATTTTGGAATTTAGATTATTCCAGAACTTTGCTAATCACACTAGTTGTGTTTAAAATATCTGCTTTACTGGGGCACCGGGGTGGCTCAGTCGTTAAGCGTCTGCCTTCGGCTCAGGTCATGGTCCCAGGGTCCTGGGATCGAGCCCCGCATCGGGCTCCCTGCTCCGCGGGAAGCCTGCCTCTCCCTCTCCCGCTCCCCCTGTTCCCTCTCTCGCTGTGTCTCTCTCTGTCAAATAAATAAATAAAAGCTTTTTAAAAAAATCTGTTTTACTTACCTCTTGGGCTACATTTCTGATTATAGGGTGGATTCCTTGAAGGGGAATGGAAACAAGCCAAAAGATTAGCATTTAGAGGGTTTTTTGATACACAGTAACAAATTATCCTCTAGAAATATTTTGTACGTTTATACTCCCAGTCCCTGGAGATGAGTGTACCCATCTGAACTTCTGATGGACTCAATATCTTCTTCTTTTCCAAACATTATGTAGGCTCTCCACATGTTGACTGAAATCCTTTTCGGTACAGATTAAAGCCTGTGTGGCAGAACAGGTTTTTCTCTCCTTTCTTTCCTTCCTGGAGCCCAATGTATATAGAGCTTTCAACGAGAGAGAGGCATATTTTCAAAATATTCCGGGGTAGGGGGAATTTAGCTTAAAATTAGTAACTGCAGTTTAGAAGTCCATATATCTCCCAGACAGTCCTCGCAGAGGCTGGTCTGGTAAGGATCCTGCTCTCTCTCTTTCCCCATCTCTTTCTCCTTTCTCATCTCAGCCTTGGAATAAGTAGGGAAGCTGAATGGAGCAAGAGAAATGACTGGAAACTTGAGCTGAAGACTGGGCACAGAGGACTTATGGTGGGCAGTTGAGGGGAACAGGACCAAGGGGCTGGGAAAGAAGAGGGAGAAGACCCAGGAAGAAAGTTTGCTGCTGATTGCAGGCGCATGCTTAGGATAAACCTTGAGAATATAGGACTAAAGCCCTGTGCTCATGGATGGAGTTTGGAAACAGGTTGAATACCAAAAGTTCAAAATCTCTGCCTGAGTTAGAATCTATCACACACACTTGTAGTAAATGATTAGTCTTTCTCTGGGATTATGAGTATGTGTTGGATTGGGTAACATGAAGGCTGTTCTCTTGTTGTGCATTGCCCTACATGCAATGTTTGAATATCATCAGGTCATAGAACTGAGTGAATGGCATTGGTTAACCATGGCTGCTAAACTGTTAGAAAAATAATTTCAAGAAGCTGAAGTAGACCCTGAGAAAGTGATAATGGTACTTAAAATGTGTTCTGAGGGGAAGAGGATGCTGTGCTCTCATTTCTAAAGATTAAGTTTATAATTTAAAACTGATGCTTCAATTGCAGAGTCAGGATTATTCTGTGTTGGGAAAGATGCCAGGGAATGATAGCTCGTAGCATGGTGGGGGATGTGTGCTGGTGAGGACAAGTCCATATTGATTAACATATTTTGGAGGAAAACATTAGATCGATGGATAATATGACAAATCCAAACAGAATCGGATTTGCTGGTTTCATATCCAGAATCCCGGGCTTTGGGCCTATGATGGGCAACAGGACAAGCAATCACATCCCTGTGGGATCACATCCATGTCTTTCTACGAAGTCCAGAAAGCCAAGGGTATTTATGAGGTGCAGAAAAGCAGGGCAGAAATAAGGAGGAGTTTAAACTATGGAACAAATACATTAGAGAGACAAAGGACACTTATGGCAGGCAGAATCTAAAGGTGATGCTTGAGTTGAAAGCTGTGAAAGCAATAGCTCAGTGCATTACTAGGTGTTGGTCTTAGAGTCTTTGGACGGGTAGAGAGGGCTGAGTAAATGCATGCCAGATTTCTATCAGGGGATGAGCAAAAAATTCTAACTATCTAATGAGATTGCACAAAGCTTTCTGTAAAGCAATAATAAAGACCCTGAAAATAGGGCCTGGTTCAGCCAAGCACAGAGTCAAGCTTGACTCATGACTCTGCTTGCATAACCAGCCTGAGAGCTGCCTGGAGTGCTTTTTGCTGATGTGTAATGGAAGAGGCAGAAGAGGAAGGCAGAGCCAGGGAGAATTATGAGACTCAGGATGGAACAGCTGAGACTGCATCTTGGACCCTAGCTCATGTCTTGGAGGGTGATGAACAAGCTGACAGGTTGAACAGGTGGTTCTTCTCTTCTAAGGACAGAGAGCCCTGAGAGGCAGCAAACCCCATGTTGCCCCGGGGAGGATGAGGTGGAAAGGACACCTCAACTTTTGTTACTGATGAAAACTCGATGGTCAGGAGATCACAAACTTTACTTTTCCTGGAGGGACTTCACTTTCATTGAAATTAAACAAAATGTCTTAATAGCCAGTTGGATGATTTTGGTAGAAAGATGTTGGACATTTGAGTCAGAGTCTTGCCCGACTCATTATTGATCCCACAGCCCCCCTGACCTTTGGAGATCCCATGGTCCCCCTGAAGGATTTGGCAGTGCTCACTCCAAAGAATCACATGTGTTATAGTTGTCATTTTTTAGTCTTCTTCAGTCTTTCCTTCATGTTATGACCTTGACACTTTTGGTGACTACAGCCAGTTACTTTCTATATCCTCAATTTGAATGTCTCCGCTATTTCCACATCTTGAGTTTCAGGTTAGACATCTTGGCCAGAGTAGAGCAGAAGCAACTCAGAATTCTTCATTCTATTGGATGTCATGTGATTTCAACTTCTCCCATTACAAATGATGTTCATGCCCATTACTTGGTTAAGGTGATGTCTGCCAAGCAGTTTCTTTTGTAAAGATCTCTCATTTAGCTCCCCTGTAATACGACCCTCCAATGCTATTTTAATTTAGTGCACCCATCTTATAACACCATAAACTCACTTTTTCCAAATGTGGTAGTGATAGCATACCTCAGGTCACTGGCCTGGTTTTATTTGTATTGGCATAGTTCTCGTATCACATTAGCCTTTTTTTATTTGATTATTTAGAGTACTTCTCTTAGCTTTTTTCGATGGGGGGGGTAAGGAAAAGTGGGATGGCAAAAGCAGATGGGAGAGGAGGGGCTGTGTCTGCATCTGCCATCATGAATCAAGCTTGCACCCAAGCCTGGGTGCCAAGTGGGTGAGCGCTGGCTGGTGGATCACCCTTGCCTGTCCCCCCAACACGTGGAACTGGTGGACGAGTGTGCTTAGCTCCAGGGGTTGTACAATGGAAAGAACAGATGGATGGCAGAGAACCTGGGGAGTTGGGCCTGAGCTCTGTCATTAATTTGTCGTGTGATGCTGAGCAATCCTCTTCTTCCCTGGAGCTCAGTTTTTATGTCATGGAAATGAACAGAGACAATTTCTTTCAACACAGCAAAAGAAAAAAGGAATGTGTCAGGACCATGAGATTCTGAGATGAGAAAAAGGTGCGAGAGTAACACAAGTGGAGTAAAACAGAAACAGATAATCCTCAAGGAAACTTTGGCCCCTTTGGGTTCACAGAGAGTCTTTACCTCATAAACATACCTTCCTATGCCTCACCTGTCCACAAAGATCCACCACTGCAACCACATTCACCCTTTATGACTCTGTCCCCCCTCCCCGCCGCCCCATCCAAGGAAGGGTCCTCCTGCCCTCTCATCCTTGATCCTCGATGCCTGGTAAGCTAATCTTGCATATTCCAGAAACTCTGAAAAGGTTAAAACTCCCTCATCTATACTACTTACTATTTCAGCTCAGAACATGCTTAGGAGGAGGTTCACCCTCAGAGAAGTAGTAAGGAGATAGAAAAACAGCCTAGAGTTTTTAAAGTAAGAAAAGAGAGTGGAAAGGAGAATTATTGTCGATAGAAGCCCCCATTCTTCCTTCTGGGCTTCACTGGAGGCCAGAGGGGCTGGAGCTTTTGCTCCTGACTCAGTAAGATCTATAGATGTGGCTTGTAGAGCTCCTAGGCTCAGGCAATTCACAGAGCTGGGTGAAAAGAAATTACAAAACCACTTAAAAATCTTTTAGTCTTGTGAAAATGTGCTTTTTTTTTTTCCTTTTAAAGGCTCAAATTCTTTCTTACCTGTTGGTTCTGACCCAGCTTTCTCACTGAAGTGCTATCGGAGACATTTTGCACGATTGGAGGTTGCTAGTTACAAAAGGCTTCTGAAAATTATTACCAAGGGGCTATCGGGTAAAGAAGCATAAAGGAGAAGGAAGGAGGTTGTTTTGCATTAGAATAAAAAAGTGCAGATTAAAAAGCTGAGCTGCCTTCTAGGAATGGAAAGAATGAGTCATGGGCATGGCTTTCCGGGGCATTAGGATCACTGTGCCCTTACATGCTCACAAAACTTCTCTTTCTGTTTCAGGTGGGAGGGGCACGGAGAAAATATTTCCTTTAGGCAAATGACCTAAAAGCCACAAACCAAATCTGCTCTTTCCTTGAGCTTCCAATGCCAAGCGAGACAAATTGACAAATTGACTACTCTGGTGGCAGAAGGCAGCAAGCAGTTTAGGAAGGCTGGCTAGAGAGACCATTGCTATCTAAAGCCCAAAAGCAGCTTTGCTAGCCATCCATGTGGTTCACTCTGTTCCAGGGACATGTTCTCACCTTGGGGCAAACTGGGGACTCAGCTTAGGGGGGCGCGGGAGTGAGGCGGGGTTGACGTCTTTACATTTCAAAGATTATTTGAAACCTCTTTCTTTCTGTGTCAGGAGACTCAAAGAATATCTAAAGGAGAACAAAATAAGACAAAACAAAAACAAAAATGAAAGCCTAAAGTTAAATTCTTTTCCATTAGGAATTTAAACATCTCGATAGAGAGATAAAATAAATCTGCCATCATTACAAGATCCAAAGAAAGCTACTCTTAACATTATCAAATATTTTCTTCCTTTTTCAGTCCCTATTTTTAAAAACATAGCTTCATGTTATGCTGAATCGATTAATCAAATCATTCAACAACTTAAAAAACTTTTTAGTTTGAAATAATTATAGATTCACAGGAAGTTATTAAAAAAATGTACAGGGAATTCTTGTGCACCCTTCACCTAGTTTTCCCGAATGGTGACATCTTGCGTAATTATAGTAAATATCGCAGCCCGGAAACAGACATTGGTTCAAGCCACAGAGCTTTGCTCAGATTTCATCAGTTTTATATGCACTCCTGTGTGTGTGTGTGTGTGTGTGTGTACAGTTCTATGCCATTGCCTCACAGGTGTAGATCTGTGTATCTTGATTGTGATTGAGATACAGAACTGCTCCACCACAAAGCTTCCCTCATCCTACCCCTTTATAGCCACCTGCACCCTAAAAACATACCATGATTTTGTACACTTTCTATATGCCAGCCCTGTTCTGGGCACCCGGAATGCAGCAGTGAACAGACACAAATCCCTGCTCTATTGAGAAGAGACAGAAAATAAAAAAAAATTTAAAATAAACATATATGTTAGGTGATGAGTGAAAAAAGTGAGACCCAATAGATACTGGAGATTTCTTTTTTTTTAAATTTAATTTTATTATGTTACGTTAGTCACCATACAGTACATCATTAGTTTTTGATGTGGTACTCCACGATCCATTGTTTGTGTGTAACACCCAGTGCTCCATGCAGGACGTGCCCGCCTTAATACCCATCACCGGGCTAACCCATCCCCCCACCCTGGAGGTTTCATTTTAATGAATTGCCAGAACAGGAAGATTAGTACTATCGTGATAAAGATCACTAAGTGGTTGCCTCTGTGGGAGTATATTGGCTACAAAGGAGCATGGGGCACAAAAGGAGTTTCTGGAAATGTTTTATATCTTGTTTGGGTACAGATTATATGGGTATATATGTCAAGACTCACAGCACTGAACATTCAAATCTGTACATTTTACTGTATAAAAGTTATATCTCATTTTTAAAAAGTAACGTGCAGTGATGGAAAATATTGGGCTAGTATTAATCCTCAAGCCACTGAGCATATCAGGTTAGAATGCTCAAGGTAATCAGTTATAGGCAAATGATTAGTCTTTTGGTAAATATTTCTATTCTAGATTCCAAAGGCTACAACTTATCTTTCAAGGGTGTCTTGATTTTGACCATGAAAAGCAAGATGATACAGTTTTTGCAATGTAGTCCCCAAGCAAATGCACATTTAAAATGACAGTCTGGATGATTCCACTCATGAATGGACTTGCATTTTGACCTTAATTCTCCTTATAGGATGCTTTTTATTACCGTGTTCCTCCAGCTGTGGATTAAAGGATTTAGCACGGTTGAAAATGCTGTAGAATTTGAGTTTATGTCATTTTAGTTCAGAAAACGTAGGCAGCTGGCTTTGACATGTACAAAAATCAGCAGCATGCAATCAAACATGCTAAGAAAGTTCAGAGGAGACATGAAGGTAAAGAAAGGTTTCTTTAGTATTTGGTGGGTCTCAGGGTCAGGACAATGGTGATAAATTAATATATTCCTTCTTCATTTATCCATTCCTTCATCGACTACTTACTGTGAATTTACGTGTCTGGGTTTTCTAGGAGCTGGTGATAGATCAGTGAGTGAAACAGACTAAATCTTTTTCCTCATGGTGCTTACACTCTACTGGGAAGAGATTTAATAAACATAATAGTAAGAAAATGATACGTTAATTTTAAGGGGTGTTCAAAGATGATCTGTCTATAGAAAAAAGGGAAAGTAGGAAGATTAGTAGTGTGGAGGATAGGGAGATCTTGGTTGTCACAGTGATAAACCAGTATTTGAGCAGATCTTTGAAGGAGATGTCAAATGAACCATGTGGGGATTTGGAGAAGAGGGTCCCGGTCAAGAGAGCAGCCCAGGCCAAAATCTGAGGTAGAAAGGGCCGAGCATGGTCAGGGAATAGCAGGTCCTGAGAGAGTGAGGGATATGAGGTCAAGTCCTGAGGGTGGCTGAGTGTGTGCAGAACCATCCAAGATGAGAATCAAGAACTCAGTAAAGAATTTGCTGATGAGTGTCAAGTCAATGCATAATTAAGCCACATCAGTTTCACCTCCCAGATTTCAAATTCATTTCCTTTTCTCCATGGCCACTCCCCTTGCCTAAGTCCAACCTGCTTTCAGTTCTCTCCAAGAAGGGCCACACCTCTGACCTGGTTGGCCCTATATCTACTCCTGTACCAACAATCCTTTCTCCATACTGTAGCCAGGCACATATAATCATGTACTTTTTGGTTGTGAGAGACTAAAATTTTTTTATGACTTATAAATTTTGATTTCACTCACCTATCCAGGCTTCTCTGGTAGCACATAGCTCTGTGATACCTCCTCCCACAGCTAGAGCTCTACAAGAGACACTTCTCTTTCCCAGAGATCAAGTTCTTGTTCAATTCTCCACCCCCCAGGACACCCTCTCCACATACATCATATTAACTCCTCCTTATATTTTATATATCTGCTCACAGGCCCATTTTTCAGGAAAAACTTCCCTGCTGCCCATCACGTGTATGTGCAGTTTGCATATTATGGCTATTTTGCTGACTGTGATTGTGCTAGATCATTAATTTAAGGTTTACAGAGGCACTTTCATGAGTTTCTGTTCTTAGAAAATTTGGGGAGCTAAAACTGATTCTGCTAATTCAAAAATAGTATTTGAATATTATGCTAAAATGTTTTGTTTTTGGAGGGACCCCAACTTTTAGACACATCTCTTATAGAAGAACTATGGCAAAGAATTTGCAGAAGTTGTTGGTTACTAATTCCAAAGGTTTTTGAGAAGTACTCTTTAATGCCAAGGAACTTTAAACCAGGGATAGTCAGAAAGATCCATATGACAAAGGGAAGGGAGTTGCATCACATTTCTTCAAAAAGTAAATAGAAAACCCAAAGGCCTTTACAACTGGAAAGAACTAGTCAGGGTGCTTTCATGATTTGAGGAATCGTATGCCTCTACAAACCTAACAAGCTTCCCTCTGGGTTTCAGGTGGGTAGGACCAAAAGATGGAGAGGGTTGAGATAGAGGGAAATACTAAAGATTTTCCCAGAGAATAAAGGTAGCTAGAAAAGCAAACCAAATACATTTTTTCAATTAGCTCTAAGTACTTAAGCTAGGAAAATTTACCCCGGCAGCGACAGAAGGCTGGCTTTGAAAGCTGTCCAGAGATGCAATTGCTGACAGACAGCTTGAAGTGCTTTTCCTGATTCTCTGTGGTGAGTCATCCTCTTACAGGGCAAAGCTATCATCTTGGTGCAGAACAGGTCATGGCAGGTGAGGGAGTTGAGGTTGGTGCCTTGAAGCTTCAAGAGTTAATCTTCGTGACCATTCTTTGAGGGTCTCCTCCCTGTGGTTATAGCCTGAGCCAAGCTTTTAAAGGAAAAAGCAGATAAACAAACACAAAAGGAGACCCATTTTTTCCCCTTCTTCTGTTATGATAGTGAAACAAAAGATTGGAAAGAAGAAAAAAAACCCACTTATTGTTCTATTCCTATTATTTACCAAATTTCCATATACCCTCCTCCAGTGATCATAGTTGCAAGCAGTAGAGGAAAAATTCAGCTAAGGCAAGCAGAAAATACATTTATTAAAGGGGACTAAATAGCTCACAGAATCTCTGAAGTCAGTTGACAACATTATGAAAAATGGTCAAAAATCCTTCTGCAGAAGCGGTCCCTGGCGGACACGCCTGCAGTCTTTCCTGGGTCTGGAGAATGTAGTGTGTGCTGCAGATACACCTAGTGCACCGTTACCACTGCTGATTCTAGAAACCACATTTGCTCTGCCTCTGGTGCCGGCCTCACAATGTTTAGCTCTGGGCAGTTCCTCCCTTTTTTGTATCATTGATTCCTTGTCCCAAATCTGGCACAAAAGCCCCTGAGTGACAGAGCCTGGATCACATCCTGTGCTCTTGCTGCAAGGGATGCTGAGAACATTTTAGCCTCTTTTGGCGGCGGGTGGGGGGGGGACAACACCCCAAACACAGAAGGAAGGTTCAGACACTGGTTGAAAAAACAATCGTGACAGGTAATTGCTTACGTTTCACAGCTTCGGCTGCCCAAATCAACGTATCACCTTCTTCCCGTGTTTACTCCACTCTTCCTCCAGAATGTCAAAGTCCTGCATGGGTAGTCTGCTACCTGTGTACTAATGTGAAAAATGCGACATCATAAACACACCCTGTGTAAAGTGGTAGGGGAAAGGAGACGAAAGAAGATTAGCAACAGCCAGGAGGAGAATAAGTGAAGACGCTGTACTCCATTTTGTGACTGGTGTGTGGTCACAGGGTGACTTCTGTCCACCTCCCATCCCATGACCCCTCCCCCTCCCCCAGCTGCACAGCTCATTCGCGTTCTTCACTCAAAGGGTCGTCCGGTTTTCCTTCTGAGAAAGCAGAAATGTTGAGAGTGGGCATTAAGTATGTGGAAACATATCATGTACCTCAGAGTTACCTGTTAAATTTCTGTTTTTCTCTTTTTCATTGCGTTGACTGTATATTTTTCAGGGCCACGTTTTCTCAGCCAGTGCCAATACATTACATTCTAGCGGGCCGCCTGGAGACTACAGGCATTCCTAATTAGTAGGTGCTTACAAAGGATATTCTGGATGCACAGGAGAGAGGAAAGGACTGTTGATGTAGGGCAACATAAAGGAAATGCTACACTGCAGCCTTTAACAGGAAACTTATTTTTAAAGCTGCGCACTGAGAAATATTTGAGAATAAAAATCTGATTCAGTATTTAATAACCATAAAGGCATCCTTAAAGTTTGTAAAACAAGGCCTTTGGGGACATCTAGGTATGAAAGGTTGCCCTGTTTCTCTGGTGGATCATAACATTCAATCTCCACAGGGCTTTAGGGTAATTAGGCACCATGGATAGCGGTACTTAAATGCATGTGTGGAATCTTAGAACATCTATGAACACACATGTCTTTTAGTCAAAAAAAATCTTGATTTATCTATTTTCTCTGTGCATATAAGGCAAAAAAAAGGGTTTTGGTGGATTTTTAATCTTCTTTTTTTTTTTTTTTTAAAGATTTTATTTATTTATTTGACAGAGAGAGACACAGCGAGAGAGGGAACACCAGCAGGGGGAGTGGGAGAGGGAGAAGCAGGCTCCCGCTGAGCAGGGAGCCCGATGCGGGGCCCGATCCCAGGACCCCGGGATCATGACCTGAGCCGAAGGCAGACACTCAACGACTGAGCCACCCAGGCACCCCTGGATTTTTAATCTTAAAAGGGATGCAGTTAAGTGATTTTTGACATGACAGGTCTAACCATGAAAAATGCTACTCTCCAATTTACACTGGAGCCTGGATCTGACTGTTCTTCTGGCTCTGGAAGAAACAGCACCACATGCTGGTCACAGATTAGAGCAGTTTCTGGACCTTGTTGCTGTTGATGTTTTGAGCTGTATACTTTGTTGTAGGGGACTGTCCTGTCCATTGTGGAGTCTTTGGTAACACCCCTGGCCTCTACCCACCAGACAACCAAGTGTCCCCTAGCGGACAAAATCACCCCCCAGCGGAGAGCCACTGGGTTAGAGCGTATACAACAAAGCAACCCACAAGATATTGTTTCCCAGTGGAAGACATCCCGACTCTTCAACAATTTATTCTACCTGAGTAATGTGCTAATATGGTGAGACTTGTGAATCCTCAAGCATTAGACCATTTCCTTATTTCTTTTTCTCAACAATACAAGTAAAATTATGAGATTTGAGTTCTTATAAGCGAGGCAGGAAGCATTTTTCACAGGTTAACTAATTTGGTGCTCAGTGTTACCCTTGGGGGAAGGCACCTTTATTAGCCCTATTTCATAGAAGAGACACTGGAGCCACAGAGAGGTTAAGAAACATCCTTAAGGCTACACTGCTAGTAGGGGATAAAGCCAAGAGTTTGAAAATCGAGTTTTAAAACATATTACTTTCTTTTGAATTACTTGTGCCTGGCAAAACTTTCCCAACAGTACAAAAGGGTACATTATAAACTATAAATCTCTTCACACATCTACTGCAGTCTTTTTTCAAGGCACACACAGTGTGTATGTGTGTATGTATAGTCCCCTTAAACATAATTGGTAGTAAACCATACAAACTATTTTAGATCTTGCTTTTTTTTACTCTACAGCATATCACAGAAACCATTTTGTGCCATTAATATAGAGAGGGTACATAAAACCTCACTATTTCCCCTTCCCTCAATCATTCTGAAATGATATTTTACTATGAACTTCTGAAAGATAGAAACTTTTTATATTTATAACCAAAATACTATCATTACACTTAAAAAATTTAAAAAAATTCCTAAATATCATTATTCACTAAATGTTCTAATGACTACTTTTCTCCCACTTGCACCCTGATTTTATATATATGTATTATTTAGAGAGAGTGCATGGAGGGGGGAGGTGCAGAGGGAAAGGGAGAAAGAGAAAATCTCAAGCAGATTCCTCACTGAGCCTGGAGCCCGATGCACGGCTTGATCTCACGACCCATGAGATCGTGACCTGAGCTGAAACCATGAGCCGGATGCTTAACCAACCGAGCCACCCAGGTGCTCCTTGCATCCTGATTTTTAAAAATATTCTTTGTACTATGCATTTGCTACATCAGGAGCAAACCAAATTTAAAAAAAATGAAATTAGAAACATACTGAATCTCCAGTCTGGATCACATTTGGTGGTCTGACCTGTTGAAGCTGAAGATCATGTGCTACTCCTGGTCCTTCTTGTGAGAAGACACTAAGCAGCCTCTACTTTACACTATTACCTTGTTGTTTGTTAAATCTTTAAAAAATGAGTTTTATGTTTATCTTCAATTTTACCATTTCTAGCACTTTTCACATCCTTCTGTGTATCCAAATTCTGTCTGGTATCAAGTTCCCTTTGTCTATGAAAACTTCATGAACATTTTTTGTAGTGTGGATTTTCTGGCAGTAAATTCTATTTTTGTTTGTCTGATGAACTCCTATTTCTCCTTCATCTTTGGGAGATATTTTCTCTGGGTATAGAAATTTGAGTCGACAATTATTCTTTTTTATCAGCACTTTATAATTATCACTCAGCTGCCTTCCAGGCTGCATAGTTTTATTTTTTTATTTGTTCTTTTTAAGATTTTATTTTAAGTAATCTCTATACCCAGCGTAGGGCTTGAACTTACAACCCCGAGATCAAGAGTCACAGTCCACCGACTGAGTCAGCCAGGTGTCCCCAGCCTGCATATTTTTAAAGACACATCTTTTAATTCAATTTTTGTTCTTCTGCATATAACATATGTTTTTCTTGTCACTTCCAAGATTTTCACCTTTTTCTTTAAAGCAGTTAGAATATGATATCTCTAGTTATTTTTATTTGTTTGCTTGTTTTTATAGTCATCCTCCTTAGTGTTCTCTGAACTTCTCATATCTGTGGTTGGATGTACTTCATGATTTATGGAAAATCTCCTGTCATTATCATTTTAGATATTTATTCTTTGTTCTTTTATTTCTGTTCTCCTTCTGGGATTCCATTTGTGTATATGTTAGTTTGATTTGTACCCTCCTATGAGCAGCCACTGCATGGTTGGCCATTTATCCTAATGAAATGAACATTCTCACACAAAAACCAACATGTGAGTGTTTACAACAGCTTTATTTATAATACCACCATCCAGAAACAATCTGGATGTTCTTCAAAATGTGGGTGATTAAGGAAAAGGTGGTACATACACATCATAGAATACTCATCAACAAGAAAAAGGAATAAACAATTGATAGATACAACCTGGATGAATCTCTAGAGAATTATGCTAAGTGAAAAAGCCAGTCCTAGAAGAAATATACTATATGATTCCATTTATATATAATTCTTGAACTGCCAAAATTCTAGATATGGAGAACGGACAGTGATTACCAGAGGTCGAGGAGAGGGTGAGGGCTGCACAGAAGTAGTGTGGCTATAAAAGGACAATATGAGGGATTCTTGTGGTAATGGAACATTCATAACTATATCAATGTCAATATCTTGTGATATTATATCACATTGTCATATGATTAAAATTTAATATGTATATAATTATATCCCATTATATATCATGTTATCTTATGACATGGTAGTATAGCTTTGCAGGATGTTACTTACCATGGGGGAAACTGGGCAAAGGTAGAAGGATACATCTGTGTTATTTCTTAAAACAGCATGTATATCCGCAATGATCTTAAACTACAATGTTTAATTAAAAATAAAATTTGAATCCATCCACAATGTATACACATATGAAGTCATGTGCACTTTAAATATTTTGCAATTTTATTTGTCAGTTATATGTTTATAAACCTAAAAAAAAGTTTGAAGAAGGGCAGAAGTTTCACCCTTCTATGTTAAGGATCTTGGATGATCTTAATTCTTTTCCTTTTTTTTTTCAGTAGCTGCTAATACTTCCTTTATCAACTCTCTGTACATTTAGATTTTTAAATCTATCTATGTGATGCTATTTTTGGAGCTTAAATAGTACCATGAGGAATGTGCTAGGATGCCCATCAGACTTGCAGTGGTCACAGAAGCCCACTGGGCACTGCATGTACAGGAGGGGAGGGAAGCACATCTCTTCTGTCTCCAGAAGGAGAAGTAAGGGCATGTGGCACCAAAAGGCAAAAATTGGTGTTTCCACCAGATTTAGATGCAGCCCCAGTCGCTGCTCCCTGGATTGGGGCCTTGAAGGCTGAAGTCTGGTTTGGGCTCCAGGAGGACATCCTCCAACCTCAGAAGGCTGGCTTCTCTGGCTGTTTGGAATGGCCTAAGGCTGTAATGAAGATGTGGGAGGCAGAGGGATGGAGAAGAGCCTTCCACAGGGAGAAGGACGGGGTGGAGGCCCTGTCCTGTGCATTGGGAGTGGTGGCAGCAATTAACATCGTCAGGCAGGAGGCTCCTGCGGGGATGTGTCAGCCCTCCCCTGTAAATGCAGCTGCTGCCAAAGCTCATTAGGTCTGTGTGTGAGCTGTTTCTGAGCTCTTGTCAACGTCTTCCCAGCAGTGTCCCTAGCAATGGCAACGAGTCCCCAGGAACTGAGGAGCCCCGGGGGCTCAAGGAATTTGGGGTGTCTCTTTTATGTGGTCCATCCCTGTGCTGGAGGGAGAGCTCTTGAGACCAGTCTAAACCTAGAGGAAAACAGACACATCTCCTTTGTCAGCACTGATGAACATCTGAGTGGCATCCATAGCCTGTGGGAGTGTGGCCTTGGCAGGGACAGAGACAGAAATGATGTGACTTGGTAGGGACTTGGATCAGGGGCATGAAGCATGACTGGTGAAATCTTCTCATCTTAAGTATTATAGCAAATGTGGTAAAGTGATTGTGCTCTGCAGGAGTATGAGACTTGGGTATAATTTTACAACAGGCTTCTCAATTCCAAAGCTCAGTTCTGACAATAGAGAGAGAAAGACATTTAGGGAAGAAGCCCAGAAATATGAAGTCTTTCAGTAGGTATTGATTGATACTGGTTAGCAGGATGTGGGAGTATTCTATTACATTTCCAGGAAGGATACATTATCATTTGCTTTAAATCCTCTTATCTCAATTATTTCCTTAGGGTTTGATAATCACGATATTATGAATTTTCTTTTAGTAATAGATAAATGAAGATATAAGGCAATTAAGGGCTTATTCAAAGACCCTTGACACTCAGAGAATGAACTGGAGGCAGGATTCAGGTGTCCTAACTCATCCCAGGGTTGGTTTTTCTTGAACTGGCTGTGGGGATTGCACCACGGAGACTTGCAGACAGAGGGAATTACATTGCCATGAAAATCCTAGTCTTAGCCACAGGGAACAAGAAGTAAAAAGAAGAATTTACATGAGACCATAACACAATATGTCACCAAAAGTGAATGTCAGGTTCATACATGTTTGAGAAACTGGGTCTCGGTAATTAGTCTCAGATTAAGTGAAAAGTCAGGTAACCAAATCAGGCTAGAAGTTAACAAGATCACAAAGAGAATAAAGCAATTGTTCTTTCAGGATGTCAAACCCATCTTTGAGATACCAACCACCCAAGGCACCTGTAGATTCTCTGTTTTCATGCATTAGGATGATGGAAGTATTCCTGCTCAGGATGGATGTTCTTAGTGTCTACATCAACCAGCTCTTCAGTCACAAGTCAGAGAAATCTCTCCCTAAATGAAAGTGCCATTTCCATGCAAAGGTCAACTTGTTGAAGGTATGGCTCTGAGTTATTGTGAGCAGCATGAAAGAGACCTATCTGCAGGTTATGGGATCTATCTTCATGTGTTCTGCTTCTGTATTTGGAACTTTCACTTGTCCAAGCCAAGACTGCTTAGCTCCCCAACACACAAGGTCATGTAGGTTCCAGGGAAATGGATGGATTTTCTTTACTTAAATAAAAAACTGGGTGTTATACGAAAACAATGAATCATGGAACACTACATCAAAAACTAATGATGTACTGTATAGTGACTAACGTAACATAAAATAAAATTAAATTAAAAAAAACTATAACAGACTGAATTTGAGCTTTCTAATTAGTTGTATTAAGTTAAATAAAATGTGTTGTATTAGGAATATGAACACTTGTTTTTTGTTTGCATATGTCTGTCCTAGAGAGAGCATTTTGGTTCTATTTGCTGTTTGTATTAATAACTGGATAATGAGAGAAGGCACATGGAGGTACTTTAACTGGGGTCAAAGGTTCTATTTTAACAATGAAGCGTTGTCTGCATCCATGCCTGAGACCTGATTTTCCCTAATTTCAGTGTCATTCCTGATCCCTCCTCTATCTGTAAGGGTCTCAGTTATCAACTGCAATGTGACCCATTTTAAAGGCACAAAAAGGTTAGGTAATTTATATTTTAAAAGTCCCATTTAGAATAATCACATATGCAAAATTCACAAAGAGGACAATTTCAACAGAAAAGGGATAAATTACTATTACTGGAGTTTCAAGCATTCATGATAGGGCAAGCAGGAGAAAATTTGTAACAGAATATTTCAGTGGCACCTTCATATTGTATCACTTTGTGTTCTCTTTGTTATGGTTCCAGTACCCATCCTATATCCATCACAATTCACAGAACCTAAGAATCTGAAAATCTTTCCTGCATAGTTCTCAGGTCTAAGGAGATGAACTACACAGGTGTATCATTTTTAAATGCTATGTTCTGAATAGGCAGCATAAATTGTTGAGTTGTGAGTAAACAATTCTCAAAATATACATAGAAAGGTGTGGCTTGAGGATTGTTGAGTATGAGGAAGATATGACCCAAGATGTAAAACAGGATTTTATTATTATTTATTTATTAATTATTATGTATTAATGGAACAGTAAGTACCTACAAAAAGAGCAGCTGGGGTTGAGACAAATACTGAGAAGAAAACACAAAACAGTGTTGTACAGGAGGAGCTATCCACACTGGTTCTCAGCTGTGTTCATTGTTCATACCTGGCTTTATACAAGAGTTGTGTCCCTAGTCACATATGAGAAGGATTTGGGCATCTTGTTTCTACTGAAAAACAAATGGAGCAAATAATCTCAAAAGTGTGTCTTACCTGTTGACATTAATGAATAGCACAAGTTTGGGGATAGTGTGATATCCCCCTAATCCATTGGAGTTGACTTCTCAACTCTATCTTTCTAACACTAACACCAAGCTGTATTTTTCTAACACAAAAGATTTAGATCTGTAGCACACTATCTACCAATTATTGCATTGTGCATCTGAGGACAGACTAGGAATCCAGTTCTATTTAGCTGAAAGCTGATCCAAAATAATGTGGAAATAGTGTTCACTGTAGGTCTTAAAAATCACCTGACCGACCCATATTTCCTCCTTCATTTGGCTTTTCAAATATAGATGCTATTTCTATTTTCTTAATCTCCCAGGAGTCCAAGAGGAAACTCTAGAAAACAGGCATATTTGGATATCAATAATTTTGAATTTAAATTATTTTAAAATCAAGGCAGTTGACTTTAGAGGTAAATATAGTTTTTTTATTATGTTATGTTAATCACCATACATTACATCATTAGTTTTTGATGTACTGTTCCATGATTCATTGTTTGCGTATAGCCTGGTGATAGAAGTAAATATACTTTTGATGGGTTAAAAATAATTAGTTGACATATCTTTGCAAAGCATTTAAGTATTAGCAGGATGCTTTAGTAAAACACTTTGCTCTAAAACATACCTGTAGGCTGCCTGGGTGGCTCAGTCGTTAAGCGTCTGCCTTCGGCTCAGGTCATGATCCCAGGGTCCTGGGATCGGGTCCCGCATCGGGCTCCCTGCTCAGCGGGAAGCCTGCTTTTCCCTCTCCCACTCCCCCTGCTTGTGTTCCTGCTCTCGCTGTGTCTCTCTGTCAAATAAATAAATAAAATCTTAAAAAAAATAAAAAAATGTCTGTTTCTAAAAAAAAAATAAAAAAATAAAACATACCTGTAATAATAAATGATAAAATTCCCAAAAGAAAAGATCGAGCAGGTCCTCCTTAATGAGTATTTGGACACTTCTCTGTCTATGATGTTCCTAATTCTGTAGGCAGTTAGACATCCCAACTCTGTATGTGCATGAAAGTAGTCTGATTAAATTTGCATTTTAGGATGATTATTCTAGTGTTGAGCATAGGGCAGAGGGGATGTGAGGACAAAGTACATTTGTTTCTATGTCTCTCCAGGAGAGAAGCTCATGTTAGGGTACCTAGCACTGAATACTGCTGAAGTTCCATTACCAGTAACAGTTTATAAGCAACTTTCTAATAAATTATCTACATTTGACCTTAAATCTACTTGTGAGTTATGCAACATTATCACATTTCATGTATAAAAGCTTAAGTCTCTAACCTAATCACATATCAGATATGTCATAAGAGAAGATTCATATCCAGACTCTCGAATTCCAGATCTGCCCATGAAACACTAGCCGTATTTATACTATACACCTGCCACATCTGAAAATTTCTCTCATTTTTTTTGTAACTTGTTTATTCTTTTTATCATGTGTGGTGTAGTAGATATATGTAAAGTTGTTCTTGAACTTTGAATCATGCTTGTCTTCATTGTCTATCTCTTGATCCCCCACTGTTTCCTATAATCCTGTCTTGACCAGGAAACTATGGTAAGTTAAAAAGATATAAAGCTCCTAAAATCACACTGCCTTATCTCCAGGTCTCCATGAAATCCCTAAGACTATCTTCTCATTTTAAAGGAATGGCTTGTCTCTTTTATGTAGAATAGATAGAATGCATATTAGGATCAAGCCTGTCATCATGGTGCATGCATGATCAGAAGCATCTGGCTAAGGCTGACAGGTCTTATTAAATATGCATTCTTTTAAGAAGTTATATTTATGCTTCTTTAATTCAATAGTTTCTGCTATTTCTGTCTCCTTCTGCAGATTGACAGTCATATGTTTTTTATTGGACACAGATAACCACACTTGGGTGAGAGAGTTTATTCTCCTTGGCCTGTCCAGTGACTGGGACACACAGGTCTCCCTCTTCATCCTTTCCTTGATCATGTACATGGTGACAGTGCTGGGGAACTTCCTCATCGTTCTTCTCATCAGACTAGACAGCTGACTCCACACTCCCATGTACTTCTTTCTCACCAGCCTCTCCCTCATTGATGTCTCTTATGCCACAAGCATCGTTCCTCAGATGCTGGTGCATTTTCTTGCAGCAGATAAAGCAGTCCCATTTGTGAGCTGTGCAGCCCAGTTATTTTTCTCCCTGGGCTTGGGTGGGATTGAGTTTGTTCTACTGGCTGTGATGGCCTATGACCACTATGTGGCTGTGTGTGACCCCCTGTGATACTCGGTCATCATGCAGGAAGGCCTCTGTACTAGGTTGGCCATCACATCCTGGGTCAGTGGTTCTGTCAACTCTCTCATGCAGACTGTAATCACCTTTCAGCTGCCCATGTGCTCAAACAAGGATATTGATCACATATCATGTGAAATCCTAGCTGTGATCAAGCTGGCCTGTGTAGACATCTCCTCCAATGAGATTGCAATCATGGTTTCTAGCATTGTTCTGCTGATGACACCTTTCTGCCTGGTTCTCCTGTCCTACATCCAGATCATCTCCATCATCCTAAAGATCCGGTCCACAGAGGGAAGAAAGAAAGCCTTCCACACCTGTGCCTCTCACCTCACAGTGGTTGTCCTGTGCTATAGCATGACCATTTTCACTTATATCCAGCCCCGCTGTCCTTCAGGAGAAGTTGATATCTGTCTTTTATGCCATTTTGATGCCTGTGCTGAACCCCATGATTTATAGTCTAAGGAATAAGGAAGTGAAGGGGGCCTGGCAGAAACTATTAGGGCAATTATCTGGAATAACATCAAAACTGGCAACTTGATGAATCCTGAGCATCACTTAGAGAAAGGAGCTTTGCCTGTGTTTTCTCCCACTTAACTCAGATATGGCAGGCATCACCTGCATTGCCCTGGCAACCAGGAAGGAGATGAAGACACATATACTGGTGATGCTGGGCAGGAGGCTGGAGGTTGGGTTGAAGTGTGGGGTGTGGATATATTCTTATGTCACAGTAGCATATTCAGTGGAGTTGAGCACTGCTGTAATTGGACTTCCTACCCTTACTCAATCTTTATTCATATGGCCTGAGAGTACAGTTTGCTGTTTTGATTTGTCACATTGTTTGTAATTGTGGATCTATTAATGGATCTTACTTTGGACCACTGCTTCTTACTCATCCAAATTTTGTATGAAGTTACTGTGTTTCCACTGAGAAAAAAAGCATCTTCACATTTTGGACTCAAAATACTGCACAGCATATGTATCCACATCCAGTAACTGTGAGTCCCTGTTCTGAGGAGGGAGATGCTATCAAGGCTGTTGCGGTGTGTTTGTGCTGGACCACTAACCATGCACATAGCATCTTGTCTGAGTGCTGGAGGTACCTCAGGAGAGGAACATCAACTGAAGGTCTTTCAGTGATAGGAATATAACTGAAGCTGTTTGTACAGGCTACTACTGGACAAGGAAAAGTCTTGTCTGGGGCACTACTTGATAGCATACAAGCAATCTGAGAGGAATTTTACCGCATATGTAAGAGGTACCATTTAAATATTAAAACTGTCCAATTTCTGAAAAATCCATAACCTCTTTTCTGAGACTTTAGAAACAATAAGCACATAAAATACGAACTAATATATAAAATATAAAAGATATAGTTAATCTGAGAAAGGTTAGGTTTCTAGGCCAAAGACACTGAAAGATCAGACAATTTCAATATGTATTTTGGGAATCAGGAGAGTTGGATCAGCTGTGCAGTGTTTCCCTCTAGTCTCTGTCTGAACACCTTCTCCCATCCCTCCTCCCCCACACAACAGGGCTCTGGCTGATCTTTGTAAATTAGGGAGGTGAAATATGTGAGAATGGACCTCATCTCTGAGAAAACACCTAAGTAAGGAGCAAAAAGGGGAAGAAATATTGTACAATGGGTGAGGAAGGGGAAAGAGGAGAAAGAATGGATAGTAGCTCATCTTCTCATCCCCTTGAAAAAAATCTCAAAATCTTTTCTTCTGGTGTCTTGTGTAAGCCAGTGGATTTGTAGTTCTCCCCTTTCTGAACACATTATCACACATTCTCAGTGACAAGAGGTTGAAGTTTCATTTAATCCAAAGCCCATTTAATATTTTAATTTAAAATAATCCAGTTCTAAAATGTGTGATATAGGCAGATTGTCAAAAGATGTCAATGCTAGTGGGCTAAATTTCTCTTAGTGTTAATTCAAGAAATATTAATGGAGAGTCTAGTATGTGTTTGTAACATTGAATGGTTTTTGAGGCATAATAGTGAATATGAATCATTCCTGACCATAATATAACTACATAGCAGGGATGATAGATGATGAAGCAATTAAAATGCAGAATGATCAGTTTCTCAGGTCATGAGCCTTTGGGGTGATTGCAGAAGTCTTCCTGTATGAAAGAATCATAAAAGGTCCTTGTGGAGATCAGGAAAGTGAGAATGAGTTATTGAGATGACAACAACTCAAGCCAAGTAACAACTGGTGAAAGGTGCAGAACTGGAAGAGTGCACACGAATTCAAAAATGTCCTGAAGCTGGTTTACAGGGCAGAGAAAATTGAAAAATTAGTGAGGATGAAGCAGGCAGGTAAAGAAGGGTCGCATTACTGAGGGCACCAAATGCCAAACTATCTTTTAACTTAAACGGCATTATGGAGGTAGTAAGGATTTTTAAGCAGGCATATGACTTGACAGAAACTTACGTCTTAGAATTATTACTATCGAAACTGAGTCGGAGGAAGAAGAGATTAGAGGCCAGGAGACCAGCTGACTGACTGCTCCCGTGATACTGGTGAGACGTTAGAGGAATCTGAGCTCAAGTAGTGGCAATGGGGAAAGAGAAAAATCAAGTCAAATCACATGGTTTAACAGACTTAAAACTGGTGTAGAATGTGTTCAACCTTAATTGACTATCAGCTGAAAATAGACTGACACGTATATATATATATGTGTGTGTGTGTGTGTGTACACGTACATACATATGTACACATACCTCATGGTAGCAACAAATCAAAAACCTATAATAGATACAGAAAAAATAAAAGAGAAAGGAACCCAAACATATCACTGAAGAAAATCATCAAACCACAAGAAAGGTGAGACTGAAAGAATAAAAAAGGAGCAGAGAAGACCTACATGAACGAGAAAATAATTAACAAAGTGGTGACATATACATATATGTCAATAATTATTTTACATATAAATGGACTAAATGTTCCAATCAAAGGACATAAGGTAGCTGAATGGATTAAAAATCAAGACCCACCTTTATGCTGCTTACAAGAGACTCACTTTAGATCTAAAGACACATGCAGTGGTGTTGAGGTGGCTCAGCCAGTTAAGCATCTGCCTTTGGCTCAGGTCATGATCCCAGGGTCCTGGGATCGAGCCCCACATCGGGCTCCCTGCTCAGCAGGAAGCCTGCTTCTCCCTCTCCCTCTGCCTATTGCTTCCCCTGCTTGTGCTCTCTCTCTCCCTCAAATAAATAAATAAAATCTAAAAAGAAAAATAAAGACACATGCAGACTGAAGGTGAAGGGATAGAAAAAGATTCCATGCAAATGGAAATGAAAAGAAAGCTGAAGTAGTAATAGATTTTAAAATAGATTTTAAAACAAAGACTGTAACAAAAGACAAAGAAGGGCATTAAATAATAATAAAGGTGTCAATCCAAGAAGAGAATGTAACATTTGTAAATATTTATGCTCTCAACATAAGAGCACTTAAATATATAAAACAAATATTAATAGATATAAAGGGAAAATTGACATTTATACAATAATAGTAGGAGACTTTAATACCCACTTATGTCAATGGATAGGTCATCCAGACAGAATATCAATAAGGAGGGGGGCGGAGCAAGATGGCGGAGGAGTGGGAGACCTGGATTTTGTCTGGTCTCAGGAATTCAGCTGAATAGGGATCAAACCATTCTGAACACCTACGAACTCAACAGGAGATCGAAGAAGAGAGTAGCAACAACTCTCTGAACAGAGAAGCGACCACTTACTGGAAGGTAGGACGTGCGGAGAAGTGAATCCGAGGCGATATTCGGGAGGATAGATGGTGGAGGAGGGGGCCTCCATCGGCCGCTTCTGGCAAGTGCTAGAGCCGCGGAGCGCAAAATCGGACCCTTTAGAAGTCGGCTCCGCTGAGGGACGTCGCTGCAGTGGCTAAGCGGGGGGTGGAACCCTCACGGGACAGTGTGGTCTCAGGACCCTCGGGGTCACAGAAAGACCGGGGGTGCCTGAGTGCGGCAGAGCTCCCAGGTATCGGAGCGGGGAAGCCGGCTGCAGAGACGGAGCCGAGGCGCGGGCTTTCAGCTCGGGGTGGCCATAAACTGTGATCCGTGGCCCAGTCGGGGCACGGCTCCCCCAGCAGGGACCCAACAAGCGCCAGAGCCAGGGAGACTCCCCTTCCTCCCCCGGGAGGAGCGGCGCGGGAGCGCACTGCAGGGATCTGCTGGGTTTGGAGACTCCACACGGGGTCGGGTGCCAGAGATAGAAATGCTCAGTCACAGGCCGGTGAGCATGCAGTGTGGCCGGAGACCAGGGAGACAGGATTGACTGCTTTTCTCTGGGGGCGCACTGAGGAGCAGGGCCCCGAGTTCTCAGCTCCTCCGGGTGGAGATTGGGAGGCCACCATTTTCACCCTGGTCCTCCAAAGCTGTGCCAAGAACTTTCAGGGAACAAAAGCTCCTGAGAGCAAACCCGAGCAGCTTGCTTAGCCCAGACCAACAAGGGCGGGGCAATTCCGCCTCCGGCAAAGACATTTGGGAACCACGGCAACAGGCCCCTCCCCCAGAAGATCAGCACGAACAGCCAGCCAAGACCAAGTTTACCAATCAAGGAGAACGGGAGAACTCCAGCACTAGGGGAATACTGCACATAGAATTCATGGCTTTTTTACCATGATTCATTAGTTTTTCAAAGTTAATTTTTTTAACTGTTTTTTTTTTGAATTTTTCTTTTTCCCTTTTTCAACCAACATCTTATCAATCCCTTTTTTATTTTTTATTTTTTATTTTTTTAAACAGATTTTATTTATTTATTTGAGAAAGAGAGAATGAGAGAGAGAGGGAGAGAGAGAGCATGAGAGGGGGGAGGGTCAGGGAGAAGCAGACTCCCTGCTGAGCAGGGAGCCCGATGTGGGACTCGAACCCGGGACTCCAGGATCACGACCTGAGCCGAAGGCAGTTGCTTAACCAACTGAGACACCCAGGCGCCCCTATCAATCCTTTTTTTAAAAAAACATTCTTTATTTTTCATTTTTAGAGTCATATTTTATCCCTTCATAGTAGTTACCCTTATTTTTGGCATAGATATATAAGTTGTTCTCTCTTTAAAATTCGAGATACAGTTTCTTCTAACAGATCAAAATATACCCTAAGTCACTAGTGTATGGCTTTGTTCTAGTCTCCTGCCTGATCACATTCTCTCCCTTTTTTTTAAATCTTCTTTCTTTTTTCAAACAACTTCTTATCGTATCAATTCCTTTTATAAAATCTTTTATAATTTTCATCTTTACAGTCATCTTCCATCCCTTCATTGTATCAACCCTTATTTTGTACATCTATGTCTTTCTTCCTTCAAAATTGTAGGAGGCACTTTTTTCTAACAGACCAAAATACGCCCCAAATCTAGTGTGTGGCACTGATCTATGCACCAGCCTGATCATATTTGATCATATTCGGTTTTTTTGTATTGTTCTGTTTTTGTTTGTTTTTATCTTTTTCTTTTCTTTTTCCTCTTTCTTTTTTCTTTCTTTCCCTTTCTTTTCCCCTGGTTTCAGGTCTTTTCTGATTTGTGTAGAGTATATTTGCTGGGGACGTTGTTAACCTGTTAGCATTTTGTTCTCTCATTCATCTGTTCTCCTCTGGACAAAATGACAAGATGAAAAAATTCACCTCAGCAAAAAGAACAAGAGGTAGTACCGTCTGCCAGGGACCTACTCAATATGGACATTAGTACGATGTCGGACCTAGAGTTCAGAATCATGACTTTAAAGATACTAGCTGGGCTTGAAAAAAGCGTGGAAGTTATTAGAGAAACCCTTCCTGGAGAAATGAAAGAACTAAAATCTAACCAAGTTGAAATCAAAAAGGCTATTAATGAGGTACAATCAAAAATGGGGGCACTAACTGCTAGGATAAATGAGGCAGAAGAGAGAATCAGTGATATAGAAGACCAAATGATGGAAAATAAAGAGGCTGGGAAAAAGAGAGAGAAACAACTACAGGATCACGAGGGCAGAATTTGAGAGATAAGTGATACGACAAGACGAAACAACATTAGAATAATTGGGATCCCAGAAGAAGAAGAAAGAGAGAGGGGGGCAGAAGGTATATTGGAGCAAATTATAGCAGAGAACTTCCCTAATGTGAGGAAGGAAACAGGCATCAAAATCCAGGAGGCACAGAGAACCCCTCTCAAAATCAATAAAAATAGGTCAACACCCTGACATCTAATAGTAAAACTTACGAGTCTCAGAGACAAAGAGAAAATCCTGAAAGCAGCTCGGGAGAAGAGATATGTAACCTACAATGGTAGAAACATTAGATTGGCAACAGACCTATCCACAGAGACCTGGCAGGCCAGAAAGGACTGGCATGATATCTTCAGAGCACTAAACGAGAAAAATATGCAGCCAAGAATACTATATCCAGCTAGGCTCTCATTGAAAATTGAAGGAGAGAGAAAAAGCTTCCAGGACAAACAAAATCTAAAGGAATTTGCAAACGCAAAACCAGCCCTCCAAGAAATATTGAAAGGGCTCCTCTAAGCAAAGAGGAGCCTAAAATCAGCATAGACCAGAAAGGAACACAGACAATACACAGTAACAGTCACCTTACAGGCAATACAATGGCACTAAAGTCATAACTTTCAATAGTTACCCTGAATGTAAATGGGTTCAATGCCCCAATCAAAAGACACAGGCTATCAGATTGGATTAAAAAACAAGACCCATTGATATGCTGTCTGCAAGAGACTCATTTTAGACCCTGAGACACCCCCAGATTAAAAGTGAGGGGGTGGAAAACCATTTACCATGCTAATGGACACCAAAAGAAAGCTGGGGTGGCAATCCTTATATCAGACAAATTAGATTTTAAAACAAAGACTGTAATAAGAGATGAGGAAGGACACTATATTCTACTTAAAGGGTCTATACAACAAGAAGATCTAACAATTGTAAATATTGATGCCCCTAACATGGGAGCAGCCAATTATATAAGGCAATTAATAACAAAAGTGAAGAAACACATTGACAACAATACAATAATAGTGGGGGACTTTAACACCCCCCTGACTGAAATGGACAGATCATCTAAGCAAAAGATCAACAAGGAAATAAAGACTTTAAATGACACACTGGACCAAATGGACTTCACAGACATATTCAGAACATTCCATCCCAAAGCAACGGAATACACATTCTTCTCTAGTGCTCGTGGAACATTCTCCAGAATTGATCACATCCTAGGTCACAAATCAGGTCTCAACCAGTACCAAAAGATTGGGATGATTCCCTGCATATTTTCAGACCACAATGCTTTGAAACTAGAACTCAATCACAAGAGGAAAGTCGGAAAGAACTCAAATACATGGGGGCTAAAGAGCATCCTACTAAAGAATGAATGGGTCAACCAGGAAATTAAAGAAGAATTAAAAAAATTCATGGAAACCAATGAAAATGAAAACACAACTGTTCAAAATCTTTGGGATTCAGCAAAGGCAGTCCTAAGAGGAAAGTATATAGCAATACAAGCCTTTCTCAAGAAACAAGAAAGGTCTCAAATACACAACCTAACCCTACACCTAAAGGAGCTAGAGAAAAAACAGCAAATAAAGCCTAAATCCAGCAGGAGAAGAGAAATAATAAAGATCAGAGCAGAAATCAATGAAATAGAAACCAAAAGAACAGTAGAACAGGTCAACGAAACTAGGAGCTGGTTCTTTGAAAGAATTAACAAGATTGATAAACCCCTGGCCAGACTTATCAAAAAGAAAAGAGAAATGACCCAAATCAACAAAATCATGAATGAAAGAGGAGAGATCACAACCAACACCAAAGAAATACAAACAGAACATATTATGAGCAACTCTATGCTAGCAAATTAGATAACCTGGAAGAAATGGATGCATTCCTAGAGATGTATCAACTACCAAAATTGAACCAGGAAGAAATAGAAAACCTGAACAGACATATAACCACTAAGGAAATTGAAGCAGTCATCAAAAATCTCCCAAAAAACAGAAGCCAGGGCCAGACGGCTTCCCAGGGGAATTCTATCAGACATTTAAAGAAGAATTAATACCTATTCTCCTGAAACTGTTCCAAAAAATAGAAATGGGAGGAAAACTTCCAAACTCATTTTATGAGGCCACCATTACCTTGATCCCAAAACCAGACAAAGACCCCATCAAAAAGGAGAATTACAGACCCATATCCTTGATGAACATGGATGAAAAAATTCTCACCAAAATACTAGCCAATAGGATCCAACAGTACATTAAAAGGATTATTCACCATGACCAAGTAGTATTTAACCCTGGGCTGCAAGGTTGCTTCAACATCCGCAAATCAATCAACGTGATACAATACATTAACAAAAGAAAGAACAAGAATCATATGATCCTCTCAATCGATGCAGAAAAAGCATTTGACAAAGTACAGCATCCTTTCTTGATCAAAACTTTTCAGAGTATAGGGATAGAGGGTACATACCTCAATATCATAAAAGCCATCTATGAAAAACCTACAGCGAATATCATTTGCAATGGGGAAAAGCTGAGAGCTTTTCCCCGAAGGTCAGGAATGCGGCAGGGATGTCCACTCTCACCACTGCTATTCAACATAGTATTAGAAGTCCTAGTCACAGCAGTCAGACAACAAAAAGAAATGAAAGGCATCCAAATCGGCAAAGAGGAAGTCAAACTCTCACTCTTTGCAGAGGATATGATACTGTATGTGGAGAACCCAAAAGACTCCACCCCAAAACTGTTAGAACTCATACAGGAATTCAGTAAAGTGGCAGGATATAAAATCAATGCACAGAAATCAGTGGCATTCCTATACACCAACAACACAACAGAAGAGAGACAAATCAAAGAGTCAATCCCATTTACAATTGCACCCAAAACCATAAGATACCTAGGAATAAATTTAACCCAAGCGGCAAAGGATCTGTACTCAGAAAACTATAAAATACTCATGAAAGAAGTTGAAGAAGACACAAAGAAATGGAAAAACGTTCCATGCTCATGGATTGGAAGAACATATATTGTGAAGATGTCAATGCTACCTAGAGCAATCTACACATTCAATGCAATCCCCATCAAAATACCATCCACTTTTTTCAAAGAAATGGAACAAATAATCCTAAAATTTGTATGGAATCAGAAAAGACCCCGAATAGCCAGAGGAATGTTGAAAAAGAAAAGCAAAGCTGGCGGCATCACAATTCTGGACTTCCAGCTCTATTACAAAGCTGTCATCATCAAGACAGTATGGTACCGGCACAAAAACAGACACATAGATCAATGGAACAGAATCGAGAGCCCAGTAATGGACCCTCAACTCTATGGTCAACTCATCTTTGACAAAACAGGAAAGAATGTCCAATGGATAAAAGACAGTCTCTTCAACAAATGCTGTTGGGAAAATTGGACAGCCACATGCAGAAGAATGAAACTGGACCATTTCCATACACCACACACAAAAACAGACTCCAAATGGTTGAAAGACCTAAACATGAGACAGGAGTCCATCAAAATCCTAAAGGAGAACACAGGTAGCAACCTCTTTGACCTCAGCTGCAGCAACTTCTTCCTAGAAACATTGCCAAAGGCAAGGGAAGCAAAGGCAAAAATGAACTATTGGGATTTCATCAAGATAAAAAGCTTTTGCACAGTAAAAGAAACAGTCCACAAAACCAAAAGACAACCAACGGGATGGGAGAAGATATTTGCAAATGATATATCAGATAAAGGGCTAGTATCCAAAATCTATAAAGAACTTATCAAATTCAACACCCAAAGAACAAATAATCCAATCAAGAAATGGGCAGAAGACATGAACAGACATTTTTCCAAAGAAGATATCCAAATGGCGAACAGACACATGAAAAAGTGCTCAACATCACTCGGCATCAGGGAAATCTAAATCAAAACCTCAATGAGATAGCACCTCACACCAGTCAGAATGGCTAAAATTAACAAGTCAGGAAACGACAGTTGTTGGTGAGGATGCGGAGAAAGGGGAACCCTCCTACACTGTTGGTGGGAATGCAAGCTGGTGCAACCACTCTGGAAAACAGTATGGAGATTCCTCAAATAGTTCAAAATAGAGCTACCGTATGATCCAGCAATTGCACTACTGGGTATTTACCCCAAAGATACAAATGTAGGGATCCGAAGGGGTATGTGCACCCCAATGTTTATAGCAGCAAAGTCCACAATAGCCAAGCTGTGGAAAGAGCCAAGATGTCCATCAACAGATGAATGGATAAAGAAGAAGTGGTATATATACACAATGGAATATTATGCAGCCATCCAAAGGAATGAGATCTTGCTCCATTTGCAATGACGTGGATGGAACTGGAGGGTGTTATGCTGAGTGAAATAAGTCAATCAGAGAAAGACATGTATCATATGACCTCACTGATATAAGGAATTCTTTTTTTTTTTACATGGAAATCTTTATATACACATAATGTTCTGTTAGTTGAATAAAATATATTCTTCAAATTCTTACAAAATTGTGTGCCAGAAATCTTCAAAACACAGTTATTATCCTTGCAATCACAGAATAATACAGTCAGAGCAAAGTGTGATAGTGGCCATTAACCAACCATGCCAAGCAAACACCAGCTCCAGCATTTTTCTTATAGTGTTTTGTGTCGAAATCCATCCTTTCCTATGAAAGTCTTGAATAACTAAATTACAGCTGTAATTCTTCCATTAAAATATCCCATCATTTGCACAGTGAAGGAAACCATCAAAAAACAAAAAGGCAACCTACTGAGTAGAAAATATTCACAAATGATATATCCAATAAGGGGTTAATATCCAAAATATATTTTAAAAAAAAGTTAAACACCCCCAAAATTCAAATAATCTGATTTTAAAATGCATAGAGGGCCTGAATAGACATTTTTCCAAAGAGGACATATACATGGACAACAGACACAGAACAGAGAGAGGCAAACCATAAGAGACTCTTACTATAGGGGAAAAAACTGAGGGTTGCTGGAGGGGAGGTGGGTGGGGGATGGGGTAATTGGGTGACTGGCATCAAGGAGGGCACTTGATGTAATGAGCACTGGGTGTTATATGCAACTGATGAATCACTAAATTCTACCCTTAAAACTAATAATACACTATGCGTTAACTAACTTGAATTTAAATAAAAAAAAAAAAAGTCTATGTAGGAACACACACACACACACACACACACACAAAGTACTAAAACAAACAAAAACATCTGATCATTTTCTCTCTTCTAGGTGATATGAGGAATTCTTAATCTCAGGAAACAAACTGAGGGTTGCTGGAGTGTTGGGGGATGGGAGGGATGGGTTGGCTGGGTGATAGACATTGGGGAGGGTATGTGCTATGGTGAGCGCTGTGAATTGTGCAAGACTGTTGAATCACAGATCTGTACTTCTGAAAGAAATAATGCAATATATGTTAAGAAAAAAAGAAAGAAGAAGATAGCAGGAGGGGAAGAATGAAGGGGAGTAAGTCGGAGGGGGAGACGAACCATGAGAGACAATGGACTCTGAAAAACAAACTGAGGGTTCTAGAGGGGAGGGGGTTCAGGGGATGGGTTAGCTTGGTGATGGGTATTAAAGAGGGCACATTCTGCGTGGAGCACTGCGTGTTATGCACAAACAATGAATCATGGAACACTACATCAAAAACTAATGATGTAATGTATGGCGATTAACCTAACAAAAAAATAAAAAGAAACCACACACACACAAAAAGAAAATCAATAAGGATACATTGGCTTTAAACAACATATTAGACCAGATGAACTAAATAGTTACATACAGAAAACATTCTCTCCCAATGCAGCAGAATCTACATTCTTCTCAAGTACACCTGGAACATTCTCCAGTGTAGATTAAATATTAGGTCATGAAACAAGTCTCAATAAATTCAAAAAGATTAAAATCATATCAAACATCTTTTCCAACTACAGTGTTGTCAAACCAGAAATCAGTTATGAGAAAGCTGGAGAAACACAAACAGATGGTGGACACTAAACAGCATGCTAGTAAACAACTAATGGGTCAGTGAAGAAATCAGAGAGAAAAATAAAAAATATTTTGAGACAAATGAAAATGGAAACACAACTTTCCAAAATTAATGGAATGCAGCAAAAACAGTTCTAAGACGGAAGTTTGTAGTGATACATGCCTACCTTAAGAAACAAGAAGACCCCCAAATAAATAATCTAAATTTGTACCTAAAGAAACTATAAAAAGAACAACAAAAAGCCCAAAGTTAGTATAAGGAAGGAAATAATGTAGATCAGAAGAGAAAAAATAAAATAGAGACAAAAGGTCAATTGAAAATATCAATGAAACTAAAATCTGATTCTTTGAAAAGATAAACAAAAGTGACAAACCTCTAGTCAGACTCATCAGGAAAAAAGAGGACTCAAATAAATCAAAATGAAAGACAAGTTACAACTGACACCACATAAGTACAAAGGATCATAAAAAACTACTACAAACAATTATATGCCAACAAATTGGAAAACCTAGGAGAAATGGATAATTCCTAGGAATACAACCTTCTAAGACTGAATCAAAAAGAAACAATCTGATTAGACCAATTACAAGTAATTAAAATGAATGTTATTTGAAAAACCCCCAAAGTCTAGAAGCAGACAGCTTCACAGGTGAATTCTACCAAACATTAAAGAATTAATACCTATTCTACTCAAATAATTCCCAAAAAATGAAGTGGAAGGAATGCTTCCAAACTCATTTTGTGAGGCCAACATTACCCTAATGCCAAAAAGCAGACAAAGACACCACACACACACACACACACCCGACAATCCAATATGCCTATGAACATAGATGCAAAAATGTTCAACAAAATGTTAACAAACTGAATTCAACAATACATTTTTCTTTAGAGAGAGAGAGAGAGAGTGAGTGAGTGTGTTGGAGAGGGAGAGAGAGAATCTTAAGCAGGCTCCACGCTGAGTGTGGAGCCTGATGCAGGGCTTGATCTCATGACCCTGAGATCATGATCTGAGCTGAAATCAAGAGTCAGATACTTAACCAACTGAGACACCCAGGTGCCCCAAATTCAACAATACATTAAAAGGATAATATACCACAATCGAGTGGGATTTATTCCAGGGATGCAACAATGGTTCAACACGTGCAAGTCAATCAATGTGATATACCACATTAACAAAATCAAAAATAAAAATCATACAATTATTTCAGTAGAGGCAAAAAAGCATTTGACAAAATTCAACATCTATATATTATAAAAACTCTCAACAAAATGGGTATAAAAGGAATGTACCTCAGCATAATAAAGGCCATATATGACTAAATATATTTTATTTTCCTCTCTGATTTCTTCACTGACCCATTAGTTGTTTACTAACATGCTGTTTAGTGTCCACCATATGTTTGTGTTTCTCCAGTTTTCTCATAACTGATTTCTGGTTTCACAACATTGTAGATGGAAAAAATGTTTGATATGATTTTAATCTTTTTGAATTTATTGAGACTTGTTTCATGACCATAGCTAACATCATACTCAATGGTGAAAAGCTGAAAGCTTTTCTTCTAAGATCAGGAATAAGACAAGGAGGCCCAGTCTTGCCACTTTTATTCAACATAGCATTAGAAGTCTTAGTCACAGCAATTAGGTAGGGGGAAAAAAGGGCATCCAAATTGGAAAGGAAGAAGTAAAATTGTCACTATTTGCATATGACAGGATTCTATATATAGAAAATCCTAAAGACTCCACCAAAAAACCATTAGAACTAATAAATGAATTCAGTAAAGTCACGGGATACAAAATCAACATATGGAAATCAGTTGCATTTCTTTAAACTAATAATGAGCTGTTAGAAATAGAAATTAAGAAAATAATTCTGTTTACAATTACATCAAAAAGAATAAAATTGCTAGAAATAAATTTAACCAAGGAGATGAAAGACTTGTACTCTGAAAACTATAAAACATTGATGAAAGAAATTGAAGGTGACACAAATAAGTGGAAAGACATTCCATACCTATGGACTGGAAGAATTGTTAAAATGTCCTTACTACCCAAAGCAATCTACAGGTTTAGTTCAATCCCCATCCAAATACTAATGGCATTTTTCACAGAACTAGAACAAAGATTCCTAAAATTTGTATGGAACTGCAAAAAGAACCTGAATAGCCAAACCAATCTTGAGAAAGAATAACAAAGCTGAAGATATAACTGATTTCAAAGTATACTACAAAGCTATAGTAATAAAATAAAAATATGGTACTGGCATGAAGACAGATATATGGATCAGAGGAATAGAATAGAGAGCCCAGACATAAACTCCTACATGTGTGGCCAGTTAATCCATGAAAAAGGAGGCAAGAATGCACAATAAGGAATAAACTGTCTCTTCAATAATTGATGATGGGAAACCTGGACAGCCACATGCAAAAGAATGAAATTGGATCACTATCTTACACCATATGCAAATAAACTCAAAATGGTAAAGATTTGAAGGTAATACCTGAAACCATGAAACTACAAGAAAAAAACACAAAGGCATTAAGCCCTTTTGTATTGGTCTTGGCAATATTTTTGTGGACTAGTCTCCTTAGGCAAGCACAACAAAAGCAAAAATTTTATAAATGGGACTCTATCAAACTAAAAAGCTTCTGTACAGTGAAAGAAACCATCAACAAAACAAAAAGGCAGCCTACTTAATAGGAGAAAATATTTACAATCCTACATCTGATAAGGGTTCAATGTCCAAAAGACATAAGACATAAAGAACTTATACAACTTAATATAAAAAAACCCCACAAACAACCCATATAAAAATTGGGCAGAGGACTTGAATAGACATTTTTTCAAAGAAAACAAAATGATGTCAAAGAGGCACATGAAAAGATGCTCCACATCATTCATCATTAGGGAGATGCAAATCAACACCACAATGAGATATCACCTCACACTGGTCAGATTGGCTAAAATAAAAAACACAAGAAACAACAGACGTTGGCGAGGATGTAGTAAAAAAGGAAACCTCATGCACTGTTGGTGGGAATTAAGTTGGTGCAGCCACTATGAAAAACAGCATGGAGATTCTTCAAAAAATTAAAAATATAAAGATAATATGACCCAGCACTTCCACTTCTGGGTATTTATCCTAAGAAAACAAAAACACCAATTTGAAGAGATAAGCATCCCTATGTTCATTGCAACACTCTTTACAATAGCCAGGATATGGATGCTACCTACATGTTCATCTACAGATGACTGGATAAAGAAGATGTGGTACATATGTGCATTACTCAGCCATAAAAAAAGAATGAAATATTGCCATTTGTGAAAACAAGGATGGAACAAGAGAACATTATGCAAGTGAAATAAGTCAAAGAAAGATACCACATGATTTCACTTCTGTTTGGAATCTAAAAAACAAGACGAAAGAGAAACACTCATAAAGAGAACAAACTGTTGGTACCAGAGTGGGGAGGGAGTGGGGTAGTAGGTGAAATAGGTGAGGGGGATTAAGAGGTACAAACTTCCAGTTATAAAATACATCATGGAGATGCAATATATAGCGTAGGGAATAGTATCAGTAATATTGTAATAACTCTGTATGGTGACAGATGGTAACTGCATTTATTGTGGGGATCATTTCATAATATATAAAAATACTGATTCACTATGGTATACACCTGAAACTAATGGGATATTGTATGTCAATTATACTTCATTTAAAAAAACAAGCGATTTTGGAGGAACACTTCACCTCTCAAATTGCAATTCTTGTACAGACTCACCACTTTCTTTAAAATGTCACATCCTGTCTGAATGTTCTATAAATTGTGGAATAAACTGTAAAATTGACCACCATGGACAGCTCTTTATATAAAATAGTAGGAAAAGAAAGAAGCAGAAAATCAGTAAAAAATACACATGTACCCATGACACACAAAGGAGAAAAGTATGAAGATGCTATATGCTCATGTCTGCATCCTGTTGACATGTTTGGACGCTCCTTCACTGTTCCTTGAGGGATCCCTTTGCCTTCCCCTGGCCCCCATGCCTTTGCGGTTGCCCCTTCTCTCCCATCTCCAAGGTCAGGAGCACAGGTGACCTCTCTGGACCTGCCCCTCTGCTTCCATGCTCACTGATTCATTCTCAGCCCAACTGAGTCAACTCTTCAGCAACCTTTACTTCTGTTTCTGTGTTCTTCCTGTCCAGCACGTTGACTTAACTCCTCCATGTGGCGTTCAGTCTTTATTGAAATTCTCATGCACTTATGACACTGTGCATCTTTTCTGCTAGATCCTTAAACTGATTGGTAAGGGTTATTTTAAACCCATGTGTGATAGTTCTTATAATCAAGTACATAATGATTCTGTTAATTCCTTTGTTCAATGACACTGAATTTTTCTTGCCTTTTCCTCTGACCTTTAGTTTTGACTGGCAACTGAACATTTTGAGTGTAGGATCATAATCTGAGATAAGTAGCATTATGCCTTGAAATGGGCACATCTCTTCTGTCTGTGCTGTGGTCTTGCTCGGTGAGGAGAGAGTAGGAATCAATGCACTCATGGGTCGAGCGGGCCTTGAGTTTTGGGTTGCTGTGATCATCCCCCTCTACCAATAAATTAATTTTCTGTATCAGGACGTGTGCTTAATGTGGGGTGTCCAGGGGTTGGAGGGCTTTTCCCAGTATCGCTGAACCACCCTGAGTTGTAGGCTCTGCTGTGAGGCTGCATGTGGAGAGAATGTCTGTGCACAGGCTGCCCCTGCCCCCTGGTCCACAGCTGTGACTTGTTCCTCAATCCTGCTGGCCTGGGGATGGAGGGTGGGGCCTTATGCCTTTGTCCTGGCTCTTTCTCAGTCTCAGGCACATCCTTTGTCCCTGTGTCTCAGGGTTGGGGCCTTCTTATTGGACTTTCTGCCACCAGAGCCCGAGGAGATGGCTCACTGTCTGAACAGAGTGGTTTCCTGCCCTAGGACCCTGGAGAAAGAATGTTTTGTTTTGTTTTCTGTTCTCTTCCCTCGGTAATGAGTCTTCATCCGTCTCTGAGGGAAACAGTTTGCTGCCCTCCCCCTGTGGCTCAGGCTTTTGTTCCATGGGGCAGGCAGAACATGTGCCCAGAGCGTGCCTTCTCCTGCTGCACAGCTGTGGGGTGCCTTCACCAAACCTGCACCATGCAGGAGGCTTTCTCTGCTTTTCCACGTTTCCCTGAACATCATTGCGAGGGCTGTCCCAAGTGCGTGGAGAAAATCTTGAGAACTGGTGGCACTGCTCTTTTTGCTGTGGCTCTCAGCCATTCCGTGCTTCCAGTAACCCACCCTCAAACTTTAGCCATTTGTTAAGGCAATTCTCATGGGCTTGTTTGCTGGCCCTGTTTTCCTCCCATGCTCCAGGCCAGGTGAGTAAGAGCTCACATCCTCTCCCTCCCTGGATGTGCCAATCTTTCCTGAGATTTCATGCTTTTGGGTTGCCCTGTAACCTCAGCTTTCTGATGATTCTGGGAATAGTTATGATTCTGTGGTTTAACCTTTCTTGTTTTAGGAGGGAACCAATGTTCTTTCCAGCTTTTTACAGCTTAAGTGAACAAACTCAAACGTATTTTTTCCTTTAAAGGAGACTGTGTTCTTTAGAGCAGTTTTAGATTCATAGCACAATTGAGCAGGAAGTACAGAGAGTTCCCATATGCTCCCCGTCCCCCTCCTTACTCTGTCCCTAGAAACGTCCTATAGCAGAGCAGAGCATTTCATTTACCTTTATTTTAATTTTAATTTTCTTCTAGGTAGACTCCATGCCCAACATGGGGCTTGAAGTCATGACCCCAAGACCAAGAATTGCATGCTTTACCGACTGAGCCAGCCAGGCACCCCCATAATCACTTATCTTTAAAGGCGTGTTTTAAAAAGACAAAGTTTAAGTGGGAGATGTGAGTGATAATTTACGGGTAAGTAATAATATAAAATGGCAAATAATGATTTTTAAGCCATGGAATTTAAGGCAAATAAACTGCTTCTCTGAAAGTAGCTTACCCAAATTATATGCATAGTGTTTAGAGAAAATAATTCATTATATTCATGTTTATCTTACAAACCAAGCCTACACATTGATAGTACATATTATTGCATTTGTCACAAGTGCTTTTTGAAAGAACTATTTCGATTCCTAGGCAGACACTGATGAGATGACCTTCCTGGGCAGAAGAGAGCATTTCCTGTTTGGGGAACAGTAGGAATTAGAAAATGGGTGGGAGTCATTTGAGACTGTAGATGAAATATTTGTGGGGCGCCTGGGGGGCTCAGTTGGTTAAGTGACTGCCTTCAGCTCAGGTCATGATCCTGGAGTCCTGGGATCGAGACCCACATCGGGCTCCCTGCTCAGCGGGGAGTCTGCTTCTCCCTCTGACCTTCCCCCTCTCATGCTCTCTATCTCATTCTCTCTCTCAAATAAATAAATAAAATCTTTAAAAAAAAAGAAATATTTGTGAAGTGAATAGTGGTAGAATAAAGTGTTAAAATGAAAGATTAGTGTGACCATGGTTTACAGAATGAATTGTTCCAAGACTTCTCAAATTTATTCTATCAGAAACACCTGAAAGGCTCATTAAGACACAATTTGCTGACCCTCCTGTGTAGGGTCTGATTCAGTGAGTTTGGGCAGGATGAAGGCTATCATACTTTGGAGTGCAGTGAATTATTTGGCACTCTGGTACAAATACTAAAACAACAGCAGTCAGCAGCATTAACAATGGAAAGGAAATATCCATGGGACAAATGTTTGCAGTAAGAGTGATATAACTTGTTGAGTGATGGAGGTTGAATGACAAGGTCTGGAGCAGATCTGGAGCAGGAGCAACTGAGAGAGCTGTGGGATCTTTACCGAAGCTTTGAATTTGGGAGTTTCCCTTTTTGTTGTCTGCAGGTGAGTAAGAAGATCAACAGTGATGTGAATGTCTGGACACCCTGACTACACTCTCTCAGCCATGGAATTTTTCCACCTTTCCTCAGAGAAAGTATCCAACCAATTCTGTCAATCTAGGGGAGTTCAGAAATTCAGGTGAGGAATGAGAAGCATCTCTACTTTCTCTTTCTATTGCTTAGAATATCACGGAAACATTGTCAAAGTCACTGGGTGCTGTGGTATCAGATGTTATAGGAACATGGCAGAATGAAGGAAGAGACAAGCAGGATGATATTCACATTGGTGAGAATAAAAGATGTGGGAGATAATTACTGGACATTAGGGAAATAGATGAGATGGCAAGTGCATGATGAGGGGATGCATATGTTGGTGGATGAGCAGATAAGCAGGTGGCTAAGTATGGAAATGGGTATAGAAAGTGGGTAAGTGTGTGGATATGTAAATGATGGTGCTAGCGTAACTGGGTATTGGACTTGGAGATGAATGGACAAGTAATTCACTTACAGAAGCATTGCCTGAAGAATATATCAGAGATGTAATGTGACTGCAGTCTGTCAAAATTACATTCAATTTTTTCATAAATATTAAAAATTTGAAGAGGTATAGAAAACTGACTGTATTAATGATTTTGGATCTCCTGTACTTTTCCCTTTTTTCCCCTGGAGACCATAAAACTTTATTTTTATTGCTCCTATTTGAGTCTTAAAATCTTTTTACACAGTGCTATTATTTTTGGAACTTGATTAGTGCTATGAGAGATGTGCTCTCCATAGGGTTCATCCATCTTTACAAAACTCTCAGCAGGTCTAGTAGGGTCTTTGCCCATCTCAGGGGAGTGAGGCACAATGATCCTGTGTTCAGGACAGACAAGGGTATCCTGGAGCTAAAGGGTATAACTGTTTTTTCACTAGGTTTGGTTGCAGACCTAGTCACTGCTCAGAAAAAAATGGGCAAGGGAACTAAATGTCAGGTTTGGGCTAGAGGAGAATACTCTAAAACCTCAGTAAGCTGGCATCTTTGGTTTTTGGGATGACCTTTGGCTCTAGGGGATTGTTGTGTGTTTTTTTTTGTTTTGTTTTGTTTTGTTTTGTTTTGTTTTAAGAGAGTGGAGAACAATTGACTTCACAGGGAGAAGGGCAGCAAGGAGACCCTGCCCTTGAGAACTGGGAGTGGTACCATTGATGGACACTATTGCATAAAGCTCCTGAGGGGAGTCTTTCAGCCCCATATTGCTAATTCAGACACTGCTGCACTTCACTGGGTTTATGTTGGAGTCATAACTTTCTTGCAGCTGTTTCCCTCACAATCTAAACTATTCCCAGATGAGTTCTTAACCAGGAGCCTGAGGCATCTGGGACTCTTCGTCTCTCTGGTCCATGGCTTTGTTGGAGGGAACATTCTTTAGAAACCAACATAAAATTAGACTGAAGTAGCACGTCTGTTTGTCAGGCACTAATCAATGCTTGAGAGCTCAAATGGAGGCACCAGCAGAAGGGGGGGTGTACTCAGGTGTGTCTAGAGGGGCAGAATTAGAACTGATCTGACTTGTTTGGGACTTTGGATCAGGATTTGACCCACAAATGCTGCAATCTTCTCACCTGAAATAATATGGCAAATGTCATAAAGTGATTCTGCCTTCCTGAAGCTGGGGGCTCAGGTGCTGTTCTAAGGGTTCTCAATGCTGAATTTATGTACTAACAGAAAGAAAGAGAGAGAGAAATGGAGGAGTTGCAGAAGAGGATGATTAATATTTGGAAACTGAAGATAGTGGGGAGGATTTCTGCATCATATTTGGGGAAGACCTAAGGGACAAACCAGATCTGTAAGGTGATAGTTATTTTACTCATGAGCATGTGTAGGAGTCTATTAAATTTCCAAAAAGACTAATTGTTAATAACTATGCAGTCTCTTTTCTCAATTTTCCTGAAGAGTTTGTGTACAAAGTATTTTGATTTTCCTTTTAGTGTTGGAAAATGGAAATGTAAGATGAGTAAGTGGATTGTTCAAGTCCTACAACACTCAGAATGTGAATTGGGACTAGAATTGAGGTCTCCTGACTCTCATTTTTGGGGTTAGTTCCTCTAGATTAGGCTGTAGGGATTGCACTGTGGGGGACATGGTAGATTGAGGGAATTATACTGCCATAGTTTCCCCACTGGGGACAAGACACACAAAGAAGCTGAGCATTTACTGAATGAAACCATAGTAAAACATCATTCAAGGTGATTTGAGTATTGCATATATCGGAGAAACTGAGCCTCATTAGTTGCTGATTATGTGAGATGCCAGGCACCAAATCTAGATGGGAAGTAGCAAACTGGTTATCTTCTGAAGATATAAAACCTGTTTGAGAACACCCTCCCAAGTGATCCTTGGGTACTCTGTTCCAAACACTAGGTTGTTGCAAATATTTCTGCTCCTGATGAATTCATTAAATGTATATAGCATCCAAGTGTTCAGCCATAGGTGATATGAATCTTTCTCTAAATTAAAGTGCTATTTCTATTGGCAATTCGAGTATGTAAATGTATGGTCCGGTTTATTTTGACCAGCATTAGAAAAAACACATCTGTAGGTTGTGGGACTCACCTTCATGTGCTTCATTTCTGTCTGTTGCAGTGAAGTTGTAGAGGATTCCAAATAGGAAGCCAGTATGATTAAGATTCAATGGAGGATTGCAAAAGATGTGCATAGACTTTCAGAAGAGAAAAAACTTTTTCCCCCTTAGCTATAGGGCATTATTAAGGCAATGAATGGGGGGGAATTATGGGTAGTGGGCTTATCATAAGCCTCACTGTTTCAGATTTGATTTTTGAGGATGATCCACGGTTTTGTCCATCCATGCCCTCTTCAAATTGGCATGAATAGTGGAAAGAAATACGGTTCTGAAATATAATCCTGGAAAGTGAGGCCCTGAGGAATCCTATAACATGCATACCTCCTGAATGTTCAAATCAATACTTGTCTCTTCCTAATGTACGAGGAGACGAGAAGATAGTTTCTTGAAGGAACCAGCCAAAAGAAGTGGAAAAAAGTTGTTTAAAATGTTTACACATGGTAGTAAGATAGTGAATTTGGCAATGAATGCTGAGAATAGAGAAGGTATATGAAAACTTTTACCGATTTATGAAACTCTGAATAGTTCCATCATGAAAAAAATTAATCAAGTATTTTGGAATGTTTGTCCACAGAGTAGTAATGGAAAATAATGCAATTAAAAATGATTGAAAAACAGGAGCAGCAGAAACTGCAGACGTCTTCAGAGAACCACAAGAAATGATCCTGTCTGTGTGGCACAGCATAGTGAAAATTCTGTCAGTACTTGTTAGATTTTGTCTGTGGGTCAGGTTTCTTGTCTTATTTGATGAGCAGTTCCTCATAGTTCTTCAGTAGTTCTTACCAGTTCTATTAGAGCAGAAATCTGGGGAGGGGGTGGTAAAAGACTAAAAGGGTGCTTTACTACATTGAAAAGCCATATTGTTCCTTGGGGCGACACCCTTCTCAGGCATTCTGCAGAGCTTAGTGAGCTCAACATGGAAGGAGCTCCCATCTGGGAGGTCTACTGATCAGAGTTTAAGTAAATTATGATAGATGAGTTGGAGATGCCTCATTTCCATGACTCCCAAATACCATATGTTTACAAGTTTTACCAAAATTTACTGCCTGAGAATTTACCATATTTCTAATGGGCAATTTTATTAGAGCATGGACCATTTTAGTGGAAGGTAGACCTTGGTATAGAGAGTTACAGAGATGGAGTGAAAATATTTGGCTTGTAAATGGAGGGTTAGAGGCAAGAATCAGATAAAGGGAGGCAGGAATAAGCTAAGGCCAAATTTTTATCTACCCCATGGAGATAAAGGCCAGTCCTGGTTTTAACATTAGCAAGCATTGTTGTCTGAATTATTCACTGTTCACCTTGTTCAGATGACATGTACTTTCAGCCAAAGATGTCATCAGGCAGTAGGAGATTGAAACAATAAGAAAAATAATTGTGGTTGAATTTAAGTAGGTGGAATAGGTTGAAAAATAACATTTAACTTGTTATAATTTACATCAAGTTTATAACAGAAAAAATAACCGTTTCCATGGAATCAATGAATAGATTTATTTTTAAAAAAGATCATAATGGGTGGCTAAAATTTAACTTTTAAATTAGGTGTATTGTGTCATATAAAAGGTGTTATGTGAGAAATTTGTTCACCTACTTTATGTCTTCATTTCTTTGTCATGGAGAGAACATTTTAGTCCTGATATTTGTGTAACTAATAATTACTGGATAATGGGAGGAGGCACTGGGAACTAGTTCTAGCTAAGATCTAGAAAGGTAATATTTTAACTGGGAAAATTTGATCTTGCTGTCTATACTTCACTCCTGACTTTTTCTGCAATGTCAGAGTCATTCACATACAAGTTCACAAAAAGATTATTTGCTTTATATCATAAACTTTCCATTTAATATTTTTTATATCTAAATATGTCTTCAAAAGGAGATGTTCCACATAAAAAACACATTTCAGGCATTAGAATCAGTATTGTAAAGAGAAAATTTTTCATAGACTATTTCTATAGCATTTTTCATACTAAGTCACATAGTATGCTCTATTTGTTATGGCTCTAGAAATTATCCTACATCCACCCTACTTCATAAAACACAGACATGAAGTCCTTCCTGCAAGGTGCTCATGTCCAAGGAGATTAACCAAGGGATATGTCATTCCCCAGTACTATGTTCTGAGCAGACAGCATGGATTATTCATTTGTGAGTAGACCATGATAGCTCAAAACCTATAGAGAATGGTTTCAAATTTGTTGAGAAAATATGTAAAATAGGATTTTGTTGTTGAATAAAGGAATACTGTGGACCTGACAAAAGGGTAAAGTAGCCAGAATTAAGACAAATTCTCAGAAGAGAACACAAAACACACTGTGCAGGAGGAAGAGCTAAATAGATGTGGCTCTTAACTGTGGTCACTGTTCAACACTGGTTTGGAACACCAGCTGCCTGCCTAACCCTGTACTAAAAGATTTTTTATTTATTCTTATTTATGCAGACAAATGGAACAAATATTCCCACATTTTCCCTTTGTTTTTTGACCTCAGTGAAAAATACACATTCAGAAAGAGCTACAGATCCTACAAATTAGTTAGATCTGAGAAGCCCAAGCTCTGGCTTTCTGATAGGAGTGGTGAGATTTCATCTGGCACTGAGTCCATTTTCCACCCTAGGCCAGAATAGGAACCCAGCTAAATTTAAATGGAGCTGCTCCCAAAGTAATAAGGTGATGGTATTAACTGCAGGGCATGCTAAAAGCATCTGATGAACACGTTTCCTCCTGCATTTGCCTTTCCAAAGGCCGATCTCTTTTCTTTATCTACCCTGAGTCCCAAAAATGACTCTATGAGTGTGGACAAAAGGTGTAATTGGATATTAATGATTTTGAACTAAGGCAGTGGTCTTTGGAAATGAATAGCAGCCTCGGTGGGTTAAAAATAATCAGCTAACGTATCACGGAACGTCACTTGAGTATTAACAGCTTATTTTAGTAAAATACTTTGCTGTAAAACACACAGTATGATAATAAATGCTAGAGATAATAAAATAAAAGTTAGAAATAGAACAGGACCAGACCGAAGATTGTGTGGAAATTCTTCTGTGCAGGAAAACCTTAATTCTGTGTACATGGAGACCTCATAGATCTGTTTGTGTGGGGAAGTGATGGGGAAACACTTGTATCTCCTGATGAACTTGGAGGGAGCATGTAGGAGTGTGGAGTGGGTGGAGGTGGCATCAGGGAAATTTACAAGGACACCTTGCACTCTATGGCATGGGGTGATGAGGGCAAGTGTAAGTGTGAATGATGCTGCGGGGAGATGGGGAATACGCAGTAAAGGAAATGAAGAAAGAGGATTTATTCCAGAGGAGGGGAAAGTCAAACACGAAGTGTTGGGAGAATAGGAGAATTTTTGTCGCATTGACAGAAATGAAGGAGTCAGGAGGGACCCCATGTGTGGGGAGGTGAGTGGAGGCCTTGGTGAGACATTTATGAGATGGACATTCATTGTGGTGTTGGGGAAAGCATCTGGGCCTTCAGAGGGAAGTCCAGGAGACAAATGTAGACTTGAGGGTGAGCTGCACACAGTTGATTACAGTTTTTGTCGTTAGAAATTACAAGCCCTTCAAGGGGGAAAACCACAGAAGAGTACAGTTGGTCAGTACAGAACTGACCAGATGTTCACAGCAGTGGAGAGGGAGGGTTTGGAGAAATCCCTCACGAATACAGATAAGGAATAACAGATCAGAGGCTAGTCAGAACAGAAGCACAGGAGAGAGTCAAGGGTTTGAAGGAGTAACTACTTGACGCTACTAAAAGTTAAACAGTGAAAGTCAAATGAAAGCCTGTGCATTCGATATGAGAAAGTCACCAGGGATCATTAAGAGTATAATGTCCGTGATTTAGTGAAAGTAAAAACCACAGTTTTCTGGCTCAAAGGATGAATGCTATGAGGAAATAATTCCAGCAGGTAGACACCAATCATTTGAGAACTCTTGATGTGAAAGAGGAAATAATTAGAATGATAAATAGCAAAGATTCCTCTCCCCATATTGAGAGGTTGTCTATATTTTTTTAATGAGGGAAAAGTGGTCAATGAGAGATGAGAGAAACACAAGGGTGGCAAAAAGAGGGAATAAGTGAAAGAATAACATCCTTATTGAAAGAAATAGATGAAAAAGATGATGAAAGAGATAGAGAGTATGAAATCAAAGGTTTAGGTCAATTATCATCACCAAATAATGGATACCGGCCCTGATTCTGTCATTGGCATAGGAAGGTTAGATCTTCAACTCCTTAATTTCAGCAATGGCCCTTTTAGTTGGCCAATATTATCCACATTGTGCCATTGAAAAACTAGAGACAGGGCTGGCTGGGTGACTTGCTTCAGTCCCAGGAAGCGGAAGAGAATGGATTCAGAGCACAGACTGTTAAGTTTTGAAGCTTGCACCTACAGTGAGATGTGATACTGTTGTTCATTTGTCATGAGACAAGGACTGTAGTAGAGTGATGTGGGGGGTGGGCAGGAAGACTAGAGTGAGTCGTGGGCTGGCTTGTTCTCCAGGCAGCTTGTACGTGCAACAGGGGGACAGTGATAGGATGACAGTCTGTTCTGTGTCTTTTTCATCCACGTGAACTCTAAGTGTAGGGAAGTGTAATATTTACTTTGAAATCTTAGCATCTAGCAGCAATGGCACTTCATGGATGTTTGCCAAATGAGTGGAAAAAGAAATGTCTACTTTCTGTTGCAGATTTGTTAAAATTCAGTAACAGTTAACAGATTTTTTTTTCTTGAGGTTTTAGAATTAAATTTGAATGTCATCTTTGAGGCATTTGATCTGACCATGATTGAAGAAAAGCCAAGTGAGGGGTGGTGGTGGGAGGTTTATGATAGAGCCAAAGAGGCGTAACAGTTGAAAGGGGAGGTCAGTTAAGAGAAGGGCACCAGCAGAGTTTATGAAAATGTATGTGGCTGAACCATGAAAGAGATGGGCATTTAGGGGAACTGCTTGCTTTGTTTCAGCCTTTATCAGGTAAGAGAGTAGAGGCATAGACAGTCTTACCTTTCTGCTCACAGACCCTAGCAAGACCCCTTTGGATTCTAGGACAAGCAGCTCTGTTCCTGTCCTCAAGCCCCCTTACTGCCTTTATCCTTTACTTTAAAAATTTTTTAAAAATTTGAACAGTTTCTGTTTAGTGTTCAACATTGATATTGTAACGTACAGTTCTACTTAAGAAGCCTTTCTGGGATGAAAGAAAACACAGAAGAAACTCCATTCCAGCATACATCTACATACATTCATACACATATTGTACTCTGCCTTGGTCAATGATGAAGGTTCCTTAAACAATTGTTTCCCTTCCTCTTTTTTTTTTTTTAAGATTTTATTTATTTATTTGAGAGAGAGAGAATGAGAGATAGAGAGCATGAGAGGGAAGAGGGTCAGAGGGAGAAGCAGACTTCCCACCGAGCAGGGAGCCTGATGTGGGACTCGATCCCGGGACTCCAGGATCATGACCTGGGCCGAAAGCAGTCGCTTAACCAACTGAGCCAGCCAGGCTCCCTTCCCTTCCTCTTTTGTAAATAGAAAGTCAAACATCCATACTGTCATTTCCTTTATTTTGAGCCCATATGCAAAGGATAGATTCTTAAGAACATCAAGTTGAGAAGAAAAATAAAAAGAACAAGGTATGATCACAGTTCCCTTTCCCTTCTGATACCACTGAAGGCTGAAGAGATCAGGGCTATAAAAAAGACAAATGATCCCCAGGTCCTCAAGGTGACCAGTCATCCTGAATCCCTCAGTTCTATTATAGAATGCCTCCATTTCATTTATATCTGAGTTTGTGGAGGTTATACATGGGAAAATCCTTTGCTATTCTAACTACTCCAAAGCAGAAGTCATGTTACTACTAATACTCAGACTAGTATAGTACTATTATTACTAGTACATTCTATTATAAAGTACTTTCTCCAAAGTTACCTACATTTCAGCTTGAAAGTATTTGTGAATTGTATAATACTGTCTTGTTTCATATATAAAAGTTTGTCACTAAACCACAGCTACTAAACAAAATCAGATTTCAAACCTGGCTTCCCTGATTCTAGAACTTTCCACAAGGCCCTGCTTCTTCCCAAAGAGTGAGTGCCTGCCTCTTGTAATAGATTTATCCATTTTATCATGATGAGGCTAGTTGGCAAAATTAAGGTAGTTTTTATAACTTTCCAATGAGATTTTTTTCATTGTTTGTCATTTTACCTGCTACTATCACCTATGAAGCTCCCCTCACTCTCAATCTGAGGTAAGTTGGTAAAGATGTGAGCTCCTGAAATTGCACTGCATTATTGGCAGCCTTTAACTGGGTTATCCTGACCACCTCATGTCCTTATAAAAGTGCTGGCCTGACTCTGATGCAGAATAGATGTAATACATGTTGGGATAAAGCCTATCAGCTTGGCCAGTAAATGGTCTGAAACATCTGGTTAAGGCTGGCCAATTGTATACAATAGATATTCATAAAAATTATTTTTATAATTCTTTGATTCAACAGTTTCTATTGTTTCTGACTTTCTCTGCAGATTAATAATCTTCAGTTATTTTAATGGGAACGGGTAACCAGACTTGGGTGAGAGAGTTTATTCTCCTTGGCCTTTCCAGTGATTGGGACATGCGGGTTTTCCTCTTTGTCCTCTTCTTGATCACATACATGGTGACAGTGCTGGGGAACTTGCTCATCGTTCTCCTCATCAGACTGGACAGCCGACTCCACACTCCCATGTACTTCTTTCTCACCAACCTCTCCCTCGTTGATGTCTCTTATGCCACAAGCATCATTCCTCAGATGCTGGCAAATTTTCTTGCGGCACATAAAGCAATCCCATTTGTGAGCTGTGCAGCCCAGTTATTTTTCTCCCTGGGCTTGGGTGGGATTGAGTTTGTTCTACTGGCAGTGATGGCCTATGACCGCTATGTGGCTGTGTGTGACCCTCTGCGATACTCAGTCATCATGCATGGAGGCCTCTGTACTAGGTTGGCCATCACATCCTGGGTCAGTGGTTCTATCAACTCCTTCATACAGACCGCCATCGCCTTTCAGCTGCCCATGTGCACAAACAAGTATATTGATCACATATCCTGTGAACTCCTAGCTGTGGTCAGACTGGCTTGTGTGGACATCTCCACCAATGAGATCGCAATCATGGTTTCTAGCATTGCTCTGCTGATGACACCTTTCTGCCTGGTTCTCCTGTCCTACATCCAGATCATCTCCACCATCCTCAAGATCCGGTCCACAGAGGGAAGAAAGAAAGCCTTCCACACCTGTGCCTCTCACCTTACAGTGGTTGTCCTGTGCTACGGCATGGCCATTTTCACTTATATCCAGCCCCACTCCAGCCCCTCTGTTCTTCAGGAGAAGTTGATCTCTCTCTTCTATGCTGTGTTGACACCCGTGCTGAACCCCATGATTTATAGTGTAAGGAATAAGGAGGTAAAGGGGGCCTGGCAGAAACTATTAGGGCAATTTTCTGGAATAACTTCAAAACTGGCAACTTGATGAATCCTGAGCATCACTTAGAGAAAGGAATTTTGCCTGTGTTTTCTCCCACTTAACTCAGATATGGCAGGCATCACCTGCATTGCCCTGGCAACCAGGAAGGAGATGACGACACATGTCCTGGTGATGCTGGGTAGGAGGCTGGAGGTTGGTTTGGGGTGTGGGTGTATTTTTATGTCACAGCAGTATGTTCAGTGGAGTTGAGCACTGCTGTAATAGAACTTCCCACACTTTCTCTATCTCCATTCATATGGCCTGAGAGTAATGAGAAGAAAAACACACTGTTTTGATTTGTCACATTGTAATCATGGACCTATTTGTGGATCTTATTTTCGACCACTGGTTCTTATTCATCCAAATTTTGTACAAAGTAATTATGTTTCCACTGGGAACTGAAACATTTTCATATTTTACACTCACTTATAATAATGTGTGATGTATGAAGCCACATCCAGTAACTGTGTGAGTCACTGTTCTGAGAGAGATGCTAGGGGGGCTGTTAAGACATCCTTGTGCTGGACCACTAACTGTGCACGTAGCATCTTGTCTGAGTGCTGAAGGTACCTCAGGAAAGGAGCATCAACTAAAGGTCTTATTTTATAGATAGGAATATAACTAAAGGTGTTTGTTTAAGGCTCCTACTGACCAAGGAAAAACCATGTCTGGGGCACTACTTGACAGCATATAAGCAATTGGAGAGGAATTTTACTGCATATGTATGAGTACCATTTAAATGTTAAATCTGTCCAATTTCTGAAAAATCCATAGCCTCTTTTCTGAGACTTTAGAAACAATAAGCACATAAAATATGAATTAATATATAAAATATAAGAGGTATAGTTAATCTGAGAAAGGACAGATTCCTGAGCCAAAGCCACTGAAAGATAAGACAATTTCAATGTGTCTTTTGGGAATCAGGAGAGTTGGATCAGCTGTGCAGTGTTTCCCTCTAGTCTCTGTCTGAACACCTTCTCCCATCCCTCCTCCCCCACACAACAGGGCTCTGGCTGATCTTTGTAAATTAGTGAAATTGAATGTGTGCGACTGGGTCTCATCTCTGAGAAAACACCTAAGTAAGGAACAAAAGGAGGAAGGAATATTGTACAATAGGCACAGAAGGGGAAAGAGGAGAAAGAATGGATAGTAGCTCATCTTCTCACTCCCTTGGAAAAAAATCTCAAAGTCCTTTCTCCCTTTTTTAAAGATTTTATTTTATTTTTTGACAGAGAGAGAGACAGTGAGAGAAGGACACAAGTAGGGGGAGCGGGAGAGGGAGAAGCAGGCTTCCCGCCGAGCAGGGAGCCCGATGTGGAGCTCGATCCCAGGACCCTGGGATCATGACCGGAGCCAAAGGCAGACGCTTAATAGCTGAGCCACCCAGGCGCCCCTCAAAGTCCTTTCTTCCTGTGTCTTGTGTAAGTCAGGGGATTCACAGTTCTTCCATTTGTGAACATGTTATCACACATTCTCAGTGTTTAAGCAGAGTTGAAGTTTCATATAATCCAAAGTTCATTTGACATTTTAAATCTACCTAAAAATAATCAATCCTAAATTTTTCAAAATTGGCATGTGTCTCAATAGATGTCAGTGGTACTGGGCTAAAATTCTCCTTAGGTATTCAGATATCAGTGGAATATCTGTGTTATCAGTGACAGTGAATTGTTGAGACACAATAGTCGATATGAATCAGTCCTGACAATATAATGGCATAGCAAGGATGACAGTAAAGCAATTAAAATGTAGGGGTAAGAAGAGTCACAGAGAGTAAGACTTTGTGGGTGATTGCAGAAGTCTTCCTGTATGGAAGGACCAGAAAATATCTTGTAGGAGGCCAGGAAAATGATTGCGAGTGATCCAGGTAACAAGGAACTCAAGCAAAGGAGCACCTTGCGAAGTGTGCTGAGCTGGAAGAGAGAATAAAAATTCAAAAATATCCAAAGCTGGACTTATGGGGCAGAGAGGATGAGGAACTAGTGAAGATAAGGCAGGTGGTAGACAGGGGCCAGGTCTTGGAGGGCACTGAATGCCAAATTCAAACCAGTATATGTTTTTAAGTCAGTGGTAGCTTGATAAAATTTACATTCTTGAGGTATCATTTTGGCAAACAAGTCAGAGGAAGAAAAGATTGGAGCAGAGGAGACTAGCTAGGGAGCTGTTCCATAATCACTATTGAGACATTAGAGGAACCTGAATTAAGATAGTGGCAATAGAGAAAAAAAATGAAGTCTTGTGATTTAAAAGTTATTTCAGAGGAATACTTCACCTGCTCTCAGTTTGGAATTCCCATGTGGATCTCATTTGTCTTCTAAAATATTAATATCCTGTCTAAATATTCTGTAAATTGTGGAGTCAACTGAAAAACTGACCACTATGAACACATCCTATATACAATGTAGGAGAAAGATAGAAAAGAAGGAAATTAGTCAAATATATACAGGACACTTCAAGGAGGAGAATATGTGAAGGTGCTGCACCTCATTTCTGTGACTGATGTGTGGTCCCAGTGTGACTTTTCTCCATCTCCCATCCCATGATCCCCTGGCTTTCACCCAGCAACTTAGCTTGTTTGGGTTCTCCTGAAAGGTTTTCCAGATCTGCATTTCTCAGGAAGCAGAAATGTTGAGAGTGGGCTTCAGATATGTAGAAACAGATGAGTGTCATTTTATATTCCATGCATTAAATTTCTACTTTCATCTTTTTCATATTATAGACTTTTTTTTCCAGGACTGCCTTTTCTCAGAAATTTAAATTTTAATTAATTAATATACGTGAATACCTTGAGACAACTGGCATTCCTCATTAATAGCTGTTTGCGAATGACATTCTCAGTATAAGGGAGGAAAGTACTATTGATTCAGGGGCAAAATAAGATGATTTTCTAAAACATTAAAGCCATTAAATATAACTCCTTAAAAATATTGGGCACTGAAAAATATTTGAAAATTAAAATCTTGTTCGTTATTTAATAACCATAAAAATATCACAGGTGTTTTGTAAGAAACAAAAAACCTGATATATATAAAAGTTACAATTTGTTCAAATAAGAATCCAAATAAAATCCATATATTACCATTGTCTCCTATGTCTCTGAAGACCTGCTTAATGTATAGGTTCACCTTCAGTTTCCTTTTTTCCCCTCGGAATTATTTGTTGAATAAAACAGGATTGTTTTTCCCAGTTGGATTCCCATGCAGCTTGGATTTTTTGATGACATCCCTGGAGTGTAGTTTTGCATGTTCCATTGACCCTGTAGCTCCTTTTAGATCTGGAGGCTTGATCAGATTTAAATATATTTTCTTTTTTGGCAAGATTTTTCAGATGGTGGCATGTACTTCTATCAAGAGGCACAGAGTGTTCAGTTTCTCTTCTCTAGGGTTTATTATGGTTATTGCATTGCGTAGGGTTTCTCAACAGCAGCCAATGTCTATTGACATTTAGGGCTAGATAGTTGTTTCTTCTTCAATCTTCTGCACATTGTAGGGTATTTTTCAACATTCCTGACCTCTACCCACTAAATGGCAATTGTGTCCCCTCCCCACCTCCTTCCAGTTTTGACAATCAGAAAAGTCTCCAGATACTACCAAATGTCCCTGGGGATAGCAAAATCACCCCTGGTAGAAAACTACTAACCTAGATCCATTAATTTATTAGGGGTTGCAAGGTGGGGATATTCTATTGTCCCTTTCTCTTTAGTATTTGAAATGTATTTATAAGTAGAAACTTCCTCCTCACCACCTTTTTATCTTCCTGAGGTATAGTTAATAGAGGAAAGGCAGGATAAATGTTTTATTTTTTCCCTTTCTTTACCACTTTTTAAAAAATTCAACAAAAGAGATGTTTTAAAAAAAAATCATGATGAGCTCATCAATGTAAACATATTTGCTGTATTTTTATTTGTTGCAGCTATTGTCTTTATTGATGTTCAAATTGTATTTATTGAGTGGGAGTCTATTTTAATTTCCTTTTGGTGCTATAACAAGTTTTGTGGCTTAAAACAACACAAAATGATTATCTTACAGTTTTGGAGCCCAGAAGTCTGAAATGGGCTTCACTAGGCCAAAATCCAGATGTCCACAGGCTGTATCCCTTTCTGGAAGGCTAGGGAAGAATCTGATTTCTTGCTTGCCCCAGCTTTCTAAGGGAGCTTCCACTCCTTGGCTCATGCCCCTTTCTTCCACCCTGAAGGTTAGCACAGCTCCTTCATACCTCTCTCTGACTCTGATTCTGCTTCCAATCTCATATCTCTTTTTCTCCTGACCCTGAGCCTTTCTCCTTGCTCCTATACAGACCCTTGTCTGGGATCACACAGATTATCCAGGAAAATCTCTCCGTCTCTCTTGAAGATCCTTAATATAAATGCATCTACAGGTTCCTTTTAACAAATGTATGGCAGGTTCTGGATATGAATATGAATAACATATTCATAGGTTCTGGAGATTAGGACATGGGCATCTTTAAGGGGTCATTACTCTGGCTACCAAAGAGCCTATTCAAATTGGCTACTTAGGTTTTTGTTTTTGTTTTTCCCCACATGATCCTAGTATCTTCAGTAGCTCCCTTGCTTTCTGGTGTGATACAACGTTACAGTCTTTTATCTTTTATCTTTCTAGCCTTATAATTGGAATTATTTCTCCAAGAAGCACTGATTCCTTCTGATGGAAAATGGAATTTGAGAACACAGTCTGAGTACTGTATTCTACTGGCTGTTGGTAAGATGGATAGTCAGTAATGGTTGTAATTGAACTAGTATTGGCTAAATGAAATCCAATATTTTGAACCCATAGATAGTCACCGTCATCACCATGACCACTGGTGTGCTTGGGAAATGAGGCTGATTGACTTCTGAGTATGCCAGTATTCTTGTCCACATGGAAACCGAGAACCTCCTTTGTCATGAGAAATCCTATGGAACACACATGAATTTACTCCTCTTTCTTATTTAAAGCTCTGTGGCCCAATCCTCTAAATATTTTCTTTTATATCAAGGTAAAAGATTATGTGTGGCCTTTAAATCAGTTCATATCATGGCTTCCAATGATTTTCCTTCCATGCAAAGTTATGGTGAAATGTACTGTATAAAATTCTCCTCTTTAGGAAGAACACTTTCTCCATGGTCTTTCTGGACCATTAACCTTCTCAGTTAAATAGTCATAGAAACTACGTAGGAGACCATATTATGGGTTGACGATTCAATGGCAGGATGACAGGAACAGACATGATGGAAGTATAAATCAACTATTTATGACAGTTGTTTGAGTCTTTAGGATCTGCTCAGGCCTAGTCTCACATATACTACTTTATGATTTGTTCCTCAAAGCAGGTTTTGATGGACAGCTCCAGGTTCATGGTGATCTGGTTTCCCATGGCCAGGCATTCCCATGGCCTACTGGGCCCAATAGCAAGTAAAAGTTGTTTCTCAAAACATCAGGTAACTTGACAAAGGCATTTTCCCCCCAAAACCCTATGGACCAGCACTTTGATTCTTTAATCAAATCTTCCCATAGGGTCTATTCAGCATTTCAATCTGCCATAGATATTTCAAGGATCAGTGAGAACATGGGGTCATAAGGAGCAAGGAGAAGATTGTTTGCACTGCAGATGAACCAACTGGAGAGTTTCTTTTGCACTGTTCTTGAAACTGGCATACATGGCACCCTAACCTGGTTGGCCTTCTAATGGTAAACCCAAAATGGACAAATATGGAAAAAACTGAGTCTTGAAGAAAACAGATGCAGATAAAGAATAAACAATAAATTGCACTGGTATTACCACAATAGAAGCTTCCAGGCTGGATATTCAGATATTAGGCCTCAATGACATAGTTCATTGATTAGAGAAGTTATTTCCTTGTGTGGTACAATGTTGTAGATATTGATTTGATGTTCCACTGAATGGGATGCAGGGATCACTGTCTTACAATGAGTTTCTATATGGAATATAACCTGTTCTCCACCTGCTTCTACAAGTATTCTCTAGGAGTACCTGGGTGGCTCAGCTGGTTAAGCATCCAAGTCTTGATTTTGGCTCAGGTCATAATCTCAAGGTCGTGAGATTGAGCCCTCCGTGCTAGGTGTGGAGCCTGCTTAGGATTCTCTCTCTTTTTCTCCCTCTGTGCCCCCCCCCCCATTCTCACTTGCTTGAACTCTCTCTCTCTCAAAAAAAATAATAAAATAAAAAAAATATTCTTTTACTACTTATTTCTTGGATCAGAGCAAACCAGCTTTAGAAGCAGACTGGATCTCCAATCTGGGTCAGATTCGTTGGTCTGGTCTGTGGAGACTGAAAACCACATGCTGCTACTGGGTCCTTCTCCTGAGAGACACTGAGGGGAGGAAATGATCAAGCTATATGTTCCTTAGTGCATACTCATTAGCATAATTCCAGACTTCTTACTATCAAGGGCTTTCTTCTATGGGGTTTGAATATTCTAAATATCCCTTTAAAATTGTAGAGTTCTGGAAGTAAACAGGGATCTCAAATGTAGTCTAATCAAGTCAGAGTCCAATGCATGTGGCTGAAACTGGCTAGCTGCTCATAAAACATTTCCTCTACTTCACAGTGAGGTGAACCATGGAACCAAGTTCTAACTTCTGAAAATGTAGATGCGAAGTAAGACAATATGCCACTTCCAGGCCTGGCCTGTTGAAATCTCCCAGCCAGCAGGCTCCATTAATCATTGTTTCACTCTGAAGTCACCCATACACAGGGGATCCAGCACAAGACTCTGGGGGGCTCAGAGGGTAGAGGAGGCTGGATCCTGAGTCACTGACTGGAGAGGAAAGGGCAATTTTAGAGCATGGACTACTTTACTGGAGGGCAGACCTTGGTATAGGGAGTTAGAGATGGCATGAAAGTATTTGTCTATAGATGAAGGGTTAGAAGGTAGACTCAGATAGAGGGAGTCAGGAATAAGCTAAGGCTAAATTTTATCTACTCCATGGAGATAAAGGCCAATACTGATTTTAACATCAGCAAGTGCCATTGTCTGAATTTTCCCTCTTCATCTTCTTCAGGTGACATATACTTTTATCTGAAGGTGTTATCAGGTTGTAGGAAATTAAAACAACAGGAAAAATAATTGTGGTTCAATTTATGGAGATAGAATAGGCTGAAAAATAACATTTACTCTGTTTACAATCTCAATTTTTATAATACAGAAATGTAACATTTCCATAAGATCAATGGATGGATTTGCTTTACTTAAAAAAAGATCATAATGATTGACTAAAATTTAACTTTTAAGTTAGGTGTATTGTGTCATGTAAAAGAAGGCTTTTTTGAGAAATCTCAACACCTATTTTTTTTAATTTAAATTCAATTAGCCAACATACAGTACATCTTTAGTTTTTGATGTAGTGTTCAATAATTCATTGCGTATAACAACCAGTGCTCATCACATCATGTACCCTCCTTAATGCCTATCACCTACTTATCCCATCCCCCTGCCCACCTCCCTTTCCACAACCCTCAGTTTATTTCCCAGAGTCAAGAGTCTCTCATGGTTTGTCTCCCTCTCTGATTTCTTTCCGTTCAGTTTTCCCTCCATTCCCCTATAATCTTCTGCACTATTCCTTATATTCCACATATGAGTGAAACCATATGTTAATTGTCTTTCTCTGATTGACTTATTTCACTTAGCATAATCCCCTCCAGTTCCATCCATCTTGATGTAAATGGTAGGTATTCATCCTTTCTGATGGCTGAGTAATATTCCGTTGTATATCTGAACCACATCTTCTTTATCCATTCATCTGTTGAAGGATATCTTGGCTTCTTCCACAGTTTGGCTATTGTGGACATTGCTGCTATGAACTGCTATGAACTGCTGCTATTGGGGTGCAGGTGCCCCTTCTTTTCACTACATCTGTATCTTTGGGGTAAATACCTACTAGCACAATTGCTGGGTCTTAGGGTAGCTCTGTTTTTAACTTCTTGAGGAACCTCCATCCTGTTTTCTAGCGTGGCTGTACCAGCTTGCATTCACACCAACAGTGCAAGAGGCTTCCCTTTTCTCCACATCCTCACCAACATTTGTTGTTCCCTGACTTGTTAATTTTAGCCATTCTGACTGGTGTAAGGTGGTATCTCATTGTGGTTTTGATTTGTATTTCCCTGATGGCAAGTGATGTGGAGCATTTTTTTCATGTATCTGTTGGCCATTTGTATGTCTTCTTTGGAGAAGTGTCTGTTCATGTCTTCTGCCCATTTCTAGACTGGATTATTTGTTTTTTGGATGTTGAGTTTGATAAGTTCTTTACAAATCTTGGATACCAGCCCTTTATCTGTTATGTCATTTGCAAATATCCCATTCCATAGGTTGCTGTTTAGTTTTGTTGATTATTTCCTTTGCCGTGCAGAGCTTTTTATTTTGATGAAGTCCCAATAGTTAATTTTTGCTTTTGTTTCCCTTGCCTTTAGAGACGTGTCTTGAAAGAAGTTGCTGTGGCTGATATCAAAGAGGTTACTCGCTGTGTTCTCCTCTAAGATCTTGATGGATTCCTGTCTCACATTTAGGTCTTTCATCCATTTTAAGTTTATCTTTGTGTACGATATAAGAGAATGGTCCAGTTTCATTCTTCTGCATGTGGCTGTCCAATTTTCCCAGCACCATTTATTGAAGAGATTGTCTTTCTTCCATTGGGTGTTCTTTCCTGCTTTGTTGAAGATTAGTTGACCATACAGTTGAGGGTCCATTTCTGGGCCCTCTATTCTGTTCCATTGATCTATGTATCTGTTTTTCTGTCATTACCACGCTGTCTTGGTGATCACAGCTTTGTAATAGAGCTTGAAGTCAGGCATTGTGATGCCCCCAGCTTTGGCTTTCTTTTTCAACATTCCCCTGGCTATTTAGGGTCTTTTGTGGTTCCATACAAATTTTAGGATTGTTTGTTCCAACTCTGTGAAAAATGTCGATGATCGATGATATTTTGATAGGGATTGTATTGAATGTTTAGATTGCTCTGGGTAGTGTAGACATTTTAACAATGTTTATTATTCCAATCCATGAGCATGGAATGGTTTTCCATCTCTTTGTGCCTTCCTCAACTTCTTTCATAAGTGTTCTATGGTTTCTAGAGTACAGATCCTTTACCTCTTTTGTTAGGTTTATTCCTAAGTATCTTAATGGTTTTTGGTGCAATTGTAAATGGGATTGATTCCTTAATTTCTCTTTCTTCAGTCACATTGTTAGTGTATAGAAATGCAACTACCTACTTTTTGTTTTTATTTCTTTGTCATAGTGATAAGAACATTTCTATCCTGATATCTGCAGTAACTAATAATTACTGGAAATTATGAGAAGATAAATGAAGCTACTTTTAGCTAGAGTCCAACAATGATAATATTTTATTTGTTTATTTATTTATTTACTTTTAAAGATTTATTTATTTATTTTAAAGAGAGAGAAAGTGGAGGAAGGAGCAGAGGGAGAGAAACTCATGCTGACTCCGTGCTGAGAATGGATACCGACCCTCAGATCATGACCTGAGCCCAGATCAAGAGTTGGATTCTTAACTGACTGAGCCACCCAGGTGCTCCCAACAATGATAATATTTTACATAAAAAAAGTTTTTCTTCACACTCCAGACCTAACTTTGCTTGCAACTTCAGGGTCATTCATGAAACTTACCATTTTCTACCCCTTTTAAAAAAAATTATTTATTTATTTATTTGACGGGTAGGGGCAAGTGGGAAAGAGAGGCAGAAGGAGAGGGAGAAGCAGGCTCCCTGCTGAGCAAGGGGCCCAACGCGGGGCTTGATCTTAGGACCCTGAGATCATGACCTGAGCCAAAGGCAGATGCTTAACTGACTGAACCACCCAGGTGTCCTGGATTTTCTACTCTTACATGACTTATTTTTAAGAGTCAGTGTAAGCGGGTACACTAGTTTACAAGATTAGGTACTTCATACAAAACTCCCATTTAATATCATTTCATTTTAAAAATATTATTTCATTTTAGATCATTTCATCAAAAGGACAGGGATCAATATAACACTAATAGATTTCAGGCATTACTGACAGTGCTTTAAGGAGTTAATTTTTCTTGGACTATTTCAATGATATCTATTATATCACATATTGTGTTTTATTTGTTATGGCCCAAGTAATTACCCTACATCTACGACAATTCATAAAATACAAACATGAGGAATTTCTTCCTTCATGGTGCTCTTGTCCAAAGAGGAATCACAGGGGTATAAAATTGTTTAATATGATGTTCTGAGTAGGCAGCATGGATTATTTGTTTTTGAGTAGACAAATAAAGCTCAAAACATATATAGGGAGCTGTCACTTGAGTTTTGATGAGTATGAGTGTGATATGACACAAAAATGTAAAGTAGGATTTATTTTCTGTCTGCCTGTCTTATTAAAATAAAAATCATATTTAAGCTGTACAACATGAAGATTTTATATACATATACATAGTGAAATGATTACTATCGTAGGGGCAATTAACATATTCTCTCACATAGTTACCTTTTCTGTGTGTGTGACGAATACCTAAGATCAATTCTCTTAGCAGATTTCCAATATAAGTATTACTACCTATAGTCATCATGATGTACATTAGATCTTAAGACTTATTCATCCTAAATAACTGCAACTTTGTACCCTGTAATCAACATCTTCCCATTTCCTCTGCTCTTGGTAACTACCTTTCTACTCTCTTGTTCTATGTATTTGACATTTTAGATTCCACATATAAGTGAGATCATGTAGGGTTTTTTTTCTGTATCTGGCTCATTTCATTTAGCATAATGTCCTCCAAGTTCATTCATGTTGTTGCAAATGGCAGGACCTTTTTTTTAAGGCTGAAAAACATTCCATTGTATGTATATATATCATAATTTCTTTATCCATTCAACAGATATTAATTTGTTTCCACATCTTGGCTGTTCTGAATAATGCTGCAATGAATATGGGAGTGCAGATATCTCTTCAAGGTACTGAGTTCATTTCCCTTGGGTATATACCAGAAGTGATCACATGAGGGTTCTATTTTCAAATTTTTTAGGAAATGCCATTTTTTTTCCATATTGGCTGCACCAATTTACATTTTACCAACATGTACAAGGGTTCCCTTTTCTCTACATCCTGCCAACATTTGTTTGTTTGCTTGTTTGTTTATTTTTTGATAATAGCCATCCTAACGTGTGAGGTGGTATCTCATTATGGGTTTGATTTGTAATTCCCTGATGATTGGTGTTGCTGAGATATCTTTTCATATACCTGTTAGCCATCTGTATGTCTTCTTGAAAAAAATGTCTGTCCAGGGCTTTGCCAGTTTTCAAAATCTGGTTGTTTGTTGTTTTTGTTATTGAGTTGTATGCATTCTTTATATAGTTTGGATATTAACCCTTTATCAGATATATAGTTTGCAAATGTTTTCTTCCAGTCCCTAGGTTGCCCTTTCATTTTGTTGATTATTTCGTTTGCTGTGAAAAAGCTTATAGTTGATATAGTCCCACTTGTTTATTTTTGCTTTTGTTGTTTGAGCTTTTGATATTAGTATAAAAAAAAAAATCACTGCATAGACCAATGTCAAGGATGTTTTCCCCCTGATTTCTTCTCAGAGTTTTCATGTCTTACAGTTTAGTCTTTAATTCACTTTTGAGTTTATTTTAATGTATATGTAAGATAAGTGTCTATTTTCTATGGACCTGGGAGACTCTAGAATGCTGAGCCCTGTTGGGTCAGAGAGCTATGGAGTCTTTCCCTCAGGTGACAGCCATAAAAGTTAGGGTGCTGGATATGCAGTCCAATTACTTTATTCTCAGAGAGAAGCTGGGAGTTGTGGGTTCTCTCCCAGTTACAATTGTGTTAGTAGTGGGGATTGTGCCACTAGTGTGTCTCAGCATCTTCAACCTGTTTCAATGTGGGTATTTTCTCAATCATCCTATGTGTAGGAGTTGCTCAACTACTTTTTGGATTTCTCTTAGAGGGATTTGATCTGTATATCGGTGTTTATTTGGTGCATCAATGAGAGGAGAGAGTCAGGAGCCTCCTATTCTGCCATCTTGCTGACCTCCTTTCCCAGATTTCATTGTACACTAAAGGAGAATTTGGTACCTAGCAAAAAGGTAAAGTAGCCAAAGTTGTAACAAATACTGAGAAGAGACCACAAACAAATTTATATAGAGGGAAAGCTAAACAGGATCGACTCTTAACTGTGCTGATTGATCAACACTGGTTTTGAGGCAAATAAATGTTTTCTCAGACTAATCATGATTAAAGAAAAGCAAAGTGAAGGGTGGTGGTGGAAATATCGTGATAGAACAGGAAAGAAGAACTGTTGAAAGAACAGATCAGGTTTTGAGAAGGAAATTAAAGAAATTTATAAAAATATATGTGTCTGACTCATGAATGAGAAAGGCATTTCTGGAATGACTTGTTCTGTTTTATTGTTTAAGAGATAAGAGAGTTGAAGCATAGAGTCTTCATTTTTCTGCTCAATGACTCTAACCTGATACCTGTATGGGTTCTGGGATTGGCAGGTAGCTCTGTTTCTGTCCTCAGTCCCTCTTGCTGCCTTTAGCACCTATTTTCCCTTATTTTGCACACTGCAAGAAAAGGAAAGTTAGTGAAAAGACAGGGATTCAAATATTTTTTTAAATTTTAATTATTCTTGTTTAATGTTCAAAACAGATATAATAACAAATTAGGTCTATGGAAAAGGCACTTCCTGAGTGGAGAAACAGGAGGAAACTCCATTCCAGTGTACATCTACATGAATTCATACTTTCTTCTCTGCCAAGGACAATGAAGAAGGGCCCTTAAACATTTGTGTTTCCTTCCTCTTTTGTATCAAGTCTTCCTTGCTTTCTTTTGAGCTCATATATGAAGGGTAGATTATTAATAGTAGTAAATTGAGAAAAATAAGAACAAGATACCATTACAATACCTTTCCCTTTGTGATCCCACCGAAGGCTGAGAGACCAGACGCCAAGAGGATCAAAGGCAATCAAAAAGCAGAAAGTCTTCAAAGCCTCCCACACATTCCTAAACCCTTAGTCCTCAGGAAGATTGCCTCCAATTTTATTTATGTTCTAATTTGTGGAGGGGGTGCATGAAGAAAATCATGTTTGCTACCTTATCTACCCCAAGGCAGAGGTCATGTTACTAATACCCCTACTACTATAGTACAACTACCAGTATTGGTTCACAAAGTACTTTCCCTGTAAGTTATCTACAGGTGAGCTTAAATGTACTTGTGAATTATATGATATTCCTCTGTTTTCTATATAAAGCTTGTCACCTAGCCCAAATCACATAGCTATAAATAAATAATAAATAAAATCATTTTTGAAATTTAGGTTCTCTGATTCCTGTTCTTTCCACAAGGACCTCTTTCTAATATTTCCTTTTGTAATGTATTTCCCCTTTTCATTATGATGGGTCTAGTTGACATATGTAAGGTAGCTTTTTAAAAACTTTCCAACCAAGTTGTCTTCATTGTTTATCATTTTACCTACCATTATCACTTACCAAACTCTCCTTGCCCTGGAATCTGAGGGTAAAATGTGAGCTCCTAGAACTGCACTGCATTATCTATAAATGGTTCTTTGTTTCAACATCTTCTGTTATCTCTGACTCTTTGCAGATTAATGATTCTCACATTTTTAAATGGGAACAGATAATGAGACATGGGTGAGAGAATTTTTTCTCCTTGGCCTGTCCAGTGACTGGGACATGCAGGTCTTCCTCTTTGTCCTGTTCTTAGTTATGTACATGGTGACAGTGCTGGGGAACTTCCTCATCATTCTCCTCATCAGACTGGACAGCCAACTCCACACTCCCATGTACTTCTTTCTCACCAAACTCTCCCTCGTTGATGTCTCTTATGCCACAAGCATCATTCCTCAGATGCTGGCAAATTTTCTTGCAGCAGATAAAGCAGTCCCATTTGTGAGCTGTGCAGCCCAGTTATTTTTCTCCCTGGGCTTGGGTGGGATTGAGTTTGTTCTACTGGCTGTGATGGCCTGTGACCGCTATGTGGCTGTGTGTGACCCCCTGTGATACTCAGTCATCATGCATGGAGGCCTCTGTACTAGGTTGACCATCACATCCTGGGTCAGTGGTTCTGTCAACTCTCTCATCCATACTGCCATCACGTTTCAACTGCCCACATGCAAAAACAAGTATATCGATCACATATCATGTGAAATTTTAGCTGTGGTCAGACTAGCCTGTGTGGACACCTCTTCCAACAAGATCATAATCATGGTTTCTAGCATTGCTCTGCTGATGACACCTTTCTGCCTGGTTCTCCTGTCCTACATCCAGATCATCTCCACCATCCTCAAGATCCGGTCCACAGAGGGAAGAAAGAAAGCCTTCCACACCTGTGCCTCTCACCTTACAGTGGTTGTCCTGTGCTACGGCATGGCCATTTTCACTTATATCCAGCCCCACTCCAGCCCCTCTGTTCTTCAGGAGAAGTTGATCTCTCTCTTCTATGCTGTGTTGACACCCATGCTGAACCCCATGATTTATAGTGTAAGGAATAAGGAGGTAAAGGGGGCCTGGCAGAAAATATTAGGGCAGTTTTCTGGAATAACTTCAAAACTTGATGAATCTGGAGCATCACTTAGAGAAAGGAGCTTTGCCTGTGTTTTCTCCCACTTAACTCAGATATGGCAGGCATCACCTGCATTGCCCTGGCAACCAGGAAGGAGATGACGACACATGTCCTGGTGATGCTGGGTAGGAGGCTGGAGGTTGGGTTGGGGTATAGGGTGTGGATATATTTTTATATCACAGTGGCATGTTCAGTGGAGTTGAACTGCTGTAATAGAACTTCTCATTTTTGGCGAACTGTAAGAGACTCTTAATCATAGGAAACAAACTGAGGGTTGCTGGAGGGGACGGGGGTAGGTGGATGGGGCAACTGGGTGATGGACTTTAAGTAGGGATGTGATGTAATGAGCATTGAGTATTATCTAAGACTGATGAATCACTGAACTCTACCTCTGAAACTTATAATACACTGTATGTTAGTTAATTGAATTTAAATAAAAAATAATAAATTCTAAAAAAAGGAAAAAAAAAAGAACTTCTCACTCTTATTCAATTTTCTTTCATATGGCCTGAGAGTAATTGAAGACAATACCATTTACTCTTTTTATTTGTCACATTGTTTGTAATTATGGACCTATTCATGAATTTTACCTTGGAACACAGTTTTTTATTCATCCACAGTTTGTAAAAGGTTATCATGTTTCCACTGGGAACAAAATCATTTTCAATTTGAAGACTCACTTAAAATGTGTGGTATATGTAGCCATATTCAGTAACTGTGTGAGTCACTATTCTGAGAAGAATGTTGCTGTCAAGGCTGATGAAGATATTTATTTGTGCTACATTCACCACTACATGTGGATATAAAGACTATTTTGAGTAATGGAAATAATTAGGTGGAGAAATATCAACTAAAATTCTTGTGTTACCCTAGTGAGGATATAACCAAGGATTGTTTGTACACAATGACATTATTGGCTAAGGCAGATCTGAGATCCAGATACTGCTAATTTATTGTGTATACGTGGGCATTCATTCAAAGGCAAAAATTCTCAAATTCTGAAAATTGAACAACCTTTTTCTCTGAAACTTTAGAAATAAAGTAAGCAAATAAGCCATGAGATAAATGTGTAAGATATCAAAGATGTAGTTAGTGTAAGAAAAGCACTTTCCTTAGGCAATCGAAAGATAAATGCAGCTCTGATGTGGAGTTTGGGTTATGGAGATAGGTCAGTCTGCTGTGCAAATGTTACTTGCAAGTCTCCATATTATGAGCCTTCTTGTATCCCCCCACCCCAACACGCACCCACGAGGCCCTACTCAACTTTTGTAAATATAGTAAGCTAGTATCATTTGTGAGTGTACCTCACCTCTGACAATAAACCTAAAAAAGGTAAAAGAGGGAAGAAATGATTAAACAAGCATATGTAGGAGATGGAAGAAAAATAATATATAATAATAATAATTATATATAATATATTATTAATAATAATTGTGGGTCTTCTCACTTTTTTCAAGAACTTCAGAATGGTGCCCTCTTTCTGTCCCTTTGTCTCTCCATTGAGTCTGTTAATTCTCATTTGGTTGATTTGTATTTGGGAGTTAGTGATCAGGAGTTGAAGGGCTTCCACGGGCACCTGTTTTCCCTGTGAAACAATAGGAGATGTCCGTTGCTGAGAGTGCAGAGGAGGAAAGGCAGGAGGTGTGGGAATGGTGAAGGTCAAAAGCCCATTTGGGGTCTAGGATAATGTGACCCATTAGCTGTGGATGCCACTGTTCGACATTTCATGTAGTATCAATTACAAGGCCATAGTGGTCAAACTTTCCCTCTGATACGAACAACTTTATTCTTAGCCTTTTCTAAAATAAAGTCACAGATGATCATTTTGTGGGCATCAGCTTTGTTAAAGACACTGCTACAGGCATTGTGGGGTAGCAAAGTTGTGTTTAGATATGGCCACTGCCTCTGGAAATTTTTAGTCTCCTAGGGCAGGGGTTGGGAAACTTTCTGTAACTGGCTGGATTACAAATGCTTTAGGCTTTTGGGGCCATATAGTCCTTCACAGCTACTCTGCCATTGCAGCACTAAAAGTCATAGACAACACATAAAAGAATGAGTGGGGCTAGTACAAATAAATCCCAGTTTATGAACACTGAAATTTGAATTTTATGTTATTAAAATATTATTCTTCTTTGATTTTTTTCAACCATTTAAAATGTAAAACACATCTTTTTCTTGTGGGACATACAAAAACAGGCAGCAGGCCAAATTTGGCCTCTGGGCTGCAGTTTTCTCTAGTATTATAGAGGAACTGTATAAAAATGTAAAATTATAACACAAGGTATGCACAGAAAGAGCTCCGGAAATTCAAAGAGAGAGAGGATTGTGTTTTTCTGGATGTGGAATGAGGATCATATAGGAGAAGGTTTCTAAGAGAAGATGAAGTAATTCTCATTTCAGTTTCCATTTCATAATGCATCTCATTTCTCATAGTCATTTAGGTTCAATTACCCAAGATCTAAGGACTCCACACTAATGGGTGAATGGAGGAGATGAATCATGCATTGAGCACCATCTTAGATATCTGCTGAATACTAACTGGATGATTTGCCTTACTTCTTTGTCCTTGAAATATTTAACAACAGTGGCAGGTCTGTAGTGAACACATTCTCTTATATTCAAGCCGAAGCTTTCATTCTACTGTCCCTTATCCTGATAAATGGGACCATCAGGTGTTCCCCCATTCCATTAAAATCCAGTATTTTAAGATCTAAACCTGCCCCTATTAAATATAGGTGCACACGACCAAGTCAGTGTCCATATGGTTTGGTTGTCCCTTCTGCTCCATCATTGGGTTGGGCTGCTCTCTGTGAAATCTGATCTTCAATATCATTTTCCCTCATCTTCTAGAACATTTCTTTTATCACTTGTATGCACGTTACTCCCTGACGCCTTTGAGCCTTCTATATCTTCCTCATCAAAGTGCAACAGCATATTAAACAATAAGCGCAATCCTGGACAAGTTACAAAACTTAAATAAGACTCAGCTTTATTTTCTACGGCATGAATAATAATAAACCCCTGATGAGAAGTCTGAGAGGATGGAATGAAATATTATTTGTAAAGCACTTAGTAAAATGCCTGACACACAAAAAGCACTTGATAACTGTTAGCTACTGTCATTGTTTTTTTCTAATAGAGCATCTTTCCCATTCCCTCCCCACCTCTTGCCCTCCCCGACCCTCTAAAAATGTTTTAGCCCTATTAGCTAGCCCACCCAAAGCAATGTAAAGAGTCTGACATAAGAGTAGATACCAGAAAAGTGTTTAGAAAACAGACCTCTGATTTTTGGCAACAAAAATCTAGTTCTGTCTCATGCATTCTTAATGGGAGGAATATTATCCTCAAGGGGGTGAAAATTGGTCCTCGTAGAGGGAATAAAAATATCTTAATTATTGTAATGATTTATGGTCCTTCAAAGGGCCATGGTACATAAACAGACATACACTATATCTCTGGTGTTAAAACTTCATGGGGTGAGTAGTTAAGAAAAAGATATCTAAAAACTTTCCTTCCTTAGGTGAACAATAGTGAATAAAAGATTGAGAAATGCTGCTCTATCTGTAGAGAACTATTTCTTGTTTGGGGCACAAATATTCGTGAGTTATAAGCGCAAAGGACAGAAGACAAATAGTCTAGGGTTAATTAACTATGGACTTGAAGATTGCCTCATCTGTATTTGCCTATTTTAGTTCCCATTCCTAGACCTTGCCTACTCTAAGCAAATTCTTCTGCCCAATTGGTTCCTCCACCTATTTTGGACTTTTATAATAACCTCATGGGTATGGACAATAGGATGTTGCTTAGTGAGTTCATCCTGCCTTAGCACCTGAGTCACTGGAGAGTCTGTTGTGTTCCCGGCCATGTGCCTGATGTCAGTGCTGTGATACTTCATCAAGCCCTTCCGAGCAGCCTAAACCTGGTCAGCTATTCCATAGATATATATTATATATATATTGCTATGTTTTGTGGGGTTCTATTATATGATAGCGCTGTTTCACACACATTTATTCACTTTTGGGATCCCAAATATCTAGGAAGTTTTATAGGGAGTGTTAGAATTCCCGTAAGTATATAATATAGGATTTAAGTCAGATTCATAAAAATTTGAAGGAATAGAGCAATCTTAGCTAGCACCTGTGCTGCACTTACAAATTATAAGTTTTAGAGGCCTCCTAAGTCTCATAAGTTTGTGTTGACACCTCTCCTCAAAATATGAATATTAGTATCCACACGGTACAGAGGAAGAGGTTGGGACTCACACATACATAACCTGTGCGAGTGTAGACAACTGGCAGTCTACACTTAGATCCTGGATTCAGTACAGATGTGACTTGTATGATTCCAAAGGCGTCATAAATTTCAACAAGGACACTCCTCTTGGGATATCAGCTGTTTGTGGATCATTGTTTAGCTGAAGATGTGAAAAAGCCACAGAGCCATAATGTTACTATTATAGCTAGGATGGTTACAGTTCCAAGTAATAAAATCCAAAACAAACTGATATATGCAAAATTAACAACTAAGTGTAATGAACTGGTATCTGAATAGTGAATCTAGAATCCAAAGTTTTTTGAAGTATGTCTATCTTTTTGTTTTCTCCTCTTAACTTTGCTTCTTTCTGTGGGCCTTATTCTATTCTATGGTTCATAGATTTCCTCCATGAGGTGGAAAAAGTAACTTGGAGGTCCCAGATATACATTATGACATGAGAAACAAAATCCTAACTTGGCCAGCTCCAACAGAAAAGCCACAGAAATGGGTTTGAATTGGCTTAGCCTGAATAATGTGGTCTTCCCTCATACAACTAAGCTCTCTGTCAGAGTTAGGAGGCACTTTGACCAGGGATTAACATATTTTGTTGACTTGAATCATTTTGACTTATGGAAACTTGTTTTATCTTATCATATACTCTATTTTGATAAATGTTCCATGTACTCTTGAAAAAATGTATTTTCTGTTATTGATTATTCTATAAATGTCAATCACATTGAGTTTCATAATGTTCAAGTTTTCTATTTCCTTACTGATTCCTTACTATTTCCTTCCTTATGCTTTTTCATCAGTTATTAAGAGACAAGTATTGAAATTTCTTACTATAATTGTGGAGTTGTCTATTTCTTCTTGCATTTCTATCAGTTTTTGCTTTATGTGTTTTGAAGCTCTGTTGCTAAGCATCTAAATATTTATACTTGTTCTGTATTCTCCATTGATTGAACCCATTATCATTAGGAAATGCCTTTCCTTGTCCCTGGTACTATTCTTTGCTCTGAAATCTACTTTGACTGATAATAACATCGAAACTCCAGGTTTCTTTTAATTAGTATTAAAATGGTATTTCTTTCTCGTATTTCAGGGATCACTGTGCTTCATTGCCTGATATCCAATGAAAATTGTTGTGTATATTTTGTCCTGATCTGTAGTTGTTCAGATGGAAGGGTAAATCCAGTCCCAGTTTCTCTGTCTTGGCTAGAAACAGAAGACTTTTCTTGGTTTTTAAAGCTTACTAAAACTAAATTTGTGTTTGTATTCTGGAGTCATTTTTCTTATTCTGACAAATATCATGAGGAAACATGTCTGTGAACTCAAAATACTTATCAAGATTCTTTCACTTTTCTCTGTTGGAACTCAGGTTATCTGGCTCTAGAGGTTGTGCTCTGAACCATTGTCCCACACTGCTTCTAAAATGTTTTATTATTTTTAGTGGTGAGAAGATAGAGGTCTCACAGGAGAACCTCTACCTTTCAGGGCTTCCTAGGCCAACCGCTTTCCAGAGATTTTTTTTTTTTTTTTTTTTTTTACCTTATCTGAAAGGTGAGGAAACTGGACTAGGAGGGAATCACTTCCATAAAGCTATGTTATTCTGTGAATTTGTGGGACTCCTATTTCCTGCAGAAGATTAATATATCAGATAAGTTTACCCTAAAAAGTTCACCATTACTTTTTGAAAAACAAATTCTGTTTGGCTTTGATTTTCTTAAGAATCAGAAGCTGTAACTGTAATAAAGAATATTTAAAAACACAAAAATTTGACTTGATTTTATTGTGATACAACAGAGAATTTTATGTAATAGTGGGTAAAGATACCATGTTGTTACTTGGGAATTTTTAATAAAGGTAGGCATTTTAAATATGCTTCTGTTGTTAATTAACAGTCATTAACAAAAAATAAAAATATTATTTTTAAAATAATGTGTTCTACAAAACCTACGATTCAAGAAAGAATGGTGATTCTGGAGCTGACTAGATCTAAATCCCTAAAAATCCCTGCATGATTAGGGGCAAGGTGTTCCATCTCTCTAAACTTTTGTACAGAAAACAACTTTTAAAAGAAAAATCAGTGCATATAGATATGGGTATCAGCATTATTTTTGTTACTGTTAATTTGGGCAATATTACGTTATGTTAGAGTTTTAATTTTTGAAGTGTTTTTTTTTTTGTAACTATCATCTCATTCTATTTTTTTATTAATTCCCTGTAAGGATTGCAATTACAGAGTACCACAAACTGGGTGGCTTAAAAAACAGAAATATACTTTCTTGCAATTTTGGATTCTAGAAGTCTGAGATCAAGATGTTGGCAGGGTTGGTTTCTTCTGAGGCTTCTGTCTTTCTGCAGGTGGGTTTCTTTTCCCTGTGTTTTCACATGGTCTTCCCTCCCTGCATGTCTGTTTCTTAATCTTTTCTTATAAGGACACCAGTCATATTGGATTAGGGCCCACCTTAATGATCTTATTTTAAGTTAATTACTTCTTTAAAGACCCTGCTTCCAAATACAGTCACATTCTGAGGTTTTGGGAATTAAGATTTCAACATATGAATTAGGAAGGGACCCAATTCAGCCCATAACATTCTCATATTCAACAAAGATTATTGCTATGGCGGTGATAGCCCCATTATTTATACTTTATCCACTAAAGTTAGGAGAGCTGGCATTATTATTCCCGCTCAAAATATGAGAAAACCTATATCAGGAGAGAATTTGGGAAGGCTACAAAGAATTTAATTTGATTGGTATTTTATTTTCTGTAAAATTACTGAGGCTAATTATAAGATAAGAAAGGTCTCTTAAAGATAAGAAAGGTCTTCTAGGTAAGAAAAAGTCTTTAAAATAAATTTCCATCACAGGCAATTTTACAGAGATGTGCTTCTGCTAAGAGCTATCAGTAGTACTAAGCACTATCTATTATTTAGGTATTTTTTTATTTTTTATTGTTATGTTAATCACCATATATTACATAATTTGTTTTGGTGTAGTGTTCCATGATTCATTGTTTGTTCATAACACCCAGTGCTCCATGCAGAATGTGCCCTCTTTAATACCCATCACCAGGCTAACCCATCCCCCTACCCTCCTCCCCTCTAGAAACCTCAGTTTGTTTTTCAGAGTCCATCGTCTCTCCTGGTTCATCTCCCCCTCTGACTTACTCCCCTTCATTCTTCCTCTCCTGCTATCTTCTTCTTTTTCTTTTTTTTTTCTTAAAATATGTTGCGTTATTTGTTTCAGAAGTACAGATCTGTGATTCAACAGTCTTACACAATTCACAGCACTCACCGTAGCACATATCTTCCCCAATGTCTGTCACCCAGCCACCCCATCCCTCCCACCCCCGACCACTCCAGCAACCCTCAGTTTGTTCCTGAGATTAAGAATTCCTCATATCAGTGAGGTCATATGATACATGTCTTTCTCTGATTGACTTATTTCATTCAGCATAACACCCTCCAGTTCCATCCACGTCGTTGCAAATGGCAAGATCTCATTCCTTTTGATGGCTGCATAATATTCCATTGTGTATATATACCACCTCTTCTTTATCCATTCATCTGTCGATGGACATCTTGGCTCTTTCCACAGTTTGGCTATTGTGGACATTGCTGCTATAAACATTGGGGTGCACGTACCCCTTCGGGTCCCTACATTTGTATCTTTGGGGTAAATACCGAGTAGTGCAATTGCTGGATCGAATGGTAGCTCTAATTTCAACTGTTTGAGGAACCTCCATACTGTTTTCCAGAGTGGTTGCACCAGCTTGCATTCCCACCAACAGTGTAGGAGGGTTCCCCTTTCTCCACAACCCCGCCAACATCTGTCGTTCCCTGACTTGTTAATTTTAGCCATTCGGACGGGTGTGAGGTGGTATCTCATTGAGGTTTTGATTTGGATTTCCCTGATGCTGAGCGATGTTGAGCACTTTTTCATGTGCCTGTTGGCCATTTGGATGTCTTCTTTGGAAAAATGTCTGTTCATGTCTTCTGCCCATTTCTTGATTGGATTATTTGTTCTTTGGGTGTTGAGTTTGATAAGTTCTTTATAGATTTTGGATACTAGCCCTTTATCTGATATGTCATTTGCAAATATCTTCTCCCATTCTGTCGGTTGTCTTTTGGTTTTTTGGACTATTTCTTTTGCTGTGCAAAAGCTTTTTATCTTGATGAAATCCAATAGTTCATTTTTGCCCTGGCTTCCTGTGCCTTTGGTGATGTTTCTAGGAAGAAGTTGCTGCGGCTGAGGTCGAAGAGGTTGCTACCTGTGTTCTCCTTTAGGATTTGGATGGACTCCTGTCTCACGTTTAGGTCTTTCAACCATTTGGAGTCTATTTTTGTGTGTGGTGTAAGGAAATGGTCCAGTTTCATTCTTCTGCATGTGGCTGTCCAATTTTCCCAACACCATTTGTTGAAGAGACTGTCTTTTTTCCACTGGACATTCTTTCCTGCTTTGTCAAAGATCAGTTGACCATAGAGTTGAGGGTCCATTTCTGGGCTCTCGATTCTGTTCCATTGATCTATGTGTCTGTTTTTGTGCCAGTACCATACTGTCTTGATGATGACAGCTTTGTAATAGAGCTGGAAGTCCGGAATTGTGATGCCGCCAGCTTTGCTTTTCTTTTTCAAGATTCCTCTGGCTATTCGGGGTCTCTTCTGGTTCCATACAAATTTTAGGATTATTTGTTCCATTTCTTTGAAAAAAGTGGATGGTATTTTGATGGGGATTGCATTGAATGTGTAGATTGCTCTAGGTAGCATTGACAGCTTCACAATGTTGATTCTTCCAATCCATGAGCATGGAACGTTTTTCCATTTCTTTGTGTCTTCTTCAATTTCTTTCATGAGTATTTTATAGTTTTCTGAGTACAGATCCTTTGCCGCTTTGGTTAAATTTATTCCTAGGTATCTTATGGTTTTGGGTGCAATTGTGAAAGGGATCGACTCCTTGATTTGTCTCTCTTCTGTCTTGTTGTTGGTGTATAGGAATGCCACTGATTTCTGTGCATTGATTTTATAGCCTGCTACTTGACTGAATTCCTGTATGAGTTCTAGCAGTTTTGGGGTGGAGTCTTTTGGGTTTTCCACATACAGTATCATATCATCTGCAAAGAGTGAGAGTTTGACTTCCTCTTTGCCGATTTGGATGCCTTTGATTTCTTTTTGTTGTCTGATTGCTGTGGCTAGGACTTCTAATACTGTGTTGAATAGCAGTGGTGAGAGTGGACATCCCTGCCGCGTTCCTGACCTTTGGGGAAAAGCTCTCAGCTTTTCCCCATTGAGAATGATATTCGCTGTAGGTTTTTCGTAGATGGCTTTTATGATATTGAGGTATGTACCCTCTATCCCTATACTCTGAAGAGTTTTGATCAAGAAAGGATGCTGTACTTTGTCAAATGCTTTTTCTGCATCTATTGAGAGGATCCTATGATTCTTGTTCTTTCTTTTGTTAATGAATTGTATCACGTTGATTGATTTGCGGATGTTGAACCAGCCTTGCAGCCCAGGGTTAAATCCCACTTGGTCGTGGTGAATAATCCTTTTAATGTACTGTTGGATCCTGTTGGTTAGTATTTTGGTGAGAATTTTTGCATCCATGTTCATCAAGGATATGGGTCTGTAATTCTCCTTTTTGATGGGATCTTTGTCTGGTTTTGGGATCAAGGTAATGGTGGCCTCATAAAATGAATTTGGAAGTTTTCCTTCCATTTCTATTTTTTGGAACAGTTTCAGGAGAATAGGTATTAATTCTTCTTGAAATGTCTGATAGAATTCCCCTGGGAAGCCATCTGGCCCTGGGCTTTTGTTTCTTGGGAGATTTTTGATGACTGCTTCAATTTCCTTAGTGGTTATAGGTCTGTTCAGGTTTTCTATTTCTTCCTGGTTCAGTTTTGGTAGTTGATACATCTCTAGGAATGCACCCATTTCTTCCAGGTTATCTAATTTGCTGGCATAGAGTTGCTCATAATATGTTCTTATAATTGTTTGTATTTCTTTGGTGTTGGTTGTGATCTCTCCTCTTTCATTCATGATTTTGTTGATTTGGGTCATTTCTCTTTTCTTTTGGATCAGTCTGGCCAGGGGTTTATCAATCTTGTGAATTCTTTCAAAGAACCAGCTCCTAGTTTCGTTGATCTGTTCTACTGTTCTTTTGGTTTCTATTTCATTGATTTCTGCTCTGATCTTTATTATTTCTCTTCTCCTGCTGGGTTTAGGCTTTATTTGCTGTTCTTTCTCCAGCTCCTTTAGGTGTAGGGTTAGGTTGTGTATTTGAGACCTTTCTTGTTTCTTGAGAAAGGCTTGTATTGCTATATACTTTCCTCTCAGGACTGCCTTTGCTGTATCCCAAAGATTTTGGACAGTTGTGTTTTCATTTTCATTGGTTTCCATGAATTTTTTTAATTCTTCTTTAATTTCCTGGTTGACCCATTCATTCTTTAATAGGATGCTCTTCAGCCTCCATGTATTTGTGTTCTTTCCGACTTTCCTCTTGTGATTGAGTTCTAGTTTCAAAGCATTGTGGTCTGAAAATATGCAGGGAATGATCCCAATCTTTTGGTACCGGTTGAGACCTGATTTGTGACCTAGGATGTGATCAATTCTGGAGAATGTTCCACGAGCACTAGAGAAGAATGTGTATTCCGTTGCTTTGGGATGGAATGTTTTGAATATGTCTGTGAAGTCCATTTGGTCCAGTGTGTCATTTAAAGTCTTTATTTCCTTGTTGATCTTTTGCTTAGATGATCTGTCCATTTTAGTCAGGGGGGTGTTAAAGTCCCCCACTATTATTGTATTGTTGTCAATGTGTTTCTTTGCTTTTGTTATTAATTGCCTCATATAATTGGCTGCTCCCATGTTCGGGGCATAGATATTTACAATTGTTAGATCTTCTTGTTGGATAGACCCTTTAAGTAGGATATAGTGTCCTTCCTCATCTCTTATTACAGTCTTTGTTTTAAAATCTAGTTTGTCTGATATAAGGATTGCCACCCCAGCTTTCTTTTGGTGTCCATTAGCATGGTAAATGGATTTCCACCCCCTCACTTTCAATCTGGGGGTGTCTTTGGGTCTAAAATGAGTCTCTTGCAGACAGCATATGGATGGGTCTTGTTTTTTAATCCAATCTGATAGCCTGTGTCTTTTGATTGGGGCATTGAGCCCATTTACATTCAGGGTAACTATTGAAAGGTATGAGTTTAGTGCCATTGTATTGCCTGTAAGGTGACTGTTACTGTGTATTGTCTGTGTTCCTTTCTGATCTTTGCTGCTTTTAGGCTCTCTCTTTGCTTAGAGGACCCCTTTCAATATTTCTTGGAGAGCTGGTTTCGTGTTTGCAAATTCCTTTAGTTTTTGTTTGTTCTGGAAGCTTTTTATCTCTCCTTCTATTTTCAATGACAGCCTAGCTGGATATAGTATTCTTGGCTGCATATTTTTCTCGTTTAGTGCTCTGAAGATATCTTGCCAGTCCTTTCTGCCCTGCCAGGTCTCTGTGGATAGGTCTGTTGCCAATCTAATATTTTTACCATTGTAGGTTACATATCTCTTCTCTCGAGCTGCTTTCAGGATTTTCTCTTTGTCTCTGAGACTCGTAAGTTTTACTATTAGATGTCGGGGTGTTGACGTATTTTTATTGATTTTGAGAGGGGTTCTCTGTGCCTCCTGGATTTTGATGCCTGTTTCCTTCCTCACATTAGGGAAGTTCTCTTCTATTATTTGCTCCAATATACCTTCTGCCCCTCTCTCTCTTTCTTCTTCTTCTGGGATCCCAATTATTCTAATGTTGTTTCGTCTTATCGAATCACTTATCTCTCGAATTCTGCCCTCGTGATCCTGTAGTTGTTTCTCCCTCTTTTTCTCAGCCTCTTTATTTTCCATCATTTGGTCTTCTATATCACTGATTCTCTCTTCTGCCTCATTTATCCTAGCATTTAGTGCCCCCATTTTTGATTGCACCTCATCAATAGCCTTTTTGATTTCGATTTGGTTAGATTTTCGTTCTTTTATTTCTCCAGAAAGGGTTTCTCTAATAACTTCCACGCTTTTTTCAAGCCCAGCTAGTATCTTTAAAGTCATGATTCTGAACTCTAGGTCTGACATCGTACTAATGTCCGTATTGAGTAGGTCCCTGGCTGACGGTACTACCTCTTGTTCTTTTTGCTGAGGTGAATTTTTTCATCTTGTCATTTTGTCCAGAGGAGAACAGATGAATGAGAGAACAAAATGCTAACAGGTTTACAACGTCCCCAGCAAATATACTGTATACAAATCAGAAAAGACCTGAAACCAGGGGAAAAGAAAGGGAAAGAAAGAAAAAAGAAAGAGAAAAAAAAAAAGAAAAGAAAAAAAGATAAAAACAAAGCAGAACAATACAAAAAAAGCAGAATGTGATCAAATATGATCAGGCTAGTACATAGATCAGTGCCACACACTAGATTTTGGGTGTATTTTGGTTTGTTAGAAGAAAGTGCCTCCTAAAATTTTAAAGGAAGAAAGACATATATGTACAAAATAAGGGTTGATGCAATGAAGGGATGGAAGATGACTGTAAAGATGAAAATTATAAAAGATTTTATAAAAGGACTTGATAAGATAAGAAGTTGTTTGAAAAAAGAAAGAAGATTTAAAAAAAAAAGAAAAAAGGGAGAGAATGTGATCAGGCAGGAGACTAGAACAGAACCATACACTAGTGATTTAGGGTATATTTTTATCTGTTAGAAGAAACTGTATCTCAAAATTTTAAAGAGAGAACTACTTATATATATATATATGCCAAAAATAAGGGTAACTACTATGAAGGGATAAAATATGACTCTAAAAATGAAAAATAAAAAATGTTTTTTTTTAAAGAGATTGATAAGATGTTGTTTGAAAAAGGGAAAAAGAAAAAGAAAAAAACAGTTAACAAAAATTAACTTTGATGAACTAATGAATCATGGTAAAAAAAAGCCATGAATTCTATGTGCAGTATTCCCCTAGCGCTGGAGTTCTCCCGTTCTCCTTGATCGGTAAACTTGGTCTTGGCTTGCTGGCTGTTCGTGCTGATCTTCTGGGGGAGGGGCCTGTTGCTGTGGTTTCCAAATGTCTTTGCCGGAGGCTGAATTGCCCCGCCCTTGTCGGTCCGGGCTAAGCAAGCTGCTCGGGTTTGCTCTCAGGAGCTTTTGTTCCCTGCAAGCGCTCCGTACAGCCTTGGAGGACCAGGGCAAAAATGGTGGCCTCCCAATCTCCGCCCGGAGGAGCTGAGAACTCGGGGCCCCGCTCCTCAGTGCGCCCCCAGAGAAAAGCAGTCACTCCCTTGTCCCTGGTCTCTGGCCGCTCTCCGTGCTCACCTGGCCTGTGACCAAGTGTTTGTATCTCTGGCACCCGACACCGTGTGGAGTCTCCAAACCCAGCAGATCCTTGCGGTGCGTTCCCGCGCCGCTCCTCCCCGGGAAGGAAGGGGAGTCTCCCCGGATCTGCCGCTTGTTGGGTCCCTGCTGGAGGAGCCGTGCCCCGACTGGGCCGTGGATCACAGTTTATAGCAACCCCGAGCTGAGAGCCCGCGCCTCGGCTCCGTCTCTGCAGCCGGCTTCCCCGCTCCGATACCTGGGAGCTCTGCCGCACTCAGGCACCCCCGGTTTTTCTGTGACCCCGAGGGTCCTGAGACCACACTGTCCCGCGAGGGTTCCACCCCCGCTTAGCCACTGGAGCGACGTCCCTCAGCGGAGCCGACTTCTAAAAGGTCTGATTTTGTGCTCAGCGGCTCTAGCACTTGCCAGAAGCGGCCGGCGGAGGCCCCTCCCCCACCGTCTACCCTCCCGAATATCGCCTGGGATTCACTTCTCCGCACGTCCTACCTTCCAGTAAGTGGTCGCTTCTCTGTTCAGAGAGTTGTTGCTACTCTCCTCTTCGATCTCCTGTTGAGTTCGTAGGTGTTCCTTATTTAGGTATTTTATAAGTACTATATAAGAACTCTCTATGTGCACTTACTAAATGCTAAGTACTATTACCAGAGGTCAAGTGAAAGTCAGATTTGTGATAATCTGTGAGCACTTAGAGAGCCATAAGACACTTAAGAGGAAGGAGACAGTGTGACTGAACAAGTCCCCTACACTTCTTGATTTTTCTTATATTTTTTTAAAGGAAAGGGCATGATTGAAAGGTACATGCGTATAGAAATTAGGAAGAAGAGCCAGTTTGTGCAAAGATGATAATTTGATAGTCATAAACTTATGTGTTGTAGACGTGGAATAAATGTAGACATCATGTGACCCGACTTCCTACTGTTGGTAGAAGGTTGATAACAGGGCTTATAGGTTCATAAGACAACACGGTCTTTGTTCCAAGTAGAAAAAGGCATCCCTTCAGGATAAAAAGTCCCATGTCAGCACATCCATTACCAAGCCAAACATGGGTTTGATTATATTTTCTTACTACCTTGTGTCTCTATGTTTGTGTAATGCACAACTACATACTTCAGCTCGAGGGTGCAGTACGATCAAAATGATTCTGTTGCATGGAAGTTTGATGGAACATACCCACATAGCTTATCTTTGAGGGAATACTTTTAATATAGATTTTACTTCTCTAAGGCTTTAGGATTTTTTTCAGGATATTTTATATTCCATCAGCTTTTGGTAAGTTATATTTTAACAGAAATTTGTCCTTTAAGTTTTCAAATTTATTGGCATCAATATGTTCATAGTTTTGCTTATTGTCCTTTGAATGTCTACTGAGTTTGTGTTTATATCCTTTTTCCATTCTACTATTATTTTATTTGTCATTTATCATTTTCCTTTCTTAAAATCATGTTTATTGATGTATAGTTTACATGCAGCAAAATTCATTATTTTAAAGTATATAATTACATAATTTTTGTCAAATGTTTATAACCCCCATAAACAAGATATAGAATATTTCTAAAAGTTTCCTTTTTCTAGTTTGTGGTCAATGCCCTCTTCTTACCCCAGCCCCAGGAAACTGCTTATCTCATTTCTATGCTTATAATTTTGCCTTTTCCAGTATGTTAAAGTAAATGGAATCACATTGATGAAGCCTTTTGTGCCTGCCTTCTTTCACTTGTAATATTACCATCAAGACTCATGCATACTGCTGTATATAGCAGAATTTTTTTTTTTTTAAAGATTTTATTTATTTATTTGAGAGAGAGAGAATGAATGAGCGTGTGCCATTGGGGATAGGGGAAGAGGGAGAGAGAGAATCTCAAGCAGACTCCAAGCTGGGTGCAGAGCCTGACATGTGGCTCAATCTCATGACCCTGATTATCATGACCTGAGCCAAAATCAAGAGTTTGATGCTCAACTGACTGAGCCACCCAGGTGCCCCTGATTTCTTTTTATTGCCAAGTGGTGTCCCATTATGCAGATGCACCACAATCTGTTTATTCATTCACCAGTTGATAGATATTTGTGTTATTTACAGATTTTGGCAATTATGAATTAAACTGATATATGTAAAGGTCTCTTTGTGGACACATACTTTTAATTTTTCTTTGGTAAATTCCTAGATATGGGTCTTGTTTTTTATCCATTCCGATACCCTATGTCTTTTGACTGGAGCGTTTAGTCCTTTTACATTCAAAGTAATCATTGATAGATATGTATTTGTTGCCATTTTATTGCTTGTTTTGTGGTTGTTTCTGGAGATTTTCTCTGATCCTTTCTTATATTTCTCTCTTTCATGTTTTGCCTGTTTTCTTTAGTGATGTATTTGGATTTCCTCCTCTTTATTCTTTGCATGTTTATTAGTTTTTGATATGTGGTTGCTATTAGGTTTGTATATATGGTTGCCATTAGGTTTGTATATAATCTCTTCTGCAAATATCTGCCTATATTAAGTGGATGGTCATTTAAGTTTGAACCCATTCTTTTCTCCTCTTCTCCCCATATTCTACGTATGTGTCATTATATTTTATATCCTTTTTGTGTGTGTGAGGTCCTTGACTGATTTTTAAAAGAAATATTCATTTTTACTGCTTTTGTGTTTCCTACTTTTATACTGTTACTTTTGGTTTCTCCTTTCCACTCAAAGAGTCCCCTTCAACCAACCTACCTACCTACCTACCTACCTACCTTCCTTCCTCCCTCCCTCCCTTCTTTCTTTCTTTTCTTTCTTCTTTCTCTCTCTCTCTCTCTAAAGAGAGAGTATGTGCAGGGGGTCAGGGGCAGAGGGAAAGAGAGAGACTCTTAAGCAGACTCCATACTCAGGTCACAGCCCAACATAGGGCTTGATCTCACAACCCTGAGATCATTAGCTGAGCTGAAAACAAGAGTCAGATGCCTAACTGACTGAGCCACCCAGGTGCCCCTCCCCTTCAATATTTTTTGCAGGGCTCGTTTAGTGGTTATGAACTCCTTTCATTTTTGTTTGTTTGAGAAACTCTTTATCTCTCTTTCTAGTCTGAATGCCAGCCTTGCCAGATAGAGTATTCTTGGCTGCAGATTTTTCCCATTCAGCTCTTTGAATATATCATGCCACTCTCTACTGTCTTGCCAAGTTTCTGTTGAAAAATCTCTAGCTATCCTTATGAATTTTTCCCTTGTAAATTAATGACTTCTTTTGTCTTGCTGCTTTTAAGATTTTTTCTTTATCACTATATTTTGCAAATTTAATTACAATATGTCTTGGTATAGGCCTGCTTTTGTTGATTTTAATGGAAGTTCTTTGTGCCTCATGGATGTCTGTTTCCTTCCCCACATTAGGGAAGTTTTCAGGTATTATTTCTTCAAATAAATTTTCTGCCCCCTTTTCTCTCTCTTCTTTTTCTGAGACTCCTATAATATAAATGTTATTACATTTGATGGAGTCACTTAATTCCCTAAGTCTAATCTTGTTTTGCATAATTCTTTCTCTTTTGTTCAGCATTGCTTTCCATTATATTGTCTTCTAGGTCATCAATTCATTCCTCTGCTTCTTCCATCCTGCTGTTCATTGCATCAATTGTATTTCTAATCTCGTTTATTGTACTCTTCATCTCTGATTGATTTTATAACTCTTTTATCTCTGTGGTAAGGGTCTCACTGATATCTTCCGTTCTTTTCTCAAGTCCAGTGAGTATCCTTATGGTCATTACTTTCAATTCTCCATCAGGCACTTACATCTGTTTTGCTTAGATCTCTGTCTGTGGCCTTACCTTGTTCTTTCATTTGGGATAGATTCCTCTGTCTTGTCATTTTGTCTAAGTCTCTGCCTATTTCTCTGTGTTAGAAAAGCCAGTTATTTCTCCTGTTCCTGAAAGTAATGGCCTTATGAAGAAGAGGTGATGTAGTGCCCAGGGCCTGAGGCTTCAGGGAGTATCTCCTGTGTGTGCTGCATATGTTCTGCTGTTGTGTTCTGGCTGCTCTATCCTTCAGGCCCATTGTCTTCAGAAGCTCTCCTTTCCTGCTTTGGGTAATGTTTGGTCCCTGGCCTGCATGTGGTGAGTTTTAACTAGGTGTGCTGTGTTCTGCTTGTGAAATGAGACTCATCACTACCTCCCCTGTAACTGAGGCCCTGAAAAGCTCTCTGACTGGGAGATGTGGTGTGGGTAGGGTTTGTGCTGGTCTTCTGGGGGAAGGGCTCCCCAAACTGGGACTGAGGCAAGTATAACTGAGAAGGGCATTTCCACCAAACTGCAGCAGGGTGGGGCTTAGTGTAAGCAAGTTAGGAAGCACTGCTTCCTGCATATGGCTCTGTGTTTATGCTGAGGGGTGGTAGAGGGAAATGGCACCAGCCAGCTCCTTTGTTCTCAGAGAGGTCTTTCTGTGAATGCTGCCTCTCTGGGGCATGCTTCTAGAAGGGCAGATAATCTCCATACTGTGTGCCCCAGGTACTGTTTAGATCACTGCTTCCATGCTGTCTGCCACCAGGTTGTTTGCCTGCTTTCTCTCCACAAGCAGTGCAATGCCCTCAGGGCTTTATCCCAGCCAAGCCTACAGACCTCTAAAACTCCAGGCTTTCAGCCCCACTGTGAGAACTCATAAAATTCAGCTCCTCTTGTTTTCAAAGCCAATAGCTATGGGGAAGTGTTCTTGTGCATTCCCCTGTGTCCTTCTGTGTGTGTGTGTGTGTGTGTGTGTGTGTGTGTGTGTGTGTGTGTCTCTCTCCCCTCTCTTCTCTGAGTCCATGGCTCCCTCCCCTCTGCAGCAGCTGTAATCTGTTTCTCTTCTAAGCCCTGTCTCCACACTTCCTACCTTTTTCGATGTGGCCTCTTCTCTCCCTTTAGCTGTAGAGTTTGTTTTGCCAGTTTTCAGGTCGATTTCTCAGGTATTTAGGATGATTTGATAGTTATCTAGTTATATTCATGGGATGAGGCAAGCCTATGATCCTCCTACTCTGCTGCCATCTTTCTCAAGAGCCTTCTATTTATTTTTTTTTATATAGCTGGATACATTTTGCTAATATTTTAAAAAGTATTTTTGTATCCATGATCATGAGTGATTTTGATCTATAGTTTTTTTAATTTGTGATGTTTTTGTCTTGCTTTGTTATCAGTGTAATGCTTAGATAATTAATTGGGGAAAGTTACTTCTGTTTCACTTTTCTAGAATATTTCTTCCTTAAAAGTTTGGTACAGTTCACCAGTGAAGCCATTGGCCTATTGTTTTATTTGTGGGGAGGTTTAAATTGTTTTTGTTCTTTTGATGTGTTTAAGATCAGTGGTGATGTCACCAATTTCATTTTCTATATTGATAATTTGTATCTTCTTTCTTGATCAGTCTGGATAGAAGTTTATCAATTTTGTTGATATTTTCCAAAAAAAAAACCAGCTTTGTTTCCTTTTTTTTTAGCTTTTGTTTTCTTTGATTTTCTCAATTATTTTTGTTTTCTATTGATTTTTAATTATCTTTATTATTATTTTTCTTAGGTTTATGTCCTTAATTTTGCTTGAAATGCTTTGTCTACTGACTATAAATACTTTTATCATGTACATGATGAATACATCTTTATTTACTTTCATTTTTTGAAATTTTTTTCTTCTTTTTTTTTATTTTCACTGGCATAGAATTCTTGGCTAACATTTTTTTCTTCCAGTTCTTCTGTTAATCTTATCTTTTGTTCTCTGTATGTAGTGCATAATTTTTTCTACAATTTCTTTAATAATTTTCTTTTTATTGTTGCTTTATTAGATATAGTACTTTAGTATTTTTTTAAATAATTGGGGTTTGTTAAGCCACTTGAATATGTAGATTCATTCTTTTCATCATATTTGGAAGTTTGAGGTTAATATTTTTAAAATATTGGTTATGTCTTTCCATATACCTCATCTTCCCCTTTTCCTTTTGGGACTTTGATTTCATGTTTGTTATTTCTCATAGCTTACTGAAATATTATTCAATTTTTTCAGTCTTGTTTTTTTCTCTCTTCCATTTTGGGTGGGTTGTATTACTATGTCTATAAGTCTTCCAAATTCTTCTGCAGTGTCTAGTCTGCTATTCATTGCATCCAGTCTATTTTTCGTTTTAGATATATATTTTATCTCCTTATAGTTTAAATTGTTTTTACATCCTTGGTTTCTTTTCTCATTGTGCTTGGGTTTTCCTCTGTCTTCTTGAACATGGAAAGTATATTTGTAATGGCTATTGCAATGTGCTTGTATCCTAATTCTATCATCTGTATCATTTCTGTATGTGTTTCCATTGACTGATTTTTCTCTTCATTATGATTTGTTTGGGTTCCCTTTCTTTGTGCTATGATCTGGAAACTCTCCTGCCTCTTTGCATGTCTGGAATTATTTTTATGAATTACAAACATAGTGAGTTTTATGTTTTGGGGCTTTGGGTAGTTTTGCTTTCCTTTAAATATTTCTGCACTTTGTCCTGGGAAGCAGTTCAGTTGCTGAGAATTTGTTTGATCTTTTGAGGCTTTCTTTTAATTGTTGTTAGGTTGGCTCCAGAACAGGCTGAAGTGCAGTTTGTACCATTACCAAGATTATATTTTTCTGAAGACTCTACTCAATGTCTTGTGTGTTAGACGTCTTTCCATTTGGCTAGTGAGTACTTTTCTGGGCTTTGTGTCACCTCTAGAGATCGTTCTGTTTACTTCTTTCTGGTGGTTCTTTCCTTGGCCCTTGTAGGTTTCTCACATTCATACAAAGATCAATAATCAGCAAAATATTTAAGGATACCGATTTTCAGATAACACAAGTTCTCTCTCTTTGCAGCTTTCTCCTCTTTAGTACTCTGTCCCAAAGTATGAACTGTCTTTTCAATTTAGGATGACCACAGCTATGCTTCGGTTCCCTCTCCTCATCCTGTGGCCTGCAAACTCTCTAGGCAATGAGCAGGGGTACCTGTAGCTCACCTTACTTGTTCTTTTCTCTTGGGCATCTCTGTCTTGCACTACCTGTTGTCCAATCTATGAAAACCATTGCTTCATATGTTTTGTTCAGTTTTCTACCCTATACCATCCCTATTATTCCCTTATCACTGGAAACTAAATTCACAATGACTTTTGACATTGATTTATTTAATCTAAAAACTGCCTAATTATTAATTGTAATAATTTATAGATTTTTTGGATGCTTTACATAGAAAATTATATAATCTGCAAATAAAATAATAGAATCATTACTTCTTTTCAATCCTCATAGTATTATATTTTTCCCACTATCTTCTTGCATTGTTTAGGACCACCAGTATAATGTTAAATAGAGATAAGTATAAGTAGCATTATTTTTTTGTTTCTGAACTTACAAGGAATACTTTGAAAATAATCACAATAAGTATGTTTACTCTATATGAATTTTATCAGATTAGTAAGTTCTCTATTTTTTTAAAATCATGAGTTGATGTTACATTTAAAATTATTTTCTATATCCACTAATATCATATGATATTTTTCTTCTCTTAATTTATTAATGAAGTTAATAACATCAATTGTTTTCTTATATGAAACCAACATTTCCTTCTTGAATAAAACTGACTTTGTTATGATGCAGTTTTATAGATTGATAGATGTAGTTTGCTATTATTTTATTTGAGAACTTTCTATCTGTTTTCTTGAGTCTGCTCAAAGTGTAATTTTCCTTTACTTTCCCAGTCAACATTTGCTATGATGGCCATCCTAACCTTGTACAATAAGTTAAAGCATGATCTCTTATTTTTCTCGTCTCTGGAAAGTCTTGTGCAAATTTGAAAGTATATGTTCTTTTAATATTTGATAGAATTTCCAGTAAAGCCATAAAATACATTGCTGAAGTCAAATCCTTTTCAGTGGTCCAGAATTCCTCTTGATAAAGAAGGTAAGGTCAATTTGATATATATTTTTTTCTTAGCACATGTATTTCTCTCTGGTTTTGAAATTTAGAATATTTTCCTACTTTCAGTGTAAGTGATCTTATTTGTAAGATTTCTTAAAATTCTTAGAAATGGCCCTCATATAATAGCTATGATTCTTTTAGTGTCCTAATAATTTTCTGTCCTATACCAAAAATAGCTCAGAGGAGCTATGTATTCTCTTATTCTCTTCATATATATTTTGGGATAATTTTTTTAAAGATTTTATTTATTTGAGAGAGAGAGAGACAGAGATAGAGAGAAGAGAGCTTGAATGGGGAGGAGAGGGAGAAGCAGGGTCCTGCTGAGCAGGGAGCCTGGTGCAGGGCTCGATCCCACGACCCTGGAATCATGACCTGAGCCGAAGGCAGACACTTGACTGACTGAGCCACCCAGGCGCCCCTATTTTGGGATAATTTTTAATGATGTTTAATTTCTTTTATACCCTTAAGATTTATCTTCATAAAGGAGGAAATATTTGTCTTTTACCAATTAACTATTAAATGATGTTTTCGAAGGGATGGGACTGCCCTCTTCTTTCTTGCTTTCCTTAAATGCAAAATGATATTAAAAATATTTTATAGCAAACACAACATATCACCAAGACTAATAAAAAAAGAGAGAGAAATGAAGGAATAAATAATGCCAGGAAAGAAAAAGAGACATTACAGATTCTATATACATTAAAAATATGTAAGAAGATATTAACAAACTTAGGCTGTAAATTTTATTTTGTTTTTTAAAAAGAAGTTATTTAGTTATTTGAGAGAAAGAGTGTGTGTGTGCACATGTGTGCATGAGCAGAGGGAAGGACAGAGGGAGAGGAAGAGAGAATCTCAAGCAGAATCTGTGCTGAGTGTGGAACCCAACCTGGGGCTCCATTTCAACACCATATCATGACCTGAGCCAAAATCAAGTGTTGGACACTTAACTGACTGGGCCATCCAGGTGCCCCTATTTTATTGTATTTTTTTATTTCAGGTTTTTATTTAAATTCTAGTTAGTTAACAAATATGGGTTGGCTAGTAAATTTTAGAAATAAATATTTAGATGAAATACACCAATTCCTAGGAAAAATAAACTTACCCAAATGGACACATGAATAAAAAGAATAGTCCTATATACTAAAAACTTTAAATCTATATTTAAGAATTTTCCACCAAACCACTTGGAGTGAATTCTACCAAATATATAATGAAGAAATGACACCATTCATAAAGTAATTTCATGTATACATATTTAATATATAAAAGCCAATTATACTTTTACATAATTTAAAAGATACTAATTAAAGTAGCTTTCAAAGCTTCACACTGGACATAAATCTAATCAGAGATATGCACACTGCTACATAGAAAAAAATTAATAGATATTAAATAAATGGAAGAATATATCTTTTCATGGATTGAAATACTCAAGAACATAGAGAAGTCACTTCTCATTTATTTTTAAAAAAATTTTTTTTTAAGATTTTATTTTTAATAGTAACCTTACAGGCAATACAATGGCACTAAATTCATATCTTTCAGTAGTTACCCTGAATGTAAATGGGCTAAATGCCCCAATCAAAAGATACAGGCTAGTAGATTGGATTAAAAAACAAGACCCATTGCTATGCTGTCTTTAAGAGACTCATTTTAGACCCAAAGACAACCCCAGATTGAAAGTGAGGGGATACATAACCATTTACCATGCTGATGGACACCAAAGAAAGCTGAGGTGGCAATCCTTATATCAGACAAATTAGATTTTAAACCAAGACTGTAATAAGAGATGAGGAAAGACACTATATCCTGCTTAAAGGGTCTATCCAACAAGAAAATCTAACAATTGTAAATATCTATGCCCCTAACATGGGAGCAGCCAATTAAAAACAAAACCAAAGAAACACATTGACAACAATACAATAATAGTGGGAGACTTTAACACCCCCCTGACTGAAATGGACAGATCATCTAAGCAAAAGATCAACAAGGAAATAAAGACTTTAAATGACATGCTGGACCAAATGGACTTCACAGATATATTCAGAACATTCTATCCCAAAGCAACAGAATACACATTCTTCTCTAGTGCCCATGGCACATTCTCCAGAATTGATCACATCCTAGGTCACAAATCAGGTCTCAACTGGTACCAAAAGATTGGGATCACTCCCTGCATATCTTCAGACCACAATGCTTTGAAACTAGAACTCAATCACAAGAGGAAAGTCTGAAAGAACTCAAATACATGGAGGCTAAAGAGCATCCTACTAAAGAATGAATAGGTCAACCAGGAAATTAAAGAAGAATTAAAAAAATTCATGGAAACCAATGAAAATGAAAACACAACTGTTCAAAATCTTTGGGATTCAGCAAAGGCAGTCCTAAGAGGAAAGTATATAGCAATACAAGCCTTTCTCAAGAAACAAGAAAGGTCTCAAATACACAACCTAACCCTACACCTAAAGGAGCTAGAGAAAAAACAGCAAATAAAGCCTAAATCCAGCAGGAGAAGAGAAATAATAAAGATCAGAGCAGAAATCAATGAAATAGAAACCAAAAGAACAGTAGAACAGGTCAACGAAACTAGGAGCTGGTTCTTTGAAAGAATTAACAAGATTGATAAACCCCTGGCCAGACTGATCAAAAAGAAAAGAGAAATGACCCAAATCAACAAAATCATGAATGAAAGAGGAGAGATCACAACCAACACCAAAGAAATACAAATAATTATAAGAACATATTATGAGCAACTCTATGCCAGCATATTAGATAATCTGGAAGAAATGGATGCATTCCTAGAGATGTATCACCTACCAAAATTGAACCAGGAAGAAATAGAAAACATGAACGGACCTATATCCACTAAGGAAATTGAAGCAGTAATCAAAAATGTCCCAACAAGCAAAAGCCCAGGGCCAGATGGCTTCCCAGGGGAATTCTACCAAACATTTCAAGAAGAATTAATACCTATTCTTCTGAAGCTGTTCCAAAAAATAGAAATGGGAGGAAAACTTCCAAACTCATTTTATGAGGCCACCATTACCTTGATCCCAAAACCAGACAAAGACCCCATCAGAAAGGAGAATCACAGACCCATATCCTTGATGAACATGGATGCAAAAATTCTCACCAAAATACTAGCCAATAGGATCCAACCACACATTAAAACTATTATCCACCACGACCAAGTGTGATTTATCCCTGGGCTCAAGGTTGGTTCAACATCCTCAAATCAATCAATGTGATACAATACATTAATGAAAGAAAGAACAAGAATCATATGATCCTCTCAAATGATGCAGAAAAAGCATTTGACAAAGTACAGCATCCTTTCTTGATCAAAACTCTTCAGAGTATAGGGATAGAGGATATATACCTCAATATCACAAAAGCCATCTATGAAAAACCCACAGTAAATATCATTTTCAATGGAGAGAAACTGAGAACTTTCCCCCTAAGGTCAGGAACGCGGCAGGGATGTCCACAATCACCACTGCTATTCAGCATAGTATTAGAAGTCCTAGTCACAGCAATCAGACAACAAAAAGAAATCAAAGGCATCTGAATTGGCAAAGAAGAAGTCAAACTCTCACTCTTTGCAGATGATATGACACTTTATGTGGAAAACCCAAATGACTCCACCCCAAAACTGCTAGAACTAATACAGGAATTCAGTAAAGTGGCAGGATATAAAACCAATGCACAGAAATCAGTGGCATTCCTATACACCAACAACACGACAGAAGAAAGAGAAATTAAGGAGTCGATCCCATTTACAATTACACCCAAAACCATAAGATACCTAGGAATAAATCTAACCAAAGAGGCAAAGAATCTGTACTCAGAAAACTATAAAATACTCATGAAAGAAATTGAGAAAGACACAAAGAAATGGAAAAACGTTCCATGCTCATGGATTGGAAGAACATATATTGTGAAGATGTCAATGCTACCTAGAGCAATCTACATTTTTAATGCTATCCCTATCAAAATACTTTTTTCAAAGAAATGGAACAAATAATCCTAAAATTTGTATGGAACCAGAAAAGATCCTGAATAGGCAGAGGAATATTGAAAAAGAAAAGCAAAGCTGGAGGCATCACAATTCCAGACTTCCAGCTCTATTACAAAGCTGTCATCATCCAGACAGTATGGTACTGGCACAAAAACAGACACATAGATCAATGGAACAGAATAGAGAGCCCAGAAATGGACCCTCAGCTCTATGGCCAACTAATCTTCAGCAAAGCAGGAAAGAATGTCCAATGGAAAAAAGACAGTCTCTTCAACAAATGCTGTTGGGAAAATTGGACAGCCACATGCAGAAGAATGAAATTGGACCATTTCCTTACACCACACCCACAAATAGACTCCAAATGGTTGAAAGACCTCAATGTGAGACAGGAGTCCATCAAAATCCTAAAGGAGAGCACAGGCAGCAACCTCTTCAAACTCAGCTGCAGCAACTTCTTCCTAGAAACATTGCCAAAGGCAAGGGAAGCCAGGGCAAAAATGAACTATTGGGACTTCATCAAGATAAAAAGCTTTTGCACAGCCAAAGAAACAGTCCACAAAACCAAAAGACAACTGACAGAATGGGAGAAAATATTTGCAAATGACATATCAGATAAAGGGCTAGTATTCAAAATCTATAAAGAACTTCTTAAACTCAACACCCAAATAACAAATGATCCAATCAAGAAATGAGCAGAAGACATGAACAGACATTTTTGCAAAGAAGACATCCAAATGGCCAAAAGACACATGAAAAAGTGCTCAACATTGCTCGGCATCAGGGAAATCAAAATCAAAACCTAAATGAGATATCACCTCACACCAATCAGAATGGCTAAAATTAACAAGTCAGGAAACCACAGATGTTGGCAGGGATGCAGAGAAAGGGGAACCGTCCTACACTGTTGGGAATGCAAGCTGGTGTAGCCACTCTGGCAAACAGTATGGAGTCTCCTCAAAAAGTTGAAAATAGAGCTACCATATGACCCAGCAATTACACTACTGGGTATTTACCCTAAAGATAAAAATGTAGTGATCTGAAGGGGTACGTGCACCCTGATGTTTTTAACAGCAATGATCACAATAGCCAAACTATGCAAAGAGCCAAGATGTCCATTGAGAGACGAATGGATAAAGAAGTAGTATATATATATATATATACACAATGGAATATTATGTAGCCATCAAAAGGAATGAAATCATGCCATTTGCAATGATGTGGATGGAATTGGAGGGTATTATGCTGAGTGAAGTAAGTCAATAAGAGAAAGACATGAATCATATGATCTCACTGATATGAGGAATTCTTAATCTCAGGAAATAAAGTGTGGGTTGCTGGAGTGGTGAGGGGTGGGAGGGATGGGGTGGCTGGGTGATAGACATTGGGGAGGGTATGTGCTATGGTGAGTGCTGTGAATTGTGTAATACTGTTGAATCATAGATCTGTACCTGTGAAACAAGTGATACATTATATGTTAAAAAAAAGAAGGAGAAGATAGCAGGAATGGAAAAATGAAGGGGGAGAAATCAGAGGGAGAGATGAACCATGAGAATCTATGGACTGTGAGAAACAAACTGAGGGTTCTAGAGGGGAGGGTGTGGGGGGATGGGTTAGCCTGGTGATGGGTATTAAAGACAGCACGTACTGAATGGAGCACTGGGAGTTATATGCAAACAATGAATCATGGAACACTACATGAAAAACTAATGATGTAATGTATGATGATTAACATAATAAAATAAAAAATAAAAACTAATGATGTAATGTATGATGATTAACATAATAAAATAAAAAATAAAAAATAAAATAAAAAATAAAAAATAAAAAAAAAGATTTTATTTTTAAGTAATTTTGACACCCAACATGGGGCTTGAACTCACAACCCTGAGATTAAGAGCCACATGCTCTACTGACTGATCCAGCCAGGTGCCCCTCCCTAAATTTATTTTTAGGATAAATGCCAACTAAAATTTCAGCACATTTTTTTTCCTAAAATTTTCAAGATAGTTTTAGATTCAGATTGAAAATTCAAATGGCCAAGAATAGCCACACCCCGCCCCCCAAAAGAAAGAAAATGTAGAATCAAGTTGGAGGATTTACACTATAATAAAAACAGGCTTTATTATAAAGCTACAGTATTAAGGCAATGTAATATTTTTATAACAACAGACAAATAGACCAATGGGTCAGAAAAAAGAGTCTAGAAATCAGCCTACACACATAAATCAAAAATTGATTTATGGCAACACAGGAGAACAGTGAGGAAAGAATGGTCTCTTGATAAAATTGGATATCCACATAGAAAAACAATAAATTTGGGCTCCTATCTCATAAAATACCCAGACATAAATTCCAGATATATTGTTGTTTTCAATGTGAAAAGTAAAGTATTAAAGCTCTGAAAGATTACATTGAAGAATAACTTTGTGATTTGGGAGAGACAAAGATTTCTCACTCAAGACACAAAAAAGCAATAACTATATGAAAAACAATAAATAGAACTACATTAAAATTGAGGGCATCCCTTCATCAAAGGCACCATTATGAGAATGAAAAAGCCACAATGTGGGAGAAAATATCTGTGATCCATATAAACAACAGACTCATATTAAAAATACACAAAGAACTAAAATCAATAAGAAAAAGAGAGATAACCCAATAGAAAAACAGGCAAGAAACTGAACACACACCTCAGAAAATGGAATCTTCAATGACCAATAAGTATTTAAAAATATGCACAACGTCATCAGTCATCAGAGAAATGTAGGATATAATCACAATGAGGTACTATACGCCCATTGGAACGGCTACAATGACAAAGACTGACAATCCGAGGATAAAGTCTAGAGCAAAAGCAGTCCTCATACAAATGTAGTTTGTGGGGATATAATCAGTACAACTGTTTTGACAAACTGACAATATTAGCTGAAGACAGACCTGCACATGATGTGATGCAGCTATTCCACTCTAGGTAACAGAAATGGATATATATGACAAAAGGTTGAGTGTGAGTGTGTGTGTGTGTGTGTGTGTGTGTGTGTGTGTGTGTGTGAGAGAGAGAGTGTGTGTGTGAGAGAGAGAGAGAGGAAGAGGCAAGGCAAGGTGAGGGGAGGATGTTCACAGCAGTATTGTTTTTGATGGCCACAAACTGGAAACAATCTAAATGTCTATCAATAGAATTAATATGTAATTTGAGATACTCAAAGTGGCTCATGAATTTGTCATATTTACAGAATATGAGGGCAGACATCTAGCTACAAAAATAGTTAAATAATTTGATAGTGCCCAACTGAAAGCCTTCCAATAGTGAGACAAAATGGGGAAAAGTCTCACCAAATAGCTGTATCAGTTGTGAAGAGAATATCTGACTATAGCTCACTTCAGAATCATGTTACAGGGGATGTTGTTTGAAGGGCCACCAGGTGATCCCTGAGTAATTGGGCACTTTGGGTTAAATGGTCTCAGTCTTGAGTACATGGACAGAAAGCCATGGGCAAGTTGTAATTTCTCAAACAGAAACTTCAGTAAAGGCAGGAGAATGTCTCCAAGGGAAACTGGGGCTTTGGTTTCTCTTCTCACGTTTCTGGGTCAGGAAAAACTAAATTCTGATTCGTAAATTCTTTTAAAAAATAGGTAAGAGTTTCAGGTGAGGTAATCACTCTTCGGAGAAGAAGTAACAGAAGCCTAATAAGCACAGCATAATTGGCCTGTAGAGATTGTCTCTCTGAGGGAAAAGAAAGTTACTTCTTCCAAATCCCCCATCTTGGCCATCTCTGCTCTTCCTGGGGCAATGATGACCTCCCATCCCAGAGTGTCTTACACTCATGCTCAGAGGTGTTCCCCTGGGTTCTTAGGACCAGCATCAGGAAGCCAGGGTTTCCTTCACACACAACTTCTTCCTTGGCTCATGTGGCAATTGGATTGAATCTGGCTACTGGAGAGATAAATGTCCCATTTTGGCAGTTGGTTTAAAGAAAACATATATATTTTAATTTTATTACATTTTAAAAAAAATATTAAGTTTTTAATTTAAATTCCAGTATAGTTAACGTACAGTATTATGTTAAAAGAAAACATATTTGGGGTAGCCAAACTGGGGAGAAAGTTCTTTCCGGTACCTCTGAGAAATGCAGCACCTAGCACAGGGCTTTGGCTGCAACTGTAGGAAGCACTGGGCTTAGCTACTGCAGGTCATGTCCCCTCCACCACTCTGTCCTCCTCAGCGCCTGCCCACTCCTGGAAATCTGCACCAGCGGACAGGTTTGTGCTGACAAACATTCTTAAATGATGACGGTCGGAAGGTGATATCATCTGGATAGCTGGCTTCAAACTTTCTGTTGACCTAAGCAGTATAGGTATGCATAGGGAAGTGGGGATGGGGTGGAGAGAGCAAGTTAGCCAATTAACAACTTCTGGGAAATATCACACTTTCCAGGTGCTTCTTTTTTGAGAAGAATACTTGTGATGTGTAATTTCAGGGAGCTTGAACCACAATTCCAGGAAGTAAAGGTGATGCACGCTTGCTGTTTAATAGGTTACAACACCTCCAACCTTACTTTTGAATTCCCTTTAAACTTTTATTTACATATCAAATGTTCAAAACTGTTTTAAACTTTTATTTTTAACCTCTTTTTTAACCTTCCTTTTCTTATTGATTTTATGTACTTATTCCACCCTTGTCTCTATCTCCCTCCCTCCAGTGAATTAGGATAAACCTGAATGTATGATTCCTTTAGACAGATGAAGAAACTAGGTAATGAGAATTGGACTGGGGAATGCATGTTTATTGGCAAAGCAGTTCATTCATTCCCAGAGAGAGGCACTTTAAAAACCATGATGATGATGATACAGAAATATGATATGCTAACAATGTTTCTTTTTTTTTAAGATTTTATTTATTTATTTGAGAGATACCATGAGCAGGAGAGAGAGGGAGAAGCAGACTCCCTGCTGAGCAGGGAGCTTGCCACAGGGGCATCTCAGGCACCCTATTGATCTGTGGTTAGCTGCCCTTACTCTCATGAATGCCCTCAACACAAATTGGGATTTTCATAACATATTCAATGGCACTATCTGATCACAGACAGCAAGCAGATAATATCTCCTTGGGACAGCTGTGAATGAATTTCACTTTCTCCATCCAAAGGGCAGAGTAATTAGAGGATGTGGGAAGTTGAGAGTGGACTTTGTTTAGTCCATGAGTTTTTTAGAAATCACTTGTGATTGTTTTTTTTTTAAATTTTTTAAATTATGTTATGTTAATCACCATACATTACATTATTAGTTTTTGATGTAGTGCTCCATGATTCATTGTTTGCGTATAACACCCAGTGCTCCACTCAGTACATGCCCTCCTTAATACCCATCACCAGGCTAACCCATCTCCCCACCCCCTCCCCTCTAGAACCCTTAGTTTGTTTCTCAGAGTCCATAGTCTCTCATGGTTCGTCTCCCCCTCCAATTCCCCTCCCTTCACTTGTGATTTGACTTAAGGTGCAAATAAGATTACTAAGAATTCTAAAGAGAATTTCTGAATACTAGAGCCTTTGAACTTTCTGAAATACTAATACATCAGCAGGATTAGAAAATTTAGAGATGTTATTGAGCAGACTAAGGTATCACCTTCTGCTCATGTAAGTTATGGTAGAGGGAGCATTAACACAAGGATGGACTATGACAGTTTCCTAAGATGGGAAAATAGTCAAATATTTCAGATGGAGATAAAAGTAAGAGGAGATCAAAGGTAAAGATAATCAACAGTCTTTTCACTGAGTTAATTCCAGTTAATGATGTTCCATCACACTATCATCTCCAAACCATAACTTTCACTACCCAGGATACATACAGAGTCAGCAAACGTGCAGCCAGTTTTCCATTTTGTCTTAGTTAATAGGCAAATATGTGTGGCAAGTATCTGAGCTCCTATCATTTATTAGGGAAGCCAGTTAATGCATCTTTGACTTTGATTTCTTTCTTCACAGACATACCCTGCCTATCAGTGCTATGCTCCTCTTCCAAAGGAGGATGAAAATAACATTACAGATTCTTTCCTCTTACCCTCTCCACTGATAAAAGACAAGCAGGTGAAGATTTTTCAGAACAGAGGCTGATCGCCCCATGTCTTCATTCTTTACTTCCCTGACCCTGAAATGTAATTTTGACAATTTGTTCCTATTGAAAAATCTATTTTATATTTGCTACCGTCTAACTTGCAACCTAAAATTTCTGATTTTAAAAGGATGGAAATTTAGTATTTCATTTTCATAGAGACTCCAGAAGTAAAATAGTAAAAAAAAAACAACAACCAAAAAACAGTTAATACCTGTTAGGCTCCATTCAATATGGATTTTGAGGCTGGAAGAGGGAAATACTTGCATCCAACAAAGAAGTAAACAAACTCCATGCCTTGGATCTGGCCCTAGATAGGAGAAGCATGTTTTACAGTTAATCATTTCATCTCAACTGTCTAAGCGTTTTCATAAAACCTTTCCTATTTAAGGAAGGAGAAGAGTTTTCTCCTTCCTTGAATCTGAGCCATATCAATGGGTTCTATTGTGGTCCCAAACCCTGAAGGAGACATATAATCTGGGAAAGCGCACAGTGCGATGTTGCATGGCTGTTTGGTCGGAATGACCTCGTCAGGCCCCCTGCCACCTTAAGTATCTGGTGTTCATTGATTTATAACTTGGATTTGGTCCTCAGAGTCTCATGGGCAGAGAAAACCAGACATGGATGAGTGAGTTCATTCTGCTGGGGCTGTCCAGCTGCTGGGACACTCAGCTCTCCCTATTTGTCCTTTTCCTGGTCATGTATCTGGTGACCGTGCTGGGGAACTTCCTCATCATCCTCCTCATCAGACTGGACAGCAGGCTACACAAACCAATGTACATTTTCCTCAGTGTCTTGTCATTTGTGGACATCTGTTATACCAACAGCACTGTCCCACAGATGCTTGTTCACTTCCTGTCAGCCTGGAAGTCCATCCCATTCCACAGCTGTGTGTTCCAGCTCTTTATCTCCCTGGCGATGGGCAGCTCCGAGTTCTTCCTGCTGGGAGCCATGGCTTATGACCGCTATGTGGCGGTATGCCATCCGCTGCACTACACGGTCATCATGCATGGAGGGCTGTGCCTGGGGCTGGCTGCCGGCTGCTTGGGGGCTGGTTTCATGAATTCAGTGGTGCAGACAATCATCATCTTTCGGCTACCTTTGTGCCATAATGTTATTAATCACTTTGCTTGTGAGATGTTGGCTGTGCTGAGGCTGACCTGTGTGGACATCTCCTTCAACAAGGTCATGGTGGCCATCTCAGGATTTCTGGGGATCATGCTTCCCTGTTTCCTGGTTCTGTTCTCTTATGGTCGTATAGTTACTGCCATTCTGCATGTTCGCTCTGCCGAAGGACGCTGCAAAGCTTTTGAGACCTGTGCTTCCCACCTCACTGTGGTTTCCATGTGCTTTGGAACAGCCATCTTCACATACTTGAGACCCACTGCTGGTTCCTCAGCAGAGCAAGAGAAGATGGTTGCCCTGTTCTATGCTGTGGTGACACCAATGCTGAATCCCTTAATCTACAGCTTAAGGAACAAGGAGGTAATGAGTGCCCTGAGGAGACTGTTGGGAAAACTTAGTGAAAAAAGGTAAAGATTCAAAAAATTTCTCCTTCCTTCCAGTAGCCCAAATAACAATATTTCAAACAAAGAGGAAATGATTGACATGCCCTTTTCCCTGGATTAACCAATAAGGTGGATCATGGTGAGCACATTTTTGAAGACCAACTTTTCACATTAGTCCAGATTTTCACTATGTATTACTGCCCTACTATACCTATGGTAAAAAAAAAAAAAAAGCCTTCAATTATTAAGCTTGGGCCTGCTGGGTTAGCTGTCCTTCTAGAGCTCACATTCCCCCTTCTCCTTTCTTATTCCTCCTGCATTTGCCCCTAGGAAATGCAGTGTGAACAGTGAAAGTTTCAGAGTGAGGACAGCCATGCTTTACATGTTGACCCACCCCTCACCAGCACTGTGGCTTTGACAGATGTGTTTAATATCTCTGACCTCCAGTTTCCTCAAATATAAGAAGTAATAATATTCAGTATGTGCGATTGTTTTGAATATTATAGATAATCTATGTAGAATACTTGGTAGACTGGTGGTATAGATAGTCAACTATATTTAAAAATAGTTTTTAGGACACCATTATAGGGCCAACCATTATGCAAACTTTTCTCTATATACGATTATTAAAAATGAACTTTTTTTTTTTTTTGGAGAGAGAGAGAGAGTATGTGTGTGAGTGGGGAGGGGCAGAGGGAGAAGGAGAGAGAATCTTAAGCAGGCTCACTCAGGGCTTGATCTCAGGATGCTGAGATCATGGCCTGAGTGGAAATCAAGAGTCGGATACTTAACTGACTGAGTCACCCAGGCTCCTGGAAAGTGAATTTTTTTTCTCTATTCCATGGCTTTAGTAGATCCCTGTACTATGTCTGCTCTAGGGTATCACCTTACCTAGAACCACGACATCTATCTATAGATCTCTGTCTCTCTGCCAGTCTCTGATCTTTCAATATCTCAATCTCCATCTGTTATATATTTTTTGCTCCAAGACAGACGAGACCTTTCTCATAAGTTCCAAGCACATATATCCAGTTGCTTGCTTAATACCTTCACTCATATCACCTGATTTGCATTCTTAACAATAGAATGATTTTACCTGCTTCCTCTATCCTAAGCTACTCCTTTCCTCTTGCTCTAATACACCTTCACTATAGTAGCAAAAGGAACCACATACACTCAGAATAATTCTTGATTCCTTTCTTTTATACCCGTTCTGTCAATAGAATCCATTAGCCTTATCAACAAGATATATCATCAATCTGGTCTTTCTGCACCTCTGCTTTCTACATTTTGTTCTTCATACAACAGTGTACTTAAAACTTTTTTTAACTTTATGTTGTAAAATAAAACACAGAGGCAGAAAAGCACACTACACAAATGTGTAGCTGAGTGAACTATGATAAGACAACCCTTCTTATATAAACCATTTGAGTAAAAAAACAGAGCTGCAAGCTACTGAGGAAGTCCCTCCATGTGTCCCATCCCAAGCACAACACCTTTTCCCCCAAAGTAACTGCTATCCTCACCACTGCAGCAATCACTTTCCTGCATTACTGATGACTTTGTGACCCAAGCAAACATCCCTAGTCGCTGTAGTTTGGTTTTGCCCATTTTTCTTCAACTTGCTATGTCTTTAAGTCTCTTTAATCTGTAATTCTGTCCAACTCTTTCTTTATCCTGCAATTTATTTGAGTGGCCCAGGTCATTTGACCTGCAGAAGGTGCCTTTGCTTAGAAAATATATCTGGTCACATCTTTATCCTGCTTAGGATAAAGTCCAGCTGCACATATGTAGCCGGACATGGTCCAGCTGCTTCTGCAGAGATAATTGGTAAATAATATTCCTTAGTAGATGGAACATTATCACCTGCAGAAGGACCCTGTTATTAATTGTTAAACAATTAATTCTCTGCAGCCACTGTGGAAAACGGTATGGAAGTTCCTCAAAAAATTAAAAATAGTACTACCATACGATCCAGTAATTCTGCTACTGGGCATTTACCCAAAGAATATGAAAACACTAATTTGAAAGTTTATATGCACCCCTATGTTTATTGCAGCTTTATTTATAATAGCCAAACCATGGAAGCAAGTGTCCATCGATAGATGACTGGATAAAGATGTGTATATATACATATACAGCCCTAAAAAAGAGTGGAATCTTGCCATTTGCCACAACATGGATGGATCTGGAGGGCATAATGCTAAATGAAATAAGTCAGTCAGAGAAAGACAAATGCCATATGATTTCACTCATGTGTGGAATTAAAGAAACAAAATGAACAAACAAAGAAAAAAGAGACAAACCAAAAAACAGACTCAACTCTAGAGAAGAAACAGATAGTTACCAGAGGAGAGGTGGGTGGGGGGATGGGTGAAATAGGTGAAGGGGATTAAGAGTCCACTCGTCATGATGAGCACTGAGTAATGTATAGAGTTGTTGAATCACTATATAGTACACTTGGAACTAATATAACCATGTATGTTAATTATATTGCAATTAAAATTTTAAAAAAATTCTCTTTTATCTCAGTCTTTATTACTTCCTTGCTGTGTGGACAACTATTCTAATATGTTAACTTTATTCATGGAGTCCTTTGTTGAACAAAAACCCTTCATTTTTATATGATCCGATTCATCATATTTTTGTTCTATGATCCATGCTTATGAACTTTTTCTAAAAAAAATTCCTGCAATCAGAGTCATAAAATATTTTCCTATTTAATCCAGTTTTCTACTTTTACCTTTCACGGTTATTTCTTTAGTTTATCTGACATTCTTTTCTGCATATATTGTCAAATATGGATCTGGTGGGTGTTCTTCCATGTTGTGGTCCATTTATTAAACAGTCTATCTTTTAGCCATTGATCTGCATTAACTTTTATGTACATTGAGCTTACCCATTTACGGATCTGTTTTTGAACTCTGTTCTTTTCTCTTTGTTCATTTGTTTGCCCTCCCATCATGTAATTCTATTATTCTCTTTTTAAAAGTCATTTTGGCTTGTAATAAGTCTTCATTTGTCATGTGTAGTTTATCAAATAAGATGAGCAAACTCATCTTCTTTTTCAAAGTTATTAAATATATAGTCAAAGTGGCCAGCTAGTCTATTTATATTTATTGACCTATTTTATTTATAGTCAATATAAAATAGTCAGCTATTTATAAAGTGATGTATTCCAAATAAATTTTTGAGTAATTTTATTAAGTTCCCAAAAAGTTCATCTAAAATTTTGATTAGGTTTGCATTGAATATATAGATTCATTTTGGAGCGTTGACATCTTTATAATACATTGTCTCATCTGAAGAATGTCTTTGAGGTTATTCAGATAATCTTTAATGTGCTAAAGTTTTAATATTTTCTCCATATTTGTTTAACAAATATTTGTTAAACATATTCTATGGCAGACACTTTTCCAGGTATTGTGGATACAACAATGAAAAGCAAGCAAAAGTCTCTGCCTTCATGGAGATTACATTCTACTCAAGGGAAATAAACAATAAATATAAGAAACAATGTATATAGTATATTATAGGTATTAATTGCTACAGAGGAAAGTGGGAAAAGAAGAGGAAGAATATTGGAAGGACTAAAAGTTTTGGCAAAGACTCCATAGAAATCATGTATTCTCTCTGCCGAGAAATTCCTAAATACTTTATAATTTATGTTGCTATTATAAATAGAATTTTATTTTTTTCATTGGTTATTGCTGGTGTATAGAAACACTACTGATTTCTGTGAGGTGATCTCATATGTAGTTCTTTCTTATTAAATCTAATTGTTGGAAAAATTTTTTCAGATATATAATATCATCTATAAAAAATGATAGTTTTCCTTATAATCTTTGTATGTCTCAATCTATTTCTTTTCTCATATCGTAGCTCAGGACCTCTAACGTCAGGTCAAACAATAGCTGTGATAGCAGGTATCCTTCTGGTTCCTGATCCAAGGAAAGCATCTACAGATTCTCTGTTAGGTATAATGTTTGTAGTGGATTTAGGGCATTTAACTTTTATTAAATTTAGTTTTTAAGAAAGAAGTGTAATAAAGTGAGAGAGTACCTGCCCTCATATACATCAAAGCAGATTATATGTAAGTACAATTAAAACTGTAGTATTGTTGTAGAAAAATTCATGAGCCAAAATACAATCCCAAAAGAAACTTTTACATATATGACTTTAGTATATCACAGATGTATAATTTCAAGGTAATATAGGAAAATATGTACTACTAAATAAATGATGTTGGGACACATGACTATACTAACAGGACAAAGAAATGTCATCTTTCCTATTAATAAGCCATGAGAAATTCCAAATATCTAAAGGTGGGGAAGTGATTTTACAAATGAGTTTATATTTGCTCCCTCCTAAAAATGTACTAAATTAAATAATGGTAAAAGGATAAGAAAAAAGATAATAAATCCATAAAGCAAAGAGGACAATAAATTTAAAAAATATATTTTATGAGAAATGCCAACAACATTTTGGAAGCTAGAAAGCAACATTTTTTCTCTTCTTTTGTCTTTTTAGGGTCCAGAGCTAACAGGCTCTACTACATTTGCCCTCCCAACTCCAGCACTCACATAGGCAGCGCTCTGCAGGCACATTATTTTGTTTAGAAAGTGGGTCTCAGGGGCACCCAGGTGGCTCAGTTGGTTGAGCTTCTGACTCTTGATTGTAAGATTGGCTCAGGTCATGATCTCAGGGTTCTGGGATGGAGCCCCACGTTGGACTCTGCACTCAGTGGGGAGTCTGCTTGAGGATTCTCTCTCCCTCTGTCCCTCCCCCTGCTTGCTCTCGCTCTATCTCAAATAAGTAAATAAATCTTAAAGAAAAATAAAGAAAGTGGGTCTCAGACCATTGGCTGGGAGAAGATGCTATTGTCAAAGCTCCATTCTCCCCAACTTATTGGGGAGAATGAATCAGAATAAGTTGGGGAGAATGAATCACAAGCCCATTCCTGGGGCAATGCCATGTAGCTGAGCAGAGGGTGAGAGCAGCCTAGTCACACTCACAGGGACAAGGCACACGAGTGGAAATCTCCCTCACTTTTGGAGAAGGGAATACACTGGGCTTCTATAGGTTTCACTACACAGTGTTTAACATCCTCACTCAAGTTTCCCCACACAGGATGGCTGCACTTTTATTAAAGATTCTGAATACTGAAAATCTCTAAGTATAAACCAGGGTATGGAAGATTATCTCCCTTAAAGGAAAAGTGAAAAGTCTAAGAAGTTTACAGGATGGGGTGGTAGAATTCCAAACCTAGAGAGCAGCCCCACCCTAGGCTGCATCTGTCTAGGGACTGGCATAAATAGGTCTCTCTGCCCACACCCAGAGCAGACAGTGAAGCACAAAGCATCCCATTGCCCCCCTGTGTTGCCTGGCTGGGGGCTATTGTTCAAAGGAATGTGGGGATAGGTGAACTGCAGTGAGGAATTTGAGATGTAATCACATTTTCATGCTCATAAAGTGGAATAGAAATTTCCACCATGTAAAGGTGGTGTCACTGAAGACTCAGATGCACCCCATCCCCTTGAGAAATTAAAGTTTGGAGAGCTCCTTCTCATGCTCTGGGGACAAGGAAACAAAACTTGGGAGTTGTAAAGTTGAAATGTAGGTTAGACTGTTTGATGCAGAAGTGACCAGACAGAGGGGGAGGGAAAATAAAATAAATCTAACAAACAAAGCATAATTGGCCCCTTGAGATTTCATCACTAAAGTTAGAGAAAGTTACCTCTTTCTATTGCACTTGCTTCAAATTTCACAACTTGCCCACCTCTGCCATCGCACAGGATGGCTTCTTCCACGCTCCAGAGGTGAGTCAGCCATTGTCAGTCCCTTTTTAACACATATTTAGCAACATGAATTATGAAACCAGGTTCCTGTAATCCGTAGTCCCTCCTGTATTCTTCAAGCCTAAGAGCATGGCAGCTTGACATAGTTGTCCTCTCCTGGAGATTTGTCCAAAGAACATGTGTTCTGGCTATTCGAATTAAGAAGCCAGAATTTTCAGTGATTTAAGGGTCCCCCACCTGTGGTGGCCTGAGCCTGCTAACAAGTTGGCACCAGTCTTCATCTCTGCTTTTCACCCATCGACTCCTGGAAAGAGGGTCCAGGTGCCAGGTCTGTGCTGATGGGCCTTTTCTTTGCTGATGCCAGTAGAAAGATGACTCCCCCAGAGACTAGCTCTTTCCCCTCCACACGAAATTTCTGTTTGGAGAACAAGTCTTTAGAGTAACATCCTTGTCTGAAATGCTTCCCACAACTGCCCATCTGGGGCTTGTCAGAAATCTAATACGGCTTTGCTACGTCTCACTGTCCACACTTGCATGCTGAATAGACTGCTTAACTGATGCATGTTGTTAAAATAGTAATTTTCAAGTTTATTTCCATTTGTTTATTAATTTAATAAAGCATTTTATTATGTTTTTTATTGCTGGATGACTATGTGTATATTCCTCCAGGAAAGGCATAGTTTATGCCATTATCTTTATTTTACAGATATGAAAACTGATGTGCTAGGATTTTAGAGGAATATATGCTTTTCCATAATTCTTCATTCCAGTGGAAGGGGTCTTTCAAAATGAAAATCAAATGTTCAAGCTGCATGAAAATGATCCAAAGATGCAGAGCTGTTGGTAATGATAAATGCAGCTATTCTGCTTGAAATAAAAATTTGTGTGGGTTACTCGCCATGCCTGGTTCTAGCTTTTTTTTTTTTTTAAGATTTTATTTATTTATGTGAGAGAGAGAGCACGCATGAGAGGGGGAAGGGTCAGAGGGAGAAGCAGACTCCCTGCTCAGCAGGGAGCCTGGTGTGGGACATCAGGATCATGACCTGAGCCGAAAGCAGTCGCCCAACCAACTGAGCCACCCAGGCACCTGCCTGGTTCTAGCTTAAAGCTCATTCTCTAAGTAGTCTGGGGCAAGGTAGAGAAAACAGTGTAACATTGGAGCAGGGCTAGATGGGAGGTGAACAGAGGGGAGGGGAGGGGAGGTGAAGGGAAGGGAGGGGAGAGGAGTCCTTACTTGTAGGAGGCAGCCGACCCAGGAGTCCTACCTTCTCCTGCTCAAATCTGTGCCATCCCCCTTCTTTCTTTCCTTTTACTTCACCTTTTCTTTGCCCCGTGTCCCTCTCCTTTCCAAACTATACTAAAAACTCAGAGGAAAGGGATATGGGTTTCTGATCATCTCCGGTGTGCTTTGGCAATGCCGATATGACTCTGGTAAAGTATTTGCTCCTCTTTGCAAAGCAGATTATGATAAAGTGGCTGAAGAACAGAAAGAATTCAATAATGCCTTAGCTAAGTGTCTTTGAGTCTTCTATCTTTTGGCGAGGAATTTGGGGTTTTTCAATAATGTAACCGAGGAAAAATTTGTCCTAAAGAGGTGTGTGTGTGGGGGGGGGGGGAGGGGTGGGTGGTGGGAGGATTGTCCTGAAAGATCTCACTGTTCATATTTTCTGAGAATTCATCAATTTCTCCGGTAAATGTATTTTGAGCAGGATTTCTACCATGATAGAACCAAATTCTAGAAAATTTCACTGCAAAGGACTAAAAATGACACTCTGGGATTGAACACCAAGATAAATAAAATATGGGAAGCTCTGGTATATAAAATATTGGATAATTTTAGCAATGTGTTAATTGATTAAATGTCAAGAAAAGGACATCAATAAATATTTATTTTTTCTTTTCTCCCATTTTCATTGTTCCATTTCTTCTTCATTTGATTTCATTTCAATTTCCTTGGCTTCTTCGCTGTACTCTTTTATTAATTTTGTCTTCCTTTCTGGTTTCTTTTTTCCTTTCTGACCATTAATTCTCTCTCTGACTTTTTTCCCTTTTTCCCTAGATAGCTTGTCAATGACTTTGCTCCTTTACTTATTCTTATTTGTATCTCAGTATCCTCTCCTCTTCCTCTGCTTACCTTTTGCATACCTTTCTCCTTCAGATATTTATTTACTACTTGTTTGTTTAAGTTTGGGCTAGTTTTAATTTTTTTAAAGAAGGTATTTAATGAAAGACATTCAATGAAGATTTTTTAAATTGGGTTATAATTCATATCACACAAAATTAAGCATTTGTAGTGCATAATTCAGTGTCAGTACATCCCAGAGTTGTGATTTTATGTTGTGAAGGTACAACTAAGTAGTTATGAAAGAACTGTGAACAGCTTGGGCATGAGAGCGTGTATTTGTGCGTGGGACCGCAAGGGGGCACTCTGGAAGCATTCCTCTGACTGGAAAGAACTGCACCTCTTCACCTGTATAATGACTTGGGCTTACCTACATGGACACTCAACATTTTACCTTTCTGCCTTGGGTGTGATTACCAAGTGACCTGGAAACGTAGCCCACTTTTTATGTTACTGTGACAGTAACTATTTACACAAACAGAGGGGGGAATATGTTGGCACTATTTATAAGCACTCACCACTAAGGAGAATAGAGTCCAAATTACTTGTGGGATGCAGATCAGAAAGGACAAATCTCCCAACCAGACAAGACTCATCCCCACAGTCCAGGATCCTTTGTCATGACTCATCTTTTCCTTGTTAGGGATAGTCCTTTGGCTAGACAAAATTATACTTAGGTTTAATCATCTTTTGCAAGCTGGTTTTAAAAAATTAGCACATACCTTCATCCATTTCTGATATTAGGTCATTTTTGTGTGCATTATTGTCCATAATCATAGCCCTTCATTTTTCCTAAGGGAGGAAGAAAGGACTCCCTGCCATGGACCCATCTTGTAGTCATCACCATATGAGACACAAAGTAGAAGCATGATCACCTTTCCAAGTCTGTAAAAGAGGCCAGTGAATCATGTTCTGCAAGAAGAAGAGAGTTTCTAAATGAGGGAGATGTGGTTTGTTTCTCCTTGTCCTGTTGGCGAGGACTGAAAGCCAGACTTCAACTTCCCAGGTAAGCGGGAGGCACCTACTCTGTTCCACCAGGACTCAGAGGTGAATGGAATCAAAAGTAGGAACTCAGTCCTCTTGACATGTCTTGATTTTTTTTTTAAGATTTTATTTATTTGTCAGAGAGAGAGAGAGAGAACACAGGCAGGGGGAATGGCAGGCAGAGGGAGAAACAGGTTCCCCGCTGAGGAAGGAGCCCAATGAGGGACTTGATCCCAGGACCCTGGGATCATGACCTGAGCCGAAGGCAGACGCTTAACCGACTGAGCCCCCCAGGCATCCCAGTATGTCTCCTGCTTTTATGTTAGGTGAATCCATAGCCTTTAAGCAGTGACTATCACTGTGCCCCACATGCGTTATGTTGTGCATAGAAGCACTAGGGATGTGCCCCAGGTTATCAGGTAACCCTGTTTACCTGGTCACTCCTCCTCTGTCTAGTCTCTTCATCTCCTTTGATGCCTGCAAATAATAGGCCAAATTTCAGGGTGGTGTTGTCAAGATTATTACATTACTTATTAGATATATAAAGTATTTAGTATAATTTGGTACGGAGTAAGGAATAAATAAAATGTTTGTTTATATCTACTTGATATAGAAACAAGTACAGTTACAGTTTTTAATTCTTCTCATAACATTTTTCCCACCCAGGGAATTTTTGCACTCTGGGTGGGCAAGAGTGTTTCAGGAGCTTGTTTTCTTCCCAACATCTGCCCCCAAAAGAACAGATAAGATTAAGATTTTCTAAAACTGAACTGACTATTCTGCGATTCACAGGGCAGTTGATTTGGGTAAGTCATTTGAAACAATTTTACAAAGAAACAGGATTTACTTTGACTTTAACACATCACTTTTTTTTTAACACACCACTTTTTAAAAATATCAAATATATTTTATTTAAAAAAACAAAATCACTCACATAAATTATATATCACTTAGAGATGACTACGTTACTGAGCAAGCATAACATGGCTGTAATAAAAAATGCCCCCCCTTTTGGATATGTTTTTGGAGACAGGTAGGAAAACACTACTTGTTTTGTTATTGTTTGTTTGATTTGTTAAAGCTGACATTTGAGTCCTGGTTATAGAAGCGCAAAGAGTGTAAATGGATCTACCATGACCCATCACCTTTGCATTTCCACCACCTGTGTGCACATACACACCTTCTGATATAACTTGGAAAAGTGGCTGCATCACAGTTATATTTGAGCCCTCATCAGACAGGACTGAAGAGAGGTTGTCTGGAGTAAGTCTTACATACAATGTGGTACAAATCACTGGCATTGCTTTTAAAGAACAGGTTACAATAGAAATACACCTTGGAAACAATTCATCCCACTTTGGTATATTTCAGGTTTGTTTGTTTGTTTTTAAGATTTTATTTTTATTTATTTGACAGAGATAGACACAGTGAGAGCGGGAACACAGCAGGGGGAGTGGGAGAGGGAGAAGCAGGCTTCCCGCGGAGCAGAGAGCCCGATGTGGGGCTCCATCCCAGGACCCTGAGATCATGACCTGAGCTGAAGGCAGACGCTTAACAACTGAGCCACCTGGGTGCCCTGGTATATTTCAGGTTTTATTAAGTGTGATTTATACAGTTGTTTGGTTTGTTTCATGAAATCCTAACACAAAGCAGTAAGCATGAAATACTTTTTTCAACATCTACCTTTTCAGCAATTCTTGACATATATATGTATATGTATGTATACATGGGTAGAAAGAGATAATTCTCTTCAAAAACTGCAGATTTGTGGATGTCAGAGAGAGACCTGTGTTTTCTAGTGTGATCTCCTTAGCTATTGGTGAATCTCTAAAAAGCATTGGAGCGCTAAAAATACATTTACATAAGGATAGGAAAGCACTATAAACATATCAGTCCGTATTTTTATCAGGGTTTTCATGACTAGGAAATTTTCTAACCAGTATAATGACAATATTTTTTATTCAATGTAAAAGATGACAAAATGAAAAGAAGCTGATGTACATATAGGTATAGTGCAACAGAAATTACAAGCAAGGGAACACAAAAGAATTAAGACTATGCTATTGGTTTCTAGCCATGAGGCTAAACAACCTATTAATTTTCAACATTCTGGAAAAATGTAACTCTTGAACTACCTATGTGTCATGAAGATTTTGAATTCTGTATCTTATTACACAGTGAGGAACTTTCCTTACACTTTAAGAGTTGTGAATCTCTTTGCCAATCTTGTAGCTAAGTATCTTGTTCCAGTTAATTCTGGTGTGAATGACTGGAAGCTTCCAGTGCAAGGTCTTGAATGGGTTTCTGATATTGTTTGATCGTTTGCACTATTTTTTGTGTAACACCCAGTTTCCGAAAGCTCAGTTTTTAATAAATTCCTTGGCATTTTGGATATTATTCAAAACAATACTAAATCCTGAATATTTAATGACTAATGGTCTGAATATTGCTCTTTTCATGACAATGAATTTTAATCTTAAGTCCCACAACCCCTTATGTTAGAAGAAGTATGACCTCTAACAACTATTCTAAGTTTTTAGGCTGAAAGTGGAAGTTTTTGATAAAGGCAGTTATAGTCTGCTGTCCGTCAATAATTATAGCATGAGTATAGCTTAGGCGCCGTTGGAGTAATAATCTTTTTTTTTTTTTTTTTAGTTTTTATTTAAATTTCAGGTAGTTAACATACAGTGTAAAAGTAATACTCTTTTACATAGATCTTTCATGTACCATCACTAAAATCGTCTCTAAGACTTCAGACTCCTATCTGTATACTTCAGTTATGGATCACTTCTTTCTTTCTGTAGGTGAGCAAAAGAAAGAAAAAAACAAAAGAAATTTTGTTTTTGGGTCAAAGAATTACTGCTTATGTCATCATGTTCTATAATTAACACCTGATCTTCTATCCTATCTTCACTGGTGAGGACTGATCAATGTTGTATTGAGAAATGAATGAACTGTTCCTTCCTTGAGAAAGCATCATTGTAAAGTAATAACCTCACATCATTAAACACTTTATGAAACTCCCCTTGAGGGGCACAGGAGATGAATTTTAGCAGCTATGTATACTTTCTCTTCATGCAACACCCAATTCTTGAAGTTGGCTATCTTGGGTTGATCACACCCCGTGCAGCCACTGGTGTGACTGACATGGGTAGAGAGGAGACCTTCTACTTGACCGTCTCAAAATGACAAGTTACAGCAAATACATTCAAAATCATTTATTAATAAAAAAAAAAGAATATTATTTAAAATATCCAGGGTTTCATGGATGCATTCCACTGAGGAGTGGTAAGTAGGGTTGTGTCTGAGATATCTAGAGGGGAAATCCAATAAGCAAAAGGAAGTTAAATAGGACTGGACATCATTCAGGATTCAGAAAAATATCTTTCATGTGAACCAAAAACTTTTTCACCCAAAAGACATGAATTCTCTATAATAACTACTAAATTGAGTAGGATTTAAGTCTAAATACTTCATTAATTTCCTTCCTCCATTTAAGAGCAGATGTTTCAGAAAAGAAATTATGATGTAATAAACTGAATTATAAGAATGTAACTTCTTTACTCCTTGATTTCCAGCTGCACAGCTGGGTCCCATTGTGCTCCTCCTCTATGGATATGTTCAAGCAGGGTTTGGATGATGATTTGGCTAAGATGTTCTAGAAGAACTTTGGTTCAGATGTGTAGGCTCTCTCTATATGGTCTAAAAGTCACCCTTCTAATCCCGAGTTTTCGTGATTTCTCTTTTCAACATCTTTAGAGTTTGGTCCTCAGAAACTCATGGGCCAGGAAAATAAAACCCAGACATGGGTGAGTGAGTTCATTCTGCTGGGGTTGTCCAGTGACCCGGAAACTCAAATCTTCCTCTTTGTCCTGGTCCTGACCATGTACTTGGTGACTCTTGTGGGAAATATCCTCATTCTTCTTCTGATCAGACTGGACAGCAGATTTCATAACCCCATGTACTTCTTCCTTAGTGTTTTATCCTTTGTGGACCTTTGTTATGCAAACAGTTTTGCCCCACAAATGCTGGCCCTCCAGCTCTCAGGCCAGAAGTCCATCCCATTCTATAGCTGTGTGTTCCAGCTCTACATCTCCCTGGCATTGGGTGGGTCTGAGTTCTTCCTGCTGGGAGCCATGGCTTATGACCGCTATGTGGCAGTATGCCATCCGCTGCACTACACGGTCATCATGCATGGAGGACTGTGCCTGGGCCTGACTGCTGGCTGCTTGGCGGCTGGTTTCATGAATTCATTGATGGAAACAATCATTACCTTCCGGCTTCCCCTGTGTCACAATGTTATTAATCACTTTGCCTGTGAGACCCTAGCAGTGCTACGGTTAGCCTGTGTGGACATCTCCTTCAACAAGGTCATGGTGGCCATCTCAGGATTTCTGGTGATCATGCTTCCCTGTTTCCTGGTTCTGTTTTCCTATGGTCATATAGTTACTGCCATTCTGCAAATTCGTTCTGCCCAGGGACGTAGCAAAGCCTTTGGGACTTGTGCTTCCCACCTCACTGTGGTTTGCATGTGCTTTGGGGCTACCATCTTCACCTACCTGGGTCCACGGTCAGGCTCCTCAGTGGAAATGGAGAAAATTGTTGCTCTATTCTATGCTTTGGTGGCACCTATGTTGAATCCCTTGATCTACAGCTTAAGGAATAAGGAAGTTATCGCTGCTTTTCAAAAGGTTCTAGAGAAATTCAGAGATAAAGAGTAAAGACTGTTACTAATGATGATGATAGTAACTTCTTGTTAGCTATCATCAAAACAAAAAGGGAGATTGGCTGAGGGTATACAGGACTCCCTTACTTACACTAAGGAAGACAAACATGGCCTTGCATATGGATAAAGCATCCCTCCACCTGATTAATGAATTTCCTCATGTAGGCCAGTGCAAGATAAGTCACATGTCAGTGATCCATGAGAGGGCCTCTTCTTAGATCATCTTCTCTTAGATATCCAGTGGTATTTAGACTTCATCTGCCTATTTTTAAAATTTTATTAGCATATCAGTGTATAAAGAAATGATCTGCAGCTTTGTCCAGCAGACCTGGTATGGAATGAATGGAGAGATGAATTCCACCAATTAGGTCTGCTTTTACCTGGTGGAGCAGAATGGAGAATGTATTTTCCTCTTTCTATATGACAATGCTCCACTTATTTGTAGAACAACCTTATTTCCTCCGGGATAAACACAAATGGTTTCTTTAACTCTTTCTCAAATGATGGTAGTTGTAGAACTTCCAACACCATTTGTGCTTTAGTCTAGAGTGTGATATCATATTCTGAAATAAATAATATATGATTCTATATTTGTTCACCCCAGTATGTTGGTTCTCATTTTCTTTTTTTTTTTTTTAAGATTTTTATTTATTCATTTGAGACAGAGAGATACAGAGAGAGAAGAGCATGAACAGGGGGAGAGGCAGAGGGAGAGGGAGAACCAGATTCCACGCTGAGCAGGGAGCCTGACGTGGGGCTCCATCCCAGGACCCGGAGATCATGACCTGAGCCAAAGGCAGATGCTTAACCATCTGAGCCACCCAGGTGCCCCTCTTATGCTTTTCAAGGATCAAATTTGTTTGTAATATGCAAAATATCTGTGGCTTCACTATAGTCTCTTTTTTGTTGTAGCAATATATATATAAAACATTAAAATTTGCCAATTTAGCCATTTTAAGGGTACAATTTGGTGACATTAATTACTTTCTCAATGTTGTACAAACATTACCATTATTTTCAAAATTATTCATAACTGTAGTTTTTTATTTAACTAATTTCCCAAGACCTATAAACTGTTCACAAAATCTCCATACCCACGGCATTCTTATTTTGTTAAAGCTTAAATGAAGACACTTGTATTTAGCTCTGCTAATTTTTCTTATTGATTTTCATGCATTACACCAACCCACCAAAAGTATTTTGTTTTTGTTTTTTTATATGATTTTTTTATTATGTTAATCACCATATATTACATCATTAGTTTTTGATGTAGTGTTCCATGATTCATTATTTGTGTATAACACCTAGTGCTCCATGCAGAACGTGCCCTCTTTAATACCCATCACCAGGCTAACCCATCCTCCCACGCCCCACCCCTCTAGAACCCTCAGTTTGTTTTTCAGAGTCCATCGTCTTTCATGGTTCATCTCCCCCTCCGATTTCCCCCCCTTTCATTTTTCCCCTCCTGCTATCTTCTTCTTTTTTTTTTTTTTGACATATACTGTATTATTTGTTTCAGAGGTACAGATCTGTGATTCAACAGTCCTGCGCAATTCACAGTGCTCACCATAGCACATACCCTCCCCAACGTCTATCACCCAGCCACCCCATTCCTCCTACCCCCCACCGCTCCAGCAACCCTCAGTTAGTTTCCTGAGATTAAGAATTCCTCACATCAGTGAGGTCGTATGATACATGTCTTTCTCTGATTGACTTATTTCGCTCAGCATAACACTGTCTAGTTCCATCCACATTGTTGCAAATGGCAAGATTTCATTCCTTTTGATGGCTGCATAATATTCCATTGTATATATATATACCACTTCTTCTTTATCCATTCGTCTCTCGATGGACATCTTGGCTCTTTGCATATTTTGACTATTGTGGACATTGCTGCTATAAACATCAGGGTGCACGTACCCCTTCGGATCCCTACATTTGTATCTTTGGGGTAAATACCTAGTAGTGCAATTGCTGGATCGTATAGTAGCTCTATTTTCAACTTTTTGAAGAACCTCCCTACTGTTTTCCAGAGTGGCTGCACCAGCTTGCATTCTCACCAACAGTGTAGGAGGGTTCCCCTTGCTCCACATCCCCACCAACATCTGTCGTTTCCTGATTTATTAATTTTAGCCATTCTGATTGCTGTGAGGTGATATCTCATTGAGGTTTTGATTTGGATTTCCCTGATGCCGAGCAATGTTGAGCACTTTTTCACATGTCTTTTGGCCATTTTGATTTGCAAAAATGTCTTTTCATGTCTTCTGCCCATTTCTTGATTGGATCATTTGTTCTTTGGGTGTTGAGTTTAAGAAGTTCTTTATAGATTTTGGATACCAGCCCTTTATCTGATATGTCATTTGCAAATATCTTCTCCCATTCTCTTGGTTGTCTTTTGGTTTTGTTGACTGTTTCTTTGGCTGTGCAAAAGCCTTTTATCTTGATGAAGTCCCAATAGTTCATTTTTGCCCTTGCTTCCCTTGCCTTTGGCGATGTTTCTAGGAAGAAGTTGCTGTGGCTGAGGTCAAAGAGGTTGCTGCCTGTGTTCTCCTTTAGGATTTTGATGGACTCCTGTCTCACATTGAGGTCTTTCAACCATTTGGAGTCTATTTGTGTGTGTGGTGTAAGGAAATGGTCCAATTTCATTCTTCTGCATGTGGCTGCCCAATTTTCCCAACAGCATTTGTTGAAGAGACTGTCTTTTTTCCATTGGACATTCTTTCCTGCTTTGCTGAACATTAGTTGACCATAGAGTTGAGGGTCCATTTCTGGGCTCTCGATTCTGTTCCATAGATCTATGTGTCTGTTTTTGTGCCAGTACCATACTATCTGGATGATGACAGCTTTGTAATAGAGCTTGAAGTCCGGAATTGTGACGCCTCCAGCTTTGCTTTTCTTTTTCAACGTTCCTCTGCCTATTCGGGATCTGTTCTGGTTCCATACAAATTTTAGGATTATTTGTTCCATTTCTTTGAAAAAAGTGGTTGGTATTTTGATGGGGATTGCATTGAATGTGTAGATTGCTCTAGGTAGCATTGACATCTTCACAATATTTGTTCTTCCAATCCATGAACATGGAACGTTTTTCCATTTCTTTGTGTCTTTCTCAATTTCTTTCATGAGTATTTTATGGTTTTTCGGAGTACAGATTCTTTGCCTCTTTGGTTAGATTTATTCCTAGGTATCTTATGGTTTTGGGTGCAATTGTAAATGGGACTGACTCCTTAATTTCTCTTTCTTCTGTCGTGTTGTTGGTGTATAGGAATGCCACTGATTTCTGTGCATTGATTTTATATCCTGCCACTTTCCCGAATTCCTGTATGAGTTCTAGCAGTTTTGGGGTGGAGTCTTTTGGGTTTTTCACATAAAGTATCATATCTACAAAGAGTGAGAGTTTGACTTCTTTGCCGATTTGGATGCCCTTGATTTCTTTTTGTTGTCTGATTGCTGTGGCTAGGACTTCTAATACTATGTTGAATAGCAGTGGTGATCGTGGACATCCCTGCTGTGTTCGTGACCTTAGGGGGAAAGCTCTCAGCTTTTCCCCATTGAGAATGATATTCGCTGTGGGTTTTTCATAGATGGCTTTTATGATATTGAGGTATGTACCCTCTATCCCTACACTATGGAGAGTTTTGATCCAGAAAGGAAGCTGTACTTTGTCAAACACTTTTTCTGCATCTATTGAGAGGATCATATGGTTCTTGTTCTTTCTTTTGTTAATGTATTGTATCATGTTGATTGATTTGTGGATGTTGAACCAACCTTGCAGCCCAGGGATAAATCCCAGTTGGTCATGGTGGATAATAGTTTTAATGTACGGTTGGATCCTTTGGCTAGTATTTTGGTGAGAATTTTCGCATCCATGTTCATCAAGGATATTGGTCTGTGATTCTCCTTTTTGATGGGGTCTTTGTCTGGTTTTGGGATCAAGGTAATGGTGGCCTCATAAAACGAGTTTGGAAGTTTTCCTCCCATTTCTATTTTTTGGAACAGTTTCAGGAGAATAGGTATCAATTCTTCCTGAAATGTTTGGTAGAATTCCCCTGGGAAGCCATCTGGCCCTGGGCTTTTGTTGGTTGGGAGATTTTTGATGACTGCTTCACTTTCCTTAGTGGTTATAGGTCTGTTCAGGTTTTCTATTTCTTCCTGGTTCAGTTTTGGTAGTTGGTACATTTCTAGGAATGCATACATTTCTTCCAGATTATCTAATTTGCTGGCATACAGTTGCTCATAATATGTTCTTATAATTATTTGTATTTCTTTGGTGTTGGTTGTGATCTCTCCTCTTTCATTCATGATTTTGTTGATTTGGGTCATTTCTCTTTTCTTTTGGATCAGTCTGGCCAGGGGTTTATCAATCTTGTTAATTCTTTCAAAGAACCAGCTCCTAGTTTCATTGATCTGTTCTACTGTTCTTTGGTCTCTATTTCATTGATTTCTGCTCTGATCTTTATTATTTCTCTTCTCCTGCTGGGTTTAGGCTTTATTTGCTGTTCTTTCTCCAGCTCCTTTAGGTATAGGGTTAGGTTGTATGTTTGAGACCTTTCTTGTTTCTTGAGAAAGGCTTGTATTGCTATATACTTTACTCTTAGGACTGCCTTTGCTGCATCCCTAAGATTTTGGACAGTTGTGTTTTCATTTTCATTGGTTTCCATGAATTTTTTTAATTCTTCTTTAATTTCCTGGTTGACCTCTTCATTCTTTAGTAGGATGCTCTTTAGCTTCCATGTATTTGAGTTCTTTCCGACTTTCCTCTTGTGATTGAGTTCTAGTTTCAAAGTACTGTGGTCTGAAAATATGCAGGGAATGATCCCAGTCTTTTGGTACCGGTTGAGACCTGATTTGGTACCTAGGATGTGATCAATTCTGGAGAATGTTCCATGGGCACTAGAGAAAAATGTGTATTCTGTTGCTTTGGGATGGAATGTTCTGAATGTATCTGTGAAGTCCATTTGGTCCAGTGTGTCATTTAAAGTCTTTATTTCCTTGTTGATCTTTTGCTTAGATGATCTGTCCATTTCAGTGAGGGGGGTGTTAAAGTCTCCCACTATCATTGTATTGTTGTTGTGTTTCTTCACTTTTGTTATTAAATGCCTTATATAATTGGCTGCTCCCATGTTAGGGACATAGATATTTACAATTGTTAGATTTTCTTGTTGGATAGACCCTTTAAGCAGGATATAGTGTCTTTCCTCATCTCTTATTACAGTCTTGGTTTAAAATCTAATTTGTCTGATATAAGGATTGCCACCCCAGCTTTCTTTTGGTGTCCATTAGCATGATAAAGGGTTTTCCATGCCCTCACTTTCAATCTGGGGTTGTCTTTGGGTCTAAAATGAGTCTCTTGCAGACAGCATATCGATGGGTCTTGTTTTTTAATCCAATCTGATAGCCTGTATCTTTTGATTGGGGCATTTAGCCCATTTACATTCAGGGTAACTACTGAAAGATATGAATTTAGTGCCATTGTATTGCCTGTAAGGTGACTGTTACTGTATATTGTCTGTGTTCCTTTCTGGTCTATGTCATTTTAGGCTCTCTCTTTGCTTAGAGGACCCTTTTCAATATTTCTTGGAGGGCTGGTTTTGTGTTTGCAAATTCCTTTAGTTTTTGTTTGTCCTGGAAGCTTTTTATCTCTTCTTTAATTTTCAATGACCGCCTAGCTGGATATAGTATTCTTGGCTGCATATTTTTCTCATTTAGTGCTCTGAAGATATCATGCCAGTCCTTTCTGGCCTGCCAGGTCTCTGTGGATAGGTCTGTTGCCAGTCTAATGTTTCTACCATTGTAGGTTACCTATGTCTTCTCCCGAGCTGCTTTTAGGATTCTCTCTTTGTCTCTGAGACTTGTAAGTTTTCCTATTAGATGTTGGGGTGTTGACCTATTTTTATTGATTTTGAGGGGGGTTCTCTGTGCCTCCTGGAATTTGATGCCTCTTTCCTTCCCCAAATTAGGGAAGTTCTCTGCTATAATTTGCTCCAATATACCTTCTGCCCCCCTCTCTCTTCTTCTTCTGGGATCCCAATTATTCTAATGTTGTTTTGTCTTATGGTATCCCTTATCTCTCAAATTCTGCCCTCGTGTTCCAGTAGTTGTTTATCTCTCTTTTTCTCAGCTTCTTTATTTTCCATCATTTGGTCCTCTATATCACTAATTCTTTCTTCTGCCTCATTTATCCTAGCAGTTAGAGACTCCAATTTTGATTGCACCTCATTAATAGCCTTTTTGATTTCGACTTGGTTAGATTTTAGTTCTTTCATATCTCCAGAAAGGGTTTTTCCATGCTTTTTTCAAGACCAGCTAGTATCTTTAAAATGATCATTCTGAACTCTACTTCTGACATTGTACTAATGTCTGTATTGATTAGGTCCCTGGCAGTCAGTACTGCCTCTTGTTCTTTTTGTTGAGGTGATTTTTTCCATCTTGTCATTTTGTCCAGAGGAGAATAGATGAATGAGAGAACAAAATGCTAACAGGGTAACAACGTCCCCAGAAAATATACACTAAACAAATCAGAAAAGACCTGAAACCGGGGGAAAAGAAAGGGAAAGAAAGAAAAAAGTAAAAGAAAAAGATAAAAAACAGAAACAAAACAAAACAAATAAAGCAGAGTATGATCAAATATGATCAGGCTGGTGCATAGATTGGTGCCACACATTAGATTTTGGGCGTACTTTGGTCTATTAGAAGAACGTGCCTCCCAAAATTTTAAAGAAAGAAAAACTTGTACAAAAATAAGTGTTAATACGATGAAGGGTTGGACTATGACTGTAATGATGAAAATTATAAAAGATTTTATAAAAGGAATTGATAAGATAAGAAGTTGTTTGAAAAAAGAAAGAAGAGGATTTAAAAAAATAAAAGGAGAGAATGTGATCAGTCAGGAGACTAGAACAAAGCCATACAGTAGAGATTTAGGGTATGTTTTGATCTGTTAGAAGAAACTGTATCTCAAAATTTTAAGGAGAGAACAACTTATATATATATATATACCAAAAATAAGGGTAACTACTATGAAGGGATAGAATATGACTCTAAAAATGAAAAATAAAAAATATTTTTTAAAAAAGGGATTGATAAGATGTTGTTTGAAAAAGGGAAAAAGAAAAATTAAAAAAAAAATGAAAGAAAAGACAGTTAAAAAAATTAACTTTGAAAGACTAAAGAATCATGGTAAAAAAGCCATGAATTCTATGTGCAGTATTCCCCTAGCGCTGGAGTTCTCCCGTTCTCATTGATCGGTAAACTTGGTCTTGGCTGGCTGTTCTTGCTGATCTTCTGGGGGAGGGGCCTGTTGCCGTGGTTCCCAAATGTCTTTGCCGGAGGCAGAATTTTCCCGCCTTTGCCAGTCAGGGCTAAGTAATCTGCTCAGGTTTGCTCTCAGGAGCTTTTGTTCCCTGCAAGCTTTCCATACAGCTTTGGAGGACGAGAGTGAAAATGGCGGCCTCCCAATCTCCGCCCGGAGGAGCTGAGAACTCGGGGCCCCGCTCCTCAGTGCGCCCCCAGAGAAAAGCAGTCAGTCACTCCCGTGTCCCCGGTCTCCAGCCGCACTCCGTGCTCACCCGGCCTGTGATCGAGCGTTTCTATCTCTGGCACCCGACCCCGTGTGGAGTCTCCAAACCCAGCAGATCCCTGCAGTGCGCTCCCGCGCCGCTCCTCCCGGGGGAGGAAGGGGAGTCTCCCTGGCTCTGGCGCTTGTTGGGTCCCTGCTGGGGGAGCAGTGGCCCGACTGGGCCGCGGATCACGGTTTATGGCAACCCCGAGCTGAGAGCCCGCGCCTCGGCTCCGTCTCTGCAGCCGGCTTCCCCGCTCCGATACCTGGGAGCTCTGCCGCACTCAGGCACCCCCGGTCTTTCTGTGACCCCGAGGGTCCTGAGACCACACTGTCCCGCGAGGGTTCCACCCCCCACTTAGCCACTGGAGTGACATCCCTCAGCGGAGCCGACTTCTGCAAGTTCCAATTTTGTGCTCCGCTGCTCTGTGACTTGCTAGAAGCGGCCGATGGAGGCCCCAACCCCCACCGTCTATTCTCCTGAATATCGCTTTGGATTCACTTCTCCGCACGTCCTACCTTCCAGTAAGTGGTCGCTTCTCTGTTCAGAGAGTTGTTGCTACTCTCCTCTTCGATCTCCTGTTGAGTTCGTAGGTGTTCAGAATGGTTTGATCCCTATCCAGCTAAATTCCTGGGACCAGACAAAATCCAGGTCTCCTACTCCACCATCTTGCTCCCACCAAGAATATTTTGAATCTTGGTTCTCAAATTCCATTAGTTTGCTTTCTCTTTCTGTTTCATAGACATAATAAACACAAAAATTATAAAAGGAATTACCAAGTACTACATGTCAATTTTATATCATTGTGAACCTGTTTCCACATTGAAAGCCTTTATTGTTTATTTATTTATTTATTTATTTTTTTACTGACATGAAAGCCTTTGTTTTTAATTTGGTTGATACACATTTGACAAAATATTTTAGAACAAAATAATCCACGAACAGGCACAAGGTATTTACAGTAACAACTGTGGAAAACATACAATTGACGTACTCTCAAACAGAGATGTCTACTTACAAAATTTTGTACTGTGAATCTGGAAGACTCTCAGTTCCTACTCATTACCAGGTCTGAACCCCCTAGGTGGCGAGTGAGGCCCAGGAGCAGGAAGTGCAGTGCTGACACATTTGGCAGTCAAGGATCATCTGTTGGTGTGAGCTCACAGGGAAGAGAAGAGACAGACCTGGGGGTGGGGTGGGGTGGCGTGGGGAAGGCGGTGCAGAATGGAAGACTCAGAAGGAAACAACTAAGGACAAGACCTAAGTCACACTCATCTTTCCCAGTTTCCTAGAGAAGGCTGCAAACCTTTTAAAACTTATTCAACATCTATTTAGCAGAAAATCAGCAACCCTGAGACCAATTTTCCATGACGTAAAAGCTAATAAACATGTAGAGCTGCTCAAGATTTATAAATAAACTAACTTTATATGACCAAATAGGAACTTCAAAATACCTTTTATGATCTAAAAATACATTTAAGGAAAGAGAAAAAATTTCCCAAATTTTTCATGCCTAATTCGGAGACCATGAAAAAAAGAACCAAATGCTTATTCTTTGTAACACTACTGAGACAACACAGTACACCATACACAACATCTACTGACCCACCTACACTATTTAACTATGCTTTACACAGTTTCAACAAACAACCTTGTGGATCATATATCCACACCATGTGTAAAAATCAAATGTGCTGCTCCTCCAGGGGCTGTTCAAGAGCTTCCATTAGCTTCTTATTTGCTTCCTCATTATGTTGGCTTTGACAGTGAGTTAAATGTTTCTTAAAGCCTCTTGGGAAATTTGATTCAAAATTACAACGTGGACACTTAAGTAAACTCTGCCCATGGGCTGCTACATGATTTTTAAGGAGAGATTCCAAAAGAAAAGCCTTTCCACAAATTGTACATTTGTAAGGGCTATGAACATTATGCTTATTAACCAAATGATGCAAAACCGCACCTTTTTTCATAGCTCGACAGCAACAAATTTTGCAATAATACTTTCCTTTTCCACGCTTCATATACTTCGCAATCTCTTCCTCAGAGATAAAAGCCTCTTTCTCTTCAGTAAATTGTAACACATTTTTTGACTGCTCTGGACTAGTCATGTCCACTTTGTTCTCTTTACTAAAATCAATAGATTCTACATCAACCTGCTCTTGATCACTGCTTGATTCTTGGCGCTTGCTGTCTATCACATCTAAATCTGCTTTTATATACTCACTGCTACTAAGCTCAGCATCTGAGTTCTCTTGGTTGTCTTTCTTGAGCTTCTTTGAGGAAGGAAATAAAGTGTCTTCTAAGAGTTTCTTAGGTGTAGCTAGTAGTTCTTCCTGAACCAAAATATCACACTTTTGATCATCTATGGCATCTGTCTGTAGTTCATCACCAAGCTCAACTGCCTTCTGAGATTCTGAAAAGATAGCAGATTTGGGAAGTTCAGGGAAAAGGGCATGTTTCTGGGGCTCTGGAAAAAGAGCACATTTTCGTGGTTCAGGAGAAGCTGGAGGGGCTGTTTTGGTGGGCTCAGAAAACAGGGCAGGTTTTCTAGGTTCGGTATCAAGAGAGAGAACAGGCTTCCAGATATCGGAGGCTGCCTTAGGGGACTCAGATGGTCCAGAAGGTTTCCGAGGTTCAATAAAAAAGGAAGACTTCCAGAGATCAGGGGAACCACCACGGGAACTTTTCTGGGACTCGGGAAAATCAAGAGAAGCAGGGGAAGTTTTTCGCTGATCAGGAGAAAGCTTCCAAAGCTCTGGAGACCCTGAAGGTTTTCTGAGCTCTGGAGATCCCGCTGGACTGCGGATCTCTGGGGACAATGGTGGGCCTGGTTTGCGAAGCTCAGGAGACAAGGGAGGGCCTGCTTTACGAAGCTCAGGGGACACTGAGGGAACTGTCTTCCAATGTTCAGGTGACAAGGTGGGAGTTGTCTTTCGGAGTTCTGGTGGGCCAGACTTCCACGACTCAGGAGACGCAGGGGGAGACTTCCAGGAACGAGGTGAGACCGACGATGACTTCCAGGATGCGGGGGACACAGAGGAAGTTGGTTTCCATGGCCCAGGTGAGATCGAAGGAATTGGCTTCCAAGGACCAGGAGACACAGATGGAGCAGGTTTAGCCGGCTTCCAAGGTCCCGATGACGCCGAAGGACTGGATTTCCAAGACCTTGGGGACCCAGGTGGCCCTGGCTTCCAAGAACCTGGTGACACAGCCGGGGCTGGTCTTCTGGGCTCTGGGGAGACAGCAGGGAATGGCTTCCAAGGTTCAGGAGACTCCGATGGGGATGGCTTCCTTGGCTCAGGGGAGATAGTCCGGGCTGGTTTCTGAGACTTTGGAGATGCAGTTGGGGATGGACCCCAAGGTTCAGGGGAAGCCGCCAAAACTGGTGACTCTGGAGATGAGCCTGAAGGTGGCCCCAGTGTTTCTGGGAAATGGGAGTGTTTCTGGGGTTTAGGATTAATAAGAGTGGCCTTTACTGGCTCAGGAGATTATAGGGGCAAGTTTCTGTGGTTCTGGAGAAGGAAGAGGGACTGGTTTCTGAGACTCAGAAACAATAGGGACTGGTTTTGGAAGTTCAGGAGAAGAAATAGAGGCAGATTTTGGAGGCTCAGGAGAAGGAAGAGGAGGTGTCTGTGGCTCAGGAGAAACAACAGGGCCAGGCTTCTGAGGCTCCAGGGAAGTGAGAGGTGTAGGTTTTGGTGATTCTGGAGACAAAATTGGGCCAAGTTTCTGTGTTTCTACAGAAAGGGCAGGTATGGGTTTTGGGAGTTCTGCTGAATTAGAGGGTATTTTCTGGTGATCAGGAAGAGGAGGGCTTTTCCCAGGATCTGTTTCTTTGCTTAGCTGATTTTTTGGTTTCTCATTCCACTTCTCTGGGCCTGCATGTTTGGATGTGATGTGATAGTACACATTAGAGTACATCTTGCTGGTGAAGAAGCACTTATGGCAGTGGAATAGCTTTGCACTTTTCTGGTAAAATATCATTTTACCTAACCCACCAGCATCCATTTCATCACAAAATTCTGGATGGATGGTGCCCATGTGAATTTGCACGTTTTCATAATCCGTGCCTCGGAAACTGCAGTGGTCACACTCCAAACGTGATGACGGTTTACGGAGTTCCTGGAACACTTCCATTTCTCTCTGTCACAACACACACGATTATATTCTGTAAAAACTCTCAACAGTGCAGCTTATCTTCCTAGAAATCTTAAAAAGTATGTCTTCAAAGGGCAGGCAAGTCTACATGGCTTCTGAGTTAACTACAGAAAACAGCCTGTAGTACATGAAGAACAAAGATGAGAGTTGACCGAGGATGGGCCGAGGCGGCGTCCACACACGCGAAGGACGGCGGGAGCCGCGCTCGCGGTCCCCGGCTGCTCCGCGAGGCCCGGCGGCGCGGCAGCCTCCCGAATGGCGGCGCGGCGCAGGCGCGGGCTACGGGCGCGCGAGCGTGCGCGCGGCCGCGGGCCTGAAAGCCTTTATTGAGCAGATTTTTTACATGCTTTTAAATGTACTTGAAAATAGATTATTCAAGCATATTTGAATCATTTTTATCTAGAAGCATATAATAAGACTTTGTGAAATACCTTTTTAACTGTTATATTCTGGTCCTTGCCAGTTTGCATATAAGTGTGCTAAATTTACATAATAACAATTCCTGATGCTCTGAGCTCCATGTGATTATAATCTGGAAGTGGAGTATATTCTTGTACTTCCTATGCCCAGATCTTGTGTAACTTGAAGGTCTTTATATTGCACTAATCTTTGGTTCTCTGGAACCCCTGCAAGGATGGGTGTCAGGTGATGTAAAAAATGACCTCACACATAAAAGCCAATGCCTATGCCTCTGTAAAATTCCTCTAGACTCATCTTTTAGTAACAGATTATCTTCAGCCCCTCAAGAGTATGTTCTTCAAATACAGCTGTAAGACTAATGAATCTAGGCCTCTCTTTTACGCTAGAGCTCTATACATTTATTGAGGGTGGAATAAAGGGAGAGAGGGAAGGAGGGATGAAAAGCCTGGCATGTGGTCAACCATCGCCTAAAATGGTTGAATGTGACATTAGTGTACAGACTAAGTCAACTCTAGTGAAGTTGTTTACCAAGGGAAAATCAAAGACTAAGTCTGGGTATTTGTGTCTGGGCACTGGACATTCCATAGCAGTGAAAAAGTCCCTTCGACATTCTTTGATACTCAGAGACTGGTCTGTCCAGGCTTCCTTGAATACATCTAGTGAGCAGTAGGTGCTGTATTAGTTTGCTAGGGCTGCCATAACAAAATATCACAGCTTGAGTGGCTTAAATAACAGAAATTTATTTTCCCACAGTTTTAGAGGCTGGAAGTCCAAGGTCAAGACATTGACAACATCATTCCCTTGGAGGCCTCTCTCCTTGGCTTGCAGATGGCTGCCTTCTTGCTGTGTCTTCAGATGGTCTTTCCCCCACGTATGCATGTCTGTGTCCTAATCTCCTCTTCTTATAAGAATATCAGTCATATTGCGTTAGGGCCTGCATATATGACCTCATTTTACCTTAATTACATTTTTAAAGCCCTTATCTCCTAATACAGCCATATTCTGCGGTTTTGGGGGTTAGGACTCTAACATACGAATTTTTGTGGGACACAGTTAAGGCCGTAACAAATAGGAACCCCATGTCCTGAACTATCAGCCTATCCGCTCTGGCCGAACCCAAACTAAGCTATACACTGTGTTGTTAAAAAAACAAAAAACTTTTTGTATCAACCTATCAACCTATAGATATAGAAAGCATACATAGTTAGTATGTTCTTATTGAACTTCAACTCGTTCCTGGTGAGCGCTAACAATAGGCTACTAAATGCTCACAAACGGTGCTTGATAGTTAATCCTAGAATTTTGCCATGCTAATATGTGTTTTCAAATTCAATCTCCAGATAATTTTGAAAATTTTAAGTAAAATACTCTATATTTGTTTGTCCTTAACTTCCTGGTACAGATCCTATTCTCTGTGGCTCCTCAGAGATTACAAGAAGGAGCAGGGAAATAACGTATATTAGTCTTCTAGAATCCTGGGATAAAATTCAGAATCTGGATGAATACAATTAATTTAAAATAGCTGGTTTGTTTTTTTGTGCATCATGGGAGGAAATCATTTTCTTTCCTTTATTGTATAAAGGTCACTTCATTTGATGAAAAGATTAGCTTAGTCTTCTGTCTCACCCCTTTAATCTGTGCATTAACATCCGATCTTCTTCTCTAAAGAGAGGCCTGTTTTTTTTTTTCTAGGTCTTTTACTTAAAATATCATGAACTTCTTAAATTCTTCACTTTATTTTTAGCATTTTAAGTCACACCTTGCTTAGTTTTCCTTTTAGTAACTGTAATTACTGAAAACTTCATTTAAATAAAGGAGGAACTGATGTTGTATATGAGAGTCTCACCATATAAAAAAAAGTCTATATCGTTCCAATGTTAGTATATGTGCTGCTGAAGCGAGCACATAAAAAAAAGTCTATAGATGCATTGGTGAAATAACTGAAATTCAAGTGTAATGAAAATTTACTAAGATCTAGAACATAAAGCAAAAGGGTCGCTTAGAAAATAGTTTTTCTATTGCTGTGTAACAAATTACCACAAATTTAGCAGCTGAATGCCACACAAATTTCTGTTTTTGTTGGTTGGAAGTCCAGGAACAGCCTAAACATGCTGTCTGCTCCGGATCACTCTCAGCTCAGGTCAAGGTGTCAGTCAGAGCTATGACCTCATCTGAGATTCAGCATCCATTTCCAGGTTCACTCACTGTTGGAAGAATCCATTTTCTTGCAGCTGTCTGACTGAGGTGCCCATTATCTTGCTTGTTGTTAGCTGGTAAAAGTTTATAATAAGCTCCTAGAGGTCACCTTCATGGCTTTGCTACATGTCTCTGTCCTCACAACCTGGCAGTTTGCTTCTTCAAGAGCTGCAGGAGAATCTCCACTGTTTTGAATCTCTGACTTCGAGGAAAGCCTGGATACCTTTAAAGGGTGCACCTGATCAGGTCAGGCTCACTCAGGATCTCTCTCTTCTGAATAAATAAAATTCAACGGATTAGGGATCTTAATTACATCTTCAAAATCCCCTTCTCCATGTAGTGTAACATTATCACAGGAGTGAAATCCCATCATATTCACAAGTCATATTCATACTCAAGGTGAGAGAACTCTACAGAGCATAGACACCAAGAGGTGGGAATCCCAGGGGCCAAATTAGAATTCTGCCTGTGACAGCTGGAATCAGTCTTTGCAATTTTAGATGACAGAAGGTGATGGAATATCTATTTACAGAATCCTGAGAGTAAATGTTAGTAAAGAAAAAGTCTTTATTAGATCAAGTTACTATTCACTATTTTTAAATAGGCTTTATTGTTTAGAACAGTTTTAGGTTCACAGTAACTATGAGCAGAAGATACAGAGATTCCCTATATCTTCCTTGTCCCCTCGCATGCCTAGCCTGCCTCATTACCAACATCCGCCACCAGAATGGTGCATTTGTTACCACTGATGAACCTATATTGATACATTATTATCCAAAATCCATCGTTGACATTAGGGTCCACTCTTGCTGTTTACATTATGTGGGTTTGGACAAATTTGTGATGACATGTATCCATTATTATAGGATTATACAGAGTAGTTTCACTGATCTAGGAATCCTCTATACTCCATATTTTCATCCCTCTCTCCCCACAAGTCCCTGACAACCATTGTTTTTTTTTTTTTTTTTTTATTGTCTCGATAGTTTTGCCTTTTCCAGAATGTCAGAGTTGGAATCATACGGTATGTAGCCTTTTCAGATAGGCTCCTTTCACTTAGTGATACGCATTTATGTTTTTTCATGGCTTGGTGGCTCATTTCTTTCTGGAACTGAATAATGTTCTGAATATTCTGAATAATAATTTGGAACTGTATAATTGTCTGCATGTACCACAGTTATTTATCCATGCACCTACTTAAGAACATCTTGGTTGCTTTCAGATTTGGGAATTATGAATATGGTTACTATAAACATTTGTGTGCAGGACATTAGTTTTTGACTCCTTTGTGTAAATACCAAGAAGGATGATTGCTGGATTGTATGGTAAGAATATTTACTTTTGTAAGAAACCTCCCAGCTGTCTTCCAAAGTGACCATACCATTTTGCATTCCCACCAGCAGTGTATGAGGATTTCTGTTGCTACACATCCTTGTCAGCATTTGTGGTTGTCAGTGTTCTGGATTTTGGCCATCCTAATCGGTGTATAGTGGTATCTCATTGTTGTTTCAATTTACATGTCCCTGATGATATGTGTTGCAAAGTATCTTTTCATATGCTTATTTTTCATCTGGGTATCTTCCTTGGTGAAGTGTCTGTTAGGGTGTTTTGTCCATTTTTTAATTGACTTCTTTGTTTTCTGATTGTTGAATTTTAAGAGTTCCTTGTACATTTTGGATGATAGTTCTTCATCAGATGTGTCATTTGCAAAAATTTTCTCTCAGTTTGTGACTTGTTCTCTAATTCTCTTGACATCATTCACTTTTAAATAATGACAGAAATACATATTTACGTATGCAAGAACTCAAAATTATTACCCATTCCTCTTGAATTAAGACTCTAGCAATTACAAAAAAATGTGAAAGCAACTTCAGTCAACAAAAGATGACTTAAAATAAAACTGGAGGCATGAAAGTGAAGTTGTGATGAAACAAGCAACAAGTCAAACTTCTAAGTATAAAATTAAGTTTCAAAAGCTGTAATTTCTATGTGTTGAGAGTGAAGAAATAAGGACCAGAGTGGTAAGTACAGAATGAAGCTGCTGCCCCCACAGAGAGTGAGGACTTGGATAGAGCCCAGTATTCTAGAAAGAGATTTTAATTAACTCTAGTTAACCACTTTCCCTTAAGAGAAGTTCCCAAGCAATTCCTTCTTGCCTCACCACCCTGTTCATCTGAGGCTCTGCCGGAAGCCCATGCTTCACAGGTTGTCCATCACCTAGGCTTTTATCCTAATTTGGTCTACATGTCTGACCAGAATATTTCCAATACCACATTCATTCCCAGCTGTTCCCTGAAACTTGTGCTCTGTTATCAGCAAAATACTCTATATTCTGAGTGTCTTTTTTGATTGTGTTCATCTCTTTCTTGTTTGATTTCCAACCTGACTTTTCTTGTGAACTCTGATTCCCCTCTGCTCTCTCAAATACAGAGTCGTTTTCTCCCATTTTTCCTCTAATACTGGGTAGGAAGGCGAAGAGTGTTTCTCTCTCTCGATCCTCTGCCACTTTCAGACCATTGTTCTTTACTTTTGCCAAAATAACTCGAGCTCCTCTGAAGCATGTGCTAACAGACTATAGCACCATCGCCCCGTCTTTTCTTTTTCTTCGTTTACTACGCGGTCTCCTCATTTTACACCGGTTTACCACTAATTCAGTCGTGTGTGCAAACATTTCAGTGAATCACTCAGCATCCTGCCCTCTCAGCTGACTTCCTGTCTTCTGCTAAAGTTTGGTTCCCTAACTCATGTCCAGCCACCCTCTTTTGTGATTGTTTCCTATCCTTTCTATTGTCAATAATTGCACTCCCTCTAACACCTCCGAGCACCCCACTCTCTGACCACTCACCCCTTTCTTTTTTTCTAGTTTACACCATCTAATATAACTCCAATAAATTTTGACCCCACTATGACCCCTATTACATTAAGTCTGTGACATTTTCCTCATCCATTACCAACCACCTCCGCCCAGTTTGTCTTATTATGTCTCTTTCTTGGTGTAAGTTCCAAGCCCACTTGTACGATCATTTCTTACATATACCCCGTGGTCATCTCAAGGACACAGACCTCACAGTTAACTCTCCCCTCCTACATCTGGAAGTGGATTTACCATGAAGCTAAGGAAGTTTAAGCTTCAGGGTTCCTTACTTGCATGGGGTCCTCCAATGTGCGTGGCCATGTGGTTTTTTGTAAAATATGCTTAATCAAGTTTTTCAAAATTAAGAATTTTAACTGAAATTGGTTGAGCTGATGTCACTTTCCATTCTTATTTTCCATCTCTCAAACTTACCCTAGTGGCAGGTACTCAAGCAGCTGTGAGCATTTTGGGGATCCAGCTAAGGGAAACTTGAGTTGGGGTACTATAGTCATTTCCTAAGGCTTCTGTAACAAAGGGCCAAAAACTAGGTAGCTTAAAACTACAGAAATTTATTCTCTTACAGTTCTGGAGTCTAGAAGTTCAAAAGCAAGATCTCAGTGGGACCATGCTCCCTCTGCAGACTCTAGGAAATAAACCTTCCTTATCTCTTCCAGGTTGTGGTAGCCCCAAGTGTTGCCTGGCTGTGTCAGCATTACTCCTTTCTACTTACCTCTGTCGTCGCAAGAGCATCTTTTCCATGTGGCTCTTTGTGTCTTTTCTTCTTCCAATCGGATTTGGGGCTCACTTTAAATTCAGGATGATATCATCTCAAGATCTTTAATTACATCTGCAAAGATCCTAATTTCCAATAAAATCACATTTCAAGATTCTGGGTAGACATGTATTTTTGGGGGGGGTGTACACTAATCAAACCAGTATAGTTATATTTAGTTTGAATTCAATGGGACACATTTTAATGCCATTCATAGTCACTTCAGTGTATAGTTTAGTTAATGCTAGTTACACTGGTTGGCTTTCAGGAGTGGCTTTCAAGAATACTCCTCCTTTCCACTATGCTGACTTACCCAGGGTCATTTGTGGAAACAGGAGTTAGTCTGTGGAAACTTCTTCCAAAACTTATTGCTCACTTGAAAGAGGTTTAACTAATAAGCCAATAAGTGTAAAATAAAATAATTAAGATAATTAATATGAAAAGGTAGAGAGGCAGAAAGGGGAAACAAAAAATGAAACAAAAATAGAAAGCAAATGATCAATAGATTTAAGTGTATGTTTACTCATAATAATATTAAATTAAAATGGTCTAAACACAGTTATTAAAAGACAGAGGACATCATGTAAGATAATATAGGAAGATCCAAGTATGTGCCTTCTAAAATCAATCCATTTTTCGTATGAAATTTCCTTCCCCTCCAAATCTTGAAAATACTGTAATTTTTCCAATCGTTATCAACTTGAAAGAATATACAGATCTCATTTTTAATTGCTGTTCTTTGATTACCAAAGATCAAATTAATTATTTCCTTAAAAAAATAAAATAAAATAAATCAAATTTTTAAAAGATTTTATTTATTTGACAGAGAGACAGTGAGAGAGGAAACACAAGCAGGGGGAGTGGGAGAGGGAGATGCAGGCCTCCCGCCGAGCAGGGAGCCCCATGCAGGGCTCGATCCCAGGACCCTGAGATCATGACCCAAGCTGAAGGCAGTCGCTTAACCAACTGAGCCACCCAGGTGCCCCCAAATCAATCCATTTTTAATATAAAGACATAAATGGATTCAAAGTAAAAAGATGAAAAGTATATACCTTGCAACACTAAAATCAGAAAGCTGGAGTGACCATATTAATATCAAATGAAGTAATCAGAGAATTAAAAATATTACCAGGGGAAAAAGTATGACATTAATAAGAGTATTGATTCATCAAGAGCACATAAATATTCTAATACTCTAAACACAGAGCTACAAATACATAAAAAATAGACAAATCCACCACTATTATTGGAGATGTTAACATCGTTCTTCCAGTATTTGATAGATCAATTAGACAAAAACCGATAAATATACACAGACTTGAATCAACCTGACGTAAGTGATGTGTTTAGGATAGTCCATCCAGAATACAAATGTCAATACATTTAACTAATTGAAATCATGCAGAGTATTTTCTTTAAACATAATGGAATTAAATCAGAAATGAGTAACAGAAAGACCATAAGAGAATCCCCGAATATGTGAAAATTAAACCCCATTTTTCTAAATAACCCATAAGTCAAAGAAATCACAAAAGAAATTAGAAAAATATTTTGAATTGAATAAAAAAATGCAATATATGAGAACTTTGGCAGCTGAAAAAGGGCTTAGAGGAAAATTTTAAGAATTAAATGCTTATGTTAGAAATGTCTCAAATCAATGACTCAAGCTATCACTTTAAGAAACTGGACAGAAAGGATCAAATTAAGCACACAGAATGCAGAAGGAAGAAAACAAAACAAAAAACAATTTAAGAAATTCTCAGAAAAAAAACAGAAAAAAATCAATGGAACTAAACATAGTTTCTTTGAAAAGTTTAATTACATTGAAAAACCTCAAGCCAGATTGATCAAGAAATAAAAAGGAAAAACACAAATAACCATATCAAAAATTAAAGAGGGCATATTTCTACAGACCCATTAGACATTGAAAAAGTATTATGGCAATATTTTTAATAGATTTATATCAATCATTTCAAGAAGATTGTTTCTTAGATGAAATAAATTTCTGGAAAATAAAAAAGCTACCAAAGCCCTCATTAGAAGAAATAGGCAACCTGCAAACTTTCTATCTATGAAAGAAATTGAACATAGAGTTAAAAATTTTTCCACATTGAAAACTTCAGGCCCACTAATAAATTTTATGAAACACATAAGGAGCATATAGTATTAGTGCTATACAAACTCTTTGAGAAAATAGAAAAGAAGGAAACATTCTTTTGGCAAATGCCACTGTGAAGCCAGGATTACCTTCACACCAAGACCAAACCAAGGCACTAAAAGAAAAGAAAGCTACAGAATGATAACCTTCTGAACAGACACACAAATTTCTAATAAAAGATTATCAAAATTCAGTGACTTACAAAACTATAATAGATCATCACCTTGGGGAGTTTAAGCAAGGAATGCAAGTTTGGTTCAACAATCAAAAATAAATCAGTGTCTTTCATTATATTAATAGACTACAGGAGAAACCCAGTTAATCATCTTCATAGAAGCAAAAAACTAGCTAATATAATTACAAATCAATCATAATAAAGGTCTTTAAAAACTAGATATAGATGGGAACTTTTTAAATCTTGATTTTTTTTAAGATTTTATTTATTTATTTGAGAGAGAGAGAATGAGATAGAGAGAGAGAGAGCATGAGAGGGTCAGAGGGAGAAGCAGACTCCCTGCTGAGCAGGGAGCCCGATGTGGGACTCGATCCCGAGACTCCAGGATCATGACCCGAGCCGAAGGCAGTCGCTTAACCGACTGAGCCACCCAGGCGCCCCAAGGGAACTTTTTAAATCTTAATAAAGTTATTCAAATAACTTAACAGCCAAAATCATACTTAATAGTGGAAGACTGAATGATTTCCCCTCAGAGATTGAGAACAAGACCTGGGTGTCCATACTCATCATTTTCCTTCAACTAGAGATACTAGTCAAAGTGGTAGGGCCAGAAAAGAAAAATAGAAGGATGCAAATTAGAAAGAAACAAATAGAATCATTTTTATTCTTAGGCAGCATTTCATCTGCATAGAAAATCCCCAAGAATATACAATATAGGTCCTAGAATTAAAAAGGGAACTTGGCAAGTTTGAAAAATGTAGGCAATATATAAAGTATGTATACTGATATACTTAAGTATAAATTTTTACTTAAGGTAATGATGTTTCAGTAAACATCACTGAAAATAGTGAAGCAGGGAATCCCAAGACTCCATCCTTCTATAAAAATAGCTAATAAGCTATCAAAAACTTTCATAATTGCCTTTTGTAGGACTCGGGGGTCTAGTATAAAAATGGCAATGATGGGAAAGATTATGAAGTTGTTGCATTGTGGTGCCCTGGGGCTGGGACATCCAAATTGCCCACCTATCATCTCCCACCTGTCTGACCATGACTGGTTGCAACCATGAAGGTGATAGCCCACACTCTTGGTGCAGGTTGGTAGCCAGAACCGGTAATATGGACCTTACTTTCAGAGAATTTTGGTTGAATGTTTCACCCTATATGGCAGCTATCTGAAGGATTGACATATAGGCTACCTTTGCTTCGCTGACTCAGAGCATTCTCAGGGCTGGGGTGGCTTCCCAGGTGGCATTTGCCAAAAGTATTTAAAGGTAAAAGAATTGGCTACAGCAGCTTGAGGCTAGGGATAACCGTTGAGATGAGCAATAAGCTGACAGACTGGGGAAGAAGAGGTTGGGAATGGACATACATTGCAGAGCAAGGGCTTTTAAAACCTCAGGTTTATATCAGGGAATTGAGAAGACTACACGCATGCCCAGGACTGAACATATGCTTAGAAAAAGCCTGAAAAGACCCTAAGATTTTACCTCTGGGTGACCTTCAGGCTCTGTATGCAAGGGAATAAAGTTTGAGGCAGAGTTTTACATGGCCTAGGTAAGGGCTGAAGGAGTGCTGCAAACAGAACAGTCCATCAATAGGTGAATAGATAACACGCTGTGAAAATATCCATATATTGGGATATTACTCAATAATATAAAAAATGAACAGCCCCTTACTGTTACAAAATCTGGATATAACACAAGAGATACGAGAAGACTGACAAAAAAAAAAAAGACAGATAGCCAAGGGATCTGGGGACCTGAAGAACAACACAACGGTGAGTTTCTTGGATTTCCTTATTGCTCCCCAACATATCCTAGACAGGAGTCTGCAGAATTCTCCAACCCGGACCTGCCAACAGGTACAAATGAAAAAAGAAGACCTCCAAGAAAAGCCTATATAGCTGAATTCTAGGATAAAATAGTGCCGGCATGTTGTAGAATATACCATTTGTATCAGCTGAACATCTCCAAACTATTTGGGGGACTATTTGTAGGAAATTCAGACCCCAAAACTCTTGTATAAGGGATCATGGTCACAGTAGTTCATAGAACCCGCTCACTGTAGATGTGCATTCCTTGTCTTTGAGGGAAAAGTATGCCCCTGCAGCCCTGTTTAGTCTGCCTAGCACACAGCTCCCACAATAGGTGACCAGAACAGTTAGCTCAACTGTTGTTTGGTGGGCACTCTGTCATTTCTACCACAATATATTTAAAATCCATATTAGAAAATTGTGGATAATACCAAATTATACATTTTAGGGGATGTCGGAGTTTTTATAGAACTTAGAGATAGATTGAGGCCAGTGATTTGAAAGGCATTTTATTAGTTTTATTTGTTACAGTAATTTTGTTTTACACTTCAGTCCTATAAGGAAACTATGTTAAAGAGTGCTATGAGTCTTTTAGTGGAATGTTCTTAAAATTAAAATAATAAAATGTATCATTTCCTTTAAAAAAAAGTAATTACCATAGCCTTGTGTTGCAGACTGAATTGCTTATAGCTGTCAGTATCTCCATTTACCATTTCATGGAGGCACAGTGAATTTGACAACTTTTCTTTATGTGAAAGCTACTTAAGATTTCAGCAGGCTGCAGAGAAGTGATGTTTAGTAAAATAGAGTTTTGTTTCAGAAAGTGAAATATTGGTCAAGGGGTTCCCAAAGGCAGCTGACAAAGTAAGGATGATCACATCATGATAAATGTATTTGGCATACAATTATGGCATAAGCATTTAAAACAAAAACTGTTATTTAAAATTTTACTGAAGAGTGGAGCTCCTGAGTGGCTCAGTTGGTTAAGTGACCGACTCTTGATTTCGGCTCAGGTCATGATCTCAGGGTTGTGAGATCAAGCCCTGTGTTGGGCTCCATGCTCAGCATGGAGTCTGTTTGAGATTCTCTCCCTCTCCTTTAGCCCCTCCCCCCACCCCTCTAAAATAAATAAATAAAATTTAAAAAAATTTTTACTGAAGTGTAGCAATATAAGTCTATTTTGGGTACTAATGTCTCCCTTGAAGCACTGATTGATCATCTTGTTTTAAGTAACGTGAAGATTGAATAATAATTGAAAATCTGCAAAGAGATTTAAAAGTAGTCATTTTTTTTCTTCATGTTTCAACAAAGAATAAATTCAAATCTGGTTCTTTTCAAAGTGTGTGACCGTAAGTGGATATTCCCCCCCCTGTGGAACTACTATTATACACAACAAATAAGACTGCCGCAATAAGCAGATAGAAATTTCTCGTGGTTCCCACAAGAGACCTTTACTGCCATCATCAAGGTACTTTTCTCCTGGGTCTTGGCAGAGATGTAGAGAAAGTCTTGATACCATTTAAAGCCCTCAGAATCCAAAGCTCTTCACAGCTTGGTGAGTCTAAGACCACTGCAGCTTCCACCAGGAAGGCAATGGGCGCTCTGGCCCTGGGGTGCTGGGAGAGACAGCCTGGTGACATATCAGGCACAGATGTGATCCTAGAGCCTGGGACTCACCTCTCAGTTAGTCCTGGCTCTCAGTCTGGAAGCATTTGGGTAATCTGTGCCCATTTACTTGTAGGTTTAGAGAGTGGGTTCCTCACATCTATTCAGTACCTGAATCATTCTTTTGTACTTCTTACTATTTTAGAATCAGTGAAGAATTTCTTTTCACATTCCACCCCAGCAGAGGCTGCTGAGCCAAGGTAAGTGTCTCCTCTCAGAGCATCACTTGCTAACTATGCAGGCAGCTCCCTTTCAGACTCCCATGGCACAGAAATGTTTAAATCCTAAATATTTAACACTATCATTGTGCCCCTCTCTTATACTCACCCCCAATTCCCATCAATGGGTCAGGGTGATACTCCCATCTGTCATACTGTAAGTACAGCCAGGCATGCAGTGAGCAAAGAACACACTCCGCCTGCTGTTTTTGAGGGACATCTCTTGGTGTTGGATCAGAAATAGGCACCCCAGATTCTGACACCAACCCAACCTGCAGATCCTGTCCATACCTCTTGGGGTCCCTATGCAGCTGCCTCCTCCCAGTAATTCGTTTACGAAGGAGATTACAAAACCACTGGACTTTTGGCAGGGACAGAGGTTATGTTTTAATCAAATTTAAATTACTGAAGCCTACAGTTGTACAGAATCCAAACAAAATTCAGGGAAAGTGCATTCACAGCAGGCACAAGAGTGGAGAAGAAGCTAAAATTTTTATTCTAAATCAGTGGTAAAAATCTGCTATGAGGGATCGCTCTCATGGAGTAGGAACTATTATGAGTAAAAGGTCACAAATTTATGGTGAAATAATACATTGACAATAAATAGGGCCAGCTCAACTTACTAGTATCCATAATTAGTGCCTATATACTCTTCCTTTAGTTGAGAAATAGGACAATCTTTTTTCTTCTTTTTTGGGAACTTGTGGGGAGTCAAGCTTCCTCTAGGAATGCAGTTACTTGTGTAATTTGTGAACAGGTATGTCTAAAGGTTAACTTTGTTTCTTTAACAAACATTGTAAGTAGGGTGACTGCTCTCTGTGTATCTTCAAGTGTCTGCTATGAGGGTGTCTTCCAACTAGTCTCTTGATGTCTGGTTTACTAGCTCTGTCCCATGCAAATCCCTCTCCCTGCATCAAAAGCCAGGGTGAAGTATGAGGATGTTATCAGCTACTGAAAACATTCAGCAACTATTTTTTGTTTAGACTACAGGACAATTTTTAAATGCCTTAGTATTTCACATGGAGGGCTCCATCATCTCGCCTTTGACACTATTTCTCTCTGTCTCTGTTTCTCTCTCTCTCTCTCCATCCCTTTTCTACTCATTCATTCTCTCATAATTTTCCCACGCATGCAGCAAATAGGTCTTAATTAGCTGCTTCCCTGAAAATGTCAGGCTGTTTCATACTCCTGTGTCTTTGTTCGCTCTGTTTCACCTGCCTAAAATGTCTCATCCTCTCACGTATTTATTTTTCAAGTCTTAGTCCAATGATTGCCTCTTCTCTGATACAGTTACTAAGCATTTCTACATGTTTATTTCTGGTTTTGTGTGTGTGTGTGTCACTGAATATGTAATATTATTATTTTTTAAAAATTTGGGTTCATGTCTAATAACTGGTGTCTATAATGAAATCTCAGTAGAACTAGAGGATATTTTCTAAAATATCCAGACACTTTAAATATAACAAGGTGATGATGAGCCTCAAATCTGTATGTCAGCCTAGGGGGTCAGGCCATGCCTTTCCTCTCAGACAGCTCTCAGTTTGGCTGTCAGGATGATCTCATCACTCTCTAACTTGGAAATGTTTCTTACTCTGTCTAAACCAGTGTTTTCTGGGGAATTAGAATAACAATACCTCATTAGTATTGTTTTGTGGATTAAATGGGATATTGTATGAAAAGTATTTAGAACTGAGCAAACTTCTCAGCAGCTAGTAAGTGCTCAATAAATTATTATTAGAGAATATTCTGGACTGATTGCTTAAGCTTCACATTAAAACGAATCAAAACACAACCCTACCTCACTGCCATTTCTTCAACTCTGAGGAAAATGCCTGTAAGCATCCCAAGTTTTCCCCATCTTAGTAAATGGTGTCCCTTCCATGTCACCAGCTGTATATCTGAGAGTCCTCCTATATTTCTCTCTTTCCCTTGTCTTCTGTTTTCAACCCATCAATTACCATTAAAGATTCTTCTAAGATGCATCTGAAATCTGCTTACCTCTTTGAAACCACTGTTTTCATGGCTACCACCACCTTCTCTGAATAGCCTGCTACCAGGCTCCCCACCACTCTTGCTTCCAGAGGCTTGTGCACTGACAGAGTTATCTTTGCACTCATAAATCATAAACCATACTCTGTCCCTACCGGGCTTTAGTCCTTCTCATACTTCTCATTGTATTGAGATCGCCATTCAGAGCCCTTATTATGACCTCCAGGGCTGCCTACTTTTCCCATCTCTTGTGTCTCTTACCTCACAGACCACAGCACATGGTGGTGGCCCCATTTCAGGCAGTGCTGTCCCTCCTCAGCAAGTCAAAGGACTGGGGCCCTGGAACCCTTCTCTGCCCGGGTCACCTCCTCAGAGGTCCAAGTGAACTTCCCTGATTACATTCGTATCACTTTCTGTTCTGTAATCTTCCTAGAAAATGTCTCAAGTTTTATTATGCATTTCTTTTTGTTTGCTTATTTTAAAGACTCTCCTCCCAGAGACTCCCAGCCCCACCTGTGAGGACTTGCAGCTCCCTGAGAGCAAAGCCCGTGTTTGTGTTATCTCCACTCTGCTTGGCTCACAGCACCTCCTCTCCTCCCTCCTGTTAGCCCAGGTTCCCTTCCTCTAATAATAAGGGGTCAGAGCCCCTTTCACACTTGCTGTCATTTACAGTTCATATAAACTTTCATTCACATTTTTTAATTTGGGTTTTGATCCACGGCGACATAAGCTGAGGGAATATTAATATTCACGTTACAGAAGAGAAAATTGGGTTTCAGAGAGGATAAGAGGTCAAGGTCATATAGCACACCAGGGTAGACCTGGCACTTGACTGAGGTCCAGGTCTTTAACACAGAAAGCCTAACTCTCCTGATTTCAGCGCTCACGTACCTCACGTGATTGTCATCATTAGCTCGTGACAGCTGCACTCCATCTCCATGATGGTGGAGGGCAAGCATGTAATGGTATGTGAGGGGTAAGTGAGTCATAAGGCAGAACTTCCAAAGCACTGTGTAGACATGGGCCAGGAGCGCTATGCATATCCTTTGGAACTGGCAGTGGTAACATAGAACATGGAGACTGGATATTGTTTAATTTGGGGGTGGTTTTGAAGGCAGTGTAGAATAGAGCATGGGCTTTGGACGAAGACTTCAAGGTGATTCCTGCCTTGTTACCAGTGGGAAGTTGGTAAGTTGCTTAATGTCTTTCCGAGACTCAGTTTCCTTATCACTAAAATGGGTATAATAACATGTAAAGAAGCTATGTAAGAATTAAATTACATTAGTGCCTACTGTACCCAGTGTATGATCTAGCCTATAATATGTTATGAATAAATGATATGTTACTATTATTGCTAGTCAGAGAAGGCAGAGGATGGAAGAATCTAACTGGACCATGGACTCTGACCAAGTGATTTTTCCCCCCAGGAGAGCTAAGTCCTGTATCTCCAAAATGGAAGTGGAGAACCAGACCCAGGTCACCAAGTTCATTCTGGTGGGGTTCCCTGGGAACTGGGGCATGCGGGTAGCAGTGTTCCTGATGTTCCTCAGGGCCTATATCCTGACAGTGGCCGAAAATGTGGTCATTATCCTGCTGGTGCAGCAAAACCGGCCACTGCACAAACCTATGTACTTCTTCCTGGCCAACCTGTCTTTTTTGGAGACCTGGTACATCTCTGTGACTGTGCCTAAGTTGCTATTTAGTTTCTCGTCTATGAGCAACAGTATCTCCTTCACTCACTGCATGATACAACTTTACTTCTTCATTGCCCTCATGTGCACAGAATGTGTGCTCCTCGTTGCCATGGCCTATGACCGTTATGTGGCCATCTGCCGTCCACTCCACTACCCCACCATTATGAGCCACGGGCTTTGCTTCCACTTGTCTCTTGGCTCCTGGGCCATTGGCTTTGGCATCTCCTTGGGTAAGATTTACTTTATCTCTCGCCTCAGCTTCTGTGGCCCCAATGTCATCAATCACTTCTTCTGTGACATCTCCCCAGTACTTAACCTCTCCTGCACAGACATGTCTGTAGCTGAGCTGGTGGACTTCATCCTGGCGCTGGTCATCTTTCTCTTGCCCCTCTCTATCACTGTCCTATCCTGTGGATGCATCCTGGCCACCGTTCTGCACATGCCCACCGGAAAGCAGAAAGCATTCTCTACGTGTGCCTCCCACCTTGTGGTGGTCACCATCTTTTATTCAGCCACGATTTTCATGTATGCCAGACTCCGAGCCATCCATGCCTTCAGTATGAACAAAGTGATTTCCATCTTCCATGCTATTGTCACCCCTGCTCTCAGCCCTTTCATTTATTGCCTAAGGAACAGAGAGGTCAAAGAGGCTCTGAAGAAACTGGCCTATTGCCAAGCTGTCCAATCGGACTAGTCACTTACAAATTATTAGAAAGAAATTATTTGATTTGGTGCCTGCTCTTCCCTCCTCGGTCCTTCTCCTTTAATGCCTGAGCTCATAGTACTCATGTTGATATGATATCACCACATCCACATCAACCACAGGCTCTTGGCTGCATTGTGAGGTGTGCATCAGCACACATGGTCTGTGGTCTAAGGGCAGATCCCTTGTAGAGAGAATTCTCTTTGGCTGAGACCTAAAATGGGGTTTCTGACACCGTGAGTAAATCCCTAATGGATCAAAGTGGGTGAGCAGGTTGGTAGTATCTGAATTAGCTGTTTTGGGATGTAGCAAGCCTTAAGCGTTGTGGGCCAACAGATTTGAGATGGCTTCCTGACTGAGACAGAGGTAGCAGCGCCCTCAAGAATCCCATCCTGGATGTTGTGCTGGCCATCAGTCTTGGTGGCAGAGACCAGAGACCGCTCCTCTAGTCCCCCAACACTTTTTGTCAGTAGCCGTTTCCCTGCATTACACACATTTCTGCTGCAGGTAGCTAGAGTGGTTCCTGTAATCTGTACATGAACTATATACTCAAAACGATTGTAATTTGTCTTCTGACATAACTTACACTGTTGCTTTGTCCTGAATTTCACATTTCCCTTCTAGATGTTATAATATGTTTGTTTGTATCCTCTAGTGGATGAGCAGAAAATAAATGATAAATAAATAAATATCAGCAAATATGTTATTTGCTCAAGGAAACTTTGCCCTCATTAATCACCTTTTCTTTTGACCTCAATGTTCTCCTTCCTCTTTAATCTACTTTTACTCCCCCTGGCCTTCATCTCTCAGCACATCATCTCAAATACAAGCAACTAGTCCAAGTTTAGGACTTGACAGATTTTCATCCTATGCCACAGTGACTCTCAGCTCCCCTACTTGTTTATCTGACACCCTACCTATGAACACTAGACTTGCTGATCAAACGTGCCACACCCACAGAAGGTATAGGTGTGCCCACTCCTGGTTCACAGTTTTGTCAACGGCAAAGGGAGCCATACTTTAAGCTGTATTCAATACAACATGCCAATGTCAGCAAGAATTTAAATCTTCCATTAGAACAGTTGAAAATAGAATGGCTTTTAGCATTTTCAACATCTTTTACCTAAAAACAAATAACATTTTCAAAAATGTTTTCTTTTCTTTTTTTTTTTTTTTTTTGAAGTAAGAGGCATTAGGAAGGATTCTTTGTGACATTTTACAAACTTGTGGAACAGAAGCTCAGGAAGTAAATACGTACAATCACAGAAAATCACAGACAGTGGGAAGCAGAGGTCAAGCCCAGGTTTCCTGGCTCTGAGCCCTGGGTCTGTCCTTAGCTCAGGGGATCTTTCTAGAGAGAAAACATGCTTCTCCAGCAGACTTAAGTGTGTAGGGGTTTGGTTAGAATCATCAATTGCTATACCTGGGGAAACTTAATAAAATAAAAATGGACAAATGTGAAATATATTCCTTAGGAAAGCAAAGAAACAAAGATAAAATGCAAGCCTACCTTACTTTAGAGAAGAAACATACAAAAGACAATGACTCTCATAATGGAAATGATTTAATGTTTGCTCCTGGAGCATATTTTCGTTTGTTGATGCAGTAAAGAAGTGATTATACATATATTTCCACTTAAAACCAAACATATAAGGGAAAGTGATTATTTTCTGAGCTAATACAGATAAACCAGTCACAATGTTGCAGTGTAATAGGGCTATGAAATGCATGCGCTAAAAACAGGAAGTAGTGAATGGGGGATAAAAATTACCAACTGGCTGCTTGACCATCTGAGTTCTAGTTCTGGATACATCTTTGTCATGTGACGTGGGACAAACCATCTAAAGTCTCTGAAACACTGACTCTTCATATGTAAAACAGAAATGATGCCTGCTTTGCATCCCTTCCACAATGGTTATGAGGATAAACTGACATGATTCCAAAGACTTTAGTTGTTCAAGATCTGGGCCAGTGTAAGATCTAGGCAGGCCAAAACTCGGTTACAGTTTATTGGGGGAAACAAGCTGCAAAGTGTCTGTAGATCTCCAAAACCATCCTATACTGACTGAGCTCCACATCCCACAGTCTGGGAGACTCCAAATATAAGGGCTGTTTGTTTCTTTATTATTTCTCCTAAGTGTCTGGGTGAGAGAGAGTGTAGAAGTAGGATTTCTTTACAAATTCCATTCAATTGTGTTTCAAAGAGCAGATGGGAATCAGATCTGTAATCTTGACCTTGTGAGAGGAACACCTAAATGCATAAGCTAAGCAAATTAGAGGGTACAGATCAGACCAACGTAGGAATCAGCCTCAACAGAGGGAAGATGATGTATAGCAGTGTAATGGATAAATGCACCCAAAAGAGCATTATTTATAAAGTGAGCCACATAAAGCAAGGCAGACATTTTGAACAAGACTGCATGGGGGTAGGTAACCACCTTGCAGACTCTGGTGGTCAGTTTTAGCAGTTTGTTTGGAGACCAAGCCTCAGGATTCATTTTTGACCAACCAACTCATAATGGAGTTCATCAAATCAATGAAAATGTATTTTTATAACAAAATATAAAAACTTGTATTTAGAAACAGATGGCAGACAATGTAATTATACATACAGAATCCATACATAGTATATGTAATGTAGTGGGTTAAATGGCAGCTCCCAGAAAGATTTGTCCCAACTTCAAGCTGGAATTTTTGATTATGAACTTTTTTGGAAAAGGGGCCTTGGAAATGTAATTAAGTTAAGGATCTCGGGGTGTCTGGGTGGCTCATGTTAAGCATCTGCCTTCAGCTCAGGTCATGATCCCAGGGTCCTGGGATCAAGCCCCACATTGGGCTCCCTGCTGAGCTCCCTCTGCCTGCCTCTCACCCTGCTTATGTTCTCTCTCTCTATGTCAAATAAATAAATAAAATCTTTTAAAGTTAAGGATCTCAAAGTGAGGCCATCTTTGATTATCTGTATGGGCCCTAAATCCAATGACCAGTGTGTTGTAAGACAGAGAAGGGGAGAAAGCAGAGGTGAAGGCCATGCGAAGATGGATGTAGCATGGACTTGAGCATCCACAAGCCAAGGGATGCTTGCAGCCACCAGAAACTGGCAGAGCAAGGACTGATTCTCCCCTTGGGCTTTCAAAGGAAAAGTGGCCCTACTGACACCTTGATTTTGAACTTCTGGCCTCCAGAATGGTAAGAAAATAAATTTGTTGTTTTAAGCCACCGAGTTTGTTGTAATTTGTTATGGCAGCCCTAGGGGAGCAGTGCTCATACCAATTCTGGTGGCAGTAAGCCCAATGGTGCATGGGGGGAGAAAGGGAAGAGTAATGACAAGTGCTGGTGGAGATTTTAAGCTTTAAATCCAATGGTTACAAAAGCCCTCACTGAGAAAGGAAAGTCTGAGCAAATAGAATGTTGCCAAACGTTTTACTAACAATTTACAACAGACAAAGGTACAGAGTTTAGAGCCCCATGCAGTTAGAGGTCTTGCAGACATCGATGGGATGTTAGAATTTTGCAGCCTAGTTAGAGAAATTGAATCAAAGAAGGTAGAATTAATGAGATTTAGGATGCAGAGGAGAAAGTCGATGGTCAAATACTCATCAAATGAAAGTTTAAGAGTCCTGCAGTGTTTGAGAGAACTGAGGCATCTACTACCTCTTAGCACCTGGGTGGCTAATTGAGTTAAACGTCTGACTCTTGATTTTGGCTCAGGTCATGATCTCAGGGTCTTGGAATTGAGCCCCAAGTCAGGATCTGCACTCAGCAGGGAATCCGTTGAGGATTCTCTTGCTCTTTCCCTCTAAAATAAATGAGTGGTAAATATATACAGAGTGATGTTGCTCTTTTACTTTTGTTCACTGCTAGATTCTTCCGAGGTCCAGAAGTATCGATGGATTGAGCCAATTATGACCCCATAAGTCTATACACAAGGAAGTGTTACACTGAGCTATGAAATTTAGGGCATTTAAGATTTCTGCTGTATGGCAGAGTGTGCACAAAGGTTGGCTCTGGTTTTTCTGATATTAAAAATTTTGAAGCCTCCAACAGCAATGCAAAGCTTCTGGATCAAGGCAACTTCATCAACCTCACCTTTTGCTGGGGAAGTTGTCATGGTAACGGTAGGGCTCAGAAGCAAGAGCAGGCTGATGCAGCTATGACAACTCTACACAGACCATATCAACACTTGGAGCATTTCCCTTTTGATTCATGGTTAGCCTGGGACATTGAAAGATTCCATGCGTGCTGAGACCATGTGGTCAATGATAATTTAATAAGCAAAGAATCTGGAGGTCTAGACACAAAATTTAAGAATTATTTGTTTAGGAGTGTATGGATTACAAGTGTTTGTCTTTTTCCCTCCTCGCCTGGTCTTCCTTCTCCTTTTTCACTTACCTCATATTTTCTACTTTTTTTTTCTGCATAAAAATGCTGTATTGCTAGTTTCTAAGATAAAATAATTCCTCCAAATTAAAATGCTGCTGTGCTCCCGTCATACTCCTCTTTGAAACAGTGTTTCGCTCCACCTTCTGCGAAGACGTGGTCCTTAGCTTGGTCAGAGGCTCTTGTGCTCCTGCTTCTGCATCCAGACGCAGCACCTGCTTCTCCAGCCTCTTTGCTGGGTTCTCCCCCCTGCACTTGATGTTCTCAAACTTCTGTAGTTTCCTCAATACAGATGCTGTTTCAGGCACCCCATCTTTGCTCCAGCAATCTCCTGGGCTTACAACATCTTCTTTCTCCAGTTTTAAGATTAGTGTTTGTTTGTTTGTTTGTTTGTTTTCCCTTTCTTCTGATTCAGCTTAGACATCACCTCCTCCAGGAAAATACTAACTAGTGACTTCCTTTCCTGTTTGAGTCACAATCAGTATTCTCTTCTCTGAGCTCAAAGGAGGAGGAATTGTGTCTTATTCATCTCTGTGTCCCTAGAGTCTACCACTGCACCTGGGATGTAGTTGGTGCTTCTGAGAAAAATGAAAGGAAATAAGAAGTTTCCCAGGACGATGCATGGTATTTCTTTCCAACTATTCTAAATGTTTTGAAAAGGTTCCTTAAGGATCCCAAAGGTCGGGGCACCTGGGTGGCTCATTCGGTTGAGCATCTGACTCTTGGTTTTGGCTCAGGTCATGATCTCATGGGTGGTAGGATACAGCCCCATGATGGGCTCCATGCTCAGCAGGGAGTCGGCTTGAGATTCTCTCCCTCTGCCCTTCCCCCAACTTGCTCTCTCTCTCTGTCAAAAATAAATAAATCTTAAAAAAAAAAAACAATTCCAAAGATCTACACATTCTGTAGCTATTATTAACAGTCTCATCAAAGACCAAGCTATGAGTTATTTGCATTAGATGGTGCTGCAGTCATAACATTTATTCACTAGATCTCGGAGCTTTTTAAATCCTCAGCAAACATGTACCATGCTACTAGAACAGAAATTGGGAACTGCCGCCGTTGCTGAGCAGAAACTGGGTTTACTGACAGAGAAGCTGTAGTGTCTGCTTCTAAAACTCAAGATGTTCAAATTAATCCTTTTCAAGTTCCTTCATAACCCACAGGAGCAAAACTGACTCCAGTTTTCTCCAGTTGTTATCCAGTTATTACCTTTGTTCTCATTGTGTTCCCTGCTTGATATGCTTCATCACCATGGCCACCATTCACCTTTAAGCTGTTGTAACCCCTCACGTGAATGTGCTGGCATATCCCTTCTCCCTTTTCCATCCTCCTATTCTCACCAAATAGCCACACCTCAAGCAGAAGTATTTTTTTAGATTGCTTTATCAAGGAATCATTAACATGTAAAGAGCTGTACATCATTAATGTACACAACTTGATGAGTTGGGGATAAATATACACCTGAAAGTATACCACCATCGTGGCCATAGACATGTCCATCACCTCCTAAAATTTCCTCGCACCCACCCTGTTTATTACTGCTGTTATTATTAATTATTGTTATTTTTGTAAAAATATAAGAGCATTTAACATAAGGTCTATCCCCTCAAAAACTAAGTATACAATGCAGTCTTGTTAGCTATGGGTACTGTGCTGCATACTAGATGTCCAGAATTTATTTTTGTTGCCTAACTGAAACTTTGTACCCTTTGGCTATCACTTCCCATGTCCCCTGTCAGTCACCACTCTACTTTCTGCTTCTGTGAATTTATCTATTTTAGAGTCCATATACAGGTGAGATCATGCAGTGATCTCACCTGTGAGCACATGTTACTTTTAAAACACAGCTCTGATCATGAAACTGTGGAAAAGGCTTCAATTTTGTTTCATTATCTGCTGAATGAAGGTCACAGACCTTACTTTGAAATTCAATATCCTCCACTATCTGCTTCAGCATGCTTTTTGTGTTATGTGACACAACAAATCGAAACCATAACCTAAAATTAATCTAAAGTACCCCATTTCCCTTGAAGACTATTGCTGATTTCTGTAGCTGAAAGTAGTATCTGCACCCTCTGAATGTTCGCATTTTTTTACTTTTATTATAGTTTTTAAAAAAAATTTTTAATGTCATTTTCCTTTATAAGAGCATCCACACATGGTTTGTCTTTGACCACAAACAACTCTCACACTGCCCTCAGTAAATATTTGCTTAATAAGGAATTTGGGGGTGATTTAATAACCACTACTTCAAATAATATTTCCTTGGGGATATGTGTTAAGCTGCTTATGGTTTTAAAAGTGGGAAAAAATCTGATTTTCTATAATTTATTTCACAAACTGTAACTATTATACTTAATAGGCTACCTGTTCTGATTATTCATTTCTCCAACTCAATTTAAAAAATGGTCAGTTTTTTTCCAGCAGTGTATGTTTGGTATTGGTACCATCTAGTGGGAAGTACGAATAATGCTCCACAATTAATTTGGCTTTGGAGAGCTAGTTCTGAGCCCAGCATGAAGATCATCTGGTCCAATGCTCTTCATTATACAAATGATAAACTGAGATTTTGAAGATTTAAGCAGTTTCTCACAGTCTGCATATGGCTGAACATCTATTATGTGAAATGAACTTACATGGGATACTAAGAATCATAAAGCATGCTTCCTACCTCACATAATTAACCACCAACACAGCGACATAAAACAATAATCTGTAAAAAGTGGAAGTAAAAATATTTGAATTATTCAATACGAGTGAAAACTGCTTGGTAAAATACACAGACAAAAGTCCCTGTAAGAAAAATGTGCTAAGAGCACAGTGCATTAAACAATAAAGTTTCTAGAAGAGGTGGGGTTTGTGCTGAATCCTGAAAGTTGTGTACTCAAGGATTTGGACAGTGAGGGGAGCAAGGAAGGAGCATTTAGTGCAATGGAAGGGATAGAACAAAGACATATTTAGGGGACACTGAGCATGAGAATAGAGGAGGTAATAACAGAGCATTAACTGCTTTAAGTGACATGGAGGCTGGTGCAAATAAGATATAAAGAAATGCTTTGAATCAATTTGGTGTGAGAAGGCAAACAATAAACTGATAACTTGAATCACTAGATTGAGTCAATCTTGTGAATGTACTCAAAGGCAAAATCATGGAGTTGGAATTTAAATTCTTTTAAGTAACAGTGGTTAGATCAAAAAATTATATATAAAGAATAAATTAAATGGGCGCCTAGGTAGCTCAGTTGATTGAGTGTCTGACTCTGGATCTCAGCTCAGACCTTGATCTCAGGGCTGTGAGTTCAAGCCCCACACTGGGCTCCATGCTGAATGGAGCCTACTTAAAAAAAAAAAAAGAATAAATTAAAAAGAAATATCCTAATGTTATATGAAATAGCACTTGTAGCTTAGTATGAGATTCACTACAGTATAATACATTGATTCAAAGATGTATTTCAAATAACCCAAGGGAAGGTAAAAATGGTGTGCTTTAGAAAATTGTTAGATGGGGGCGCCTGGGTGGCTCAGTCATTAAGCGTCTGCCTTCGGCTCCGGTCGTGGTCCCAGGGTCCTGGGATCGAGCCTTACATCGGGTTCCCTGCCCCGCGGGGAAGCCTGCTTCTCCCTCTCCCACTCCCCCTGCTTGTGTTCCCTCTCTCGCTGTGTCTCTCTCTGTCAAATAAATAAATAAAATCTTTAAAAAAAAAGAGAGAGAAAATTGTTAGATGATTCACAAAGTAGCCCTGATGACAGATGCTGATGTTAAAGACACCGGTGGAGAGTTGTAATAAAATCGGGCATGAATGTGACAACATGGATGGATCTAGAGGGTATCATCCTAAGTGAAACACATCAGACTGAGAATGACAAATACCATATGACTTCACTCATATGTGGGGTGTAAAGACAAATGAACAAATAAATAAGCAAAAAGCAGAATCAGACCTTTAAATGCAGAGAACAAACTGATAGTTGCCAAAGAGCAAGGAGGTGGGGGATGGGTAAAATTGGTGAAGGGGAGTGGGAGGTACAAGTTTGCAATTATGGAATGACTGAGTCACAGGAATAAAAAGCAAGCATCGGGAATATAGTCAATGGCTTTGTAACAGTATTGCATGGTGACAGATGGTAGGTACACTTTTAGAGAATGTAACATAATGTATAAACTTGAATCACTATGTCATACATCTGAAAGTAACATATGTCAACTATACTCAAATACAAAAATTTAAAAAAATTGGGGCATGAAATTGAGTTGAAGTATTATGTCTAAAATATTATATATGACTTAAGTAAGTGTAATTAAATGAGTAAATTAAATACCATACAAAGAAAGGAAAAGATAAATAAGCTGTTTCCTTTCTTTTTGCATTATTGAGATTATTTTTTATTGTGTCTTGACAATTTCCTATATTTTCTATATTCCTCATGTTTCTACAATATATGTTCCTTTTAGAATAAGAAAAATACATGATTTCAAAACTGAATATAGCAAAAGGCTCTTTGTATTTCATTTTTAAAAAACGTTTATGCATTTATCACGGTTTAGAATTGAAGAGTATGTAGTGAAAATGTTTCCTTTGCTTCCCCGTGTCTTGGGAATGAATTTGGCTTTCTGGGAGATATAATGGTAGTACAAAGTGACAGACATAAATCCAATTTTATTATTTTTCTCATACATTTAGTGGGTTCAGTACATTTATTGTGTAATCCATCTTTGCATCACTGATTTGAGATACCATTCTCATCATAAACACAATCTAATATATATTTGTTTATTTACAGTTTCTTTATTCTGATCCACTGGCCCATCTCTCTAGCCATGTACCAGTAACACATGGTTTAATGACCGTAATTTTGTGAAGTTTAAAAATACAAAAATGTGAGTCATCCTCAACTCCTCTTTTTTTATCATTTTATTTTATTTTATTTCATCGTGATGAGTGTACTCCTTAATCCCCATCCCCTATTTACAGTATTCGCCCCCCCCCCCCCCACACTCTGGGAACCATCAGTTTGTTCTCTATAGTTAAGAGTCAGTTTCTTGGTTTGTCTCTCTCTTTCTCTTTTAGCTGTGTTGTCACAAATGGCAAGATTTCATTCTTTTTATGGCCAATATTCCATTGTGTGTGTGTGTGTATATATATATATCACATCTTCTTTATCCATTCATCAGTCAATGGACACGGGCTGCTTCCATAGTTGGGCTATTGTAAATAATGCTGCAATAAACACTGGGGTGCATGTATCCTTTGAATTAGTGTTTCTGTATTTTTTCAGTAAATACCCAGTAGTGTGATTACTGGATCATAGGGTAGTTCTATTTTTAATTTTTTGAGGAAACTTCATACTATTTTCCAAAATGTACCAATTTGCGTTTCCACCAACAGTGCATGAGCATTCCTTTTCCTCCACATCCTCGCCAAAACCTGTTCTTCTTGTGTTGTTGATTTTAGCCATTCTGACAGGTGTGAGGTGATATCTCATTGTAGTTTCAATTTGTATTTCCCTGATGATGAGTGATGTTGAGCATCTTTTAAGGTGTCTATTGGCCATCTGGACATCTTCTTTGGAGAAATGTCTGTTCATGTCTTCTGCCCATTTTTTAATTTGATTATTTGTTTTTTGGGTGTTGAGTTTTATAAGTGTTTTATATATTTTGGATGCTAACCCTTTTTGGATATATCATTTGCAAAGATCTTCTCCCATTCCACAGGCTGCCTTTTAGTTTTATTTCCTTTACCATGCAGAAGGTTATTATTTTGATGCAGTGTCCCAATAGTTCATTTTTACTTTTATTTCCCTTTAGTCAGGAGACATCAAAAAAAAAAAATGTTGCTGTGGCTGATGTCAGAGAGATTACTGCCTGTGTTCTCTTCAAGGATTTTTATGGTTTCAGGTCTCACATTTAGGTCTTTAATCCATTTGAGTTTATTTTTGTGTATGGTGAAAGAAAGTAGTCCAGTTTCATTCTTTTGCATATACTTGTCCAGTTTTCCCAATACCATTTGTTGAGGAGACTGTCTTTTTCCCATTTATATTCATTCTTCCTTAGTCAAAGATAAATTGACCATATAATTGTGGATTTATTTCTGGATTTTCTATGTATCTATTTTTATACTAGTGTCATACTGTCTTAATTACTACCACTTTGTAATATTGGAAAATCTGGACTTGTGATACCTCCAGTTTTGTTTTTCCTTTTCAAGATTTCTTTGACTATTCAAGGTCTTTTGTGGTTCCATACAAATTTTAGAATTGTTCTATTTCTGTGAAAAATGCTATTTGTACTTTGATAGGGATTGCATTAAATGTGTAGATTGCTTTGGGTAGTATAGGTTTTTGACAATATTTGTTCTTCCAATCCTTGAGTATGGAATGCCTTTCCATTTCTTTGTGTCACCTTCAATTTCTTTCATCAGTATTTTATAGTTTTCAGAGTACAGGTCTTTAACCTCTTTGGTTAAGTTTATTCCTAGGTATCTTATTATTTTGGGTGCAGTTGTAAATGAGATTTTCTTAATTTCACTTTCTGCTGCTTCATTATTAGTGTAGAGGAATGCAACAGATTTCTGTACATTGATTTTTTATCCTGTGACTTTACTGCACCCATTTTTCAGTTCTAACAGGTTTTGGTGGGGTCTTTAGGATTTTCTATAGGTAGTATCATGTCATCTGCAAATAGTAAAAGTTTTACTTCTTCCTTACCAATTTGGATGCCTTTTTCTTCTTTTTGTTGTTGAATTGCTGTAGCTAGGATTTCTAGTACTACGTTGAATAAAAGTGACAATAAAAAGACATCCTTGTCTTTTCCCTGACCTTAGGGGGGAAAGCTCTCAGTTTTTCACCACTCAATATGGTGCTATCTGTGGGTTTTTCATATATGGCCTTTATTATGTTGAGATATATTCCCTCTAAACCTACTTTGTTGAGTGTCTTTATCATGAATGATGTACTTTGTCAAATGCTTTTTATGCATCTGTTGAAATGATCATATGAATTTTATCCATCTCTTGTTGATGTGTTGTATCATGTTGTTTTATGAATATTGAACCACTCTTGCATTGGGGAATACATCCCACTTGATCATGGTTAATGATTTTTTTAATGTATTGTTGGATTCAATTTGCTAATGTATTATTGAGGATTTTTGTGTCTATGTTCATCAGAGGTATTGGCCTGTAGTTTTCTCTCTCTCTCTTTTTTTGTGGTATCTTTATCTCGTGTCAGTATGAGGGTGATACTGGCCCTCATAACTCTTCTTTTATAGAATTTTTCTGGTGATTCATGCTTTTTACTTTTCCATTTGGTTTTAGCATCACCCTATTCAGTTAGAAAATAAATCCTATTGCTACTTGGGGATTGCACTATATTTATTGACTTGCTTAGGGGAATTGGTGAAATTCTGATACTCAGTTTTCCCATTCAAGGATATTGTAAGTTCTTCCTTTTGATTAAGTTTGCTGCATGAAGATGTGCTTTAAAGTTTTTTCACAGAGTGTTTACACATTATGTTAAATTTGTAAGATACTATGGAATTTTAATTTTCCTACTTTTTAGTATTTTCTATTTTTTGAATTGCTTAGAAAATAATACCTATATTAGTTCTATTATTGCTATTATTATTTTATTATGTTATGTTAGTCACCATACAGTACATCATTAGTTTTTGATGTAGTGTTCCAAGATTCATTGTTTGTGAATAACATCAGAGCTCCATGCAATACGTGCCCTCCTTAATATCCATCACCGGGCTTAGTTCTACTTTTTTAAAAACTATTTTCTTTGAGACTTGATATATGGCTTTTTTCCCCTCTTTTTTTTTTTTTTTTTTGAGAATATCTACTGGCATTTGAGAATGCAAAATCCTAACCATTAGACTACCAGGGAGGATCTATTGGCATTTGAAAGAAGGTTCATTTTTTCAGGATTCAGAATCTGTGAAATGGTAATTAGATCTACTTTATTAATTATGATATTTTTAGTCCTGTATATCTTAAATTTTTCAATGATCTGGTATGAACTGAGAAAGATGAATTAATGTCTCCCACTGCTTCTGTTTTCCTTGTTTCCTTTCCCTATTTCTCCTTGTATAGCCTGTAGTTTTTGCTTTATGAAGGTTGACTTTATCTCTTTTGAAGTTAATAGTTATAACTATTTTATCTTCTGTGTTGATCACAGTATTTAGTGTTATTAGTACTCTTTTATAACTTATTCATGCTTCTTTTTGGTCTGAATAAAATCTTGTCTGATATTAATATTGTTTTATTTTTTGTCTGTGTTTGCCGTTTGCCATTACCTACACTTTTTTTCCTAAATATTCTGCATCCCTTTGCTTTAACTATGTTTCTTGTGAACAGCATAGACTTGAGCTTTCCTTAAAATTCAGCCTCTAAGTTCTTTTAATATGTCAGTTTAAATCTATTTATTGTTATAACTAAAATGGTCTGGATTCTATCATCTGATTTTATGTTAAGCTTGGTGTATTTATAAGTTTATAGAACTCTTGTATATTTTATATTCTTGTGTACTTTTTAATTAAAAATTAGGAGAATTGTGGTTTTATTCTGGAGGTTATGTTTGATATCTATAATTTTCTGTTTGATATCTATAAATTTCTAACATTCTTAATCTTCTACTTCTTTATATTGAATTTAACATATTGCCCAATAATGAAGTTTATCTATGTACCGTTTATACTACCTTCTTTCTCCTCACCACCTGGTTTTACTTAATCATATTATCATTCTTGGTAATTACTCTCATCAATTAAATGTACTTATATCTCTTTCACTTGATTTGTCAGATTTAAGTAAAACACTTTGTTACCAGATATTAAAGATGAGGAAGTCAACATTACACAATCTACTGTCTTTTTTTCCTCTCAACTTTGTTACTTATAATATGTTTCTACAGGGCATGTTTTAAGCATTTGAATTCTGCTCTACCACTTCAATCCTCATATTTATATTCATCATAGACCTATAATGAAAAAAGATTCAATGCTCATTGCCACTTCTTTTGCCATGGATTTTCTAGGACTAATATTCTTTAAATTCCTTCTATTTCTACTGGATTTGTGCCTTTGCTTTTGTACAACCATTTGGCTGGGTATAAAATTTGGATGATTCTTTCTGGAGGACTCTGTACAAGGGACTTCACAAACTTTAGCATTGAATATTGCTATGGAAATGTATAAGTCCAGAGTGATTCTTTTTGCTTTATAAATAGCTTTTTTTTGGCTTAGCTAACCACATGATCTTTTATCTTTTTAATCTAATAACATTACTAGAATATTTCCTTAAATGACCACTTTGTATCAGTTTCTCAGGGACACAGTTTGCCTTTTCAATCTCTAGATTCATGTCTTTTTACTTCAGGAAATTTTTAAAATTATATATTAAAAATGTGTATTTTATTACTTAGATTTTCTAGAAAATGAAGGTATTAGGTCTTCTATACCTATCTTTGCATACCTATCATTTTACTACTAACTCATTTTAATTTTGTGTTTCTATTTGATTATATTTGCTTTCTTTATTTATATGCTCAGTTTTTCTTAATGTGTTTCCAGCTGTGTTTCTATTCTCTTTTCCCCCTCCTCTAATCTCAACTTCATTTCTGGAGTATTTTTCAATGTTTTTCATCTCTATTTTTAGCTTTGCTTTTTCATACTTTATTTCCTTCTACTACATCAATGTACCATTCCTAAATTCTGGGTTCTCTGAAAAGTCTTAAGTCTGCAAAGTTTCTTGTTTTATAAAGAAAAGAGTTTCAATAATTTTTTAAAAAAATTATTGAGAAATGTTTGGTTACCACTGTCACCTGTTATGTGGGAAAATTTCTTTTGTGTGTTCTCTATCAGCCGCTAAGTTTCTAGTTTCCCTTTTTCTTGCAGAATATTTTCAAAGATACAGTCAATTCTCATTATTTGCAGATTCTGTATTTGTGAGTTTGTCTATTTGCTGAAATTTATTTGTAACTCCAAATCAACACATGGGGTGCTTTCATGGTCACTCATGAGTATGTGCAGGATATGAAAAATTGACTAACTTTGAGGCAGATGAATTTTCTCAGACAAGCAAAGAAAGAGGCAAACCCAATAGGAAATTTATGAACCTGAGTAATAGAGTTGATTCCTGTTATTTGTGGTAGTTATGCTCTATAAAGTTGCTGTGAAGACAGAATTAACAAATACTGAATCATTGCTCCTATGGGAAAAACAGAGTTAGGTATTTTTTGGATTTGCTTTAAAATGTTTTTTTTTTTAAGTTTTATAGCAGTTTTAGTTTCACAGTAAAATTGAGCAGAAGCTGCAAAGATTTCCCATATACTCCCTGCCTCAACACATGCATTATCCCTCATTATCAAATTCCCCAGCAGAGTGATATGCTTATTATAACTGATGAGCCCACACTGACATATCATAATCATCCAAATTCCATAGTTTATCTTAGGGTTCACTCTTGGTATTGTACATTCTATGGGTTTGGACAAATTTATGATGACTTTTTACCCATTATTATGGTATCATACAGATATTTTCACTGCCTCAAAAACCCTCTTTGCTCCACCTATTCATCCCTCCCTGCTCAACCTCTGGCAACCACTGATCTTTTACTGTCGCCATAGTTTTGCCGTTTCCAGAATGTCATATAGTTAGAATCATACCATATATAGCATTTTCAGATTGGCTCCTTTCATTTAGTAATACACATTTAAGGTTAAGGTTAAGGTTTTTCCATGGCTTGATAACTTCTTTTTTTTTTAGCACTGAATAATATTCCACTGTCTAGATATAATACCACATTTTGGTTGCTTTTAGATTTGGGCAATTATAAATAAAGCTGCTATAAATATCCATATGCAGATTTTTACATGACATAGGTTTTCAACTACTTCTGGTAAATACCAAGGAGCATGATTGCTTGATAGTATAATATGAATGTGTTTGTTTTGTAAGAAAACATAAAACTGTTTTCCAAGATGGCCATATCATTGTATTCCTACCAGCAATGAATGAGAGTTCCTGTTGCTTTACAACCTTATCTGTATTTGGTGTTGTCAGTGTTCTGGATTTTGGCCATTCTTTTTTTTTTTTTTTTAAGATTTTATTTATTTATTTGATAGACACACAGCAAGAGAGGGAACACAAGCAGGGGGAGTGGGAGAGGGAGAAGCAGGATTCCCGCAGAGCAGGGAGCCCGATGGAGGGCTCAATCCCAGGACCCTGGGATCATGACCTGAGCCGGAGGCAGACGCTTAGCGACTGAGCCACCCAGGTGCCCCGATTTGGGCCATTGTAATAGACACATAGTGATATCTCACTGTTATTTCAATTTACATTTCCCTGATGACATGCTGTGGAGGCTCTTTTCATATGCTTATTTGCCATCTGTATATCTTTGGAGAGGTGTCTGTTGAAATCTTTGGCCCATTTTTTAATTTCATTGTTTGTTTTCTGATTAGTGAGTATTAAGAGTTCTTTGTATATTTTGGATAAGAGTTCTTTATCAGATGTGCCTTTTGCAAATGATTTTCTTTGTGGCTTGTCTTCTAATTCTCTTGATATTGTCTTTTGCAGAGAGAAATTTTTTAATTTTAATAAAGTCCAGCCTATCAGTTATTTCTTTCATGCATCATGTCTTTGGTGTTGTATCTAAAAAGTAAAGGAAACTCATATGATCATCTTAATAGATGCAGAAGGAAGTTTTTAAGATCCACTTATTTAGGAATAGATAGGAACTTTTTCAACCTAATCATGGGTAACTACAAAATACCTACAACTAACATAATGGTGAAAGACTGAATGATTTTGCTGAAAAACAGGAATAAGGCAAAAATGGCTACTCTTACCACTTTTATTCAGTTTTGTACTGAAGGTTCTAGGATGTGTGATGTGGCAGTAGAAAGAAATAAAATGCATATAGATTGGAAATGAAGGAGGAAAATGTCATTATCCTCAGATAACATGATTGTATTTGTGTGCGAGTGTGTATGCAGAAGGAAGGACTATAGTACAAAAAAAGCTACTGGAACTAACACATTACTTCAGGAAAGTAACAGGACACTGGGTCAATATTTCTAAATGCTAAATAAAATTTGAACTTGAAACCTGAAATAATTTACAGTAGCAACACAACTATGAGACACTGGAGGATGAATTCGACCAAAGATGTATAAGACCTCTATTCAGCAAACTATGAAATATTTTTGAGATAACTTAAAGAAAACCTTAAAAGTGGAAATGTGATATGCTCATGTAAAAGAAGGTTTGATATTGTTAAAATGCTAATTGATTTTTTACAAAATTGATATATTGAGATTCTGAGTCCCAGTGTGATGATGTTAGGAGTGGGGCCTTTGGGAGGTGGTCAGGTCTTGAAGGTGGAGCCTCATGGTTGGGATTAGGGGTCTTATAAAAGTGGCTCCACAGTGATTGCTGGTCCCTTCCGGAATGTGAGGACACTGCTAGAAGGTACCTGTCTCTGACCTAGAAAGTGGGCCTCACTCCATGCTGAATCTGCTGGGACCATAACCTTGGACTTACTAGCCTTCAGAACGGTAGGAAGTAAATATTTGTGGTTTATGAGCCAGCCGGTCTATGGTATTTTATCATAGCAGCCTGAAGAGACTATGACAAATGTATACCTCAATATTAAAACTGGAAGTCCCCCTTTTTACTTCTGAGATTTGGGAATTAAAAAAAATTTAAGGTGACATCGAAAACATGTAAGATTTTAATTGATGTGAAATTCACTAGTAACTTATTAAAATAATTTTAGTGGGATTTTAGTGAAAAGTTGGGTTTTAGGGTACATCAAAGGAATGAGAGTGAGGGTGGAATAGTTCTTCCACAATTCTGGCAGTGCAGGAAAGGACAGGCCAGGAGCTGGTGAGACAGGTCTGCCTGTTTGTGCTCTTTGGGAAGAACGGTATCAAGAGCCAATCGAGAGGAAATGTGGAAAACTGAAATCATGCATTTCTTGAGAAAAAGAAAGGGATGGGATCAAGAGCACCTGTGAAGAAAATGGGCTTTCATATGAAGGGAACACTTTCTCCATTGGTTAGGAAGAAGGAGGAAAGCATAGGTGTGGACCCAGGGACACTTGAATGTTTTGTGTTGGGAAGTCGAATGGTGTCCATGTGATGACTTCTGTTTTGCTCTGTGTAAAGGAGATAAAATCATCTGTCATGTGTGACATGGAATGTTGGTGAGTTAGGTGGGTGGTCTGAGGTTTGAATAAAGTGAAAAATGTTTAAAATATCAGTGTGGAGAATGATAGAAAAGACTGCTGGTCAGGGTCGATGGCCCAGATGAGGAGGGATTTTATGGATTTTATTGCAAACCACTTCTCCAGAAATGTCGTTTTTTTGGTTTGGTTTTGTTTTTTTATTTTATTTTATTTTTTTAGCAGTGCTCAGCCTGAGTGCCATGGGAAAGACGGTAAGACAGTGGGATTAGTCCAAGGCATTTTCCTGGAAGTTTCAGTGACATGGCAATGGAACTGAGCTAATTTATTAAAAATATTCTTTATTGATGGAACATGGAGTCTAAACAGGGTAAGAAAAGAAGTGAAAACTAAGAGAAGAAAATGTAGGACAGGGGGAGACTAGAGGTTCCTATGAGGTCAAAAATCCAGGACAAGTGGACTTAAATGAACAGGAAAGCTGATGAGTGGATTTAATATTCAGAGGTTATGGGTGACCGCAGGGCTCAGGGTGCCAACCATAAAAAAAATAGTCAGTTACTTTACTAGCAAAATGAATTTATTTGGGAATAGCAGAGAAATTGCAACTGGGGACAAGCAAACTATGGCAAGTCCAAAGACAAAGGGAAGGGAATTTTTTTTAGGTTTTGGGGTAAATTGGGGAGGGTTGTTTTGCACAGAAGTTCATTGGAGAAGAACAAGAGTTTGAGGTTGTGGCAGTTTCTCGTTGGCTGTAGGAGGTGGTTAGTGCCTTGTTGTTGGGGCAGAGAGGGATCTTCCTTCTTTTCCTTAAAGGCAGAGGATAAAGTTTGTATGTGAAATGTGCCCCCCCCAGCCCCCACCTAGCAGCCTGCCCCAACACCCTTCCTCCTGCTCGTGGGGCAGGCTGCAAGGAGTGGTACCTGTGTGAGCACCCCCTCCAGGGATCCCCACTTCATTTTCAGTGAGGTTTCCTTTCCCCATTTCACAGGGTGTGAGGAAGGCAGCAGGTTAGAAGAGGGGAAATAAAGGCAATGAAGTGACCCATACTGTGCTGCTTCTTTTTCTTTTCTTTTTTCACCACATTGGTCTGATTCTAAAATACGAGCTTGGCAAAATTACTAAGCTGTAGCTTAAGTGACTGAATTAAAATTAGCTGAAGCCGAATGACCCGAGTTTCATCAAACTCAGGAATTCCGTATGAGAGGAGAGACTGGCAAATGGGGGCAGAAAAGGAGAGAAGGTTGGTGTGAGGGTATCCAGCAGGCTGGCTGGGAAGGGTGTGCTCATTCATCAGACTGCCCCTTCTGGGTAGGGTTTCTTTGTTTGCATATTAGTTTTATTATTTTTCATAAGTAAGACACTGTGTTCTAAAACGTGAAGTTGAATGTGACTAGGGATGACCCTGATAACAGCTGATGGTTCATGGCTGCCTCAGTGTCAAGTAACTGGTCTGTGTTGGATAATTTAAAAGAGTAAGAGAAAGAAAATGTATATGAACATATTTTTTGTGACCTTTTGCCTATCAAAAATGAATCAACGTAATAATGAGAGAAGGAAAGGGGGTCGAAGTTAGACTGTCATGTAGTATTCCATGTGGTATGGTTTTCCTGGTCTTCTTATTTTTGTGTTACATTTGTTTGCCAATTCACTTGATGTGTCATTTGATTCACTTTTCCCTACATTTTTTATTGTGAAATTTTTATAACTGTAGAACTTTGGAAAGAATAATATAATGAACATCCATAACTCCTCTTATATTTACTAACTGCTAGTAATATTTTGAAATATTTTCTGTCAGTCTGTCTACTTACCTACCCAACTACCTACCTACCAACCTATATCGCTTTCTATTGGTTGCTAGCTAGCTAGATACACAGATATACTTAGACATATATGGGTAGTGATTTTTTACTTGTTCCTCAGCAGACATATGACAATGTCTGGAGATATTTTTGATCATTATGATTAAGGAAGGGAGGTGCTAAAGGTGACTAGTGGGTAGGGACCAGGGTGCTGCTAAACATCCTACAATGTATAGGACAATTGGCCACAACAAAGAATTGGTTTCCTATCTAAAATGTCAATAATGCTGAGGTTAAGGAGGGGAATATATAATATAATATAATTTGGGTAATGTAGTTTATTCTAGCATATAAGGTATGATATATACAAAATAAATATATATGATTTGCAAATATATATTTTGGCTGAATCATTTAAAAGTATGTTTTAGACAGTATGAGTGAACTTTAGTAGAATATATGTACACAAACACCTATTCACTCCTGAATAATTTAGCATGAATTTCCTAAAAACAAATATTAAACACAATACCATTATCACCCTCACAAAATTTAACATTGATTCAATAATATTATATACAAATGGCTCTTTGTTTTTTCTTTTTTTTTCAATTGGAGATCCAATAAAAATCATGCATTGCATTTATTTTCTTATTTCTTCAGCCTCATTTATTCTCAGAGTGTTACCTCTCCCTTTGTCTTTCATGTCATTGATATTTCTGAAGAGTCCAGGTAGTTGTAGAATGTCCTGAAATTTGGATTCATCGTATCTAGATCCAGATAAAACTTTTTTTGTGGAGGCATTCTACATAGATGATGTTGTATTCTTCCCAGCATTGTATGATGAGGCACATGATGTCAGTATGTCCCACTATTGATAATGTTAAATTTGGTGATCTGGTTAGGTGATTTCCACCCGATTTCTCCACTGTAAAGGAACATTTTCCTCCACCGAAATTGATTAGTATTCTGCACCATGAATCTTGGAGACTATGTAAGGATTCTGTTTCCTAACAGTATTTTCAGCCAATTATTTTAGAATTCATTGACTGCCTGAATCAATTATTAAGTTGGCTGCAAAATAGTGATTTTCCAATTCTGTCATTACTTTTTACAATTATTAGTTGACAATCTTTTTCTAAAGAACTTTCCCTTCCTCTTATCACTATTAAATCCTGTACTTTTTATTGCTATTCAAGATGTTATTTATTCCTGAAGTAAATATAAATACAATATGTGTAGAATTTCCTTGAGATTTCTGATCTGATGGAGTCTAAAATCATGGCCAGTTCTGAAAAATATACAAATCAAATTGTGTGTGGACATCTTCCCTCTGCCCCTTCCATATCCATACTTCACCTTTCTCTGTCGTGCTCTGTGCCCAGTAAAACTGATCTGTGTATACTACACCATAGGGTTTTACTGCTCTCTGCCTTCTTATTGGCTTTGGCTCATTGGAAACGAAGATAAGAGACCAGATAGAAAGGGAGGAGAATGAGGTCTAGTATTTATTCATTTCCTGCAGGGTCAGCATGGATTGGTCCAACTGACTTAAGATTCCATCTTCTATCAGCCACCCTTTCTACACATTCCTCTTTGTCTGTGGGTTCTAGTAACAACAATCTCCTCTTCTCCTTTAGGCCTAGAATTTGTAAAGAAGTTTTATTACCAGCCCAAGATCCTGCATTATCCTGGGATCTTGTACTATCCCTTCTGGTTCCCACACCCTACACATAGCTTTGTAAGTAGCTTTCTTACCTCATCAAACTTTCTTCAAATTACTGAATTTAGGTAAGCCATCTGTTTCTGGCTGTGACCCCAGGTGGTGCATGTATGTATGTTCCCTTCCTTTCTTCTCTCTCTCCTTCCCAGGAATCAGACCTGAATTAAATGGCTCTCCAAACCTTCACCAGATCCCTCCTCATTTTCTCCCATGGTGTTTTCCCAGTAAATACTATTCATGTCTAATCATACCATGGCATCAGCTCTTGGAGGACCCAGACAAACATTGTAACTTATTAACCCCAAGCATTCCTCCATGCCTGGGCCTTAGTTAAGCCTGACAGAAGACCTGAGAAGGTTGAATAATTTGGCATCAGTTTGGTATCTGTCTATTGAGAAAAATTCAATTGTATTAGTGGACTAGCAAAGGTTTCTAAATGGACTATGTGGCAAGGAGATGATGGAATTAGATCTGGGGTTAACAGCAACTGGGACAGATGTGCCAGCAGCAGGAAATTTTAAAATTGGAATAATGTTACTTTGAGGAAGCTCTAGCTTATATCCTTTATCATCGTCTTTATGTTTTGCTATTACCAAGGAAAAAATATACAGGGTGGTTGTTTGGGTGGCTGAACTGGGGACTATGAGTAGGTGTAGGGAGACTGTGCTTGAGTTCATGCTAGACTCTCTCAGCAGAAAAATGGAAAAGGCTTTGGAATCAGTTTTAAATTTTGGATCTGTCACGTATATGACCTTGGATGAGTTATTTAACTTGACTGAACTTGCTTCTTCTTTTATAAATAGGAAGGTAATAAATATTCACTTATAAAAATTATTTTGATGGTTATAATAATTCATATAAAGATCTGTTCCTGAAATACATTGGCAGTTATTTGGTTTGTTATTTTACTTAAATGTGTGAATAGGAAAAAATAGCTCAATCCATTGATAAGATGCTTAGAACTCCATTCTCCAAGAAGTGTGTCTCCACATTCCTCTTACACTTAACTCTGGGGTCCCACAGTGTAGCAACCAGGACATTTTTCCAAAAGGCATTGTGCCCCATGGTCTCTTGAGTAGTTGCCTGCAGAGAGCACTGCTCTGTAATTAACAGAGGCAAGGTTTAATGAACTCCACAAGGAGATTTTTCCTGACACTTACTTTTTAGATCCTGAAATAGTTTCTGTTCCTTCGAGATCAATTAAAAAGTTTTTTTTCATCTTTGCCGAAATACCTGAGGCAACTTTCCAGCTGTGTCTTTTTAATGAGTTCTCTAAATGGCTCCATGAGGTTCTTTAGTGAACTAACTGAAGTTGTAAGAGCTCTCTGGGAGCAAGAACAAGAAAACTTCTGGGAAACACTGAAGGTGATTTCCCTGGGCAGGCTCAGAGGTGCACATACCTTTCAACTTAAAAACTTTCTAGATTTTTCACAACTACTCAGGGAGGGAGGAAGGAAGCAAGGGAGAATATGCCAGAAGGCTTTAATAAGTCCCTAATAGGTGAGCCTCTTCCACTTTGGTTCATATTTGAGTGCAGCCTTTGAGCTTCTCAGCTTTGTCCTGTTGGCTAACAACAAAAGAAGCCAGAACACTGACCATTCTTTAGTGAAGAACATAAATGCACCCTCACCAACCCCATCCCCAGACGCAGGCTACCTCAGGTCTTTAAATTAACCTGATGGATGTGTCAGGTGACTCCCTCATCCAGGAAAGCAGTACACAAAGAATGTATATATATTCTTATACATACACAAACCAGATTGGACATTCATTTGAACTAACAAATCAGTTCATGATGAAAAACATTTAATTCAAATTCTTGTAAAGTAAATTTGCATCCATGAAGCCAAGTAATGAAATAGACTGACGTTTATTGCTGAAGTGACCAATTTTGAGTTCTTTGATCTTGCATTTACATTGGTTTTTTTATACTTACTATCCATCAACCATACCAATGGACCAGGGTTGGGATTAAGGTAAATGGAAGAAGAACCCAGAATGGATTCAATTCATTATAGACAATCCAGACAGGGAGATACTGATGGGGTATCTCTGATGGAATTTAATAATCTTCACATCATATTTAAAGGTAAACAATTCCCCCATTTATTAAATAACTCCTGAAAAAATAAGCCAGCAATCTACTAATAGTCAAAAGATTTTCCTGAATATGCTAAGGCAATTTTCTTGCTAAAAGATTAGATAAATTCACACCCAAAACCGTAAGATACCTAGGAATAAATCTAACCAAAGAGGCAAAGGATCTGTACTCAGAAAACTATAAAATACTCAGGAAAGAAATTGAGGAAGACACAAAGAAATGGAAAAACGTTCCATGCTCATGGATTGGAAGAACAAACCTTGTGAAGATGTCAATTCTTGATGTCATTCAGTGCAATCCCCATCAAAATACCAACCACTTTTTTCAAAGAAATGGAACAAATAATCCTAAAATTTGTATGGAACCAGAAGAGAACCTGAATAGGCAGAGGAATGTTGAAAAAGAAAAGCAAAGCTGGTGGCATCACAATTCCAGACTTCCAGCTCTATTACAAAGCTGTCATCATCAAGACAGTATGGTACTGGCACAAAAACAGACACATAGATCAATGGAACAGAATCGAGAGCCCAGAAATGGACCCTCAACCCTATGGTAAACTCATCTTTGACAAAGCAGGAAAGAATGTCCAATGGAAAAAAGACAGTCTCTTCAACAAATGGTGTTGGGAAAATTGGACAGCCACATGCAGAAGAATGAAATTGGACCATTTCCTTACACCACACACACAAATAGACTCCAAATGGTTGAAAGACCTAAACGTGAGACAGGAGTCCATCAAAATCCTAAAGGAGAACATAGGCAACAACCTCTTCGACCTCAGCCACAGCAACTTCTTCCTAGAAACATCGCCAAAGGCAAGGGAAGCCAGGGCAAAAATGAACTATTGGGATTTCATCAAGATAAAAAGCTTTTGTACAGCCACGGAAACAGTCCACAAAACCAAAAGACAACCGACAGAATGGGAGAAAATATTTGCAAATGACCTATCAGATAAAGGGCTAGTATCCAGAATCCATAAAGAACTTATCAAACTCAGCACCCAAAGAACAAATAAGCCAATCAAGAAATGGGCAGAAGACATGAACAGACATTTTTCCAAAGAAGACATCCAAATGGCGAACAGACACATGAAAAAGTGCTCAACATCGCTCGGCATCAGGGAAATCCAAATCAAAACCTCCATGAGATACCACCTCACACCCGTCAGAATGGCTAAAATTACCAAGTCAGGGAACGACAGATGTTGGCGGGGATGCAGAGAAAGGGGAACCCTCCTACACTGTTGGTGGGAATGCAAATTGGTGCAACCACTCTGGAAAACAGTATGGAGATTCCTCAAACAGTTGAAAATAGAGCTACCATTCGATCCAGCAATTGCACTACTGGGTATTTACCACAAAGATACAAATGTAGGGATCAAAAGGGGTACACGTACCCCGATGTTTATAGCAGCAATGTCCACAATAGCCAAACTGTGGAAAGAGCCAAGATGTCCATCGACAGATGAATGGATAAAGAAGAAGTGGTATATATACACAATGGAATATTATGCAGCCATCAAAAGGAATGAGATCTTGCCATTTGCAATGACGTGGATGGAACTGGAGGGTGTTATGCTGAGTGAAATAAGTCAGTCAGAGAAAGACATGTATCATATGACCTCACTGATACGAGGAATTCTTAATCTCAGGAAACAAACTGAGGGTTGCTGGAGTGGTGGGGGTTGGGAGGGATGGGGTGGCTGGGTGATAGACATCGGGGAGGGTATGTGCTATGGCGAGTGCTGTGAATTGTGCAAGACTGTTGAATCACAGATCTGTACCTCTGAAACAAATAATGCAATATATATTAAGAAAATAAAAAGAAGAAGATAGCAGGAGGGGAAGAATGAAGGGGGGGAAGTCGGAGGGGGGAGACCAACCATGAGAGACAATGGATTCTGAAAAACAAACTGAGGGTTCTAGAGGGGGTGGGGTGGGGGGATGGGTTAGCCTGGTGATGGGTATTAAAGAGGGCACGTTCTGCCTGGAGCACTGGGTGTTATGCACAAACAATGAATCATGGAACACTACATCCAAAACTAATGATGTAATGTATGGTGATTAACATAACAATAAAAAATTAAAAAAAGATTAGATAAATTCAATTCATTTTAGAATTCTTAGAATGAGGAATTAGTGACAGAAATAGATTATTTTAAGTCATAATAAATGGGTTCTTATAAAAAGGAAGATTTATCATACATATTTATCTCATCTTCCCAGATACCACCGAAATGGATAGAGCACAATGTGTAATGCACAGGAGCAAATAGAATGGCAGAGGAGACATAGTGAATAAGAGGAATTGCAGCATTTAAAAAAAATATAGATAGAACATTCTGCGTAGAGCACTGGGTGTTATGCACAATGAATCATGGAACACTACATCAAAAACTAATGATGTAATGTATGGTGATTAACATAACAATAAAAAAATTAAAAAAATATAGATAGAAAGCAGAGAGAAGAGTGATAAATAATTTATCAGACAAGAAGCTACCAACTAATGAGCATGCAGAAGAGAAAACCAACAAGAGGTAAGACATTACTTCCAAGAGCCCGTGAGAGGCTGCAGACTTGAATATATTAGCAACAGTGGACCCTGGGGGTACCCAAAGAGGAGAAAACAGGGGAATAAGGTGAAAGTCTGTTATTAAAGTGGTTGGAACTTCTGATTCTGCACCATTCCACACAGCTAGGTAACAACTCATCCTGGGCAGGAGCCTGGAAGCTCATTTTACGGAGAAATTGAGGATAAGAAGCCCTAAATTTTGGGATTCCAGATGAAGCAGAAGCCAGTGAGACTTCGATCTGAAGACAGAGGAATTAAGTGAAAGTCTGAGCACTGAAGAATGAGAGTGTGTGCCCAATTACTCTCCCTGTACCCCAGTCTCTCACACTCAGGTGCATTCTACCCCTTCTGCTCACAAATAGACACAAGACTGAAGACCTCATTGGATAAACCAAACAGTCCAGAAAACATTCACATTTGAGGGAACCTCAACAAAATGGATAGCTGGACCATCCTATCACTTTGTGCATTATACATTGGGGAGGGTATGTGCTATGGCGAAACTCCACATATGAAGTTTCCAACGAAAGACAAATACAGAAAGAAAAGAAGAAATCAGTGGAAACAAAGATGATGATGATGAGAAGAGAATAAAGCTATAAAATGCAATAGATATTCCCGTCTTTCCCACCTTCTTTTCCTAGAAAAAGAGATCAGCAGTTGGACAGTTGTATGGTGTGGGTGGGATAATCATGCAGGAATCTGTGTGTATGTGCTGGACGCACTCCAGGATGCAGAGTATAGGGGGTAGCATGGTTGGGAGATTGGATGCATTGAACAAAGTAGTTGGTTGAACAAATAAGCAAACACTTTGAGGACTTCCTCACAACTGGAAAAGGTAGTCACAACTATGGCATGGTGGTAGACGAGAAGCACCAGAAGAGTAGGATTGGAATTGGAGCAAACAGTACGAAATCATTTTGTTTTTTAGATAACTTTCCTGAGGAATAGATTACACACAGTTAAGTGTATCTATTTAAGAGTCAAGTCCAGTGAGTTATGACAAATCAGCACAATCAAGATATAGATCATTTCCATCCCTCAAAAAATTCTCCTGGTGTTCTTTATTTATTTATTTATTTTTTATTGTTATGTTAATCACCATATATTACATCATTAGTTTTTGATGTAGTGTTCCATGATTCATTGTTTGTGCATAACACCCAGTGCTCCATGTAGAATGTGCCCTCTTTAATACCCATCACCAGGCTAACCCATCCCCCCACCCGCCTCCCCTCTAGAACCCTCAGTTTGTTTTTCAGAGTCCATCATCTCTCATGGTTCGTCTCCCCCTCTGACCTACTCCCCTTCATTCTTCCCCTCCTGCTATCTTCTTCTTTTTCTTTTTTCTTAAAATATGTTGCGTTATTTGTTTCAGAAGTACAGATCTGTGATTCAACAGTCTTGCACAATTCACAGCGCTCACCGTAGCACATACCCTCCCCAATGTCTATCACCCAGCCATCCCATCCCTCCCACCCCCAACCACTCCAGTAACCCTCAGTTTCTTTCCTGAGATTAAGAATTCCTCATATCAGTGAGGTCATGTGATACATGTCTTTCTCTGATTGACTTATTTCACTCAGCATAACACCCTCCAGTTCCATCCACGTCGTTGCAAATGGCAAGATCTCATTCCTTTTGATGGCTGCATAATATTCCATTGTGTATATATACCACTTCTTCTTTATCCATTCATCTGTCGATGGACATCTTGGCTCTTTCCACAGTTTGGCTATTGTGGACATTGCTGCTATAAACATTGGGGTGCACGTACCCCTTCGGGTCCCTACATTTGTATCTTTGTGGTAAATACCCAGTAGTGCAATTGCTGGATCGAATGGTAGCTCTAATTTCAACTGTTTGAGGAACCTCCATACTGTTTTCCAGAGTGGTTGCACCAATTTGCATTCCCACCAACAGTGTAGGAGGGTTCCCCTTTCTCCACATCCCCGCCAACATCTGTCGTTCCCTGACTTGTTAATTTTAGCCATTCTGACGGGTGTGAGGTGGTATCTCATTGAGGTTTTGATTTGGATTTCCCTGATGCCAAGCGATGTGGAGCACTTTTTCATGTGCCTGTTGGCCATTTGGATGTCTTCTTCGGAAAAGTGTCTGTTCATGTCTTCTGCCCATTTCTTGATTTGATTATTTGTTCTTTGGGTGTTGAGTTTGATAAGTTCTTTATAGATTTTGGATACTAGCCCTTTATCTGATAGGTCGTTTGCAAATATTTTCTCCCATTCTGTCGGTTGTCTTTTGGTTTTGTGGACTGTTTCTTTTGCTGTGCAAAAGCTTTTTATCTTGATGAAATCCCAATAGTTCATTTTTGCCCTGGCTTCCCTTGCCTTTGGCGATGTTTCTAGGAAGAAGTTGCTGCGGCTGAGGTCGAAGAGGTTGCTACCTGTGTTCTCCTTTAGGAATCTGATGGACTCCTGTCTCACGTTTAGGTCTTTCAACCATTTGGAGTCTATTTGTGTGTGTGGTGTATGGAAATGGTCCAATTTCATTCTTCTGCATGTGGCTGTCCAATTTCCCCAACACCATTTGTTGAAGAGACTGTCTTTTTTCCATTGGACATTCTTTCCTGCTTTGTCAAAGATAAGTTGACCATAGAGTTGAGGGTCCATTTCTGGGCTCTCGATTCTGTTCCATTGATCTATGTGTCTGTTTTTGTGCCAGTACCATACTGTCTTGATGATGACAGCTTTGTAATAGAGCTGGAAGTCTGGAATTGTGATGCCGCCAGCTTTGCTTTTCTCTTTCAATATTCCTCTGGCTATTCGGGATCTCTTCTGATTCCATACAAATTTTAGGATTATTTGTTCCATTTCTTTGAAAAAAGTGGATGGTATTTTGATGGGGATTGCATTGAATGTGTAGATTGCTCTAGGTAGCATTGACATCTTCACAATTTTGGTTTTCTCAATCCATGAGCATGGAACGTTTTTCCATTTCTTTGTGTCTTCCTCAATTTCTTTCCTGAGTATTTTATAGTTTTCTGAGTACAGATCCTTTGCCTCTTTGGTTAAATTTATTCCTAGAGATCTTATGGTTTTGGGTGCAATTGTAAATGGGATCGACTCCTTGATTTGTCTCTCTTCTGTCTTGTTGTTGGTGTATAGGAATGCCACTGATTTCTGTGCATTGATTTTATATCCTGCTACTTTACTGAATTCCTGTATGAGTTCTAGCAGTTTTGGGGTGGAGTCTTTTGGGTTTTCCACATACAGTATCATATCATCTGCAAAGAGTGAGAGTTTGACTTCCTCCCTGCCGATTTGGATGCCTTTGATTTCTTTTTGTTGTCTGATTGCTGTGGCTAGGACTTCTAATACTATGTTGAATAGCAGTGGTGAGAGTGGACATCCCTGCCGCGTTCCTGACCTTAGGGGAAAAGCTCTCAGCCTTTCTCCATTGAGAATGATATTTGCTGTAGGTTTTTCATAGATGGCTTTTATGATATTGAGGTATGTACCCTCTATCCCTATACTCTGAAGAGTTTTGATCAAGAAAGGATGCTGTACTTTGTGAAATGCTTTTTCTGCATCTATTGAGAGGATCATATGATTCTTGTTCTTTCTTTTGTTAATGTATTGTATTACATTGATTGATTTGCGGATGTTGAACTAGCCTTGCAGCCCAGGGATAAATCCCACTTGGTCGTGGTGAATAATCCTTTTAATGTACTGTTGGATCCTATTGGCTAGTATTTTGGTGAGAATTTTTACATCCATGTTCATCAAGGATATTGGTCTGTAATTCTCCTTTTTGATGGGGATTGCATTTTGGGATCAAGGTAATGCTGGCCTCATAAAATGAGTTCAGAAGTTTTCCTTCCATTTCTATTTTTTGGAACAGTTTCAGGAGAATAGGTATTGATTCTTCTTTAAATGTCTGATAGAATTTCCCTGGGAAGCTATCTAGCCCTGGGCTTTTGTTTGTTGGGAGATTTTTGATGACTGCTTCAATTTCCTTAGTGGTTATAGGTCTGTTCAGGTTTTCTATTTCTTCCTGGTTCAATTTTGGTAGTTGATACATCTCTAGGAATGCACCCATTTCTTCCAGATTATCTAATTTGCTGGCATAGAGTTGCTCATAATATGTTCTTATAATTATTTGTATTTCTTTGGTGTTGGTTGTGATCTCTCCTCTTTCATTCATGATTTTGTGGATTTGGGTCATTTCTCTTTTCTTTTTGATCAGTCTGGCCAGGGGTTTATCAATCTTGTTAATTCTTTCAAAGAATCAGCTCCTAGTTTTGTTGATCTGTTCTACTGTTCTTTTGGTTTCTAGTTCATTGATTTCTGCTCTGATCTTTATTATTTCTCTTCTCCTGCTGGGTTTAGGCTTTATTTGCTGTTCTTTCTCCAGCTCCTTTAGGTGTAGAGTTAGGTTGTGTATTTGAGACCTTTCTTGTTTCTTGAGAAAGGCTTGTATTGCTATATACTTTCCTCTCAGGACTGCCTTTGCTGTATCCCAAAGATTTTGGACAGTTGTGTTTTCATTTTCATTGGTTTCCATGAATTTTTTTAATTCTTCTTTAATTTCCTGGTTGACCCATTCATTCTTTAGTAGGATGCTCTTTAGCCTCCAGGTATTTGAGTTCTTTCCGACTTTCCTCTTGTGATTGAGTTCTAGTTTCAAAGCACTGTGGTCTGAAAATATGCAGGGAATGATCCCAGTCTTTTGGTACCGGTTGAGACCTGATTTGTGACCTAGGATGTGATCAATTCTGGAGAATGTTCCATGGGCACTAGAGAAGAATGTGTATTCCGTTGCTTTGGGATGGAATGTTCTGAATATGTCTGTGAAGTCCATTTGGTCCAGTGTGTCATTTAAAGTCTTTATTTCCTTGTTGATCTTTTGCTTAGATGATCTGTCCATTTCAGTCAGGGGGGTGTTAAAGTCCCCCACTATTATTGTATTGTTGTCAATGTGTTTCTTTGCTTTTGTTATTAATTGCCTTATATAATTGGCTGCTCCCATGTTCGGGGCATAGATCTTTACAACTGTTAGATCTTCTTGCTGGATAGACCCTTTAAGTAGGATATAGTGTCCTTCCTCATCTCTTATTACAGTCTTTGTTTTAAAATCTAGTTTGTCTGATATAAGGATTGCCACCCCAGCTTTGTTTTGGTGTCCATTAGCATGGTAAATGGTTTTCCACCCCCTCACTTTCAATCTGGGGGTGTCTTTGGGTCTAAAATGAGTCTCTTGCAGACAGCACATTGATGGGTCTTGTTTTTTAATCCAATCTGATAGCCTGTATCTTTTGATTGGGGCATTTAGCCCATTTACATTCAGGGTAACTATTGAAAGGTATGAATTTAATGCCATTGTATTGCCTGTAAGGTGACTGTTAACTGTATGTTGTGTGCGTTCCTTTCTGATCTGTGCTGCTTTTAGGCTCTCTCTTTGCTTAGAGGACCCCTTTCAATATTTCTTGGAGGGCTGGTTTTGCGTTTGCAAATTCCTTTAGTTTTTGTTTGTTCTGGAAGCTTTTTATCTCTCCTTCTATTTTCAATGACAGCCTAGCTGGATATAGTATTCTTGGCTGCATATTTTTCTCATTTAGTGCTCTGAAGATATCATGCCAGTCCTTTCTGGCCTGCCAGGTCTCTGTGGATAGGTCTGTTGCCAATCTAATGTTTCTACCATTGTAGGTTACATATCTCTTCTCCCGAGCTGCTTTCAGGATTTTCTCTTTGTCTCTGAAACTCGTAAGTTTTACTACTAGATGTCGGGGTGTTGACGTATTTTTATTGATTTTGAGAGGGGTTCTCTGTGCCTCCTGGATTTTGATGCCTGTTTCCTTCCTCACATTAGGGAAGTTCTCTGCTATTATTTGCTCCCATATACCTTCTGCCCCCCCTTCTTCTTCTGGGATCACAATTATTCTAATGTTGTTTCATCTTATCGTATCGCTTATCTCTCGAATATTGCCCTCGTGATCCTGTAGTTGTTTCTCTCTCTTTCTCAGCCTCTTTATTTTCCATCATTTGGTCTTCTATATCACTGATTCTCTCTTCTGCCTCATTTATCCTAGCATTTAGTGCCCCCATTTTTGATTGCACTTCATCAATAGCCTTTTTGATTTCGACTTGGTTAGATTTTAGTTCTTTTATTTCTCCAGAAAGGGTTTCTCTAATAACTTCCACGCTTTTTTCAAGCCCAGCTAGTATCTCTAAAGTTATGATTCTGAACTCTAGGTCCGAGATCGTACTAATGTCCGTATTGAGTAGGTCCCTGGCTGACGGTACCACCTCTTGTTCTTTTTGCTGAGGTGATTTTTTTCGTCTTGTCATTTTGTCCAGAGGAGAATAGATGAATGAGAGAACAAAATGTTAACAGGTTTACAACGTCCCCAGCAAATATACTGTATACAAATTAGAAAAGACCTGAAACCAGGGGAAAAGAAAGGGAAAAAAAGAAAAAAGAAAGAGAAAAAAAAAAGAAAAAAAAGATAAAAACAAAAACAGAACAATACAAAAAAAGCAGAATATGATCAAATATGTTCGGGCTAGTGCATAGATCAGTGCCACACACTAGATTTTGGGCGTATTTTGGTCTGTTAGAAAAAAGTGCCTCCTAAAATTTTAAAGGAAGAAAGACATATATGTACAAAATAAAGGTTGATACAATGAAGGGATGGAAGATGACTGTAAAGATGAAAATTATAAAAGATTTTATAAAAGGACTTGATAAGATAAGAAGTTGTTTGAAAAAAGAAAGAAGATTTAAGAAAAAAAAATGGAAAAAGGGAGAGAATGTGATCAGGCAGACTAGAACAAAGCCATACACTAGTGATTTAGGGTATATTTTGATCTGTTAGAAGAAACTGTATCTCAAAATTTTAAAGAGAGAACAACTTATATATATATGCCAAAAATAAGGGTAACTACTATGAAGGGATAAAATATGACTCTAAAAATGAAAAATAAAAAATGTTTTTTTTAAAAAAGGATTGATAAGATGTTGGTTGAAAAAGGGAAAAAGAAAAAGAAAAAAACAGTTAACAAAAATTAACTTTGATGAACTAATGAATCATGGTAAAAAAAAGCCATGAATTCTATGTGCAGTATTCCCCTAGCGCTGGAGTTCTCCCGTTCTCCTTGATCGGTAAACTTGGTCTTGGCTTGCTGGCTGTTCGTGCTGATCTTCTGGGGGAGGGGCCTGTTGCTGTGGTTTCCAAATATCTTTGCTGGAGGCGGAATTGCCCCACCCTTGTCGGTCCGGGCTAAACAAGCTGCTCGGGTTTGTCTCAGGAGCTTTTGTTCCCTGCAAGCTCTCGGTACAGCTTTGGAGGACCAGGGCAAAAATGGTGGCCTCCCAATCTCCACCCGGAGGAGCTGAGAACTCGGGCCCCCGCTCCTCAGTGCGCCCCCAGAGAAAAGCAGTCACTCCCGTGTCCCTGGTCTCCGGCCGCACTCCGTGCTCACCCGGCCTGTGATCGAGCGTTTCTATGTCTGGCACCCGACCCCATGTGGAGTCTCCAAACCCAGCAGATCCCTGCGGTGTGCTCCTGCGCTGCTCCTCCCGGGGGAGGAAGGGGAGTCTCCCCGGCTCTGCCGCTTGTTGGGTCCCTGCTGCAGGAGCAGTGGCCCGACTGGGCCGCGGATCACAGTTTATGGCCACCCCGAGCTGAGAGCCCGCGCCTCGGCTCCGTCTCTGCAGCCGGCTTCCCCGCTCCGATACCTGGGAGCTCTGCCGCACTCAGGCACCCCTGGTCTTTCTGTGACCCCAAGGGTCCTGAGACCACACTGTCCCGGGAGGATTCCACCCCCCGCTTAGCCACTGGAGCGACGTCCCTCAGCGGAGCCAACTTCTAAAAGTTCCGATTTTGTGCTCCGCGGCTCTAGCACTTGCCAGCAGCGGCCGACGGAGGCCCCTCCCCCGCCATCTATCCTCCCGAATATCGCCTCGGATTCACTTCTCCGCACGTCCTACCTTCCAGTAAGTGGTCGCTTCTCTGTTCAGAGAGTTGTTGCTACTCTCCTCTTCGATCTCCTGTTGAGTTCGTAGGTGTTCAGAATGGTTTGATCCCTATTCAGCTGAATTCCTGAGACCAGACGAAATCTAGGTCTCCTACTCTTCCGCCATCTTGCTCCGCCCCCTCTCCTGGTGTTCTTTTACAATGGATTTATGTCCCCTCACCCTCTGCCCTAAGCAACCACTGATATGCCACCACAGACTTCCGTCACTATAGATTAGTTTTGCCTGTTCCACAATTTCATATGAATGCAATCATACAGAATATGTTCTTTTCTGTATAGCTTCTTTCACTTAACATGATTTTGTGATTCATCCATGTTAATGCATGTATCAGCAGTTCATTTATTTTTATTGTTGAGTGGTATGCCACTGTATGGATATGCCATGATTTTTTAATCCATTCAACTGTTGATTGGCATTTGAATTGTTTTGCTATTTTTTTTAGAAATAGCTCTGAACAATTGTACACATGTCTTTGAACATGTTTTTATTCTCTTTGGAAAATATCTAAAAGTATTTACTTACTTTACCACATAGAAGTGTATGTTTTAGTTTATATGGCACTGAAAAATTGTTCCATTTTACATTCACCCTGGCAATATATAAGAATTCCATTTGATCAACATCTTCTCCACTGCTGGGTTTTTAATTTTTAACCATTTTAGTGGATGTATTGTGATATTTCCTTGTTTTAATATGTATTTCTCTGATGGCTAATGATGTTGAACATTTTTTAATGTGCTTATTGATCCTTTGTATATCTTCCTTAGCAAGGTATCTGTATAAACCGTTTGCTCATTTATTATTTGGGTTATCTGTCTCCTTATTAAATTTAAGAGGCCTTTATATATTCTTGACAGAAGTCCTTTGTCAGAAGTATGCATTGTGAATATTTTATTCAATTCAGTAGTTTTTTTTTTTCATTTTCTTAATGATGCCTTTTAAAGAACAGAAGTTTTTAATTTTGATTAAGTACAAGTTATCATATTTTAGTGAATCGTGTTTAAAATATATATACATAAATACAGAAATAGTTTTAGATGTATATGTTAGTGTGTGTAAATATGGAAACATGTAAATGCATTTCTTTCCCACCCCTGTTTGCTGGTCTCGTTACAAACACTGACACCCTGGTGACAGTGAGCACACTAAGAGCCCAGATACTGGTTTTTAAATTTCTCCACTAAAGGGAACAGGGCTTCCTGAAGAAATGGCTAATTCCAAGGTCAGATAAAGAAAAAAATACAAGAAGAGCCTGTAACACGTTTACATCAGAAAATAAGAAAATTCTAAAAAAGAAAAAAAATAATGTGGATGTAATAATAGGATATAGGAGTCAACTTGAAGGGACTCTCATTGGCCAAATAAAAATAAAAAATGAGGGCACCTGGGTGGCTCAGATGGTTAAGCGTCTGCCTTCAGCTCAGGTCATGATCACAGGGTCCTGGGATGGAGTCCTGCATCGGGCTCCTTGCTCAGCAGGGAGTCTGCTTCTCCCTCTGCCTCTGCCTCTCCCCCTGCTTGTTCTCTGTCTGTCTCTCTCGCAAATGAATAAATAAAATCTTTATTTATTTATCTTTAAAAGTAAAATAAAAATAAAAAATGAAAGTAACAGATTATAATCCATTTAATAAAATAGGGATTCATGAATCCATACTGATATAAACAAATAAATGACCAGTAAAATGAGATGTGTAAGCTCTTCTTAGAAGAATCAGACAGCTTAGAAGAATGACAACTCATTAATGTAGAAGAAACAATGGAAAAAAACTTGTCATTTGGTGACCATTATAATGGTGATTGATTTAGGCAGGCGGTATCAATTGAAGCTAAACCTGGTGGATAAAGTTCTGACGAGGGTCAAAATGTTGGTATAGCATCAGAATATCTCCTACAAAACTTTAATAAGTTACAAAGGAAAAATTGTAACCTTATGGTGGAGAAACTTGGCAGAAATCAACATGATCAGATGACCAAGGTTGAAATATTACCAATAGTGAGATGGGTGGATGCCAGGTGGCCTCTGATGTACTGAGAAGAGCACAACATAGTTACTAGTAATGAGAAATATTCAGATTTAAAATATAGAATCTTAAACTAACAAATTACTGAAGTCTAAGAATTATCTACATGTACACAAAAAGACACAAGCAAGTAGATGTTAAGAAATTCTTATATACTTAAGATGGAAAAATTAATTGGATCAATCTTTTCAGAGTACTTTCATAACATAATAAGTAATAGTAATCTCTTTGTTTTTCTATTTAGATCTACCAAGAACTCTGAACTATTGATGTTATACCCAATTTAAAAATGAAGAAATAATTGAGACATTAAGCATCTTGCCTAAAGTCACACGCTAATAAGTGGTAGAGCAAGACTCACTGATCTAACCATTTGTTTGTACTGACTTAAATCATGAAAATATTTCTGATCTTTCATTCAGTAAGTATATATGTATATATTTTTTAAGATTTACTTACTTATTTTAGAGAGAAAGCAGGGAGGAAGGGCAGAAGGAGAGAGAGAGAACCTGAAAATTCTAAAGGAAACTCCTTGCTGAGCATGGAACCTCAAGCAGGGCTCGATCTCATGATGTTGAGATCATGACCTGAGCCAAAATCAAGAGTTGGACACTTAACTGACTGAGCTACCCAGGCACTCCTTATTCAGTAAGTATATTTCTAAAAATTAAAGCAATAATCCCAAATAAAGTTTTATGCACAAAAATATTCCTCTATTTATAGTATGTGCATATACTATAACTTGTATAGTATTGGCATAATATCTTAAAGTAGTATAATATTTTTACTATATGGAAAAATCTAAGTATACAAAAATGATTAAGTAAATTATGATATGTTCATATAATGGGTATAATACACCTATTAAAATTAAGTTTGTTGATAGATTGCCTGGATTGTTATGATAAATGGTATAGTAGCATAGGAAGTTTTATATAGAGTATGAGCTCAACTATGTGAAAACTACATGAAATCTGACAAAAATAGTTTTATATAGAGTATGAGCTCAACTATATTAAAACTACATGAAATCTGACAAAAAAATGTTAACAAAATTTACCTCTGAATGGTTGCCTTTTGGGTGAGTTTCGTTTTCTTCTACTTTGAGCATGTATGTTAATTTAAAATTAAGGAAAGCTGAAAGTATTTTAAAAAATGGCTTGTGTAATAAACACTAAGGCAAAGGGACTCAGACGTCATGACCATCCTACATATGGTATGTATATTTATGTCCTTCCTGGGCTTACCAAATGCAACATACCAGATAAAGAATAGGGCAGTAGTTAAGTAATTTATGAGATTTGTAATCAGACAGACCTGGGTTCAAGGTTATTTAACTTCTTGGAGTCTCAATTTTCTCATTCACATGAAGCTATTCAGTTTGGGGTATATTTGGAACAATTGCTGCATGAGAGCATGTATGCAAAGTTCCTGGCATACACCAAGAAGTGAACCGATGTGTTAATTATCATTACCAGTTGAGCTCTTAGAAGATGAAGGATTATGTTTCTAGAGATAAATGTGAATTCAATTCAAGGCTTTTAGATATAGTTAGAGATTAAACGTGTGTCCAGATAGCCAATTAAGCAGAATATACAAACTTAAACTAGACAATTTTTATTTATTTCAAAATAACTTATCAAAGGGACATTGACTGGCAAGGTACTCGCTGTAATGGGCAATTCTCACCAAATTTCAAACGTCTGACTCCGCTGAGTAATGTAGATGAGACATCTCATGGTCTTTAGGGTTTGGGAATATTTAAGATTCTGTATGTGGGATAATTCCACATCAGTAATCATTAAATCATATGAATTTCACCTAGATCTCAACCTAAGAAGCTTAAGAGAAACTTTGCCTTGAACTTCAGGTTCTAAGCACTCCTGAATTTTCTTTTGACTAATCCCCATTCTAGTTATAGAAACATGAAACCCTCTTATTCTCTTGATCAATGATAAACCAATAGTCTTTGATTAATATACCAGTATTACAGATGTTTTATATATTATGCAAGTTGTCATGGAGAAGAAGGAAAATATATTTATACCACCACCTTCCACTCCTACCGTGTGTACAGGTTTGGCATGAAAACAACTTAAAAGAAAAAAACTTAAAAAAGAACCCAAACTTGAGTGTTATGGCCACTATTCCATACTAACCAATGGGTTATAGCACGAGTCCCCCTCATCTGGATGTTAGCTCATGCTCAGCCATATTCAGTGAGGAACATTGATATAATTACAAGCAGTCTCCAGTGTTAAACTTTTTGAAAAGATCTGTTCTTTACCTGTGTTACTAAAGATGCATCTATAGGCTATTTGTCAAGAAAGAGGGAAGGAAATATCAAAAATTATAATTAGACTTCTCTTAATATGAAAAATTAGGCCTTCTGGGAGAGGAGGCATAGCTAAGTCAATAGGTTTCCTAACTCAGGTAGCCCGTGCATTATTCACACTTACACCTTCTTGGGGTAGATAGGAAGAGGAATGATGGGGTATGTGCCCCCTGAATTAGTCAGCACAGGAGCTTTAAGATCTGAGGCTGCTAAAAAGCTTTATCGCTGTTGTTTTTTTGTTTGCTTTGATTTTTGCTATTTGTTACCTTGTTATCTCAAGTCCTGTTTGACATTCTTCATTAAATTGTGATTCACACCATGCCAGAAAATCATTTACATTCAAAAGAGAGAAGAGTGTTGAGGGGAAGGGCCCAAGAGAACACGCAGAAGGTAGAAGGAAGAGAGGGAGGGAAGGAGGAAGAAGGCAAGGGAAAGGGAAGGAGGGAGGGAGGGAGGAGAAAATAATTGGGGGAGAAAAAAAAAACCTCAGCAGTGACAGAAATTAGGCATAGGGAGTTTTGTAACTGAACATCTTGAGATGTTCAGTGTACTGGAAATGGTGATCCGTGAGCAAACATATGAGGAAAATCTGCTTTTCTAAGGCTATAATAATGTAATCTTTTTCAAAAAAATGTGTATTTCATAAAAAGTCCAAATTGACTAATATATTATGTTCTTAACTCTTTTCAATTAGCCACTATGAAATAAGTCTAATTATCATAAATGTGTTGACTTATTTATGCAGCAAATTAATTGAGCACCTACTATAAGAAGCCACTGGGGTTTCAGTATAATGATACAGGATATAGTCCTTGCGCTGAAGGACTTTGCATCTAGTAGAGAGGACAAAGAAGCAGCAATGAAAAGGCATACAAATTTTAGCTTGTGCATGTGCTGCTCTGAGACGTGGTGGTGTGGTAGGGGAGAGGGGGGCAAGTGATAATTAAACTGAGAACATACTCCTGGCACAGGGACCCGTGAGCACAAAAACCCTGAGGCTGGCAAGGTTTTGATATGATCTAGAACTGGCCTAGGTCCAGTATAACTTTAACTCCCTGATCGAAGGGGAAGATTTCCAGAGATATAGTTTGAGAAGCCAGAAGGGCCAGGTCATTTAGCACTCTCATAACCTTCAAAGGGAATTTGGATTTTATACGGTTCAAAGAGAAGACATTGGAAATTTTTAAGCAGGAGGTGGAATGGGAGCTGGAAGTCAAGTTAAAGAGACGTTACATTAGTGGATTTTTTCCTCCTTCAACTAGAATAAAGCCTCACAGAGGTTAAGAAAGGCGCAGATCAAGTATTTTCATTTGACTAATTAATAATGGAAACCATGCTAAATGTATGTATTTAAGGCCCTTTATACTATGAGGGTCAAACCTTCCTCCCTTCTTATCCGGACACACACCCTCCCCACAACCCCATGGTGCTTAGATTATGGCCTGTCATGAACAGAATTCAGATACCTTTTGGAGAGGAAGAAGAATCAAGAATGACTGTTTCTCACTTGCGTAACTTGGCGGGGGTGTAGTGAGGCAACTTACTATGATAGATAAAGCAAGAAGAAGAAAACCGAACATTTCATTTTAAATACACTACATTTGAGATGCCTGGGTTCTTATCTGAAATCTGCCTTTAGTCATACCTGTCCTAGCTTCAGTATTCTTATCTTTAAAATGACACCTTTGGATTCAGTGTTCTCTAAGGTTCTCTGCATGCATCAAAGATTTTTTTTAAATAGTACCATACATTTACTTTGCGTTTTAAAGTTTGCAAAGTGCTTTTTTTCTTATAAAGATTGAAGTGCTCTTCTCATGCTGGTGGTCCTTGGACCATGCTTTGAGAAACATTTCTCTATCACCTAAGCACACTACAAAATGGGTAATAGTTGAAAGGTTAAGGGAGAATTGAATGGTTTTCTTAAAAAAAAAAAAACAAATTAACAGATATACAATTCGTCCTTCAAAACCATATTATTTAAGATTTTATTTATTTATTTGACACAGAGAGAGAGAGAGAGAGAGCACAAGTAGGGTGAGTGGCAGGCAGAGGGAGAAGCAGACTCCCTGCAGAGCAGAGCCCAACATGGGGCTCCATCCCAGGACCCTGGGATCATGACCTGAGCTGAAGGCAGACGCTTAACCGACTGAGCCACCCAGGCGCCCCCAAAATTGTATTATTAATACACAGGCTATCTGACACTGACTCTGTGTTTGAGAATGTCCTCGCTCCTTCCCCTTCCTTTTGAGTCTATACTGTAGTTCTGGAGATATGAAAGATCATGTGGACTTTTGTCCCCTAACTGGAGAAAAAAATAAGAAGGTGTGAAATCCGTTATTTTCCTATTCATCAGCCTTTCTGTGTGTGTTGAGGAATTAACTGATGAGTTACTGGAGGATGGGTATACTTCCAGGGTACTAAGAGAAGCTTCTTTTGAATGTGATGGATTCCTAGCAGGATGAACTATAATTCTCACTTTGGAAATGTTTGGTCATGTGCATCTTTATCCTTGGCATCATATGCTATCAGCTGAGTCCTTTTTTCACACAGGGTAATAACTACTTCTCATTTTTACAATGAAGTCACTGTACATTTGTACTGTAGTATATTTCTGATTAACATCTTAATAACAGGCTCTCTGGAAATTAACATTTTCTCTACATACTGCATAATGTTCACCCTTGTATGGTCAATACAAATGGGAAATGATGCAAAAAAAGTGACATATTTTTCTTGAAGGATAATAATGGCTTTCTCTTAGTAATTTTGGTCTTATTTTATTTTTTCTATAAATATTAACTTCAGCGTATCTCTCTACAGAACAATTTTCTTGTATCTAAAAAATAGAATTACTCATAGGATTAAAGTGACTATCTCAGTTTGCGTCCTGGCATAAGACAGAGCATAGCTCACTGATTTCCTTGTTTTCTATTTTCTGATTTGCTATTTCTCCGATCTTTCTTCTCGCTCTCCTTTGGAGATTTATCTTCCTCTGTCCATCTCTTAAAAATTGGCCATTCTTAAGATAATGTTCTTGTCCTTTCTTCTCACTGAAACTGCTCTCCTTAAATATTCTTCATTATCATGCTTTAACTATCACCTATGCATATGATTCCCAAGTCCACGTCTTTGGGCTAGATATCTCTAATGAACTCCAAAACAATATGGTTAATTCCTTATTAGACACCTCCACCTGTATGTGCCACAGGCATATCAAACATATCATATTAAAAACTATGAAAAAACTCTTTTTCAGCCCTTATTGGAATTCTCACCCAGGTATTCTTTGTATAAATAGTGAAGGAAACCACTCTATATACAGCCACATAAGCCAGGGATCTGGGAAGTATCCAAGATCTGTTTTTTGCCTCAGCACATACATGACATCACTAAATACTCATAATTGTGTTTCATATGCATTCTCTCTCCCTGTCCGCTTGGCTATCTCCCTAACTCAAGTACTCATTATCTCTCACTGGAACACATCAGCTCTTCAGATAGCTTGGCCTCATGGTCTCCAATCTTATTCTTTTAAAGTCTTCTACACTAAACAAGAAGTAATCTTTGTAACTACATATTTAGTCATATAATTCTATTTATTCAAAAGGAAGGCCAACATCTTTGACATGGTAAAGAAGCTTGTTTGTGAACTCCCTTTCCAATATCATTCTTTTGCCTTTCCCTCCTTATGCCCTAGGGACAGCCTGACATGTCCTATACACCTTATATCCTCCTGAAGAGTGCTTAAGTATCTCATTCATGGTAAAGCCTGTACCAATTCCTTTTCAGAATGATCTAGTACACCCTTATTCAATACCATGGTATACTATGCACACTTCTGTCACAACTCCTATACTGTGTATTTGCATGGCTCACTCTGAAGGGAGACTGTAAGGCCCTTGAAGATCAAGGCAGTATCTCATCACATGTTTGCTTTTCCAGTGTCTAGGACAGTGCCCACATATAACAGATGCTCAGTAAATGTAAATTGAATGATTGCATTAATAAAAGAATGACTTAAATTATTAAGTATCTACATATGGATAATTATGGGTATAAAGTATCCATATGTGGATACTATATAGAAACTTAAAATCCTCATGGCAATATTTTTAGTTCTCCAGTTTTAGGTAGTCAATAAATTTATCTTAAAGACTTCAGTTAATTTTTTAACCACTGTATATAACTTCTAAACTTTTCTTTTCACTCCTCCAAAGTTTCAGGGTATTTATTCCTTGAGCTTCTTTATTCTGCCCATGGAAATACGTGGGCTTTGAATCCTTGACTAGGAGCCAAAAACCATAGGCATATATCGTTCCTTCACTTATTAACAGAGAACTACATTGTTCATGCATTAACAATTCACTTCTCCTCTTTTAAGTAAAGAACCAAATGTGATCTGATAAACGAGTTTTGGATATTTCTTTCCAAAACTTTGCCCATTGAGAAAATACACACACATACACATATAGGACTGACACACACAAGGGAGACAATCAGAAAAATTTTCAAGAAATCCTCTGTTTATGTTTTATTATGTGACTCTAAAGTCAGCACCTCAGTCCAAGTCATTATTATATTAGAAGATTCACAGAACTTTATGAGTGTATCATAGTAGAGATGTGCTGCCCCCAAACCCCAAAGCTTCTATCAGACACCTCTTCAAGGCCAGTTTTACTTTGGTTTCTGTTTTTCCCTTACTTCCAACACCCCATGTCAAATCTCAGGTACTACATGGATTGGACTCAGCACAGTGTGGGAAGGTTGACAGAAGAGTTTTCCTTATCTACCATCACCCAACTTAGAATTATCTAAGAAGGAAAGAAAAAAAACCAATGCCAACTTTCAACCATTGTCTCATAAAGATGATACTCTCCATGCTTCACAAATCCATCTGGGACAAGATAGAGATCCAGGAACCCATCACCATCCAAATACGTGAGGGTTATAGGGCACTTGGGTGGCTCAGTTGGTTAAGCGACTGCCTTCAGCTCAGGTCATGATCCTGGAGTCCCGGGATCGAGTCCCGCATCGGGCTCCCTGCTCAGCAGAGAGTCTGCTTCTCCCTCTGACCCTCTTCCCTCTCGTGCTCTCTCTCATTCTCTCTCTCTCAAATAAATAAATAAAATCTTTAAAAAAAAAAGCAAATACTTGAGGGGTATAATTTGCAATGTGGTCCCAGGAGTACGTTTGTTCTTATTATTACACAAATTTCATATGTATGGATTCATCTGGGTATTAAGTCATCATTTGCCAGCTCCTTTTCTTCTGAATGTCCATCCCCAGGGCCCAGAGAAATGGAAACAGAAAGACAAACAATTTTAGTTCTCCTGGTAGAGATGTATGTCCTTGTCTCATCTCCCCCCAGGGATACTCAGAGACAATCTGGGTGGGCTTGGGTGAAGATGAGCTTGCTATAAAACCTTTACTGTTGGTGTTCACGGTGAGCAGGCCTCAGTACCTACATCAGCCTGTGTCAAGGGAACAGGGACAAGCCCTGCACCTCAAAGTCCCTCTTTCAGAGACAGTTGGAGGGTGCAAGATCATCAGCTCTCACCTTCAAAATCTCTGCTGACTTCTGTGCAGTTTCTTCTAAATCTAATCCTATCTCTAAGATAAGACAAAGGCTGGTATCACAGTGAGTAAGGGGCCTTTTTCAAAGCGTGGTAGTTGAAAGAAGGTGGGGTCTGGAGGAAGGAAGAGCTTCAGAAATTAGCATCCTGAACAAGAGGTACAAGGTCAGCTTACGGGCAGGCAGCTTTCTGGTCTTAAGATAGGGTTGAAATTTTCAGAGCTGGAATCATAAGCTGCACGTTGAGAATGATCAAGTATATCATGAATTGTCATATAATAGGTGTATATAATCAGTTCTATGGAACATTTCAGGATTCCCTTTCTGTCATCCCTGTGGCCATATGGTTGGTGGAATGGTAGCCAGAAAAAATGAAAGAAGAGTCAAAGACTTGATTAAATTCTGGGCTAGGCACTTTGGATGTTATTCCTAATGTAATGCCTTCCATCTATCCATCCATCCATCCATCCATCCATCCATCCATCCATCCATCCATCCAACAAATGGGTGCTATATTAGGTACTGTCCAAATGCGGGGGGTCCAGAAATAGCATCTACACAGAACCAGGGAATCAGTTCTGCAAGAGGGTGGGGTGTGGCAGGAATAGAAACATTATATAGTTAAGTCTTCACATGATAACCACTTGCCCTGACCCTATACCATAAATTACTTCTATGAATGCTGACCAGATTAGTGATGTTGCTCTGCTCGTGCTTAAAAGGGCAACAGTCAGATTTCCCTATGTAGCATCAGAAAGTAAAAAAGTGCCAACTTCATTTGCTAAAGCCCTAAAGCTAGTGAACAGAGTGGGAAACAGACCTCTTTGAGGTTACGTTTATAAATCTTATTCCTTAATTCATTCATTCATTTACTCTACCATTTATTGAGCACCTGCTATGTGCAATGTACTCTGCAAGTTATAAAATAAGAGCAAAACAAATGATAGAAAGTGGGAACAAAATTTGAAAACTAAATCAATTAGAAAGTAAACATATATGAGAATATGGCTATGGGACTTTCCCCGAAATGAAATAGTTAGTCATTCTGGAAAATAAATTATTATGTGACTGCCCTCATGATAGTAAAAATAAGGGTCTTGTGATCAAAGTTAAATAAAATTCTGTAGACATCAAAATAGTACATGCAACCTTGTGCTCACTTACACTACTTGAATAATTTTCTTTCTGCTTTACTGTGGATTAAATGATTTGACATAATGGCTCTGAAAAGGATTACCAGCTGAGGTAACACACAGGGTATACTTTAAACCTCCTCTTTCTGTTTGAGAACTAACCCAGACCTGCGTTTGCTCCTCAGCACACAGCCTACTGCAGCAGCAGCAACTGATACAGGTACTGTTGCCGGGGAATGACGGAAAATCAAACATGGGTCACAGAATTCATTCTCCTTGGATTCCCGCTCAGCCCAAAGCTGCAGGGGTTCCTCTTTGGGCTCTTTTCCCTGTTCTATGCCTGCACCCTGCTGGGGAACAGCATCATCCTGGGGCTCATCTGGCTGGACTCCCGACTGCACACCCCCTTGTACTTCTTCCTCTCCCACCTGGCCATCGTCGACATAGCCTATGCTTCAAATAATGTCCCAAAGATGCTGGCGAACCTCCTGAACAAGGAAAAAACTATCTCCTTTGTCCCATGCATAATGCAGATGTTTTTATACATGGCTTTTGCTCACACTGAGTGTCTCATCTTAGTAATGATGTCCTATGATCGGTACGTGGCGATCTGCCACCCCCTACATTACTCTGTCATCATGAGCTGGAGAGTGTGCACCATTCAGGCTGTCACTTCCTGGGCATGTGGCTCCCTGCTGGCCCTGGTCCATGTGGTTCTCATCCTGAGGCTGCCCTTCTGTGGGCCTCTTGAAATCAACCACTTCTTCTGTGAAATCCTGTCCGTCCTCAAGCTGGCCTGTGCTGACACGAGGCTCAACCAAGTGGTCATCTTTGTGGCCTGTGTGTTTATCTTACTGGGGCCCCTCTGCTTGGTGCTGGTGTCCTATATGCACATCCTGTTTGCCATCCTGAGGATCCGGTCCGGGGAGGGCCGCAGGAAGGCCTTCTCCACCTGTTCCTCCCACCTCTGTGTGGTGGGGCTCTTCTTTGGCAGTGCCATTGTCATGTACATGGCCCCCAAATCCCACCACCCTGAGGAGCAGCAGAAGATCCTTTCCCTGTTTTATAGCCTTTTCAACCCTATGCTGAACCCACTGATCTACAGCCTGAGGAACGCAGAGGTCAAGGGTGCCCTGAGGAGAGCGCTGTGGAAGGAGAGATCAATGTGAGGGATGCCAGGGACCGTCTTAAAGGTGGAAGACTTGTTTTCTATGAGATTTGGAGGAAAGGTAATAGAAATGCTTTAAGAATCTAATGTCTCAGATTTTCAATATTAAAAATATATATTGATCAGATTCTGTCCCTTAACATGGGGTACTTCCAGACCACAAAGCACAGGCCATACAAGAAGAATTGTGTACTGGTGAAGCACTGAGCAGAGTCATGGACTCCTCTGGCCAGTTCCCAGCACTACCTAAGATCCAGTTTCTTTTCTTTTGAGGCTTTTTTTCTTTCGCATCTCCCTTAAAATTTCCATCTCCCTTATTGCTGTAAGTATATGCTAATAATGCCATATTATATTCTGTACAATAGTGCACCTCTAACAAGAGGGTAAATACTGACCTTGTTATGCAGTCCCCTCCTTGGATATGCACCAAGGAATTTCAAGTCTAAGGATGATGACATTAGTTCTGAAAAGTTATCTAAATCTGAGCACAAGGAATCTATTTCCGTGAAAAGTAAAGTTTAATTTTATGGATTTTTTGTATGTATATGAGAAGCAGATAAATATCAGGATCTTTGTTTCTTTTTATTTAATTCTGCTCCATTTAATTTAAGTGAGTTTGTGTTTAGAATAAATATGAGAGTCAGTTATTTGGGAGAGTTTCCTTTTCCAGCATTCAGATTACGAAGCCAGGTGTAGGTAATAATTGACCGTTAGGATGATGGCATAAAATATCACAAGAGTAGGGGGACCTGGGTGGCTCAGTCAGTTAAGTGTCTGCCTTTGGCTCAGGTCATGATCTCAGGGTCCTGGGATCAAGCCCTGCATCAGGCTCCCTGCTCAGTGGGGAGTCTGCTTCTCCCTCTCCCTCTGTGCTCTCACCCTCTGTGTTCGCTCTCTCTCTCTCTTAAATAAATAAAATTTTTAAAAAATATATCACAAGAGTAAGAAAATCATGTAAAAGGAAGACATGAAGGGAGGCCAATAGCTTAACATACTGATGTAGACTCATGTTTAGAACCACTAACATGACAAAGTCCGGTAAAGACTTGTAGGAACCTCAACAAAATTCCAAGAGCATCTGTTCCAGGCAATATTGATCACTTATTTTGGGCCCAAGTGGTCAGAAAGATGAGGAAGAGTAATTTTTTTTTTCTTTTTAACACAAGTTGGGGAACTAAGTGGCCGAAAGAGTATGACAACAGTGATTTCTTTAACTCGTTAAGTATGTCATCTTTTGAATTCTCTTCCTCTCTAGTAGGCTCGTGTGCCATTCACGTGTATGATATATGTGATTATATATTATTATCCACGTTCTGTAGATCTTTCTATTTCACATCCTCTCATGTATCAATATCAGTCCGCGTTTTTCTTCTTCCATGAAATTAAGATGCACCAGGGAAACCTTTGCCTTCCATCTCTCTCCTAATGCATGATTTTCCTCTTGCTTCTCCAAAAGGCTGGTTGCTGACTATTCATCTCCTTGACTATTCTACTCATTAGTTAACTTAGGCAAAACATTTTGTCTCTGGCCATTATCTGAGTCTCCATACCTCCACAGTATCAGGACATTGCTTGCTCGGTTCCGCTCTGCTTCTTCTGCTCCCTCCCTCTCTACCCCCTGACCTTCCTCCCCTCTCCCCCCACGAAAAAAAATAATTTGAATTAAAAAATATTAGCTCTAAATGTAACAATAAGCACTATGGTGCTACTGTGGGACCTATTTTAAAAGTAGGAAAAAAAACCAAGCAATATTTTTATAAAAATGATGTTTTAACTATACTTAGAAAATTATTATTCACTAAAATATGTATACCTTAAATTAAGGTTAAAATCCAAAGAGGGAAGAAGAAGAGGCAAATATAGGATAATGTGTCTCACAGAAAATATAAGCCATAGGTTTGGATTCAGAAGGTTTCTACAAGACCCCATTAGAAAAATCAGGGGATTGCATTCACTTTTATGTCAGTTCAAAAAATACTTGAGACAACATAGACCAGAAAGACCAAGCTTTTGCCAAGATAACTGGGATAGATGAGTTATAAAGAGATGTCCTCCAGCAGGCCTCAGGAGAAGCTCTGATTCAAAAAGAGAAAACAAAACCAAAAACTGTATTTTGTTAAGAAATTAAAGAAAATGCCTGAGTGTATGAGAGACTACTCTTAATTGTTTCAATATTTGAGTTACAGGACTTTAATAAACAGATTATATTTTGTTGTTATGACTTCTTTTTATATGTATTCTTTTAATGTTAGTCACAGTTTCCAGAGGGCTGAGGGTGACAGGAGTCTGCTGGGTGCTTCCCAGATGTTATCGCATCTTTCCCCAATGACACTGGAATGTAGACATGGTGAAGTAACAGCGGACTTCTCCTCAGCAAAACAGATGCCAGAAGAGAACATTCAAAATGATGGGGGGAGGCCTCACTGTACGATTTTACACTTAGCCAAAAATTCATTCAGGAATAAGAGAACCAAATGAGAGGAAATCTTATGAGATAAAGCCTAGCAAAATGTATCTCCCACAGGCCTTCATTGGAAGAACTCTAAACCGATGTACTTGGATCTTTTTTGAAGTGAAAGTATATGATGTAAGGAAAACATGCCAAGCACCCAAGTTGCTAAAACATGTTAGTAAATGTAGCTGTTAATGTAGACAAAACAGCTTTTTATATGAAAAAAGGGAAAAGGAAATGCTTATCAGCAATGAAAGTTTGATTAATAATACCAATGAGTCATTAAATCAAAAGGAGTCCCTCATCATGAAGATGAAGATGTGCATCTTTTGCAAGAAGATGAAAATCTTGAAAAATTGTAGACTTCATTAGAAAACTTTAGAATTAACGTGTGTGTTAAAAATTTAAAGGGGTGCTTGGGTGGCTCGGTTGGTTAAGCATCTGCCTTTGGCTCAGGTCATGATCCCAGGGTGCTGGGATCAAGATCGAGCCCCACATCAGGCTCCCTGCTCAGTGGGGAGTCTGCTTCTCCCTTTCCCTACGCCACCCCCGACTTGTGCTCTCTCTCTCAAATAAATAAACAAAATCTTTTTAAAAAAAATTTAAAGGTAGATCATCTTTGCTGCCTCTGAAACCTTACCTCATTAGGTGATTGTAGTGACTTCGAAGTCTACCCACCCTGCAGTGATGCCATGGACTTCTAGCCACAGACAAGGACCACTGTTCTGGTGCACAAAGCTCCTGAATTCTGTTGCCAACTGGGTCAGCTCAGTGTCTGTGCAGCTTGGCTGCCCTGGCCCCAGTAGTCCTGACCCCAGCAGTGCAGTGCCTCACCCGCCACAGAGGACTGTTCCCAAAGGATTTGAGGCAAGAGCCAGTTTCATAGGAGCATTAGAAGAGGCACCTTGGAAATGGGCACAGCTAGCTAGGAGGTTGGGGATTTCCTGATAGGGCCAGCAGGTCTGATGTTCTAGAATAAAGTAAGCTAGCTGAGGCTGAGTTGGATTGTGATTGGTGCATGTTGGGATTCCTCTGTAGGTGTTTCCTGCAAGTGCAGGACTTAGGTTTACTTTTCAACGTGGGCCAGACCACTGGGGCAGCCTCTGTGCTGTGGGTCCTGATATGTGAATTAATTATCACAAAATATGCTAGTGAGGGTGTCAGATGGGGTGATCTTTACCTGAAGAGGCAGAAAAAGCACAGTTTTGAGGAGTGATGAGCATAGAAACAGAAAAATGTTCACCGTTAGCCCAGAAGGCTGACCTATATATAGAGCCTGCATAGTTCTGATAAGGATCAAATACGTACTGGTTGCTACATTCTTCAAGGGTCTCATGACTGCCTGTACATCTCACCGCTAGTTAATATACAGCTGAATGATAAGCACCAGAGAAACCTTGCAAAAGTAGTTTTACGAGTAGAAATTTGAGGAAACGTTTATGATCTAATACTCCCTTCATGTCCCCTTGAGCACTAAGCATATAGCCACCAGCTTCATACAGCAAAAAGTGAAGCTTTTACTGCTCATGGGTCCTGTCCCCATGCTACTTAAATAACCTGATTTTGGCTCAGGTCATGATTTCAGTGTCGTGAAATTGAGCCCCGTGTTGGACTCCGGGCTCAGCACGGAGTTGGCTTGAGATTCTCTCTTTCCCTCTGCCTGTGCCCCTCCCCCATTCGTACTTGCTCTCTCTCTCAAAATAAACAAAATCTTAAAAAAAAGAAATAGAGAATATATATTACATGCAAATTATATAAAAATTGCAAAATCTGAATATATACAAAGCAACAAAACCTCTCCAATTTTCAAAGAAAAATATCACAAGGATTCATTATTTTACCACAGTGATAATACATTTAAAATTAATAATAAAAAGTAATTCAAATATTTGGAAACCTCATTTGTGTTTTAGAAATGAAGTTAATGATGAAAGTTCTAAATACCACACTTGAGATGTATAGCTAAAGTGGTAAAAAAAATAAAATAAAATAAAGCAAATTTATATCTCAGGTTACATTTATTAAAAAAATAGGACACAAAAAGTAAGTTCAACAGTCAACTCAGGAAGATGATCAAGAATTAAAATAAATAGGGGCGACTGGCTGGCTCAGTCGTTTATGCGTCTGCCTTCGGCTCAGGCCATGATCCTGGAGTCCTAGGATTGAGCCCCGCATCGGGCTCCCTGCTCAGTGGGGAGTCTGCTTCTCCCTCTAACCCTCCCCCATCTCATGCTCTCTCTCTCTCACTCACTCTCTCTCAAATAAATAAATAAAATCTTTAAAAAAAAAGAATTAAAATAAACATAGGATATAGTTTATATAAGCACAAACCTTAATGATGAAAATAAATAATTTTGAAGATCATTAAAATATAAACCTAGTTCTTTTTACAAATACCAATAGAATAGATAAGACTGTGAGGGGAAAAAAAAGAGAAAAGGTCTACATATACAATGTTAGGAGTAATACATTATATAACCAAAAAAGTAGAGATTTAAAAACAGAATTCTATGAACAAAATTTATTTCAATAAATTTTAAAATTAGAAATATTACTAAAACTTCCTTATGTAGAAATAGAAAATCTGAACAATAAATATTCAAAAAAATTGAATCAATGACCAAAATTATCCTACAATCAGTGAACACTAAGTCAAAGTTTTATTTTATTTTTTTTATTATTATTTTTATTTATTTATTTATTTGACAGAGAGAGATAGCGAGAGAAGGAACACAAGCAGGGGGAGTGGGAGAGGGAGAAGCAGACTTCCCATGGAGCAGGGAGCCCGATGCGGGGCTCGATCCTAGGACTCTGGGATCATGACCTGAGCCGAAGGCAGACGCTTAACGACTGAGCCATCCAGGCGCCCCAGTCAAACAGTTTTAAAGGCAAATTTTACCAATCTTCAAGAAATGGCTAATTTTCTTATTATGTAAAACCTTTTTGAGAACAGAAAAAGAGGGACAACTATCCAATTCATTTTACAAGGCTAATACAACATTGACGACAAAACTAGAAAAGGATAGTAGAAGAAAAGTAATTTATTGAATAAATCTCAAAAGGTGAAATAAATACAAAAATCTTAAATAATTAGTAAAGTGAGCACAGCATTTTCAATATCAAACAAAAAATATTTTTCAGATAAAATAGAATATTAGGCAAAAAAATTTTTTGAGAAAAATAGGAGCCTTAAATGCTAGTAGAATTAGAAAAGAAGGAAATATGGTAAGTTTGTATGTTTAATAAATTGGACCATGAACATACAGGTGACTCTTTCTCTGTGGGCACCAGAGGACCTTGGACTTTATCAGTATGAGAGGGTAGCATCTTTCTGACATGTCAGGGTACAAATCTGGACGACAGTCACCAATAAGCCTCTCCCCGAACAGGTGTGATGGAGAAAAGCCCATTTCAGATCTACTGCAGGTCTGTGCTCTCAGGGTAAAAAAACAATTGGTCTATCCATAATTTTCTTGGTTGGCATGTACACTAAAATAACTTTAACTTAAAAAATTCTACTTCTTTTATATTTGAGTATAAGAATTGATTTAGATAAAAGAACAGAAGAAATTTAAGTCACAAAGTCACCATCAAATGGACTCCGTTGTATTCTGACATTTTAGGAAGAGAAAATATAGTAGCTACAGACCTAGGGAAGCCTTGGTCTTTCCACCCCCTTGAGCTCACAATCTCTGCAAACTAAAAAATAGAGATTGTTTCCTGCTTAGAATTTTCCTTCCCTTTCTGCACACCAGTTAAATTTTACAAAACAGGATTTAACAAGTCCCATTGGGATACCTTATCCTATTTCCTGACTCTTTACCATGTTCCCCATAGCTTTTATAGGTCCTGCTACCTGGTCTTACTTTATAAATTGTATTTCTTGTGGTGACCTGATGAAAAAAATAGGATGCATGGTCAGCTGGGTCAGGTATGGTATAAAACTTAGCCAACACCAGAGAACATGGGAAAAATATATGAGTTTCATGTGCCCTAAATACCACGTAATCTATTTGGGGGGCTAGTGGGTGGGGGGGTGTTGGAGTTTTGGAAACCGAAATAAATCCAAGGGTCTGTTAATTGTACTATATGAAGGAGCCTGGAAGACATTGTAATGCTTCTTACATTTAGGATCATGGACTCCATAGTGAGTGAAGAAATCATCATCAGCAGCATTTTGTCATGAATGTCCCTCTAAGAAAACCAGAGCTAAGTACAGTGAGAGCCCCTCTTCCCCAGGAACAGATGGCGGTGTGCAGGATGGGTCTTCATCTCTCCCCCGACACCAAACACTCAGAAGCATCTTGAGAGGTGAGTGAGCTGAGCAGAGAATAGAATGCTCTCTTCTGAAAGAAATCCTGTTGCCTCTGTTGAGAAAGTTCTTCTTCCAAGAGATCATTGGAAGAAAGTAATTTCAACACTAACGTACAGATGACGTTTACTTTATTGGTATACTTGCACTTCACCCAACTTCTATCCAGTTGGTCTCCTCATTTTTAGCTGTAAATCTGAGATAAGTGTTATTATCTAGTCTTTGTTCACTGTACAACATCAGACAGGCTGTAATGAACAATCACAATACAAAATTAATTGTTAGTGTCTGTCAATGCCAAATTTAGCTAACAGGATAATTTAAAAGTTATCATCCCTTTTTAGATACACCTAATATGTATCATTTACTCTCCTGAATTTAGTGTTGAGTTTCTTGTTTAAATTATAACACAGCTATGTGAAGAGGTTTGCTTGCAAACCTTTCGATTGCCTCATGGTGTTTTCATGAAATAATGGGCTTGACTGACCAAAAAAGGAATCTGTTACAGAAGAGGGGGGTCCTGAAAGTTTTATTTTTAAAATATGAAATTTCTTGTGGTGATTTATTTAAATATAAGAATTATCATCTTTGTGAATCCTTTTAACAGTGCTGTCATTCCAACCAGGTTGTATACACCAGCAGATATGAACTGTCTTATATACCCTCAGCTGAGACATGAAGCAGGACATAGAATATGTTTAGTAAATATCTGTGGATTTTGTATTTTGTCTTTTAGCTCTTTGCAGGTAGGAGGAAGATGAGGTACTCATTGGTCCTTCCACTTTGGTTTTTTGTGTGCCTTCATCATATGAAAGTTTAGAGATAGCATTGTGATCTTCATTGGCTCCAGATATTGCAAGAAAGTTGAACTGAATATGACTAACACTTTTCTATACACTTAGGGCCAGTGAATCCTATAGTTGGAAGGGACCTTGGCATTCTTCTGGTGCAACACAGGAATCCTGTCTTAAATAGATAGTTAGTCAATTTCTGATTTAAAACATTCGCTGACCTAAAGTTCAACTCCAATAAAACAACCAGTTTTCAAGGAGGTGATTCCAATTGTTACAGCTATTTTTTGAACTAAGATAAAATCATCCTTCAATAATTTCTACTGTGAATTCTGATTCTGCCTTTGAAACAGGGCAAAAGGTTAGTTGCTTTTGTTTATGAAATCTTTTAAATACTAACTTAACAGAAAAGATGAATGGGAAACTGATAGGAACTCGATTATGAATTCCTCTAGGATTCTTATTTTAGTGAAATTCAGATGGAGTCTGGACTAAAGAAAGATATGGAGTGAGGCAAAACAGAAGCAATGGCTTAAAAGCTACAATGATTCAAACTTCAGAGTACCCACTCTGTCACGGAAAGATTCTTTTAAAATTTGATAAGCCACGGGGCGCCTGGGTGGCTCAGTTGGTTAAGCGACTGCCTTCGGCTCAGGTCATGATCCTGGAGTCCCGGGATCGAGTCCCGCAGCGGGCTCCCTGCTCAGCGGGGAACCTGCTTCTCCCTCTGCCTCTCTCTCTCTCTGTCTCTCATGAATAAATAAATAAAAATCTTTATTAAAAAATAAAATTTGATAAGCCACAAAAACCTAAAGATTCATGATAAATAATTTTTTTACATAGAGTTAAGCTATAAAATATGCTAATGATTTTATGAATATGAGTCCATAGTTAGGGCTCTTGCTCTAGACTTGGATAGGGATCAGTACTTGTTAAGTGCCAGGCCATGACCCACCCTGAAATCATTCAACCAACATTTTTACTAATTAAATAGAATAGAATAATATAGAAAATACATTGCACATAATAAGGACTCAAGGATATATATACTAATGCATGTATGTACCTAGTAGTATTTCTTACTGTAGGAGATGGCAAAATATTTGGGAAAAAGTAGATGGGTAGGTAGGCAGGTAGATAGATACAGAATTTAAATATAACAGAGTATAAGAGGGCTGACAGGTGTAGCATCCTGATGATGAGATAGCACAATCAAAATAGAACATCTGTAGGTGCGAAAGTCAAAAGACAAAGGTCTCCATTTGAAATCTAGCCAAATTTGTGACAAAAAGCCTTCCATTCTCTTATTTCGTTCAAGATTATGCTGTCAGTAAAGATCACAAAGCTTACAAATAATTAATATATTGAAGGAACAAATTCATGAGAAAACCTGATGGAAGAATCACTGACATGCACTTTACCCTTCTTCCCAGCCTCATACTATAGACACTTGAGATAGCAGCACACATTCGCACATACGGATATATGTATATCGCCATCCAGGAACACACACGGGCAAACCTTTGATAGAATCATTACAAACTGAAGGAAGTGTCCAGTCCTATGAAGGCAATTTAAGTATTATTAACATTTTGAACTGTGGTGAAAGTTGGTCAATAAACATAAGATTTACTGAAGACTGTAATAGAATGCTAGGATTTAGCTTATTGCAGTGAAAAAATTTTCCTTCTGTGTCATTTGGAATGCATAGTTTTCACTTAGTAAGTGACAAATGGGACAAAAATCTCATTGAAGATGTTTTCTTAGGAAATAAATGATGACACACACAGACCTATCATGTTTAAACACTTCCCTCAGGCATTCAGACTTGGTGAGCTCCATTATCTCTTTCACAGGGAAATGGGGGGAAATCAGACCTCTGTCACAGAGTTCATCCTACTGGGATTTCCCCTCAGCCCAGGGATTCAGATGTTTCTCTTTGGGCTCTTCTCCCTCTTCTTTGTCTTCACCCTGTTGGGGAACGGGCTCATCCTGGGGCTCATCTGGCAGGACTCCCGACTGCACACCCCCATGTACTTCTTCCTCTCCCATCTGGCCATCGTCGACATAGCCTATGCCTGCAACACCGTGCCCCAGATGCTGGTGAACCTCCTGAATCCAGACAAGCCCATCTCCTTTGCTGGCTGCTTGACCCAGACCTTTCTTTTCTTGACTTTTGCTCATACTGAATGTCTTCTTCTGGTGGTAATGTCCTATGATCGGTTTGTGGCCATCTGCCACCCCCTCCGATATTCTGCCATCATGAGCTGGAGGGTCTGCATCACCCTGGCATTGACTTCCTGGATTTTAGGAGTCTCCCTGGCCCTAGTACATCTAGTGTTACTCATACCATTGCCCTTCTGTGGACCCCAGAAAGTTAACCATTTTTTCTGTGAAATTATAGCTGTCCTCAAGCTTGCCTGTGTAGATACCCACATTAATGAGATTATGGTTTTGGCTGGGGCAGCGTCTGTGCTGGTGGGACCATTCTCCTCAATTGTGATATCTTACATCCATATTCTATGTGCCATCCTAAAGATTCAGTCAGAGGAGGGGCGCCAGAAAGCCTTCTCCACCTGTTCATCCCATCTCTGTGTGGTTGGACTCTTTTATGGCACAGCCATTATAATGTATGTTGGGCCCAGATATGGGAACCCCAAGGAGCAGAAGAAATATCTCCTCCTGTTTCACAGCCTTTTCAATCCCATGCTCAACCCCCTGATCTATAATCTGAGGAATAAAGAAGTCAAAGCTGCTCTGAAGAGGATGCTTGAAAAAGAGAGAATGTCATGAAAACCTGTAGAATGATAAAATAACTGAGTTTAAAGGGACCTGAGAAATCATCTCATCCAATATTTACCAGGATTCATAAATATCCCCTAGGGCATCCTTTTCATCTTCAGATTTTCCTAGCACTCTCTCCCAAGAAAGATCATTCTACTTTCCTCCCTCTGACATTGAAAGTCAATGCAGCACAAGAAAATGAAAATAACCCCACTAGCTGCACAGTGGAAACCCTTTTAATATAATTATGTGAAGTATTCTGAATAAAAGGAATAAGTTTATATATTTTTCTGTAATCGGGACTAGTAGACAACATTTTGTAAAATAAAGCAAGGAAATGGCAGAATGTTTAAGATACAGCAATTGGGAGAGATTGATAACGTAATAATTTCAATATTTGAAATTCAGCAGCTGTCATCTCCTTCAAAAATAGGTCTACATTGGGATTCTCTCTCTCCCTTTCCCCCTCCCCATAAGTATCTCTGTCTCCAGCCAGAGAAACTAATGGGAAATGTAGAGAAATATTCATGTGCTTTCAGATTTATTCTCATCATACCTAATAACCCTCTAACTGATTGAAAACATCCAAGATTTCTGATATTAGAATATAGGTAAAATATATATTTAAATGGAACATGCATACTAAAGAATATCTTCTTAAAAATCAGGTGCAGAAATGCAATTCCTGTATAAATTCCTGTGATAGCAATGTTTTCTAAGGCGTAATCAACAAGTAGGGGAAGAGCATGAGCCATGGCTTCAAGGGAAAGAGAATTAAAAATGTGACTACGATGCTGCTACCAATAACAAAAAACCCCAAAGGAAGTCTGACTAGTAAATATATGCACACTGGAGCTTTCTCTGTTACTTGTTTTCTCTGCTTGGGGAACGGAGGTGATGATCTGGGAGGAGAAGAGAGCAGAATAGTTGGGTCATTTGTCTCTGATGGGAAGTGACCGACACTTGAAGAAAAAATCCTAGCAAATGAGAACAGACTGTAATTTTTTTGTAATGACTAGTTGATGAATGATACTTGAGCTATAAATTATCAGGAATAATTTGATTTTAAATTAAGAGATTTGAAGTAAGTTAAATAACCATCTTACTCAAACTGAAATTCCAGAACTTAGTTATGAAGTGAGAGAAAACAGTTAAGAAGGAGTGGAAAAGGCTATATAAGGAGACTTTTCTTGTTTTTCAATTCTTTTCTCAAATCTGTCATATTCTTTAATTGTATAAAAGGCAAATATAAAACTTTTAAGGTCATTTTTTTGGTGAACACTTTTAAAGAGGAAACTATATGGACTTCCGTCTTACAAAGCAGCCCTTTTGTAAGGATATCTGTTATACAGACATTACTCCATGGCCAAACAAAGGTTGAAAACACAGGATTGTGCGTTCAGATAAAGCTGGGTTTTTACAAAGTTCTGCCAATTGCTAGATGTGCAAACTTTTGCAATATAGTGAAATTCTTTGGAATTTAGATTTTGTTGTGTATAAAATTGAGTTCACTAGTCACATAGGTTTGTAACAGGAAACACTATGTGCAAAATGTTTAGCAGAATCCATGAATCATATAAGAGCTCAATAAATGGTAATTATTAATATTAGCCACTACATACATTCATCATATCTTTAAAGAACAAGGACTATGACTTATAAATGAAACCATGGAAAATGAGGTCTTCTATACTAGAAAAGCGGGAATTTTGCAAAATGTAGCCTTTTATATGACGGGAAATGCCAAGATTTCAAATAATTTAGGAAGTGTGAAATGTCTCAAGTCTTTCTTTTGTAATCTCAATTCTCTAAAGAAATAATAAATATTTAAAAAATACATGGGTAGGGTGGCTCAGTTGGTTAAGCATCTGATTCTTGATTTGGGCTTAGATCATGATCTCAGGGTCATGGGATGGAGCCCTGCATTAGGCTCTGTGCTAAGTGTGGAGCCTGCTTGAGATTCTCTCTCTCCCTCTCCCTCTGCCCCTCCCCATGATTATCTCTGTCTCCAGCCGGAGATACTAATGGGAAATGTAGAGAAATACTCATGTGCTTTCAGATTTATTCTCATCATATCTAATAACCCTCTAACTGTGATTGAAAACATCCAAGATTTCTGATATTAGAATATAGGTAAAATATATATTTAAATGGAACATGCGTACTAAAGAATATCTTCTTAAAAATCAGGGTCAGCTTTTATTGTATATTTGTTGACTTGTAATATATTTAAAATTCAAATTACATGAAAAAAGGAAGATTACTAATGCCATATGCATAATCCAATATTTTAAAAAAGATTTTATTTGTTTAAAAGAGAGAGAGAGAAAGCATGAGCAGGGGGAGAGGCAGAGGGAGAAGGAGAAGCCAATTTTCCACTGAACAAGGAGCCCAATGCGAGGCTCGACCCTAGGACCCTAGGATCATGACCTGAGCCAAAGGCAGAAGCTTAACCAACTGAGACACCCAGGCGCCCCAATAATATCCAGTTTTTGAGGGAAAACTCACATTGATAATAAAGAAAGGATTTTTCTTCTATTTCCTTATCTGTATTTTCAAATCCAACTGAGGAATCTGTGTTGTTTATATAATGAAGAAATACAAAGGTTTTTGAAAAGCATAATTTTAAAAATAGAAAGTCTGAGAAACAGTTAAATGCAGCTTTATAAATAATCTGATCATGTAGAGACAAAACAAAATTGTGGACTGGAATAATTGGAAAACATAAGAAGACAGGAATCGAGTTATGCATCAAATAATTTGCAAATAGATGAAGAAATGACATTGGAAATAGGAGATAATGAAGGTACCATCGAACAACACTTAAGCAGGAAACTGGAATGGGAAATGTGGAAGAGTAAAGAATAATGTTTAGTTGAGAAACAAGGCTTTATGAGTAGGTGCTGAAAGTGACCTTGGGTAATGATAGTGTAGCTCTGTTTGCACTGAGTAACTTACTTGCAAAGAGAAATAGCAATTATTTGGCTTCCTTTCTATATAGACTAGTTTTAGGATTTCTAAAATAGAAACAATAAGCAATATAGCAGAGTGCCTATCTTGAAAATCATGTTATGATAAAGCACCTAAAAATACTGGATAAAATATTTTAAAAAACCCTAATTTTTAAGTGCACAGCTGGGCTTGCAAAAGCATAAATAAAATTCTCAAAGGACAAAGATGAGGCACAATCACCAACTGAGTGGTGAGACTGTAAGCCAGCGCCTGGCTTTCAGGTCCCTTTCAATCCCCAGGATTCCAGATTGCAATGACTGCAAGCCCATGAGAGATACAGCCTTCCTGTATGTAAGGCAGGAAATCAGAATAAAGACGCCTTCATGAAACTGGACCCTTCCTCCATTACCATCGGGAATACAGTAATAAGCAGCTAACTGAGAAGTCTCAGTTGAATCTACAAAAGTCATAGGACAGTGGGAGAATATCTTTAAAGCGTTTAAAAGCAGGTGTCAATCAAAAATTTTATATACAGAAGAGTACCCTTCCAAAACTGAGATGAAATAAACACGTTCCCAGACAAAAACAAAAATAAAACCAACAAGCAAACAAATGAATTTGAGTCTTTGTTGCCAATAGGTCTACACTGCAAGAAATCCTAAAGAAATAAATACCTTTTTTCTAGCTGCAGGAACGCTCCTGGATCATAATGGGAATAATTTTTTTTCTCTAAATATTAAGAATATTTACTTTATCTTTGGTTTTCAAAAATGTTACTATAGAATTTCCAGTTATCTTTTATATCAGTTTAACCTGCTTGTGGCTTGCTGAGATTTATGCATTCATGGGAGCACACTTTCACCATGATTGGGAAATGCTCAAAAATAATTTCTCTGAAATTTGCTTTTTTCCCCATTATATTTTTCTTTCCTCTTGAGTATATGTTAGAATTTTTTTTTACCACACTCCTTTATATCTTTCAGACTCAACTTCATTTTTCCATTATTTTTCTTTTTGTGTTTTTGTTTGATAGTTTTCTGTTAATCTTAATATGAGACATTGTCCTGCTCTCTGCCGGGTCAGTCATCTGTTAAATTCATGCATTGTTTTTTCAATTTATTATATATTACTGTTTCAGAATGAATATTTGATTCTTTTTGTAGATTCTGATACTTCGCTGAAATATGACATTTTTTATTCTTTATATCTTCGTTTCCCTTTTCTTTGACAAATTATAGTTATTTGAGTTTTTATTTGTAACTTTAGTATCTGTTATATCTGGGACCTGTACTATTGACTCTTTTACTTCTTGATTATTTATAACTTTTCCTTGCTTTTTCACGTGTTAAATGATGCATTTTAGAAGCTGTAAATTTTGTCAGACTCCTATAAAGATTATTGATATGTTTTTGTTTTTCCCTGAAAAAGCAGTGAAATTTGTTGAGGATCACCTTGTTTCTCTTGGGGTTCCATTTTAGGTTAGTTAAAACTAACCAATTTCAGCGTTACCCCTACTGCTCAGGCATCATTTCTGTGCCTACCACCAAGGTCTTTATGAAGAGATCTCCATCCTGGCTAGATTGTAACTCCAAAATCCCCTGGAACATTTTGCAACTTCTGAAGTTTCTGTTCAGCTCCTTTCAGTTCCTCTCAGCTCTCCTCATCTTTTGGCACCTCAGCCATTGGTCTCCTTTAGGTTTCAACATCCATGTACTGAGGACTAAGAAATGCCTAAGAAAACTCCCCACTCCCCTCATACAGTTCCTTCCTCTTCCACATCCCCACGCCAACTCAATTCCCAGTTCTTTTATTTTTCTGTAACTCCAATTTCTGTTGCTTGCACCCGGCAAGACTGCAACTTTCTGCCTGGACTCTATTTTTATGGCCACTGTTTGGGAATATCTTCTGGAAGAAAGCCTCTGTGATTGTGAGCTCACTTTATATGTCTTTTTCTCAAGGAGCACAACCCTGTACTATTGGTATACTTCCTAAACACCCTCATCTGAAGCCTAAACTCACTTCTAATTATCTTAGCAACTTTGCCTTGCTCAACAAAGCATTAAATATTATCAAATAAAAATTTTGTGAAAAATTGATCTCATTAATGATTAAAGCAGCATGAAAATAATGTTGCCAGTTTGAAGAGGGCTTAGAAAGGGCATTTATATGTAATTCATCCAAATGGCAAACTGCTCCAGTTTTGTTTTTATACTGAAGTCTCTCTTAATAGGTAGGTAAGAACTGAGGCAATATAATCCTGAACTGTATTCCAAAAGATATGATTATTCTGAAATCTCAAGTCACGTGCCTGAGAAGCAAATGTTAAGGAAGTTGACTTGTGGTTGTTAATCATAGATACCATGGGATAAGGTTTCATTGTCTGACAAGCAAGTAATTAGCTGGGTTGGACTGAACTGTGTTCACTCAAAATTTATATGTTGAAATCATGGTGCTGTAATACCTCAAAGAGGGATTTTTTGGAGATGAGGTTTTATAGAGGTAATTATATCAACATGAGGTATTTAGAGTAGCTCTAACCAATACAGCTGGTCTCCTTATAAGAAGAGATTAGGACACAGATATAAACATGTGAAGACACAAGAAGAGAGCCACCTACAAACCAAGAAGAGGGACCTTGGAAGGAACCAGTCCAGTCCACACCAAAATCTCAGAATACTAACCCGCAGGACTGTGAGAAAATAAACTTCTATTGTTTATGCATCCCAGACTGTGGTGGTTTGTTATGGCAGCCCTAGCAAACTAATAGAGAGGTGAAATAGAGACTCAAATGAATATTAATTAGCAGAGAGCCAAGCATGTTTAGGTTCAAGTCAGTTATCAAAGATACCGTTTAAGCAGCTACTGGAAGATTCTTCACCATGACAAAGAGTTTTTATTTCAAGTTTGGGAACAAAAAAAATTTTTTTTTCTTAATTGTGAAAGTCTTTTATTGAGGTCTTTTGGAAAAAAAATAACATCTCTAGTATCATTACACAAAACTCTTATCTTAGATATCTTCAGGTTAATGTTCACTTTATGAAAGCACAATGATCACGTCAAGATTATCCATAAATTTGCCAAGCATTGCATTTTTCTGAGACCCTCTGAAAGAATCATATAAGCAAAATTTACCTTAAAAATTAATTGACGCTGCATGAAAATAAATACCATTATGGACAGTATGGATGTATGTGAGATATATATATATATATATTCTTCAACCACTACACCAGGTTGATGATTAGCAGATTGAATTCAAAAGAGCAAAAAAGGAATCTCATCCATGCTAACTCTTCCCTAACTTCATGTTTTAAACACCAAGTGCAATAAAGTTTGGAGAAATCATCAGAAACCTAGTTATAAGGCTTCTAAACAGACAAGAGTTAGAGATAGGAAGGCTAGAAAAGTTTCTTTACATTTATCTAAGCTTATATGATGTGAAGAGCAGCTGTATGCTATCTGTGAAGACAGGAAATATGCTTTTTCTTCAAAAAAATGTAGGCAGTGGTCAATAGAAATAATGTAGTAAGGATCTCCAAAAATCCTCTGCTCCATAAAGAAAAAAGTACACTGACAAATTTGTAGAAATCAACTCTTTCAGAACTCGGGGCGGGGAAAGGCAACAATCTGGGGAGTGTGCATGCAAGAAAAACTGCTGACCTTGTTACGAACCATGAGCTTTGGGGTGGTTCAACTTGCTGTGTTTCCATCACCAACTCCCCAGCTTTGCGATATCCTCAAAAACCAGTAGCCCCACAATCATCGTGGAAACCAACATCTCTGCAGCCTCTGGAGGGAGAGAATATGGTTGAAGCAATAAAAGAGCAAATAATTGGTAATCTATTGAAATTAAGTTGATATTAACCTAAACCATATTATTATAAATTAAAATGCTAATCATAATCCCCAGGGGTAGCCCCTAAGAAAATAACTCAAAAAAAATATTTGTGTGTGTGTGTGTGTGTGTGTGTGTGTGTATAAAGAAACAAGAGAATTAAATAGGGCACTATAAAATATTTAACAAAAAGAGGCCAGTAATGAAGGAATGAACAGAGGAACAAAACATCATAAGATATACAGGAAACAAAGAGCAGTTGGTGTACAAATGTTGATGTTGGATTTGGGGGCACCTGGATGGCTCAGTGGGTTAAGTGGTCAGCTCTTGATTTCAGCTAGGTCATGATCTCAGGGTCCTGGGATTGAGCCCAGCCTGGAGCCCCGCATGGAGCCCACGTGTCAAGCCCTCCATTGAGACCTGCCTTAGGCTCCATGCTCAGTGGGGAGTCTGCTTCTCTCCCGCTCCCTCTGCCCCTCCCCCCACTTGCTCACTCTCTCTCTCTAGAATAAATAAATAAATCTTAAAAAAAAAATTAATGTTGATGTTGGGCTTACAGCCCAGGTAGACCTTAGGTCCTGTACTCATACTCTCATCCAAATTGTGGAATTAAGACTAAATTTTATCAACATCTGAGCATACAATGTATGTTTTCAAGGTTTAATTAGCAATACAAAAATATATATAAACTGATAGCAATCACCAAAGACAGCTAGAAGAAGGGAAGAGAGAACAGAGGGCATAGGGGTCTAGAAGTGCATTTTTAAATGTTCACTATGGATCAGTCTCTACATAAAGCAGGTACTCTCTCAACAACAGGAAAGGCACGACAGGGAAGCTTATAACTGGAGTCTTGTAAGTCTCTTTAAAGATGTTGGATTTACTCTCTTGAGATGAGAGGTCAGTGGGCACTGCTGATCCACGCTGATGTGCACTAGGCTGACATTCAGTCTGGAACACTGCATTTGGGAAGAGGCCTGGTGGCACACACTAATTTGAGTGTTATCAGCATGGAAAATGCAGTGAAATCCTTGGGACTGATGAGGCCCCATAGACAGTGGACAGAAAATAGATACAAAGAATAAACCTTGAAAAATACCAGTGTTCAGAGGGTGGGGAAAGGAGGAGAAACCCACCAAGGAGACAGAGAAGGAGCCGCCAGGAAGGTGGAAGGACATAGGGAGAGCAGAACATCCTGAGAGTCGAGGGAAAGGAGTGTTTCAGAGAGAGAGCACTGGTGACTGGGTTCAATGGTACTGGCAGGTCAAGTCAGATAAGGACAGAGAACTACTGGTCACTGGGTTTAGCAAAATCAAGATAATTAGTGTCTGAGAAAAAGAGTTTCACGTGCTGACTGGATGTGTTCAAGGGAATAGGGGCAAAGACATTTGAGACAAATTGCTGGAGAGAAGTTCTTGAGTGGGCAGGAGGGACGGGATTCACAAGCTAAGTGGCAGGCTGTCCTTCCTGAGGGTCAAAGCCAGTAACTTCACAGTGACAGCAAAGGAGTTGGGCATGAATGCAGATCCAGGATCGTGGTCAATGTTTCCGTTAAGATTGTGAATTAGCATCCGATGACTTCTGCGTTCTCAGTGGCTGTCAGTAGCTGGGACTGTGGGTGGAGGACTCCTCGGAGGTTTAAAGAGAGAAAATATGGGGGGAAATCCTCTTAGGAGACTAGGGAAGCAGCATGCGTTCTGGGGGCTTCGAGGGCCAAGCTGATGTGAGTAGTCATGACTTTAAAGGGGCCTGCGTCATCAGGGTTATGTGTTTTTCTTCAGATGTGTGGAGGTGGGCAAGGCCATCCACCATTTAAATTCAGTCTAACACCTAAAGACGTAGAACAGAGGCATTAAAATTACCTAAGTGTAGGATGGAAAAAGAAAGGTTAAAAAAATGAACAAGTATTTAGGGGGTGGTTTGTAATCAAAGGAAGACAGGAAAGCCCTGAGGGAGTAAGGTTCAGTCTCTGAGTTTTCATGTAAAGATAAATATTTGTGATGGAAACTTTTGATAATTCACTTTACAGGAACACTTTTCAGCAGACAGAGATGGTTCACTCCCTAGGGAGGATGGAGTCCTTTGAGGTGCTGCCTTAACAAGCCCCATGGGGGGCGCACTTACATCATGGCATTTAAACCACTCCAAGAGGAGACATGGAAGCAGGCACACTTGAAAATCAAGTACATAAAAAGTCTGAGTACTTGAGGCTTGTACTATGTGACATAAGCCATCAAGCATGACTTGTATCAGCTACATTTTCATGCCAACATCCTCCTGAGTAGTATCACTCATGCCATTCTTCCCGAGTCCTCACTTTTCTGCATAAGCAGGTGCATGCACACACACACACACACAAACACACACACACAGGGGTAACAGAGCTGGAGAACTGCACAGGTTTTACACTGCTCTGTAGGGAAGACACAGAATGGTGGGAAGACACTTTGTAATGTGTTCCTTGGTTGCCACAGGTATGCCTCCGGGGAATGGGTTTGTTTTAGGTGATCAGAGTATAAAGGCCTCCCATCTAGATACCTCCCGAGCGCCCCTGAGTACTGTCCTCTTGGTCAAGCTAGAAAGGATATCTGGGACGCATCATCCACCAAACCCGCTTCAGGGAGTAGGTGACTCATTTGCCCATCTCTGTGAGTTTTCCTGTACATTCAAGCCGAGTTTAAGGGATAAACCAGAAATAGCATCCCCCTTTTACAAATCACCGTAGATAAACTGGTTGATGAGTAACAGAAGAACAAGACAGAAGGATGGCAGAAATCATCAGGTTTAAAAAGAAGAAAAAGCCACTTTTGTGAGACCTCTTTCTCCCATTATGCTGGGGATCTCAGTAACACCAGTATTACTGACCACTATGCTGTCACAAGCCCTCCTCAGTCACACCTATGGGAAGAGCCAGGTGGAATTAGATGTCTGTGACTCATGGTATCTAACTGAAAGGGGCATAAGAGCCATCTAATCCATTTGCCTCTTTTTACTATTGAAGAAGATGAGCCAGAGGTCTTCCACAATTTTCCTTGACCTGTCATTTCTTCCCCGGCTGCACAATCTGCTCCTACCACATCTTAGAAATATCTTCCAACCAGGGAAGTGAGGACACTAGGGCTCCATTTATATGCTGCCCAGGAGGGAGGTCTTAATCAGTAGCAGGGAGAAATCCTATAGCTAGTTGATAAAATTCCATTATTATTTTTTGTTTATCTGTGAAGCTTCATAGAGGTTCCTGATTAGCTTTTTCTTATTTGGTGTTCCAAGCTTGCTCTTCAGGGATGGTAGTCCTCATCCTAGGGGAACACTTTGATCCTAAATGGGATTATGTGATCACTAGTTTCGCTTAAAGTTAGGAGGAAAGTATAACTGGTGGAAATATGGTAAGAACCACTACTACGGAGCTTCTCTATTTCACCTCTGTTTTGTATCTGGCACCATATTCACTGAAAACATTTGGGCTATAAAATTTAAAAAATTTAAATGCTCTCTTTTTAAGTCACTTTTGAGAAGTGTTTTTTTTTTTTAACAATGTAACTAAAGTGAAAATGTGTTAATCTTAAGTCTAAAAAATGCAAAAAGAAATAGGAGAATCCAGGTCAGTGTGTGTAATATGACATAATGAGATGATCTTTTCTTTGTTTGAATTCTATGTAAGAAATATTTGCGCTTGAGTGGGGATGCACAAGTGCATGCATGTGTTTCTGAATTTCTGAGTTAATCAAGTTGTTCCTTTGGTCTGACAGTTTATCTCTGCCCCAATACCACACTGACTTAATTACTGTGGCTTTATGATAAGGGTTGGCAATGGAATAACTCCTTTCTCATTCTTCTCAAGATTTTCATGGCTATCCTCGACATTTGCATTTTCATGTAACATTTAGAGTAAGATTATTAACTTCCACACATTAAAAAACCTGCTGGGATTCTGATTTGAATTTCATTGAAAGTATAGATAATCTGGAGAGATCTAGAACTTTATAAATCATCTAATCTGTAAACACACGCACATATAAATATCCTTCATTTTGTCCATTGACCTTGAATCCTGAGTTTTTATAAAATCACTCATTGATTTCAAGAGTTTATCTATAATTTTTTTAAAAGATTTTATTTATTTATTTGAGAGAGAGAGAAAGCATGTGAGAGAGAGAGAGCAAGAACATGAGCAGGGTACAGGGGCAGAGGAGAGGGAGAAGCAGACTCCCACTGAGCAGGGAGCCTGAAGCAGGGGCTCCATCCCAGGACCCTTAGATCATGACATGAGCTGAAGGCAGACGCCTTACTGACTCAGCCACCCAGGCACCCTATCTATAATTTTTAAAAAAATTTCTACATACATAATTGTGTTTTTGTGAATAATGACATTTTATAGACTCCATTTTAATTCTTATGCCTTTTATTTTATTCTTCCTATATTCTCGCTAGTTATTGAGTCAATGTTAAATAGACATAATGTTATAAGAGCACAGTAGGCTTGTCTCCTAGCTCAGAAAAAGCTTTTAATATTTCATTAATTAAATATAATGTTTCTATAGGTTTTGTAAATACTTTCTCAGATTAAAGTTCCTTTCTATTTGAAGTTTGCCAAGTCTTTTTTAGGAAATAGATCCTGAATTTTATCTTGTTGGTGGATTTTTTCCCCATTAGTATTGTACAGTATCTCCTCTGTGCCGATGGATGCTTTGGAATGATATTACTATGGCCACTACTAGTTTCTATGTGCCAAGAACATGTTTTTTCAATATTTCTTTTTAAACTTTGTGTGTGTGTGAGAGAGAGACAGACAGAGACAGAGACAGAAAGACAAGGGTTTGGATTTATGTTTGGGTGGTTTAGGTATGATTCTTTTAAGATTTTGTAACTTGATTTTCTGGTTTTCCTCTAATATGATTAACTCTGTCTTTTAGTGACTTATATTTACGTATAATGCAGTAATATATATATAGATTTATTAATGCCAGCTTATTTTGTATTTTCTGTTTATCAAGTCTTATTTGCTTTTTTATTTCTTTTTTTTCCCCTTCTGCCTGCTGCTGGATTGATAATGCTTTTAGTTCTTTTATTTGCCTTATAATTTTGAAAACTATAGATTTTATGTCTGTTTTTGATGATTTTCATTAATGGGTAATATCCAAGTTTAGTAAATTATTCTAATAAATTTAAAGTCATTTGGGGTTTCAATTCTCATCAAGGAAATTTAGTACTCATTACCTATCAAACATCACTTCCTTGTTTACCTACTATTTTTAGATTTTATATCACCCCTTTGAAATACCAAAATAATTATTTTATAATCCATAGGTCATAAAATTTACCAGCATATTTTTTCAAGTGATGTGTCAAAATTATTTGTGTCAATATTATTTGTGTATTTTAAAAAAGAACCTCTGATTCACTCTTATTCTTATTGAGGAATATACTTTAATAGTGTACTGAGGATCTGTAGGTGTCAATACCCTCCTTATCTGTATGTCCAATAATGTCTTTGCTGTCATTCATTCAAGAGAGTTCTTGAAGGTACATTTTATTTATTTTATTTTTTTTAAAGATTTTATTTATTTATTTGACAGAGAGAGACACAGCGAGAGAGGGAACACAAGCAGGGGGAGCGGGAGAGGGAGAAGCAGACTCCCACTGAGCAGGGAGCCTGATGCAGGGCTCCATCCCGGGACCCTGGGATCATGACCTGAGCCGAAGGCGGACACTTAACGACTGAGCCACCCAGGCGCCCCTTACAGGTACATTTTAGAACAACAGCTTACCTCTTTGGCAAATTAAGGTAGTAGGTTGTGTCTTCAGACCCTTTCTTGCTGATGAGAAGTCACTGGCACTTGAATGATTGTTCCTATGTATTTCATTGTTTTTATATTTGGTAACTCTTAATATTTCCTCTTAATCCTGGAAAAAGTAAATGATAAAACAGTCTAACAAAAATTACTGAAGAGACAAATGAAATTAGCTTCTATTAAAGAATCACAAAGTCAGGGTGCCTGGGTGGCTCAGTCAGTTAAGCATCCAACTCTTGATCTCAGCTCAGGTCTTTTTTTTTTTTTTAAAGATTTTGTTTATTTGAGAGAGAGAGAGAGCATGAGTAGGGGGAAGGCGCAGATTCCCCACTAAGCACGGAGTCCCACACAAGCTGGATCCCGAGACCCTGAGATCACGACCTGAGCCGAAGTCAGACACTTAACCAACTGAGCCACCCAGGTGCCCCAGCTTAGGTCTTGATCTCAGGCTGTGAGTTTGGACCCTGCGTTGGGCTCCATGCCCAGCATGGAGCCCACTTAAAAAAAAAAAAATCACAAATCCTACATATGAAACAGAAAGAGCACCCTAATGAACCAAGAACAATGTGTATAGGAAGAATCAACTTTAAACTCTTAGGAAGGAAAAAAATAAAGTCATTAAAATTAAAAAAAAAATCAGGCAGATGGGATAAATGTTAACCTGGTGTTAGTCATAGAATAAATGTACAATTACAATATAGTCATGAAAAAATCTATCACATGGTGAAGAGAAAAAAAGAAAAACATCTGAAAGGGTAATTAAGGGACATAAGTTGATTGACTACACTTTGAATATAAGACCCACAAGGTCTAGACACAGTGAACTGTAGAGGATGGAGGAAAGACAGCAGTCGAAGAGATAATTGTTAAGAATTTACATTCATTGAGAATTTTTATTTATCCTATTCTGTCATCAGGATACATTTTTAATCCAAAGATTCATATATTCTTCAGCAATGGCAAATACTCCATTTTGCTTGAGTGTACATTTATGTTTATTTTTTTGTGCTCCTTAAGTGGAATGCATTTTTTTTTAACCATTTAAGGACTCAGGTCTATTTTGAATTCTGAAACATTTTTGCTGAAATCTCTTCAAATACTGTTTCTTCACTATTCTCTCCATTTCTTTTGCTCTGGAAACTTTATCATGTCTAAGTTTAGGCCCTCAATCTGTTATTCATGTCTCAAGATTGCACTTTGAAAATGGTAGCCCTTTGTTTGCATTAACATCTGCGTGGGTTCTTAAATGTGACCTTCCAATACACTTTTCTCTCTTTAATGTGAGGTCTGGAAACTATCTTCCTTATTGGTTATAAAATTATGTAGCTTTATATCTTATTTCAAATGTCTGTGCTTGATCTATTTTATATACTCATTTTTTTATGGCTACCTTGTTCATTTTTCTTAATTTATCAAGTATTTCAGTAATTATTATTAATTAATTAATTTATTTATTTATTATAAATTTATTAATTTATAGGAGCATCCTAACCATCCTTAGTCTTTGGAAGATTGTGCTATATGTTTATTACATCCTGAATGAATTCAAAGCTAATTGTTTACTTTGTTTTTCCTCATTAGCAGAACTTATTTTCCCCAAAATGTGTTTAGGCACACATTCTGAGCGAAAGATTTTTTGTTTTTAGAATTGTTTTTCTTTTTATTTGCTTTTTCCACCCTTTCTTGTTTTCTGATTTTGGAATTTTGTTGTTCTTCACCCAGCTCTATGGGCCCTGTGTATATAATATATAATATGTAATATATAATACAAGAGTGTCTCAGACTCTGGTGATCTAATGAGAAAGCCAGGAAGCATGCTGACTTCTTTGTTGTCACCTTATCCAGCAGCCCAATAGTTGTTTTATACCTCCTTTTATACCCAAGCCCTCCGTTTCAAGCAATCATATTAGTATATCCCATCTCCCAAAACTTGCCTTGACTCCGTAAGAGCTGAGCTCCAGGTATCACATTCTGCGTTCATACTTGGAGCATACATGTTTCTGATTCATTTCTGGTGTTGCAAAAATGATCTCATTTTAAACTCTGGCTATTTGGGGGTTGGTATTTTATATTTTGATTTCTCAACTCCACGTGTTAGGAATTCCTCTTGAGCACAGATCTTTCTTCTTAACTAATATACAACCAATAGTGTAATACAATGATAAAATTGTTAGTGTCAATTATTACTGTTAATAATGTTTCTGGGAGAAAATAGAAATTAGTGGAAGCAGAGGTAAGTGAAAGAGAATCTGACTCTATTTCCTTATTAGCTTCAGCTGATTATTGCTTACAGTGAATTTCAAGAAATGACATTTCTTCTATTTTTGAAAAGTAGCCAGAGACCCCAGTTTTTATGTGAAGTCTACTAATTGTTAATATCGGTCAATAACTAAATTTATTAGATATCTCTAAAAGCCAAATGTACAGATCAACATCACAGACTTTGGACTAGATTGGATCCATGAATTACTGACTTGTGGCCTCTGCATAAATTCTTATTCTATATGAATGTATCATTCCTTTTTCCTTTTCTACCACTCAGCTCCAAAACTCCTGTGCTAAGTGCAGCATTGTACCTATCTGTCAAAAGAACATGGGAAGCAATCAGATATAGATCACAGAAGGTCATCCTGCTGGGATTCCAGGTTGACCCTAAACTTGAAGTTTTCCTCTTTGGGTTCTTCTTGCTATTCTATAGCCTCACCCTGATGGGGAACGGGCTTATCCTGGGGCTCATCTGGCTGGACTCCAGACCACACAACCCCATGTACTTCTTCCTTTCACACCTGGCCATTGTTGACATGTCCTATGCCTCAAGCATTGTCCCAAGATGCTGGCAAATCTTATAATGCAGACGAAAACCATCTCCTTTGTTCCATGTTTACTTCAGACCTTTTTGTATTTGGCATATGCTATCACAGAGTGTATGAGTTTGGTAGTAATGTCCTGTGATCGGTATGTGGCTATCTGCCATCCCCTACATTACACTGTCATCAGGAGCTGGAGGATATGCACTATCTTGGCTGCCACTTGCTGGATATTCAGCTTCCTCTTAGCTCTGATCCATATTACTCTCATTCTGAGGTTGCCCTTTTGTGGGCCACAAAAAATCAACCACTTTTCCTGTCAAATCATGTCAGTATTCAGACTGGCCTGTGCTGACACTAGACTCGACCAAATTGTTCTCTTTGCGGGCTCTGTGTTTGTTTTAGTAGGGGCTCTGTGTTTGTTTTAGTAGGGCCCCTCTGCTTGGTGCTGGTGTCCTATATGCACATCCTGTTTGCCATCCTGAGGATCCGGTCCGGGGAGGGCCGCAGGAAGGCCTTCTCCACCTGTTCCTCCCACCTCTGTGTGGTGGGGCTCTTCTTTGACAGTGCCATTGTTATGTATATGGCCCCTAAATCCAGCCATTCTCAGGAACAAAGAAAGATTCTATCATTGTTTTATAGCCTTTTCAACCCTATGCTAAACCCACTGATCTACAGCCTGAGGAATGCAGAGGTGAAGGGTGCCCTGAGGAGATTTCTGAGGAAGCAGTCATCAGTGTGAGGGATGGTTTGGAGTATTCCAGGACTGTGAGCTTTTCCACATGGTTCTGGGTCCTTGAATGCCCTTTTGAGTCCCTTGATTTAACAAACCCAGTACTCTTTTATCTTTGGATTTCTTACAAAATGAGAATATAAATACTCTTACACTTTAAGCCATTGATACAAAACCTGAGATAAACATTATGAAACAGAAAATCACAGTCTAATCCTATTCATGAACAGAGAGGCAAATATCTTAAAATATTAGTAAAATAAGTCCACAAAACAATATTACATTTTGATAAAGTTTTATCCTCCAAATGCAAGAATTATTTAACATTAAAACAATGAAAATAATTTGCCACATTAACAAATTAAAGGATCTATATATCAGTAGATCCAAGAGAGTGTTTGACAAAATTCAACATCAGTTCATGATAAAACTCTTTACAACCTAGTATAACAGTAAGTATTCCTAAGAGGATCTACCAAAAAAACAAAAGAACACGTATAATAGATATAATACTTCCTGGTGAAATGCTAACACCTTTCCCAGTAAGCTAAAAAGTAAGACAAAGATGTAGACTCTCACCACTTGTTTTCCTTGTTTTGACCTTTTTGCTGGAGACCCTGAAGAGTACAGTTAGAGAAGAAAAAGAAACATATGCACTTGTGCACACACACACATTTGAGAAGGAATAAATGAATTGTGATTATATACAAAATAACAGGATTACATATGTAGGAAATCCAAATTGTAAGAAAGTTTAGCAAAGTAGCTTGATACAAAATCAATATGAACATCAATTATGCATTTTTATATAACAAATAATTAAAATGAAATTTTACAAAATGCTGGTATAGGCTACAGCCCTTACTTTTAAAATGCTTAGGAATAAATTTAACAAACCCTATACAAAAACTATAAAGATAGAGTTAGAAAAATTTATTGAGTCCCTATGACAACTAAATACACAGATAATACAACATGTGATATGCTGACTTCTTGGATTGGGAAACATAATATTACAGAAATTCAATCTCCTCAAACTGATTAATATATTTCATGTAATCCTAATCAATATCCCACAATATTCCAGTGCTCTGGGCACGTGCAGAACTTCACAAGCTGGTTCTAAAATGCAAAGGGCCAAATAATATTAAAAAAGATAAAGGACAAGGTGGGGAGTATTTAATTCTCCAGATAATAAAGTGTAATATAAAGTGCCAGTAAGTAAAACAGTGTGTCGTTCATCCAGGCATTGACCAATAAATAAACTGAACAGAATACAAAGCATAGAAGCAGATTCATGACTTTATAAAATGACACTTGCTATATTAGGGATGTGGCATGGCAGTTCTGTGGGGAAAGGAAAGGTTTTGCAGAGACCCAGCGTATTTCCGAGTCTCACCTGTCTGGACTAGGTGACTTTCTACCACATCACTCCAGCTTATCTTTGTACCCAAATCACTTTACAGAATAAACAGACCTTAGGGAATAAAAGCAGAATGAAGATTTTTTCTTTCCTGGACATATGGTAGATGAGCCATTTTCAGATGTTTTGGTGGTAGAATTTTCTGACATATCAATATTTAAAACTGATTAAGAAGCAAAGAGAAACTTTTTGTCTGTCTTTCCCTCTTTATCAAGAAGGAAGATCTTTTCTGGAATTACTCCCCCTCGGCAGATGTTTCCTGGTATTCCACTGGCAAAAACTGGGCCAAATGGTCATCTCTAAACAGTCTCTGACAAAGAGGATGAAATTGAGAGTTTGACTTAGATCCATTATGGTTTAATCCCCTATGGCTCAGAGTGAGAGCCACTTTCTCTGATAAGTTTACTACTTAATACCTCAAGAATATCAGTACTAGCTCAGCAAGGAAGGGGTAATGACCATAGGGCAGACAACCAACAGTATCTGCTAAGTGGTTCAAGTTGTGAAGCAAGACTTCTTGAATCTTAAGTAGGAAATTAAGTGTGCTAATTTTCTCATCTTTAGCTTTAGGAATCCAAATGATACTTTCTCACAATAAGGCATAATGTTTAAAACCTAAATTAGAGGCTACAACCTCTAAATATAATGAAAATTATTGTTATGTCAAAGAGATTGTATTAAGAATCTTATAAAATTAAAAAGGACTCTGAAGTAGAATAATCTGGTTACATAGTAGGTACTTTTCCTTCTGCTAGATTAAAAATATATATATACTTAAAAATAGCATGAGAAGTATGAATCAATTTTCATTAAAATGTTATCTGTTTATCCTTCCCTCCTTATATTTCTCTAAGCACACAGAGATATGTGGGAGTCCACTAACCAAATGTGTGGGTAATGTATTTTTCTGAATTGCTTATTTTCATTTGGGGACAATATTTTTTTACACAAAATAAAAAGTCAAAATACTTTCCTAAAATATCATGTGATTACATTTTATTAGCCCTGAATCCGATTTACTTGAAGAAATCTCTGGGATACTGAGCTATAGTAGTCATTTCAGAGTGCTTTGATATGGAGTAATTTTAGATTTTTTCTTTGTACTTTTCAGGATTGCTTTATTTTTCACATATGGAGCTCATTTCCTTTTTACAACAAAAATAATTCTGTTTTTTTCTCCCTAAAAGTGGGTGGAGAGAGGCTGGTAAAGAAGCATGAAGACTTTTAAGAAAGAAGATAACATGAGTGCAGCCCTCCTGTTTACCACTAGGATGTGAGCAAAGGAAATGCAGATTTATCTCGATCAGTTGTATCCCTTAGTGTCTGACCATTATTGGTCTATAATAAACATCTGATTAGGGAAGGTAGTGTTGGTAAGCACCCACTCTCTGATCCTGAGCAGGGTACAATGCAATGTTGCTGCCCCATTGATCAGCGCAACCATGGAGACACAATTTCTGGAAAAGTCTATGGGTGGAAGAAAGAGAAACAACACCACCCTTGAAGCCCATTCATCCACAGCACATCAGCTGTGGCAAAAGTTTGTATAGAAAACTCTTTATTAGGCCAATATTTTCCCTCACCCAATTTCTAAGCAGGAAGTATATAACAACTAAATGCTTCTAGGTACAAGTGATAAAGGTGATGTTAACAAATTACCTTGTTTTTCCCTCCACTTAGACTCTTACTCCCTCTTCCTAAGGTTTTCACAATCTTGTAACCCCCATCAGGCACCTCAAATAATATATCCATCCTTCAGGAGATTTCCATTCTCCTTCTATCTGGACTGGTTGCTTCCTGGCAATTTCATCTGCCTTTACCCTGTGTTATATTCCTTATTTCATTAATCTCATGTCTTTCTCTTTCTTGGTTTACTCTCCTTGTTTTTATGGAGCACCTCCTTCAATTGCTCATACACTTAGAAAGGTTTATCATGACAGAAGTGGTAAAAACAATCATAACCACTTCTCATTTCTCACCACTTATACTATTTTATCTTCTTCAAATACCATGTTGAAATTCTATGTGCTATGTGGACGGAAAGAAAGACAGACAAGACTCAAGATCTCTGAAGGAGGATTTTCTGTCTCAGAGATGGCAAAATATTAAAATGATACTTAGGTGCAGCTGTAGGTATTGTATTTGTGATCTGCAAACACCTCTCTCTAAATTGACATTCTTTAACAAAGGTCCATCACTAATGATAGAGCAAGTATGCTTTATAACATTTATTCTTACCAAAATATTAATCAATATGAATATTGATATAAAAGAAGTCTAAGACTCTTCACAAGAAATGCTTTTGCTTTCTCCATTTCAAAGATTAGAGAACAAAAAATTAGAGACAAATCATGACATTTCTTTGTATCCACAATATGCTGTGTTAAATATCATCATTCAACCAAAAGAAATAAAAGTGGTAAATATACATATTTTTTTTTTAAGAGGGAGAGGCAGGGAGGGGCAGAGAGAGAGAGGGAGAGAGAGAACCTTAAGCAGGCTTCACATCCTGCATGGAGCTCAATGTAGGGCTCAGTCTCACAACCCTGAGATATTTACCTGAGCTGAAGTTAAGAGTAAGATGGACATTTAACTGACTGAGCCACCCAGGCACCGCTAAATATGTATGTTTGAATGAGCATGCACCAACATATTATCCTTGGTTCTATCTGGGTATTGGCGAGTGAAATTTATTTTTCTGTAATAATCTTGTTTTCCTTGTAAAATACAGGAACTACAAACAATAAAAAAATAAGAAAATTATAAAATTATTTAAACACAACTTTGAAATATGTTATGATAAGTGCTTTTAGTCTTCCGGAGAAGGGAGACCAATTTGGGTTTGGATAGTTGAAGAGAGCACCCTGAGGGCTTTGAAGGATTGTTATTATATTTGAAGTCAAATGGGTACTACAAGGACAAAATTGACTTGGAACAAGGAAAAGCATTTCAAGAGTGGGAGCTATGGAGGAGTAGTACTTGAATAAAGTGGTGTCTTGAAGAATGAGAAGGTACGTGGAGTAAGGCTCTATCCAACCCAGATTATTTTAAGAAAAGAAATAACACCAATAGCCTCCCCCTTAAATATATTTTTTCTGCTTTCCAATAGATTAAATATACTACTTTTATTTTGAAGTGCCTTTTCTACCAAAGTTTAAGAAATAAGACTCTACATGGACACTCTGGAAGTTAGAAGTAGGACTTTACAATCATCAAACATCACTTAGCACATGAAGTGGCAGGGAGAGAGATTCATTTTTTTTAAAGATTTTATTTATTTATTTGAGAGAGAGAGAGAGCACAAGTGGGGTGGTGGGAAGGAGGAGCAGAGGAACAGAGAGAAGCAGACTCCTCGCTGAGCAGGGAGCCTGATGCGGGGCTCCATCCCAGGACCCCAGGATCATGACCTGAGCCTAAGGCAGACGCTTAACTGACTGAGCCACCCAGGCACCCTCCACCCTTTTTTTTTTTCTTTTCAAAGATTTTATTGAGATGCGTTTTAACTGTGGGGTTTAACCCAGGATGAAGAAATAAAAATGTGATTCAGAAATCTTGAGAAGTTTGAAATGGAGACCAAACTAAAGAAAATTAAGGGAGAAGTATATCTAAACTGCCAAGTCAAGAATACTAGTAAGTGAGAAATGTGCAGTGATTTCCTGGCAACAATATTTCTCCACTGGCAGAAACCTGTTTCCCTGGATGATGTATTAAGAGGGTCCATGGTGCCCCTACCATGAGACATCAAGAAATCACAGCCTCTCTTCTATAAACAGGAAGAATTACTGAGTGGAGCAGTTTTAAGGTTGGTAAAATATATATGGAGAGAAATTAATTTATGACATGATCTTGAATTTTTTATTTTCTGTGTCAGGGTCTTGCATAGTTTAGAGACATCCTGGTCTCACCCAATCCCAAGCAAACACAAATCCCAAACAAATGCACATTTGAAAGATCAAAATGAATACAAGTGGGAAATGCATTTATTGGTTCACCTGCTGATAGGAAAGTAGCAAACTCTTTAAATCTCTCTGAGGAGAATGTGAGTGGAGGTAATGCCACAGGGTTCTGTCCCCTGAATCATTATTTGTGTCTGTGGGGATGGAGCTGGGTTCAAATGATGACAGAACAAAGCCCTCGCTTGCAGAAGCCAATCCATCATCAGGTTCTGCCATGAGAACTGTGAATGCGGGCTTCACTCCTGATGAGGTCTCTTTAGACAAGAGACTCATTCCCAGTCCTTCCCTGTGAGATTTCTTCTAAACCCAAGGCCATATTTGACGAAAAGAACACAGATTATACCACTGTTAAGTAAACGTGGTTCATTAGCCGTAGGAAGGGGTTTGCAGGTGAGAAATGGGAAAAGGGGTTTGGGAATGAAATCACTGGCTCTGGGCATTAGTGACTAAATGCTTTTCATGTGTGGCCCCAAGCCTATCTTCATAACTAGGGCCCTGATGGGGATCTCTAGGTACCACTACTAATTCCCATGGTGTAGCCATGATGCCTCTGACCCTCTAAGACCCTCGGTCCATATTCTCCTCATCGTTCTTATGTGGCAGCTCTTGGCTTTGTCATGACTGTGTCAGAGAAGAGGCATCAGCTAACCATCCAGTAGGATATGATCTGACTGATGAAAGGCTTACAAAGAACTTTAGGGGGTCACGTGACCCAGGTGCCTCTTCCTACAAATAAAAAATTCTGAAGTCGGAGGTAAGTGGTTACTTGCCCTAAGACCTATCTTCCTTCCCTGCCTTGTTAACTGCCTGCCCCAGCAGATGCTCAGAAACATTGTCTGTCCCAACAGGACCCACTTGTCACTTGCCTGGGAGAGAGATGGTATTCTCTTACAGGGGAAACCCAGGTCTGTTGGTGTACAGATTTCTCTTTTTGTTCCTTGTTTTAGCAGAGGAGTATTGTGATTCTTAACATGTTTCCTTATGATTATCGAATCCAGAAGTTACTCTGTGTGATGGTTTTCAAATCCCTAATATATTGTTAAGAACTTATTAAGTGTCTTATGTGAGTTAACTCATGAGGTTTATTGTTCACCCCATTTTGTAGCCGGTGGAGCTGAGGACCAGAGAAGCTCAGAGAGGTCACAAAACTACTATGTGGCAAAGTCGGGGTTTGAACCCAGGCAGTTGGGCTCAGAATCCATGTTTGTTTGTTACACTCTGCTACTCATTAAGATCAAGCTGAGTCTTGAAGCAAGTATTGGAGATGATAAGTAATTTCTGAGTAAGTGTGGAAATTGGACAAGTGTGTGCTGCCCCAGAACACCGTCTTTGACTGCCCAGGGCTTTGACTCATAGTGATCAATAGAACCTCTCACTGTAGGTCGGTGCTAAATATCCAAAGTACAGCCTTCTTTCCTGTCAAGAGATTTTTGGGTTTTAAAACCTGTGTTTTCCTCTTCAATCCAGGAGTGAGTTTCCTTTAAAGGATTTTTCTATTTCTTTAAAATCCTTTTGAAAATTAATTTTTAAAAATCAGCATATAAAAACATTAACAGAAATGAAAGTAAAATGGTGTGTTATTTATTATTAAATTATTTATTTATTTATTTATTTATTTATTTATTTGGTGTGTTTTCTATTTAAAGTCAAAAAATAACCTGAAGAAAAGACAAAATAAATGTGAAAAGGTTTACAATGCCATGATTTTGTTAGATCTTTCTAATTCTAATGATTTGGACTCTTTCTTGAAATTTGTGGTCTTATTAATACTGTTAACAATTAACATTTATATAACTCCTACTATATGCCAGTTTAGTGGTCATTATCCTTCACATCAGCCCTTTTAGACACCTGTTGTCACTATTTTATGGATGAAAACAATGAGGTGGTGACTAGAGTAAGTGGCTCCAGGTCCTACCATTCACCTTGCAGAATGGAGATTGGAATGATGCTCTGACCAGCACTGTTAACACTGTTAACCATGCTGTTTTCATCCTGGTTCAGGGATCTTGCTGCTTTCAGTCCCTGTGAATTTTCATGCTATGGAAGAACGGAGAAATGTATCCATGAAACATCCCTTATTCTGTGCACTGAAGACTTTTCTTTAATATGTAGCTGGAGCGGACACTTAAGTAATTTGAGATCTCTCTCTCTTTTTTGTTCTCTGCCCCAGGCTTTTTCTCAGAGGAAAAAAACAAATCTGGCTTCTTGAACTGTGAAATTCAAAATGCAAAATCATGCCAATATTTAAAAGGAAATAATGCTTTCACCTTATCTCGTATTTTTCTACTTTCCTTGTTCTCAACAAATGAGCTGATGGACAATTAGTGTGTGCTATAGAGTGGTCTCCTTGTGACCTTCCTACAAGACTGCACAAAGGTGAGATTGGCATCCAGTAGGACCTATAGTTTGTTAGTAGCTCACATCTGGCGAAACAAGTCGTTTCACTAAGAATTCTATTTGCCTCCTTCATTCCTGCCATTTTGGAACTTAGTTACTGGTTTCTCTCAAAATATCTTAGGGAAAAAAATTACACATAAAACTCTATCATTCCAGCTTGTTTTAAGTATGAACTTTGATGAGTTAAACAATTCTAATCATTTGGGAAAGGGAAGCTAAAGCCCGGCCTGATAGCTGAAGGATCCAAGTGTCTGCTGTCCTAGGTCACTGGCCTGGGTGCAGGAGGAACACAGGGACACATCACAGATGAGCCCCCTGGGATTGCCCTTGGATCCACTCTCAGCATCCCATCCAGGCCCAGACAGGCTTTCCTGGCCATGGGCTCTGTGCTCAGCCTGCCTGCCCGTCCTCCTCAAGCTTGTTATCACATTCACCTCCAGGAGATCTCGTAGGACTCATCCAAAGGCGATCTTTGGAACAAAATTTAGTCTTTCGGCTTCCTGTGTCTTTATTAGCTCTAAAGACGTTCATACAAGACTTTCTCTGAAAGCATGATCTCATTCTGTCATTACTTGTGCCTTGCTTTCCATGGTGTTGGAATAGAATGTGTTTATTTCAGAAGAGCCTTAAAAATTTACAAAATGTCCATATTCCCAGAGGACTAGGGCATTAAGAGCTCTCTGAGCCCTCCTATTTGGCTTGATTTCCTGGGACCCATTAACACAATATTTGGTCTGTCCACAAAATGCCATATTCTGTTCAGACATAATTTGTATTGTCCAGACAGCTGGACAGTTTCCTATTTCATATCTGCTAATCGGTAGTTCAGTATACATCCTTTGTTCTCCGTTTGCATGAATTTAAAAATAAGTCAGTAAGTCAAAAGTAGATCAGCCCATATAAAATCAGTAATATTTGAGTGACTTTGTAAGGTATTTTACTGATCATAATTTGCTGCTATTTCTTGGGACCTCCAGTGAATGTCCACACAGAAGATAGGAAGTTGGCTTAAGACAACCACGTCCTTTTAAGAGAAACACCAAATTCACAGACATAGACGCATAAGTTCACATGAGAGCAAATTGCAATTTCATTGCATTCTGCACAAATGTGTCTGCTAGTAAGCATGTTGGTCAACCACGTGATTATAAACAAAGGGAATTCACAGAGGCAAATATTAGTACGCAACATTTGAGCAGTATCCAGGGAAAGAGGAGGCCTTCATGAACTGGCTTGCGATAAAAAGTTCCCACTAGTAAACAGGCTGATCCTATGTGACTTTTTCTAAGATACTGATGGGAAGATTCCTAGCTGACTGGTAAATTCTCTGTCACTTCTGATTCTGCTTACAGGGACTGGTTTCATTGTTGTTTTCAGTGTTTGGGTTTTTAACTACAAACCCCTAAAAGCTACCTTGCAGATGAGGAAATTAAAAGGGCATCTCATTGTGCTTCTCTGAATGACAAAGGCCACTTTCTTTGACCTCTGCAACATCACAGCTCTGCCTGTGTCTTGTTCACATTTTGGTGAGTGTTGCAATAATTTTCAACCTAATTTATGATCTATTTCTATTTTTAGTCAGTAGAAGATCTTGATCTTTTTCTCTGTTACGATAGTTCAGGGGGAAAAAAATCTGTATAAAGAAAAATGAGATTGAGATTTCAATTTCCCCTTTCCTGTCAAAGGTTAACTATTTTTCATAATGGTAGTGATTGATTTCTCCCATATGAAGCTATAAGAAAATCTGCTTTGATTTGAGATTCCTGTTAAAATTTGGTGAGGATTACTCTGAAGATGAGTAGGAATAATGTGCACCTTTAGTTGTATATTACATTGTAGATTTTTCCAAAATGAAAATATTTTGTTTTTTTTTTTTACTCCTGGTAATGCATAAAGTTTATTAAGGAAATGAGCAAATAAGCAAACAATTTATATAAAAGAAAAATCATATCATCAATATAATAGTTAATCAATATCAACAGATAATCAATATAAGCAGTTTCATGGTTAAAACAAAGAATTTTTATACATATATGTATGTAGGCATAAAAGACATGTGTATAAATATTTTTATGTTAAAATATAAGTTGGATCATATTATATGCACATTTTTTTACTTTATGTGGAAAATTTTTTCATTTCACTATATAAAGATTTATATCAACTTTTTAATGGTTGCATTGCATTGTATGTTATAAAAGTAGCCAAATATCTTAATCCATCTCCAACTTATAACCTTTATATCAGTTCCAAAATTTTTAAAATATAAGCAGGGTTATAATGAATATTTACAACCTGTTAGTCACTATAGTTCGGGTACATTGGACTTTTTCTGTTCCCAGACCTCACTAAGTCCTTCCTGCCAGGGATTTTGTCTTTACCGTTCCCTGAGCAAGGAGCAGTCTACTTTGGCAATAGTTAGGGTGGACTCCCCTTCATCATTTGGACTCTACCCATGTGTCTCCTTGTTAGATTTTTCCTGACAGTCCCATCTAAAGGACCTCCCTTCACACCAAGTCACTTTCAATCATATTACCCTGTTCATTTTCGTCATTTTACTTTCCACTATCAACAAATATTTTACTACTTTGCTCCTGTTGTTTTATGGATGGTAATCAACCATGATGTCTCCTTGCTCCTAGTCTAAAGAAATAGAGAAATAGACCCAGGAATCAGGTAGGAATTAAAAATATATGCTTTCTTAGTGAGGTTTATTGGAAAACATGATCTATAGCTTTAACAAAATGTCTCTCCAAATTAAAATCACAACCATTAGCCCACCTCCACTCCCTAAATGGGACAGTACGTGCTCCTGTAGGCTTTAGCCTGAAAGAATAGAAATGCATATGACCCAAAAAGAGAGCAGAGAAGGGGCGTCCTCATTTCCAGTTTCCTGTTCTACGAATCCTATAAATAAGAGAGCAGGAGAGCGGCAGGTATCCTCCCGTGTTTCCATCCAGGGGGAGAGAGATTTCTCCCCTAAATGGAAACATGAAGAGTAGATGACAAATACACCACCCAACTTCTTCACTATCTGTATCCCCTTCAGAATGCATCTACTTTCCCTCTGCTGTTCTTCCAGAGTTTAAAAGAGAGGCTGGAACAGATGATGCACTCAAGGAATATGTGTTAAAGAATTATTGAAATAGAAATTTAAATTGTAAAAAACTACTCACATACTCCATTTTCAAAGTTGATAAGAGGGGGACATTGGTACATTTTTCCTGCAGGGAAGCTGGCCATAGGTATCACAAGCTTTGAAATGTCTATATATTTTAGCATCTGCAATTTGACTTTTAGAATATATCCTAAATAATTATGAACATAGACCAAACTTCAGTTTGAAAGAATATTTATCTTGATGCTAATAAGAGAAATAAGAACCCCAAATTTTTCAACAATGAGAAATTAAATAAATTGTAATATAATAGAATATTGCATTAGCTTTAAATAATACCTGTAAAATATTACCTTTAATACAAGAAAAATGTTCATTATATTAAGGGAAATGTTAGTTAAAAATAGTCTCTATAATATAATCCTGATTTTAAAATATGAATTTGAGGATTCAAGTTTTTACAAAGAAAAAAATGAAATTATTTGTAAAATATTTTGTTGGATTTGAAACTACAGCCTAATTTGAAAGTAAAGATAGTTCTCAGGTTGTTTCTGGGAACAATGTGAAGAGAGGGTAAAGGGACAGCAAGCACCAGTTTACATGGTTTCGAGGCATAATGTCACCATCTGGCTGTTCCATGACCGCTTTTCCCCCTGGATAGACCCAGCCACCTCCCAGGAAGAGCTTCCTAGAAAAAAATATCCAACCAATGCCCCACCTGTTCCCACTCCCTGTGACCTGCTCAGAATCCATCAGAACAGCAGGGGGCAGTCAGCATGGTAGCAGGTGAAGAAGGTCTGAGGGGAGTTGATGGCCATAGGAGTTACCAAAGCTGGGAAGATATCATGATGACAATTCTGTCACACACACAGATTTTTCTGTGTATTATGTTATAAAAGGAAAAAGAGAAAACACCCAAAGAAAATACAGTTACACTATAGCTGTTAATGTTAACTCATTTTCCCTTTTGAGATTCATAGTTGAGAAAGTTGCAGAAATGTCCTCCTGTTTACCTGAATTTAGGATATATACACGTGTTCATTGCATGGGGCCAAAGAATTCTTTTACCTATGCCTAAATTTCAGTATCTGGTGCTGATAAAAAGTCGATAAAGCTCTCAGGATAAAACTGCAAACGCCGGAAATGGAAAAGAAGTACTAGAAGAAGCTTGTACAGAGGCTTAGTAGCTGAAAATGAGGGGCTTACAAAGTTATAAAGACACTATAAAATGAGACTTTATTTAGAAGGCACTTCAAATCTGAAACAAATAGGTAGAAAAGCATCTGAGAAGGGAAATTGTTAAGTAAGCCACCTATAAAGAACAGAGGGCCCTTATCACCTCCTATCTTGGACCAAGGAGACAAGCAAGCTTAGGAAACAAAACTGCCTTCTGTTCCATACATTCTGTCAGGGCATCTCTCTTCTAACTACCTTAATAATCAAGACTCACACCCTTGAAAGGAAGCCAGAGCACTTTAATTCTCCAAAACAACATATGTGTGCATGTATGTATGTGTATGCTATTAGGTACTGTATATAATAATGTGTAATATTATCTTGTAACATATTTTATTTGCAGTAAATTATATACAGATATAGCCTATCATTCCATTGATGGAAGGGGAATTTTTTTCTGATTTATATTAGCACACTGAGTTTTTTAGAGACATCTAAAAATAAATGACAGAATATCGATCCATAGTAATATATTTCTAAATGTTCATTCTGTAACATTTAGTGCTATTTTGAGTCTTGATTACCCGAGAGCTCTGACCTTCCTGTTGTGAATGTGGACTTGTCAGTCTCTGCCATAGGAGCATGGGAGGCAACCAGACATGGATCACAGAAGTCACTCTGCTGGGATTCCAGGTCGATCCAGCACTGGAGCTCTTTCTCTTTGAACTTTTCTGCCTCTTCTATATGCTCACCCTTCTAGGGAATGAAGTCATCCTAGGGCTTATCTGCTTAGACTCTAGACTGCACACCCCCATGTACTTCTTCCTCTCTCACCTGGCCATTGTTGACATGGCCTATGCTTCCAACAATGTCCCCAAGATCCTGGCAAATCTTGTGAATCTGAAAAGAACCACCTCCTTTGTTCCTTGCATTATGCAGACTTTTTTGTATCTGGCTTTTGCTCATATAGAGTGCCTGATTTTGGTCATGATGTCCTATGACCGGTTTGTGGCAATCTGCCATCCCCTACATTACACTGTCATCATGAACTGGAGAATGTGCATGGTCCTGGCTGTGACTTGCTGGGTGTTTATCTTCCTCTTGGCCCTGGTCCATTTAATTCTCATCCTGAGGCTGCCCTTCTGTGGGCCTCATGAAATCAACCACTTCTTCTGTGAAATCCTGTCCGTCCTCAAGCTGGCCTGTGCTGACACCTGGCTCAACCAAGTGGTCATCTTTGTGGCCTGTGTGTTTATCTTACTGGGGCCCCTCTGCTTGGTGCTGGTGTCCTATGTGCACATCCTGTTTGCCATCCTGAGGATCCGGTCCGGGGAGGGCTGCAGAAAGGCCTTCTCCACCTGTTCCTCCCACCTCTGTGTGGTGGGGCTCTTCTTTGGCAGTGCCATTGTCATGTACATGGCCCCCAAATCCCACCACCCTGAGGAGCAGCAGAAGATCCTTTCCCTGTTTTATAGCCTTTTCAACCCTATGCTGAACCCACTGATCTATAGCCTGGGGAATGCAGAGGTCAAGGGTGCCCTGAGGAGAGCCCTGTATAAGCAGAGGCACATGTGAAGGATAACAAAAATCAACATAGTGAGGGGCACTCTGCTCCCCATGAAATATGGTAGGTGGCATTTTTTCACCTTATGCTATAATAAATGCCACATTACGATAGAATATCTTAGACCTAAACATACAACCTGAAGCCATGTAGACTTTAGAAAATAAAATAGATGAATACCTTCATGACTGTATGTATGCAAAGATTCTTAGAGATGATTCAAGAAGCACAAGACACAGAATGTGAAGAATTGATAAATATTAGGCCTTTTCAAGATTAATCCTTCTGACCAAAGTCACCTTGAAGAAACAAGAAATGCAAATCACAGATGAAGTGTTTTATATTTTTTATGCTACGGTGAGTTGGGTCTGTCCACATGAGGAGACACAGGGAAATGTCAGGGAAACACAAAGTTTGTTGTCCTCACAGGTCCTGGAGAAGGAGGCATGCACGCCTTGCAAGGCCGTGTAGGAAAGACACCAGGGTGCTCAGGAGACAGAAGACAGGATTAAGGGAAGGTTTACATCATTGCCTTCATAGGCATTTCCACAGAAAACACCCAATAAAGGGTTGTATAAGAACAAGCTGGAGTTCCTATAATAGGCAAATCTTTGCTATGTACAGAAAGGGCATCATGGAGACTGATGGTCCAGGAGAATTCTAAAGCCGAGAATTTCTGTGATCTTCAGAGTGCGAGTTACCTTACTTCCAATAATCTCCTTTAAATCCGTCTGGCTTCATGGGGCGCCTGGGTGGCTCAGTCATTAAGCATCTGCCTTCAGCTCAGGTCATGATCCCAGGGTCCTGGGATCAAGCCCCAGGTTGGGCTCCCTGCTGAGCAGGCAGCCTGCTTCTCCCTCTCCCTTTGTTGCCCCTCTACTTGTGCTTTCTCTCTCTCTGTCAAATAAATAAATAAAATCTTTAAAAAAATAAATAAATCCATCTGGCTTCTCTTCTGCCTTGAGCTATAGAATGCTATATAATAGTATGTCCTGCTGTTAGCCCTTTCTTTCTCAAAAATCAACATGCCCAATTCTGACATTCATACAACTGGGATGGATTTCCTCTCAGGTCTGCCAATCTCCTGGTATTAAAAAAGAATTATAATAAACCATTTTCAAATGAACAGCTTACAGTTGTAAACTTCAAAGTCATGAAATGTTGAATCTCTGATCTCTAAAAACAAAAACAAAATGAAAATAAATACCTTTTAAACCTTGACTGATAAACTAGATAATCTCTTCAGATCTCAAAGTAAATTTCTAAAATACACTGCCCCCAACTATCATAATAAAGTAAAACAAACAAACAAAACCCAATCCTTTGTCACCAAATTGTAATTACCAAAGGTGAAAACAGTAATGGGGCTTTTCAGTACAACTGCTGAAAAGGGAAGGTTCATGAGGCATCCACAGCCATGCTGTGGTGATAGAGACTCCAGGCCCTATTGAGAGCATTTTCAAAGAGCAACAAAGCCAATGAGTTTTTTTATTATTATTATAGTCAGTTAGCCAGCATATAGTACATCATAAGTTTTTGATGTAGTGTTCAACGATTCATTAGTTGTGTATAACACCCAGTGCTCACCCCAACACATACCCTCCTTAATACCCATCACCCAGTTATCCCATACCCCCAGCCCCTCCCTTCTGTAACCCTCAGTTTGTTTTCTGGAGTACAGAGGCTTTCAGATTTGTCTCCCTCTCTGATTTCTTCCCAGTTTTCCCTCCCTTCCCCTGTGGTCCTCTGTTCTATTCCTTATGTTCCACATCTGACTGAAAACATATGATAATTGTCTTTCTCTGCTTGACTTATTTCACTTAGCATAATCCCCTCCAGGTCCATCCATGTCGATGCAAAAGGTGAGTATTCATCCTTTCTGATGGCTGAGTAATATTCCATTGTATATATGGACCACCTCTTTATCCATTTGTCTGTTGAAGGGTATCTAAGTTCTTTCCACAGTTTGGCTACCATGGACATTGCTGCTATGAATATTGGGGTGCATGTTCCCCTTCTTTTTACTACATCTGTATCTTTGAGGTAAATACCTAGTAGTGCAATTCCTGAGTCACAGGGTAGCTCTATTTTTAACTTCTTGAGGAACGTCCATACTGTTTTCCAGAGTGGCGGCACCAGCTTGCATTCCCACCAACAGTGTAAGAGGGTTCCCCTTTCTCCGGAATCTTGCCAACATTTGTTTCCTGTCTTGTTAATTTTGGCCATTCTAATTGGCGTAAGGTGGTATATCATTGTGGTTTTGAGTTGTATTTCCTGATGGCTGGTGATGTTGAACATTTTTTCATGTGTCTGTTAGCCATTTGTATGTCTTCTTTGGAGAAGTGTCTGTTCATGTCTTCTGCTCATTTCTTGACTGGATTATTTGTTTTTTGGGGTGTTGAGTTTGATAAGTTCTTTATAGATCTTGATCTTGGGTATCAGCCCTTTATCTGACATGTCATTTGCAAATATCTTCTCCCATTCCATGGATTGCCTCTTAGTTTTGTTGACTGTTTGCTGTGCAGAAACTTTTTATCTTAAGGAAGTCCCAAAGTTCATTTTTGCTTTTGTTTCCTTTGCCTTTAGAGACGTGTCTTCAAAGAAGTTGCAGGGGCCAATGTCAAGGAGGTTGCTGCCTGTGTTCTTCTCTAGGATTTTGATGGGTTCCTGTCTCACATTGAAGTCTTTCATCCATTTTGAATTTATCTTTGTGTATGGTGTAAGAGAATGGTCTAGTTTTATTCTTCTGCCTGTGGTCGTCCAGTTTTCCCAGCACCATTTATTGAAGAGACTGTCTTTTTTCCACTGGATGTTCTTTCCTAATTTGTCAAAGATTAGTTGACCATAGAGTTGATGGTCCATTTCTGGGGTCTCTATTCTGTTCCATTGATATATGTTTCTGTATTTGTACCAATACTGTACTGTCTTGATGACTATGGCTTTGTTATATAGCTTGAAGTAAGGCATTGTGATGCTCCCAACTTTGATTTTCTTTTTCAACATTCCCGTGGCAATCTGGGTCTTTTCTTTCCTGATTAAAACTCTTCAAAGTGTAGGGATAGAGGGAACATACCTCAATATCATAAAAGCCATCTATGAAAAGCCCACAGAGAATATCATTCTCAATGGGGAAAAACTGAGAGCTTTTCCCTTAAGGTCAGGAACACGACAAGGATGCCCACTCTCACCATTATTGTTCAACATAGTAATAGAAATCCTACCCTCAGCAATCAGACAACAAAAAGAAATAAAAGGCATTCAAACTGGCAAAGAAGAAGTAAAACTCTCTCTTCACAGATGACATAATACTTGATGTGGAAAACCCAAAAGACCCCACCCCAAGTTATTAGAACTCATACAGCAATTCAGCAACTTGACAGGATACAAAATCAATGCATGGAAATCAGTTGCAGTTCTATACACTAATAATGTAACTGAAGGAAGAGTAATTAAGGAATCAATTCCATTTACAACAGATCCCCAAACCATAAGATACCTAGGAATAAACCTATGCAAAGAGGTAAAGAATCTATACTCTAGAAACTATAGAACACTTACAAAAGAAATTGAGGAAGATAGGAAGAGATGGAAAAACATTCCATGCTCATGGATTGGAAGAATAAACATTGTTAAAATGTTTATGCTGCCCAGAGCAAGTTACACTTTCAATGCAATCCCTATCAAAACCCATGAGTTTTTAAGATGCATGAAGGTCATCAGCTGGGAGGAAAAGGAACTGCTCTGAATAACACCATGTCCTCACTGATATATAATGACACACAATAAAAACTAACTTCAGCACAAGCCTTTAAACTGAGGTAGGGTAACTGGTTTTGTCTTCAAATGATTGGAACTCAGAAATCAGTGAACCATGGCTAATTGTAAGGACACCTGTCATTGTAATAATCTGGTGTATGGACAAGGACCAAATCTATTGGAATGTCACAGCAAATACTTCTGTAATTCTTACTGATTTGTTTTGTATTGAAACTGAATTGTACCATGACTGTACTCTGCTGTGGGGTACCATTGGCATTATTGATAAAATTCAACCACCTTATGGAAATAAATGATATGTCAATGCTGATACTGATGACCAAATGTACTGGGAGATCACGTTAAAGCCTCCTCAAGTTGTAATACCAAAGGAAAATGGCTGGTCTGGGGAAGCACTAGAGTTGGCTAACCATCAGCTCATTTCTATGCTAAATAGCTCTGCTCAAGGTTATTACAAGGTACAAACAACATAGCTCCAAGGGGAGCAAGTAATCAAATTAGTACAAAAATGTGAAAATGTATGCCATGGCTTTCTAGGATATCACTGTTTCTTTGAGTCTATCCCTAGTCTCCACTGGCTCCTCCAAATACGGGGCATATTCATGCTCTTGCTGTATCTATCCTATTAAGTAAAACATTGCTGTACCTGCTACCTAAGTGCTCTTTAAATGTAGATGCTTAGAAAAATATGGTCATTTTGCTGTACGAGCACCTAGGCTGAGGTCCAGGTGTGTGGACTGTGCAATAAAAAAGGGTTAACTCAGTTAAATTTATATAAGTTAGGAATTAAAAGGAACTTTAAAATATTCTGATCCTAACAGTTAGAGTGAGCCACAGAACTGGAAATTGTGTCCCTCTGAGTTGGGACTCAGAATTACTTTGATAATTACGGGTAGGAGTCCTGGAGGCACATGTGGTAGATGATGAAGAGCAGTGACAGGATAGCATGTGTCTGAGGAAAAACACGGGATCCAAGGGCTGCTCCTTAGTTAAGAGAAAAGACTGCAGGTGGCAGGATTCTCAAGATGGCCCCCTAGGTAGCTGCCCCACTCTTTTTTAATCAAGTGCTAATCTGGGCTCTGCTGTGAAGACATCTTACAAAACAGTGAAGAGAGTACATATGTTTTACATTTTAAAAATATGAAAGAGAGAGAGAGAGAGAGAGAGTGACAGAATGGCACCAGAGCAGGGAAAGGGCAGAGGAAGAGGGAGTTGAAGAATCCTAAGACGACTCGATGCTGAGTGCGAAGTGTGACACGGGGCTGGATCTCACCACCCTGAGATTATGACCTGAGCTGAATTCAAGATTCAGACACTTAACCAACTGAGGCCCCCGGGTGCCCCCATTTTACATTTTGAACAATCTTATATGTTGTCTTAAGCAAGGAAAGCTGAATTTTATATTTTTGCTGTACTCTGTCTGATGCAATATCACGTGTCATGTTACCTCTGGAAAACTCCATGGGGCACTCATGAGAGAGGGAGGGTGAAAAAGACCAAAAGTCTAAATATAATTATGAAAATAGTTTTGATCATATGGCCCCTTTGAGAGATTCTCAGACATTCCCCCCAGCCTCTGGACCACACTTAAAGAACCAATAACTTAGTATATTCAAACTTAGTCTCCACATTCATCAAATGGTAATGCTGATCAGATTAAACCATGTAGTCAGTATAGAGCATTTGGCACATTTTCTGAAACAAGAGAAGGGCTCAATAATTGTTGCTTATGAATAGTAGAAACCTTCCTCATTTGTATTTACCAATCCTTGCTGCAGATAGAGATACATCTTGGCTTGGGGATCTATTCTCTCTCAGAGTTGCCATAACAGGTTCCACGGGAATCCACTTCTCAAGCATCTAAAAATCCCAGTCCCTCAGATGCTTTGATGGGGATTGTAAAGAAGCATGACTTCATAAAACTGTAATCAATTTGAGAGTTTTGGTATAGTAATTTGTGATATTTGTCTCATCTTATAACCCTTGAGATAGTTGGAAGTTTGTGTACACACAGTGTGATGCCAATATCCACCCTGTTTCCTCACCAGAATTTTCCTCCAAGGACCATCAGACACAACCAACCTCTCCCCCAGAGAGAAAATTCAGGGATTTCCCTCCCTGATCTTAGGAAGAACATAAATAGGTCTAATATTGTATGATCATTCTGGGAATTTGAATTCTCAATAGAAACTCAAGAATGTTTTTAATTCATCTGACTCTAAAATAAAAGCTATGCTCCTGAGGTTCTTTGAAGAAACTTCAGAAGTCTAGTGAGTGACTCCTTCTGTATCTGGGATTCAATCCTCTGAAAGCTACGAAGGGAACAGGACCCTACATCCGTTTTAGAGGTATATTTCTCAACCCTGTAGAGTTTATGGTAGGTTAAAGTTGCTCCTTGTGAGAAAACTCAGTGCTAACATGTCCTTATGCAGAAGAGATTATTAATTTATGCTGGGAGATGATTTTCAGTATAGGTAGTTGATAAAGGGCAGGCTATGTGGACAAAAATGATATTCCTGGGTGAACTTCCCTCCCGACTCACACTGTGCACTGTAGGTAGACACAATAGGCACCTGGATGTCTCCCTCCTGTACCTTAGGGACCATCTGCCCACTGGGTGGTGGGCAGGCATCCTTGAACTCCCCCAGGATCTCTCACCATTTCCTCCTAATGTAACTGAGTGGTGGTGGGCAGAGTTAGCACAGCTGTCTCAGGGCAGTGTGAGGTGGCTCAGACAATGAGAAGCCTTATGCAGCCATTTTCTCTGAACAAGGTTCCCAAATGGCCAAATTAATAAAAAGACTTTATATATCACCTAGCTTAAATGAAGATCTTTTTTTTTTTTTTTAAGTGTCTATTTATTGGTTTTAGAGACAGAGTAAGAGAGAGAGAGAGAGAGAGAGAGAGTAAGCCCAGGGAGGGGATTGATCCTGGTACACCCAGATCATGACCTGAATGTAAATCAAGAGATGGTCACCTAATCAACTGAGCCACCCAGGCGCCCAGAAGATCTTCATATGCAGAGCAATCTGTCTTATTGGAAAAGAATATTCTAGTAACAGTTACAGTAAGTCTTTGCTGAAACACTGGAAGATGTAAGTTTGCCATATAGTTATCCTTTGTGGAACCATCCCAGGTTCTCACTCTGTTGTGATGATTTTCAGACTTAAAAATCACTGAATTTTTATTGAATGGAGCACTGGGTGTTATACACAAACAATGAATCATGGAACACTATATCAAAAACCAATGATGTAATGTATGGTGATTAACATAACATAATAAAATAAGAAAAAATCACTGAATTTATATACATGTCCTTCCTATCACAAAGTAGGATAAAAGGAGTGCCAATGTTCCTGATGAGAGTTGGAGAAATAGGTATAGCTTCCTTGATCAAAAAACATTCTGGAGTCCAGGACAGCCCAGGGAGAGCTGCTCCTACTGACTGAGCAAAGCTTTCCTAATTTGAGCTGTTACTGTTTCATTTACTCCACTGGGGAGATGAAATTTTAGGTATCACTGCCATGACATTTTCTTCTCTATGCCAGTACTGTATTTGCTTAATTTTTTCTTTTTTGGGGGGGGTGGGGAGGGAAAGAGAGAATTTCAAGCAGGCTCCCCTACCAGCACATAGCCCAGTGCTGTTCCATGTCAGGACCCTGAGATCATGACCTGAGCCAAAAACAAGAGTCGGATGCTTAACTGATTGAGTCACCCAGGAGCCCCACTGCCTAACAGTATTGATGTAGTTTCAGTCTTATTTTTATGTTGTTCATTTTTTTAACAGCAAGATGGTAATAGGGTAATGAAAATGAGAATGAAAAGATATACTAATTCAGACACAAAAATAACTAGGCTAAAAAGTTATTAAACAAATGTTCCCACTGAAGAGCGATGGATTCAGTGCCTTCAACAGTATTTTTATCCTTTCTGTTCACAGAGTAAATGTGGTTCAGACGTTACTTATTGTAGCCCACTGTGCCCCTAGAATTCTGCAATACTGATGTTGCTGTCTTCCACTTTACATAACGTAGGCATAGTCTTTAATTGTAGAAAAAAAATCCATGTCCGAACCTTAAGACACATTTACGTAGAAGCTTCCCAAATGCAATCATACTCATGGAAGTGAAAGAATCTGTGATTTTGTCTCTCTTTAATTTTCCAGTGATCATATTCTGTGAAGTTCTCTAAGGAAGGAGAAACCATGTCTTTGTCAAATGAAACTGGCAAATAGAAGACACTTAGCACATCCATTTTTGAACTAAAATGACAACGATCCATCTAACAAACATTTCCTGAGTGCCTGTTTCATCGAGAGCTTTACCTGTTATTTTGAGATATAAAGATGTTCAGGACATATTACATACCCACAAGACTTCCTATTTGGGAAAGAGAATCTCCGTTCAAATACACGACATTTGGTATAACCCCCTTTTTATCTTTGATTTTATCTTGAGGGTTATCCAGATCTTCATAGTGAGGATCTACCTCTTAACTGTTAATATGGACCAAGCCCATACATTTAATAGGTACCTGAAGAGCTTCTTCATATGCATCTACTCTGATTCACAAGAGTAGAAAAGACCCTTTTTACAGGCTGCTTTATCATTAGCCTCCCAATGGGGCCTAGAGAAGATCAAGTAGGCTGCCTTCTTTCTCTTTGTAGTACCTAGTGGTACCTACAATAAAATGGTTCAAATGAGGAGGACTATGACCCCATGGCAACACCCCATCAGGATTATACAATGAGGGTGGTGATGCACACAGTTTATAACCACACTAATATTTTTGAATGACCCAGATGCATTTTCTGGCCCAATATATACTAGATTGAGAATTTACAATTCTCTAACCCTAGTATGCTCTATAGGGATATACAATAATTCCCAGTATTTAAAAAATTACTGAATTCATCCTACACTCAGAAAAGGTAGCATTGATGTAGAGAAAAAGAGAAAAAGGTAAATATGAAAGAAATATTAAAATATGTTGAATCTGTGTAAAGGAACATGGGTTTTTTTGGTATAATTCTTGACACTTTTCTGTGAGTTTAAACGTAGTCCTCATCAAAAGTTCAAATCAAGAAGGTAACCAATTTTGGGAATAGCGGGATGTGGCAAGTGAGGCCAAAGATACAACCTTTCTCTGAGCTCATTTTGAGATAAGTAACTCTAATTTTTGTCGATTCTCCAGCTCTACCTTTTCTCACACTTCAGTCCTTGATAAACTGTCATTAAGAAATGGGAAGCAACCAGTCATGGGTCACAGAATTCATCTTGGTGGGACTCCAGCTCAGTGCAGAGATGGAAGGATTCCTCTTCTGGATCTTCTCCCTGTTCTGTATCTTCAGTCTGTTGGCAAATGGCCTGATCTTTGGACTCATCTGTCTGGACCTGAGACTGCACACCCCCATATACTTCTTCCTCTCACACCTGGCTGTCATTGACATGTCCTATGCACCCAATAATGTCCCCTAGATGTTGGCAAACTTAGTGACTCAGAAGAGAACCATCTCCTTTGTCCCATGCATAATGCAGACATTTTTGTATTTGGGTTTTGCTGCTACAGAGTGCCTGATTTTGGTGGTGATGTCCTATGATAGGTTTGTGGCAATCTGTCGTCCTCTCCAGGACACTGTGATCATGAACTGGAGAGTGTGCTTGGTTCTGGCTGTCACTTAATTGTCATGTGGATTTATTCTGTCTCTGGTACATGCAATTCTCCTTCTAAGGTTGCCCTTCTGTGGACCCAGGGAAGTGAACCACCTCTTCTGTGAAATTCTGTCTGTCCTCAAACTGGCCTGTGCTGATACGTGAATCAACCAAGTGGTTATCCTTGCCTGCCTGTATGTTTGTCTTAGTCGGGCCACTCTGCTTAATGCTAGTCTCCTACATGTGCATCCTCTGGGCCATCCTAAAGATCCAGTCAAAGGAGGGCCAAAGAAAGGCCTTCTCCACTTGCTCCTCCCACCTTTGTGTGGTGGGGCTCTTTTTTGGCATAGCCATGGTGGTTTATATGGTCCCAGACTCCAATCAATGAGAAGAGCTGGAGAAAATACTGTCTCTATTTCACAGTCTCTTTAACCCAATGCTGAGTCCCCTCATCCTACAGCCTGAGGAATGCTCAGGTGAAGCCTTCTTTGTATAGAGTACTGCAGAAAAGACCCATGTGAAGCACAGATAGAATGTTGTTTGAGTAGGGTTTCCTTTTAAATTTATGTGGTTTGCTGAAGCAAAAACACAGAAGTTCCCGCTTAGAAGTTTGAATTAAAAATGGTTACTGTCCATCTATTAGCTTTAAAAATAGGGCAAAGTTCCATGAAAAGCGGATCTTCTAAAATTGAGGGACCACATTAGGATTTGGGACATCTAAATTATCAGAATATTTAGTCTTTTTTTAAAAAGATTTATTTATTTATTTATTTATTTGAGAGAGGTGGGGGGAAAGCAGGGGACGGGGCAGAGGGAGACAATCTCAAGCAGACTCCCCACTGAGTGCAGAGCCTGACACTGGCCCAGTCTCATGATCCATGAGATCATGACCTGAGCTAAAACCACGAGTCGGTCACCCAACCAACTGAGCCACCCAGGCACCCCTATTTCTTTTAAAAAATATTAAGTGTTCTTTATTTTTTGAAGCCAGGAATATTAGTGTAAGGAGAAAACAATTAAATGTAAAAAATTACCTCAGTGCATTTCTCTGGCTTATGTATTTAGACATATGTGACTTTTTAATCACCTTGTGGTAGCCAGAAACCATACAGTAAGATTAATACCATAAGACAGAACTTCCAAAGTAGATCTGAAATTTCAATACAGAAAATATTGCAGAATTATATGACTCTATCTCTCCAATTGTGAGGCCAATGAAGTAAGAGTTTAGAGAAATTCTAAATTCCTTGATGGAATAATTTAGAAGTAAGGGGGAAAAGTTATGGAAGGCTCTAGTGCAATGAGAAGCTATGTTAAAAAATCCTAAAATATATTAAATGTTTAGGATTTGGTGAAATGAAGGAAATTCATTAGTAAATGTTTAAATGGTTCTAGAGGTCAGAGTCTTGAGCACTGCTCAAACATTACATTTACTATTGGGTTATAATAATTTCATTTTAAAAAATAATTTCTAATAAGATTGAATTACCTGTTAAAGTTCTTCAGATAGTTTCCACCAATATTTTTTGTAATGTTTGAATCTACTTACCTGAAGATGGTCTGGGGTAGCACCAAACACCATGAGACAATTATGATTAGCTAACATCATCTTTCTTTCATGGTAGTGGAAATTCCTCTGAATTTACCAGAATTGAACAACTGTCTTCATGATGCTAATGGTGATAAAATAAGTAAGAGCTGCTTTTTTTTATGATTCAATATTTGTAGATACTGCAAAATGATCACCACAATAAGTATAGTTAACATTGGTCACCATAGTTAAAATTTTTTTTTCATGTAATGAAAACTTTTAAGATCTACTCTCTTAAGAGCCACTTTTTTTATTTTTAGAGTCAGTCTCCACTTTTTATTCTTAAGAGCCACTTTCAATCATGCAATACAGTATTATTAACTATAGTCACTTTGCTGTGCATACATCTCCATGACTTATTTATTTTATAACTGGAACTTTGTACCTCTTGACCCTTTTCACCCATTTCACTCACTCCCGACACACTGGCCTCTGGTTATCATCAATTCGTTCTTTGTATCTATGAGCTAGTTTTTCTTTTTTTCTCTTTCCTTCCTTCCTTCTTTCCTTCTTTCCTTCCTTCCTTCCTTCCTTCCTTCCTTCCTTCCTTCCTTCCTTCCTTTCCTTCCTCTCTCCCTCCCTCTCTCTCTCTCTCTCCTTACCCCCTCCCTCCCTTTCTTCCTTCTTTCTCTCTCTCTCTCTCTCCCTCCCTTTTTGGTTCCACATATAAGTGAGATCCTATGGTATTTGTCTTTCTCTGTCTTATTTCTGTCTGACTTATTTCACTAGCCTAATGCCCTCAAGGTCCATCCAGGTTGTCACAGATGGCAAAGTTTCCATCCTTTTAATGTCTGATTAATATTTCATCGTATATATACCACATTTTTATTCTTCCACGGATGGTCACTTACTTTGTTTCCTTGTCTTAGCTATAGTGGTGCAGTGTCATGGGGTTACAGAGATCTTTTTGAGTTAGTGTTTTCATTTCCTTTGGGTGAATACCCAGGAATGAAATTGCTGAATCAAATGGTAGTTCTATTTTTAATTTTTTGAGGAACTTCCATAACTGTTTTCTGTAGTGGCTGCACCAACTTACATGCACGAGGGTCCTCTTCTCCCGACATCCTACCAACACTTGTAATCACTTGTGTTTTTGAGGATAGCCATTCTAACAGGTGTGAGGTAATATCTCATTGTGATTTTGATGATGACATGTGATGTAAAGCACCTTTTCATGTACCTGTTGGCCATCCGGATGTCTTCTTTGGAAAAGTGTCCTTTCAGATCTTCTGCCCATTTTTAAAATAGATCATTTGGTTTTTTGCCACTGAGTTATATGAGTTCTTTATATAGTTTGGATATTAACCCTTATTGGATAAATGATTTCCAAATATTTTCTCCCACTTAGTAGGTTGTCTTTTCATTTTGCTGATGGTTTCCTTTGCTGTGCAGAAGCTTTTTAGTTTTATCTTAAAATGTATCATGACGTTAATTATTCTCTATTTTTTGACAAGTCATGAAAACTTCATTAACCTCAAGAGTTATAAAACTCTAGCATATGTACAAAATTAAGTGTAATTAACTTTCATTTAAAAATACATAGTACACCATTAAAAAATATATATATGTTACTCAAAGCATATAATATATAGTATTCAACAATGTAAGCAAATATATATGCTGAGAAAGAAACCAAAAAGAAAAAGGTGAAGTCCAGATTGCTGCTCAAAACATCTAATATGCCTAAGTAAAAAACACATAAATAGAATTCACTTTACTTGGCAGAGGACTATTATCTACGTCCACTGCCTCTTTGTTGCCAGTTTTTTCCATCATAATTTTATGTCTAAATTGTTCACATGTGCTGTCAATACATGATCATAACTATAAAAATAAAGGCAATTCTATGCTTCTTCCCTTTTCTGAGCTAGATAATTGTATTTCCTTGGAATATAAATTGCCACCATTTTTAGAGTTAGAAATTCTTGAAACAACAATTAAGTCTTTGCTGAAACATGAAGTAGAAGTTAGTTCTTCAGAAGATTACAGCGTTTCAATTCAGTGTTTCCAATGAGAATTTAAAAATTGGCTTAACTGTTGCCCAAAGTCAATACCTCAGATTCTAAGATGTCAGGCTGTAATATTTGGAATGAGTTTATATATTTTCAGCAATATAAGCAAACTGTAAACTATAAAGTTATTCAAGTGAATCAAATATTTATTTTCTATATATCCTTGAAAATAGGAAAAGTCATATGGTTGTAATATTAAACACGATGCACTTTTACGTAAAAGTTTAAAAGAATGGAAAAACAGAAATAAAATTATTTAAAGCTCTTAAAATGAGGCAGTAAAAAACTGTTTCTAAACTATTACCTGGTTCAAAATCATTTTTAGGGTATCATTTTTAGAGTAGAATTTCATTTTTACCCTGTACTTAGCTATACACTTTGGAGGGGTCTGAGCTATGTTTTTGCTGTTCCGACGTCATCATGAGTCCTGTACTGTGAGCTGCATTATACGAAAGCCTCTAGAACCTTCTATCAGAGGAAAAGACCAGCAGTAGCAGCCTTCTAGTGATCCGAGGGTCTTCCAAAAGTTACGAAGTTTCTGCTGAGTCACAGCAGGGACAAGCTGTGCCCTGCAAGCTCACTGGTATCTCTCCTTCTCACGAGAGAAAGCCGTGGAGGAGGGAAGACACACACACACCCGGACACAACACTGGAATTAGAGGAAAGCAATAAGATACCCCAGAGGTTAGCAGAGGGCAAGAATTCAGAGATACGTGAGGTTAAAAGAGCAGACACCACCACTAGATTGGAGTCAGGGAGACGGGAACAAATCTCATTTCCCCTACTTACTGTGTGCCTGGTGCAAGTACTTAAAATACAGAGCCCTCGCCATTAAAATAGGAATAATACTTCTGCCCCAGAAGATCAAGGCCTGCCAGCAGGACACTGCATCAGCACAGGGCTGGACACAAAGACACCCCGAGAAAATGACGCTCACATGCACGGTATCCAGAGACCACTGGTCAGGCATGAAGACTGAAGACTCTTCCCAATTGTGGACACGGTATTATCAGAATCATGTGGTGTCCCGCTGCTCGGAAGGAAGGCTTTTCCTCTTGAGCTTTGCTTCAAACAGCAGGATCCCACCGTGGGGCCCCTCAAACTTGAAAAAACAGTTTTGTCAGCGGCAGTCTTGTACTTAACTACTTATCACTAGCACACCTGATCATTATTCTTAGCCCTCAAAGTCCCCAACATGGATTCTTTCATTCTCCTACTCCCTGAGACAGTGACTTTTTTTAAAGCCTCAAGAAAATGTCAGGGGCTCTCAAAACATCAAGGCAGTATTATCTTCCATCCTGTGAGGTTACGTTTTTTCCCCTTAGGAATAACGTAGAGAACATGCTAAGGGGATGAGCAACATATGAACCCTGCTTTGTCAGAAGAGGAATAACAAGGGTGAAGCACAGTGCCTATGCTCAGATCTGATGGAAAAGGTTCAGCCAGGGACTGAGGGCTGTAATATAGATGGACAAGCATCAGAGGGGGCAGTCAGCACACACTGCAATACAAGCAAATGACCTAGCTTCAGTTACCTGAACTAGGTGTTTCATTCCCTCCCACTGGGGCTCTTTCAAGTTCAACTTCTTTAAGGTTATCTAAGGTCCTTTGACCCCTGACAAGGTCAACCTGATTGCTGGAGAATCAAGCAGAATGACAGCACATCAACTAGTGAGCAGCTTATAGAACAGGGTCTTAGAAGAAGCCTTCTTGAGTCCAAATCCAGACTCTGCCACTTACCAGCTGTTGACCCTGGGCTAGTTCTTTAACCTGTCTCCATTCTATCATCTGTAAAATGGAGATAATTGTACCTACCTCACAGAGTAATCACGTGGACTGAGTTTTTATAAATGCATAGGGCATGCATAATACAGAGCAGGAACTATCTTAAGTGTATGATTGATAAATGACAGAATAAATACATCTACCATGGGCTTGGTGTTACAGCTCCTATTGGAATCCAAGAATAGAAAATAGCTCATATTACCTTTCCCTTTTAATGCATAATGTTGATTAGTGAGTCAGAGATCTCGGAAGACTCTAAAAAGATAATTTTTTTCTTAGATTTATTCTTTCATTTGCGTTCAAAATCATTTTCCCTACTTAACAGATGAAGCAACTGAGATTTGGAAAGTTTAAATTATTTACTAAAAATGAAAAAGAGAAAAAGAAAATTAGTAAGAAGAGATCAGAAACTGAGAAAACAGTTCTCCCAAACCTGCTATGAGACAGAACATTTTTGCAAGATGCCATTCACAGACCCACCTGAAAAGTAATTAGAGCACCTGATAAATCTGAGTTTTCTAACACACGTTCATGATATTTCAAGAGCCTTTTTGGGCATGCAGTGTTACCCACTCAGCTGACTGTCAAGTTTTGGGACTTGCCTGCATCTTTAATCCATTTTGTGACTAGCCTAATAGTCTTTATTTTTTTAACCTTCCAATAAATATTTTATTTTTTTATTATGTTCAATTAGTCAACATATAGTACATCATTAGTTTTTGATGTAGTGTTCTGTGATTCATTAGTTGCGTGTAATCTTTAACCAGACATTTCCACATTGTATCCGGGCTCCTTTTTTCCTACAAAATGTTTTTACCAGCAGGAGGCAGCACTGAATTTGGTTTACGCAGCAACCTCTCTTAGAGCAGCTTGTTTGAAATAGAATCCTGAGATGAGCTCAAAGTCACTTTCCCTCCTCTCTCTCCCCTGCTCTTCCCTTCTTTCCCCTCCCCCCTTTCGTCCAGTTCCTTTTTTTTTTTCTTTTTTTTTAAACAAAGTAACCAAAGGTCGAAAAGGAAAAGCCCAGAGAAAACCTGAGACAGCCTGTGGTTCTTCTCAAATCTTAGCGTGCTCCACAATCCCCTGGAAGGTTTGTTAAAACTCAAATCGCTGGGCTCCACCCCTGGAGTTTCTGATTCTGTAAATCTAGACTGAGGTCTGACAGTCTGCGTTGCTAAATTTCCTGGTGGAGCAGATGGTGCCAATCAAGGAATAACACATGAGATAAACTACATAAATGGAAAATTCCTTTTTGATCATGACCTTCAGACGAGCCACACCTTTTCTTTCCTTCTCCAAATCCCAAAGCTCTCCTCCCCCTGAGACAGGGGATGTACTCAGAGAGACTCATAATCCCAACCCACGAGGTTGGGAGACAATCCCATTGGAGGGGAGGCTGCTGAGTAGATACTGTTAAAAGGATGTTGGGGGAGGGATGCAGGGAAAGTTCCCTGTGAGGATCAGGTTTTCACCCTGAAAAGCCACTTCTGAATCTACACCAAGGGGTGCTTTTGTGAGGATGGATTGTATCCATTTAAGCTGGAGAAAAGGATTGGCTGAAGTTTCTTTGAGACTCTCAGGAAAAGGTGGAGGCATTCTTCTATTTGAGCTGCAGCCCATTTCTCCAGGGGAAGGAGTGAGGAGACCCAGAGAGCCCTGCTTGGCCCCAAATTCCCACTGGTGCTCCCCGACATCCAGACTCCCTCCCCCCACCGCCTTCCCCCCACGGCCCTCCCCCCACCTCCGCACAGGCCTTGTTCCACAAACAAGGGGAGAGGAAAACGTATGCAGTTTGACTGTAATGTGCGTTCCTTCTCCCCATGTTCTAATTCCTCTAGGTGAGAGATCAAAAACTATCCTCCCAAAGTTTCTCCTGGCTAGAGGTTATTTGGGAAACAAGCTTAATTTTACAAATACACGGCTCCTCTTAACCCCAACCCTCATGACATCATTAACATCTTGGGAGTTGTTTTTATCAGTGTTCCCAGCCCCAGCTCCTGGTCATAAGCCTCACATGGGGCGCTTTTACAAAAACCGCAAAGTCAGGACTCCACCCCGGACCCACATCATCAGAATCAGGAGGCTGAAGTTCCCGGGTGATTCCAATGGACCCTCTAAGGGTAAAAACATCCCTGTTTTAATCAAATAGCCAGTTAGATCTCTGTGAGCGCTGAGTTCCTTTGCTCTGGGCAGTGAAGAAATGCCTACCCCAGGGCTGGTTTCGGAGCAGGGGGGCTGCATGAGGGTGCTGCGCGCAGATCATTATTCTTTGCTGGAAAGTGAGGGAGCTCCTGAGAAAAGGAGCCGCCATCACAGACCAAGGAAATTTGGTAAGAAACTTTGGAAAGTTACCCGTGACCTCAATCATGATCTCTGGAGTAGTGTAACGACTGAAAACCTCAGCTTTCCCAAGTTGGCTGAACTTTCACTCCAGCTCTGAGTCTGCACTGGGGTGAGGGAGAGGCTGAAGAGTGCTTGAAACTCCCCTCCAACGTCTCCCTGTATTATAGGACATAGTTTATGTGATTCTAAAGGCTGCCCTAATTATGGCTTCTTTATAATTGGGGGGCTCAAAGGTATTAGCGCTTGGAGGATGCCCACTAGAGAAGACAATAGTTATTTCACACAAGATGATGGTTTTGGTTTTTAACTTTACTAAGAGAGTTGTGGTTCGAATTTCTCCTTGAGGGGAACAGAATGCATGGATGATAATGTTGATCATTTGTGCCTTTTACATGGTGAATAGAACACGAATTTGAAATATTTGGTTAAAATCTCTGCTTATTTGTGGACTTAAGAAAATAAAACTCAGTGACCCACATGGTGAATAAACCCCACATCTGTAGGCATAGAAGAAGCAATTTCTTTTCTAAAGGCTTTCTCCTATTTAGCTGCTTTTTAACTTTTTGATCCAAAGAGTCCCCCAAAAGTTTCTAGAAGATGGGCTCCTAGGGTGAGCATGTAATGCTTAAGTATTTTTCTTAACCTGTACAAACCCTTCATAGAGTTGGCTTTGTATTTTCGACTAATTAGATTGGGCAGAATTTTCTGTTGGTCTCTGGTATTCAGAAATTGTGTAGGTGAGTGTTTTCCTCCAATTTTTAAATATTAAGTGTGCTTTTCCTTCTCACAAAGAACAGGTGGATCATCAAGGCCAGAATCATTTTCAAAGTAACATCGCTGTGCTTAGTCATGACTCACTTATAAGCCACTTGGTCCCTTCATATTAACGAGGTGCTCTCCAAACCTCCTTTAAATTCTTGTTCTTTCTTCACACCTGTTTTCAAAACCCTGTAAATGATACCCCAAGTTCTCTTCTATCAAACCCAAATTCCAATTCTAGACATTCAGAATTCATCTTCTGGAAGCACAGATTTCATTTCTCATGATCTTTCACCAGGGTGGTCTTCTCACTATATAAATGGCGAGACCATTGCCTGCTCATCCTCACCTGAGGACTTAAGTCATGTAGTTTCCATGCTGGAATGGCCCTCACCTCTCTACCAGCAATGGACTGCTGGCTGTGGCAGCCAGCAACCGCAATAGGACCATTATGACCACTTGACAGCCAAAAAAGCTTCCCATTGACCCACTTGTTCCAGGAAATTGCTGGCCATGGAAAATACTGACCCTCCAACCTTGAGTAATCCTCTGCCTTTGGCCTTAAACTGTGTGTTTAGCCCCTTACACCCAATCAAGGACTGCCTAATGCCCCTGAAGCCCAGTGGACTCCTTGACTTCCCCCCAAAACCACCAGGATAGAACGCTTGCCAACCAGAGACAGTGTTTCCACTTTTTACTGTCTAAAACTTACTCTCCTTGCTAACCCATTTGAACCCCTACTGACATAAAGCAAGAGCAGATGGGTTGCCTTGCCAAAAGTCTATGAATAAAGAGCCTTTTAAAATTGTGCCTCAAATCTAGCTTTGTGTTTGACATTAACCATCTAAATCCTATTAACTTTTCAGAAGTAGTTATGGTTCTAACCTCTCTATAGCTGTTCAGCACTAAATTTCTACTTTCCTATGTTATCTGCCCCCTTTCATCCCCTGTATAGACTTGCCTTAGGCCACTCCCACACAGACATTGTGAAGTACTCATAAGGAATTGAAAGGAGGGGAGCTGTAGCTTCTTTTTCCCCTACCTGCCTTCTCAGTCATCTCTCTCTCCATACACCTAAAACTGAACCTAAGCTTAAACACATAATGTCCTGTCAATAAATGTTTTTGAGTATGTTTATATTTATCTACCGGGGCTGTGAGAATGAAGTAGACCAGATTACCATGTTATTTTATCTATGTAATATTTAGTCATGGTACAGAACTTTTAAAATCCCGTTGACACTGGGAGAAACGTCAATATTCCAAACACTCATGTAAAAATATTAAATAAAAAAACTCTAAAAACCTTTAAAAAACTTTTAAAAACATTTCTGTCTGCTTTCATGTTCAATCTTTATCCTCAGTGATTGAATAATTTTCACAATGCTTAACCTACAGTAAGGGCTTCATAAATATTTCTGAATGAAAGCATGCATGAATCAATGCTGAAGGAGGGAAGGCCCACAGAATACATTTTTAAATGTAAAAAGTGACTTGGAGATAGAAAAGTATAGGAGTTTGGGAGAAGGAGCACAGATAGAAATTGAATCTCAAGGCCAATATGGCACCACAGATATGCTATTCTAATCAACCGTTTTGATGGGCATTATAGTTAATGTTTGTCAGCTGCAAGGTGGCAACTTGATTACTACTTAGCAATAATCCTGCAAACAAAATGTATCTAGTGTCTTGTGAAGAGCAGCTTTTCTCATTTAAATTACTAAGAATCCTAAGGAGAGAGGAGATAAACCCAAATAACAAATTATTTTTTAAGATAAAAATAATATATCTAGAAAATATTCCGTAGGGGTACCTGGGTAGCTCAGTCATTAAGCGTCTGCCTTCAGCTCCCAGGGTCCTGGGATCGAGCCCCGCATCGGGCACCCTGCTCAGTGGGGAGTCTGCTTCTCCCTCTCTGCTGCTCCCCTTGCTGCACTCAGTTGCGCGCGCTCTGTCAAATAAATAAAAAAAATCTTAAAAAAAATTCCGTAGCTGGATTATTAGTTTCAGAAATAGAAACACCCTTTCTAAATTTTGGTAATCTGGATATTACTTTGTATGATATTAGACACACAGTAGGGACTGAAATATAAACTTGTTAAATGGGGTGGAGGAAGTGAATTAAACTTCTTCCAGTTCTTCTTAGTGATTGATTCTCAGAAACTTCTTTGATGAGGTTATATTCTTTTCTATAATTTGCCTTTCTTTCATTATTTTTTAAAATTGAAATGCATTTGACTGATAACATTGTGTAAATTTAAGCTGTACAATGTTAACTTGTTATATTTTTATGTTGTAATATAAAAAACATGAGCACAAGTGGGGGGGGCGGGGCAGAGGGAGAGGGAGAAGCAGACTCCCTGTTGAGCAGGGAGCCCGATGTGTGGCTCAATCCCAGGACCTTGAGATCATGACCTGAGCCGAAAGCAGATGCTTAACCAACTGAGCCACCCAGGTGCCCCTGTCTTGTCTTCTTGGTAGCCATTCTAAAAGGTATGAGTGATATCTCATTGTGGTTTTGATTTGCATTTCCCTGGCAATTAGTTATGTTGAGCATGTTTTCATGTACCTGTTGGCCATTTAGATGTCTTCTTTGGAAAAGCATCAGTTTAGTTCTTCCCATTTTTTAAATTGGATTCTTTCATTGTCATTGTTCTGTTGTATGAGTTCTTTATATATTTTCTGTATTAACCTTTTGTCTGATACACTGTTTGCAAAAATGTTCATCCATTCTATAGGTTGCCTTTTCATTTTGTTAATTGTTTATTTTGCTGTGCAGAGCATTTAAGTTTGATGTAGTCCCATTTTTTTATTTTTTATTTTTTTTTTTTGCTTCTGTTTGTGCTTTTGATATCCTATCCAAAAACTTATTGCCAAATGGCAAAAGGGGAGAGGAAGATACAGGTCCAGTTATGGAATGAGTATGTCACAGGAATGTGACATAAGGAATATAGTCAAGGATATAAGGAATATAGTCAAGGATATTGTAATAGTGATGGAGTGGGATAGATGGTAGCTACATTTGTTAACATAGCATAATGTATAAACTTGTCAAACAATTAAGTCGTACACCAGAAACTAATGAAACAATGTGTGTCAACTATACTCAAAAAAAAATCCTTGCCAAGGCCACTGTTGAGCTTCTTCCCCATATTTTCTTTTAGGAGTTTTATAGTATTAGGTCTTACATCTAAGTCTTTGATCCACCACAAGTTAATTTTTCTGACTGGTATAAGATAAGTGTCCAATTTTCTTTGACATATGGATGTCCCTTTTTCCTAATACCACCTATTGAACTCATCCTTTCCCTATTGGGTGTTCTTCTCTCCCTTGTCAAATATTAGTTGACCATATATATTGGGGTTTAATTCTGTGCTCTCTATTCTGTTCTGTTGGTCTATATGTCTATGTTTTGTGCCAGTACCGTACTGTTTTCATTACTATAAATTTGTAAAATAGTTTGAAAGGAGAGCTTTGTCTTTTTCCTCAGGATTGCTTTGGAATTTCTGGGTCTTTTGTAGTTCCATAGGAATTTTAGGATCGTTTTGTCTATTTCTATTTCTATTGGTATTTTGAGGGGAATTGCATTGAAACTATAGATGGCCTTGGGTAGCATGGACTATTTAACAATAATGATTCTCCCAATCCATGAATGTCTTTCCATGTTTTTGTATCTCTTCCTCAATTTCTTTCAACAAAATCTTATAGTTGTCATAATACAGAACTTTCATTTCCTTGGTTAAATTCATTCCAAAGTATTTGATTGTTTTTCATGCTATTGTAAATGGGATGGTTTAATTTTTGAGATGTTTCATCATTAGTGTATAGAAATGCAATTGATTTCTACATGTTACTTTTGTACCTTGCAACCTTATTGAAATCATTGATTAGTCTCAACAGTTTTTGTTGAGTTTTTGAATTTTCCATATTCAAAATTGTATTATCTACAATAGCAACAATTTTACTTCTTTCTGGTTTGGACACATTTTCTTTCTTTGTCTTGCACAATTGCTCTATATAGGACTTCCAGTACTACATTGAATGGTGAGAGAAGGCCTGTAATGTACCCTCTTTCATTTCTGATTTTGAGACTTACTAGTCTAGCTTAAAGTTTTGTCAGTTAATCTTTTCAAAGAACCAGCTCTTATGTCTATTGATCTTTTTGTTGTTTTTCTGATCTCTATTTCATTTATTTCTGCTCTCATCTTTCTTTCCTTTTGCTAACTTTGGGCTTAATCTGTTCTTTTTCTAGTTTCATGAGGTATAAAGTTAGGCTGTTTATTTGAGATCTTTCTAATCTCTAAGCATATGTATTTATCACTTTTTCTGCATCCCATAAGTTTTGGTATGTCATATTTCCATTTCTATTTAAGATAGTTTTTATTTCCCTTTGATTTCCTTGACCCATTGGTTATTTAGAAATGTGCTCACTTTCCACATATTTGAATTTTCCACTTTTCCTCTTGTTGATTTCTAGTTTTATACCATTGTGGTCAGAAAGTTGGTATGATTTCAAATTTAAATTTGCTAAGATTTGTTTTGTGTTCTGTGTTCTGTCATTTGATGTATCCTGCAGAATATTTCAGGTGCACTTGAAGAATGTGTATCCTGCTGCTGTTGGATGAAATGTTCTATAAACATCCATTTGGTCCATTTGTTCTTAAGTGTGGTTCAGTTTCAATGTTTCCTTTTTGCTTGCTTTTTTTTTTTTTTTTTTGGTCTGGATGAACTATCCATTGCTAGCAGTGGAGTACTGAAGTCCTCTGCTATTGTACTGTGGTCTATCTCTCCCTTTAGATCTGTTGGTATTTAATATATTTCAGTGCTATGATATTAGGTAGATTAGGTGAATATATACATATTAATGTTTTATCTTCTTACTATAGTGATACTTTCATCATAATGACCTTCTGTGTGTCTTGTTTGCATCTTTGGCTTAAAGTCTATTTTGTCTGACATAGGTATGGCTACCCCACTTGCTACTTTGTTTTGGTTTCCACTTGCATGGAATATCTGCTCCCATCCCTTCACTTTGAGTTTATGTGTGTCTTCAGAGTTCTAATGAATCTTCTTTTTCTGCATTCCTATAGCTCATTAAAATGAGCAGCCCCAAGAATCTAAGAAAAAGTATCTTCCGTATGAGAAAACAATCTGAAATGGATGGTTTTAAAAGAATATGGGTAGCAGGAAGTAATTCTTTAGTCTGATAACTGATACAACAAAATAAAAACCTCTCTTCATTGAGAGGTTAGCCCAAATGTCACCTCTCAGAGAGGCCAGCTCTGATCACCCTTGAACAAATGGTTCTCCATCCACCTACACTGCTCTATTTTATCCTACACCTATTGTTCAAGTGTGTATCTTCCCTATTAAAATGTAAATTCCTGGAGGAACAACACTTCATCTCTCTTGCTTATTATTGTATCATTACAACCTAGAATGGTGCCTAAAATATTTCTTCAGTGAATGAATGGATGGATGGGTGGATAGACGGCTTTATGCTGTACTTCTATACTGTATTTAACCATTAAGAGAGAATTATTAGGACATCTGGGGCTGTTACAATTATTTTGGGGACAAAAGGTAGCGCTTAAGTGATTTACTTTATCATATGGTATTCTATTAATGTTCACTCTCTATAAATGAACATCTTCATCCTCTTTTTATTGTGTTAATAGTGATTGCTGACCTCTGATCTCCCAGAGGGAATTTTGAGAAAAAAACCTTTCTTCCCTAAACCTTCCTGATTATGTGGGGATTGGGTTGGGTTCTTGTGTATATTGCTATAATTCTTGTATATTTGTAACAGGATCTTCCAGATTCAGAATGAAATATGGATAGAGAAAGAATGGGGAGATGTAGTAAGTTTAGTTGAAGTAATGTATTGTTTAACTGAGTAGTAGGAGACAAAGCTGAAAATGAAGACTGGGGCCAAAAGGTAAAGGTCTTGGGGAGAAGATAGTGGGTAAGAAATTTAGATTTATCAAGTTAAAAATGAAATCCACACCCTTACTTCCCCCTCACCCCCAACCAGAAGTAAATGAAAAAAAGTAGGATTGATTACATGTAGGGGAGAGAAGTTCACAGAAGCAAAACTGTCCATTTCTTCATCAATAGGACCTATCTATTTTTTTCTGTGAGGAAAATGACCATAATGATGAATTATTATGGTGGTCTGTTCTTGGTGCTGATGAACAGTCATACTGTTAAGTTTATCACAATATTTGCTCATGTATGGCCCTTTCAGTACTGAAGAACTCCTGATATTCAACAAAAAGATATGCTAAGCAAATAATGAAGTTATGAAGCAAATGTACCAAAAATATTCCTATTTTCTTTGACATAAATTATAGTTATTTTGAAGTCTTTGTAACTTCAATATCTGTGCTAGATCTGAACCACTTCTACTGAATCTTTAATCTCTTATTAACTTTTCCTGCTTTTTCACATGTTGAATGATATCACTGTGGAGGCTATAGGTTATGTTATCATATAAAGATTATTGAGGCTTTGTTTTTCTCCCTAAAAGAAATCTGTTGAAAATATCCTTATTCCTTTTGGGAATTGGTTTTACATTTATTAAAACTGGTATATCTCAGTTTTATTGTACTCAGTTTTATTGCATGATTTTTGTGCCTTTATCAAGGTCTTTATGAAGAGCTTTCCATTCTAGCTAGATTGTAACTCCAATATCTCATGAACACTGCTATTTCTGTGGAATACCTGTTCATCTCTGTTCATCTTTTTTTGGCTCTTAGCCTCCCAACAACTGTTTTTTTTTTTTTTTTTTGCTGGGCCATTCACATTTTTTGCAACTTAGGAGGACCTGGGCAATGCCTAAGAAATTCCTATACGTATTTTTGAGACTCCTTTTGCACATATACTTCCTCCTTCAAATTTCCTCCCCCCAAACCACAGCTTTCTTATTAGCTCATACCTGCAACCCCTGTTGCTTACACCCTGTGAAATTTCAGCTCCATGTTTGGCCTCCATTTTCTTGATTTATTGTTTGGAAGATACCTCTTGTAAGAAAGCCTGTGTGAATGTGAGGCTTACGTGTACTTCCCTTTAAACAAGCATCACAACCTTATACTATCCATCAAAGACCCACTCATTCAAAGCTTAAAAACTCACTTCTGATTACTTAAACAATTTTAGCTTGCTCAAAACACTAAATACTGTGACATTTTTGGAAAATTATCCTTTAGCACATAACAAATGCTTTTCAAGCTGATTAATAGGTAAAGCAGGAAGAAAATAATAAATTGCACAAGTTTGAAGAGGGTTTGGCAAGGATATATACATGTAATTTACACAAGCATCAAACTGTTCCAATGAACAATTACAGCTTTATTGCCCTGTCTGTATGAGTAGGTAGGTAAGAATAGGGGCAATATAATCCTGAGTCCAAAAGATAAGGTTAATCAGAAATATAGATTCAGGGCGCCTGGGTGGTTCAGTTGGTTAAGCGACTGCCTTTGGCCCAGGTCATGATCCTGGAGTCCTGGGATCGAGTCCCGCATCGGGCTCCCTGCTCAGCAGGGAGTCTGCTTCTCCCTCTGACCCTCTTCCCTCTCGTGCTCTCTATCTCTCATTCTCTCTCTCTCAAATAAATAAATACAATCTTAAAAAAAAATATAGATTCATATACCAGAGAAGTAAATGTTAAGCAGGTTGATTTGTGGCTGTTAACTAACTACATGCTATGTATGATTTTTATTGATTTAAGAGAGCAATTCATTGTTATGGGCATAATCAAATGTCAGCTAACCAAGTGCCAAACAATGCCATATAGAAGTCAATGATCAATTATTACATTAAAGAAGCTATTGGAAAATTCTCCACCATGGCATAAAAAAATGACTGCATTTATTTCAAGTTTGGGAACAAAAACTTTCTCAATTGTAAAAGTCTTATAATTGGGATCTCTTGGAAAATAAGATTATCCTTTGTATTTTTACACAAAAATATTTTTTTCTTATTTAAATTCAGTTAGCCAACATATAGTATATTAATTTCAGATGTAGTGTTCAATAATTCATCACATCACCCAATTACCCTATCCTCCCACGCACCTCCCCTCCAGCATTCCTCAGTTTGTTTCCTATAGTTAAGCGTCTCTCATGGTTTGTCTCCCTCTCTAATGACTTCCCATTCAGTTTTCCTCCCTTCCTTTATGATCCTCTGCCCTGTTTCTTATATTCCACATTTGAGTGAAACCATATGATAATTGTCTTTCTCTGATTGACTTATTTCACTCAGCATAATACCCTTCAAGTCCATCCACATCGATGTAAATGGTAAGTATTTATCTTTTCTGATGGCTGAATAATATTCCAGTGTGTGTGTGTGTGTGTGTGTGTGTGTGTGTGTGTGTATACACCACCTCTTCTTTATCCATTCATTTGTTGATGGACATCTTGGCTCTTTCCACAGTTTGACTGTTGTGGACATTACTGCTATGATCCAAAGGGTGCAGGTGCCCCTTTGGATCACTACATCTGTGTCTTTGCGGTAAATACCCACTAGTGCAATTGCTGGGTCATTGGGTAGCCCTATTTTTAATTTTTTTGAGGTACCTCCACACTGTTTTCCAGAGTGGCTGCACCAGCTTGCATTCCCACCAACAGTGCAAGAGGGTTCCCCTTTCTCCACATCCTCGCCAACATTTGTTGTTTCCTGTCATTAATTTTAGCCATTCTGACTGGTGTGAGGTGGTATCTCATTGTGTTTTGATTTGTATTTCCCTGATGGCAAGTGATGTGGAGCATTTTTTTCATGTGTCTGTTGGCCATTTGGATGTCGTCTTTACAGAAATGCCTGTTCCTGTCTTCTGCCCATTTTTGACTGGATTTTTTGGTTTTGGGGGGAGTTGAGTTTGGTAAGTTCTTTATAGGTCTTGGATATCAGCCCTTTACCTGACATGTCATTTGCAAATATCTTCTCCCATTCAATAGGGTGACTTTTAGTTTTATTGACTGTTTCCTTTGCTGTGCAGAAGCTTTTTATCTTGATGAAGTCTCAATAGTTCATTTTTGCTTTTGTTTCCCTTGCCTTTAGAGACCTGCCTAGCAAGAAGTTGCTGCCTGTGTTCTTTAGGACTTTGATGGATTCCTGTCTCACATTAGGTCTTTCATCCATTTTGAGTTTATCTTAGTGTATGGTGTAAGAGAATGGTCCAGGTTCATTCTTCTTCATGTGGCTGTCCAATTTTCCCAGCACCATTTATAGAAGAGACTGTCTTTTTTCCATTGGATGTTCTTTCCTGATTTGTCGAAGATTAGTTGACCATAGAGTTGAGGGTCGATTTCTGGGGTCTCTGTTCTGTTCCATTGATCTTTGTGTCTGTTTTTGTGCCAATATCCTACTCTCTTGATGATTACAGCTTTGTAATAGAGCTTGAAGTCTGGCATTGTGATGCCACCAGCTTTGGTTTTCCTTTTCAACATTCCTCTGGCTATTTGGGGTCTTTTCTGGTTCCATACAAATTTTAGGATCATTCCATCTCTGAAAAATATCGATGGTCATTTGATAGGGGTTACATTGAATGTGTAGATTGTTCTGGGTAGCATAGACATTTTAATAATATTTGTTCTTCCAGTACAGGACCATGGAATGTTTTTCCATCTCTTCGTGTCTTCCTCAATTTCGTAAGTGTTCTGTAGCTTTTAGAGTACAGATCCTTTACCTCTTTGGGTAGGTTTATTCCTAGGTATCTTAAGGTTTTTGGTGCAATTGTAAACGGGATTGATTCCTTAATTTCTCTTTCTTTAGTTACATTGTTAGTGTATAGAAATGCAACTGATTTCTGAGCATTGATTTTCGTATCCTGCCACATTGGTGAATTGTGTGAGTTCTAGCAATTTTGGGGTGGAGTCTTTTGGGTTTTCCAGAGTATCATGTCACCGGCAGAAAGTGAGAATTTGACTTCTTCTTCTTTGCCAGTTTGAATGCTTTTTATTTCTTTTTGTCGTCTCATTGGTGAGGCTAGGTTTTCTATTACTATGTTGAACAATAGTGGTGAGAGTGGGCATCCCTGTCATGTTCCTGACCCTAGGGGAAAAGTTCTCAGTTTTTCCCCATTGAGAATGATACTCGCTGTGTGCTTTTCATAGAGGGCTTTTATGATACTGAGGTATGTTCCCGCTATCCCTACACTGTGGAGTTTTAATCAAGAAAGGATGCTGTATTTTGTCAGATGCTTTTTCTGCATCAATTGAGAGGATCATAGGGTCCTTGTCCTTTCTTTTAAGGTGAGGTATCATGTTGATTGATTTGTGAATGTTGAACCACACTTGCAGGCCAGGAAGAAATCCCAACTGGTAGTGGTGAATAATCCTTTTATTTTTAATTTATTTTAGTTTTTTTAAGGTTTTATTTATTTAAGAGAGTGAGTTAGCATGAGAATGGGGAGCAACAGAGGGAGAGGAAGAAGCAGACTCCCTGCTGAGCAGGGAGCCTGACGCAGGGCTCAATTCCAGGACCCTAGGATCATGACCTGAGCTAAAGGCAGATGTTTACCTGACTGAGCCCCCTAGACACCCCATGAATAATCCTTTTAATGTACTGTTGGATCCTATTGGCTATTATCTTGGTAAGAGTTTAGCATTCATGTCCATCAGGGATATTGGTCTTTAGTGCTCCTTTTTGGTGGGGTCTTTGTCTGGTTTTGGGATCAAGGTAATGCTGACCTCATAGAATGAGTTTGGAAGTTTTCCTTCCATTTCTATTTTTAGAAACAGCTTTAGAAGAATAGGTATTAGTTCTTTAAATGTTTGGTAGAGTTCCCCTGGGAAGCCATCTTGCCCTGGACTCTTGTTTGTTGGGAGATTCTTGATTACTGCTTCAGTTTCCTTGCTGGTTATGGGTCTGTTTAGGTTTTCTATTTCTTTCTGTTTCAGTTTTGGTAGTTTATGTTTCCAGAACGATTCCATTCATTTCTTCCAAGTTGCCTAATTTGTTGGCATATAGTTGCTCATAATATGTTCTTAAAATTGTTTGTATTTCCTTGGTGTTGTGATCTCTCCTCTTTCACTCAGGATTTTATTAATTTGGTTCCTTTCTCTTTTGGTAAGTCTGGCTAGGGGTTTATTGATCTTATTCTTTCAAAGAACCAGCTTCTAGTTTCATTGATCTGTTCTGTTCTTTTGGTTTCTATTTCACTGACTTCTGATCTAATCTTTATTATTTCTCTTCTCCTGCTTGGATTAGGCTTTATTTGCTGTTCTTTCTCCAGCTTCTTTAGTTGTAAGGTTAGCTTGTGTATTTGAGAGTTTTCTAATTTTTTTGAGAACGGCTTGTATTGCACTATACTTCCCTCTTAGGACTGCCTTTGCTGTATCCTGAAGGTTTTGAAAAGTTGTGTTTTCATTTTTGTTTCCATGAATTTTTAAATTCTTCTTTAATTTCCTGGTTGACCCATTCATTCTTTAGTAGGATGCTCTTTAACCTCCAAGTATTTGAGTTTCTTCCAAATTTCCTCCTGTGATTGAGTTCAAGTTTCAAAGCATTATGGCCTGAAAATATGCAGGGAATAATACCAGTCCTTTGGAATCAGTTGAGACCTGATTTGTGACCCACGATGTGATCTATTCTGGAGAATGTTCCATGTGCACTTGAGAAGAATGTGTATTCTGTTGCTTGAGGATGGAATGTTCTGACTATATCTGAAGTCTGTCTGGTCCAGTGTGTCATTCAGAGCCCTTGTTTCCTTGTTGATCTTCTGCTTGGGTGATCTGTCCTTTGCTGTGAGGGGGGTGTTGAAGTCCCCTGTTATTTTTGTATTATCAATGTGTTTCTTTAATTTGGTTATGAATTGGTTATGATTGGCTGCTCCCAAGTTAGCATAAATATTTATAATTGTTAGATCTTCTTGTTGGATAGACCCTTTAATTATGATATAGTGTCCTTCCTCATCTCTTATTACAGTCTTTGGTTTAAAATCTAATTTGTCTCATGGGGCGCCTGGGTGGCTCAGTCGTTAAGCATCTGCCTTTGGCTCAGGTCATGATCCCAGGGTCTTGGGATCGAGCCCTGCATCAGGCTCCCTGCTCTGCAGGAAGCCTGCTTCTCCCTCTCCTACTCCCCCTGCTTGTGTTCCTGCTCTCGTTATCTCTCCCTCTGTCAAATAAATAAATAAAATCTTTTAAAATAAATAAAATCTAATTTGTCTGATATGAGAATTCCTACTGTAGCTTTCTTTTGAGGTCATTGGCATGATAAATGGTTCTCCACCCCCTCACTTTCAATCTGGTGGTATCTTTAGGTCTAAAATGAGTCTCCTGTAGACAGCATATGGATGGGTCTTGCTTTTTTTTTTTTTTTTTTTATCGAATCTGATACCCTGTGTCTTTTGATTGGAGAATTTAGCCCATTTACATTCAGAATAACTATTTACAGATATGAACTTAGTGCCATTGTATTATCTGTCTATACAGGTCCCTGTTTCTGTAGATTGTCTCTGTTTCTTTCTGGTCTATGTTACTTTTGGGCTCTCTCTTTGCTTACAGGATCCCCTTTAATATTTCTTGCTGGACTGGTTTAGTGATCACAGATTCTTTTAATTTCTGTTTGTCCTGGAAGGTCTTTATCTCTCCATCTCTCCTTCCATTCTGAATGACAGCCTTACTGGACAAAGTATTCTTGGCTGCATGTTTTTCTCATTTAGTACCTTGACTATATCATGCCAGTCCTTTCTGGCCTTCCAGGTCTCTGTGGATAGGTCTGCTGCCAGTCTGTTTCTACTATTGTAGGTTAAGGCGCTCTTGTCCCGAGGTGCTTTCAGGATTTTCTCTTTATCTCTGAAATTTGCAAGCTTCACTGTTATGTCAGGGTGTTGATCTGTTTTTATTGATTTTTTTTTTTTGCGGGGGGGGGGGCGTTTTCTCCACCTCTTGGACTTGAATGCCTGTTTCCTTCCCCAGGTTAGGGAAGCTCTCAGCTATGATTTGCTCAAATAAACCTTTTGTCCCTCTGTTTCTTCCTCTGGGACCCCAATAATTCTAACATTGTTTCGCTTTATGGTATTGATTTCTTAAAGCTTCCTCTCATAGTCCATTAGTTGTTTTTCTCCTTTCCTCAGCTTCCTTCCTTTCCATTATCTTGTCTTCTGTATCATTGACTCTTTTGCCTCATTTACCCTAGCTGTTAGAGCATCCAATTGAGACTGCATCTCAGTTACAACATTTTTTATTTCAGCCTGATTAGATTTTATTTCTGAACTAAAAGATTCTCTGCTGTCTTTTATGTCTTTTTCAAGCCCAGCTAGTAACTTTATAATCATTATCCTGAATTCCAGCTCTAACATTTTACTTATATCCATATCGATTATATCTGTGGCAGAGAGTATTACCTTTGGTTCATTCCTTTGTTGTGAATTCCTCCTTCTAGTCATTTTGCCCAGAGAAGAATGGAGGAATGAGAGAACAAAATCAAAAATATCAACCACAACCCAAGCAAAATACACCCTAGACAAATCCCAAAAGGTAAGAAACCAAAAAAGAAAAAAAAAAGTGGGGGAGGGAAGAGAGAATATAATCTCCCAGGTGGACAAAACGGGGTGGTCCACTTGTTCCTGGGTGTATTTTGGTCTGTTTGTTAGAAGACACTAACTCCCAAAATTGTAAAGAAAGCAAAACTTACATATATACAAAAATAAAATTGATTACAGTGAAAGGAAGCAAAAAATGAAGAATATATCTATAAAATGTAAATGTAAAACTGAAAGTAAAAAGGACTTAAAAACAAAGAGTTAATTTAAAAAACTAGTTGAAAAGGAAAATTATAAACAGATTAAAGAATCATGAGGAAAAAAAACCCTGATTCTATATACTATTTTCCCCTAGTGCTGGAGTTTTGCAGTTCTGTGTGCTTGGTAAACTTGGTATTCCCCTGATATTACAGCTGGTCTTCTGGGGGAGGGACCTGCTGTGCTGATTCTCAGATGTCTTTGCCTGGGCAGAGTTGCACCACCCTTTGCCACGGGGCTGGGCTCAGTGTAAGCTGCTTTGAATTCTTCTACGTGGCTTTTGTTCCCTGAAGGCTTTCTGCACCACTTCAGTGGATGAAAATAAAAATGGCTGAGCCCTGATCTCCAACCCCAGAGCTGAAAGTAAACCCTCAGGGAAAAGCAATCTTGACTTTTGTGTGCGCCAAACTCTGCACACTGCTGCAGTGTGCACCTGAGCCATTCTCCCAGGGGAGGGAGGAGGCTCACCCCAGGCCTGTAGCTTGCAGGGCCCCTGCACAGAGAGAGGTTTGCCGATCATGCTGGGGCTCATGGTTTATGGAAAATTGGGCTGAGAACCTACTCCTGGGCTCACTGGTCATAGCCGGTTTCCCTGCTCTAATGCTTGGGAATTATGCTGGCTCAGGCACCCCTATTCTTTCCGTGACCCTGGGGATCCTGAGACCACACTCTTCCACCTAAGATTCTGCCCCACTTTGCCACCTGAGCCCCTTTCAGGCAGGAACATCTCTTACGGGAGCAGACTTCTAAAATTTCCAGTTTTGTGCTCCGGGGCTTTATCACTTTCCGGTAGCCAGCTTACAGAGGTGCCCTCTTCTCCCCACCCCCGTTGTTTATCTTCCAATATAACCCCTCAGTTTCAGTTCTCTGCACTTCCTACCTTGCAAAAAGTAGTCACTTTTCTATTTGTAGAGTTCCAGCAATTCTTTTCTTACATCTCAGGTTGAATTCATAGGTGTTCAGAATTATTTGATAGTTACCTCACTAAATTCAAGGGACCAGATGAAATGAGGTCCTCTACTCCTCTTGCCATCTTGCCTCCCTCTGAAAACCAAAAATATTTTAGATATTTCTGGTTTAACTCTCACTTTAGGAAGTCACGCTATCCAGATTCCTTAAGTTGTTCAAGCCTTGCATTTCTCTGAGATCCTTTAAAAGGAGCATGTAATCAAAATTTACCTTAAATTTTAATTAAAACCATGGGGACATAAATGCATCATGTTCACAAATTTTGTGCGTGTGTATTTTTTAATCAGGTTGATGATGAGCAGCTTGAATTCAAGAGTAAAAAGGAATCACCTCCATGCTAAATCTTCCCCAACTTTATGTCATAAACACCAAATAGAGCTGTATAGGTGCAGCACAGTTTGGCACAAGAACCAAGTTCTCAGGCTCCTACACAGGAGTATGTGATTTGAAAGGCTGGAAAAGTTCTTCATGTCTATCTACCTTATGTAGTGTAAAGAATAGTGTGCTATCTCTGCACAGACACAAAATATACTTTAACAAAAAAATAAGCAGCATGTTCTGCGTGGAGCACTGGGTGTTATGCACAAACAATGAATCATTGAACACTACATCAAAAACTAATGATGTGATGTATGGTGATTAACATAACAATAAAAAATTTAAAAAAGATAAGCAGTGGTCAGTAGGAGTAACAAGTGTACCAACATATACATAATAGGAGTCCCAGGAAGAGAAGAGAGAAAATTAGGAAGACAAAATATTTTAATAGTAGCAAAAATCTTCCCAAATTTGTGAAAGAGCATTAATATACACTTTGGAGGATATCAACAAACATCAAATAGGACAAATTCAAAGAAATAGGACTTAAAAGGCAAGTACATAAAATTTTAAAATATATGTTAATTGACATATTTTAAGATTTGTACAATAATATAGTACAAGGGAAAAGGAGGGAACTGAGCTATATATGAGCAGTTTTTGTAAATGATTGAAATAGTTGGTATTAATACAGATCAGATTATGAATTCAGATGCTAGTTTTTTTAAAATATGTATTTTAGAGGGAGAGGAAGAGAGAGAATCTCAAGCAGAATCCCTGTTAAGTGGGGAGCCCGACGTGGGGCTCAATCTCACAACCCTAATATCACAACCTGAGCAGAAATCAAGAGTCAGACGCTGAACCAACTGAGCCATGCAGGTGCCCCAAATTCAAATGTTAATTGTAATTGCCAGGGCAAAATCTATGAAAGTAACTCCTATATAACAAAAGACAAAGGAATTAAAATAGTCCACTAAAACATATTTCCTTACAAAAAAGCCAGTAATGGAGGAACAGATGTACAAAAAAATAGCAGTTATAGTCTAATTGTTGATGTTGGGGTTAAAGCCTAGGGAGAACATGAGTCCTATACTCTTACACCCTCCTTATAGAATTGTGGAATTAAGACTAAATTTTATCAACATCTAAGCATACAATGTACATTTTCAATGTTTAATTAGCAATACAAAAATATATATAAACTGATAGCAATCACCAAAGACAGAAGAAGGGAAGAGAGAACAGAGGGCATAGGGGTCTAGAAGTGCATTTTTAAATGTTCACTATGGATCAGTCTCTACATAAAGCAGGTACTCTCTCAACAACAGGAAAGGCATGACAGGGAAGCTTATAACTGGAGTCTTGTAAGTCTCTTTAAAGATGTTGGATTTACTCTCTTGAGATGAGAGGTCAGTGGGCACTGCTGATCCACGCTGATGTGCACTAGGCTGACATTCAGTCTGGAACACTGCATTTGGGAAGAGGCCTGGTGGCACACACTAATTTGAGTGTTATCAGCATGGAAAATGCAGTGAAATCCTTGGGACTGATGAGGCCCCATAGACAGTGGACAGAAAGTAGATACAAAGAATAAACCTTGAAAAATGCTAGTGTTCAGAGGGTGGGGAAAGGAGGAGAAACCCACCAAGGAGACAGAGAAGGAGCCGCCAGGAAGGTGGAAGGACATAGGGAGAGCAGAACGTCCTGAGAGTTGAGGGAAAGGAGTGTTTCAAAGAGAGAGCGCTGGTGACTGGGTTCAATGGTACTGGCAGGTCAAGTCAGATAAGGACAGAGAACTACTGGTCACTGGGTTTAGCAAAATCAAGATAATTAGTGTCTGAGAAAAAGAGTTTCACATGCTGACTGGATGTGTTCAAGGGAATAGGGGCAAAGACATTTGAGACAAATTGCTGGAGAGAAGTTCTTGAGTGGGCAGGAGGGACGGGATTCACAAGCTAAGTGGCAGGCTGTCCTTCCTGAGGGTCAAAGCCAGTAACTTCACAGTGACAGCAAAGGAGTTGGGCATGAATGCAGATCCAGGATCCTGGTCAATGTTTCCGTTAAGATTGTGAATTAGCATCCGATGACTTCTGCATTCTCAGTGGCTGTCAGTAGCTGGGACTGTGGGTGGAGGACTCCTGGAGGTTTAAAGAGAGAAAATATGGGGGGAAATCCTCTTAGGAGACTAGGGAAGCAGCATGCGTTCTGGGGGCTTCGAGGGCCAAGCTGATGTGAGTAGTCATGACTTTAAAGGGGCCTGAGTCATTATGGCTGTGTGTTTCCTTCTAGATGTGTGAGTGCTAGCAAAGCCATTTATCTTAATTTACATCTAAATGCTTAGGGTGCAATAGCCTCTCTAATGTAGAATGTATATTTGGGGGAGAAATGTTTTAGAAATGGGACAAAAACTTGGGCAGTAGCTTAAAATCAAAGAAGATAGGAAAGATGGGATTCAATCTCCATGAGTTTCCCCAATAAAAATTAATATTTGCAATAGAAATTCCTGATAATTATTTCACATTAACACTTTTCAGCAGGCAGAGATTGTTCATTCCCTAAAGAAAATATAATCCTTTGAGGCTGCCTTAACAAGCACCATGGGGATTACATTCATCATGAAGCTTACCAAAAGTAGAATGCAGAGGCAGGAAATTTCAAGGTCAAGTACACAGTACATTCATATCCTTGGGGATTGTACTAGGTGACCTAATAAAGCATGACTTATCTGTTAAATTTTTATACCAAGATCCTCTTGAGTACAGACAACCATCATAGGGAAGACACAGAATGGTGGGAAGATACTTTGTAATTTCCATAGGTATGTCCCTGGGAAATAGGTTGGTTCTAGGTGATCAGAGTATAAAGCCCTCAGGTCTAGAAGCCTGCTGAGCACCCCAGGGTCCTGTCCTGGTGGTCAGGGCAGAAAGAGTATCTGGAACTCCTCATTCCCCAGAACTGCTTCAGGGAACAAGTGACTCCACTCCAACCTTTTCCCATCTCTGTATGTTTTCCCGTACATCAAAGCCCAATTTGAGAAATACAGGAAATAGTACTTCTGTTTGTCTAAGTCATTATTTTTATATTGGTTAATAGTTTACAGGAGACCCTGGTGGTGGGTATTCAAGAGGGCACGTTCTGCATGGAGCACTGGGTGTTATGCACAAACAATGAATCATGGAACACTACATCAAAAACTAATGGTGTAATGTATGGTGATTAATATGACAATCAAAAATTTAAAAAAATTTACAGGAGAGCAGGGCAGATTGCTGGCAGAAATTATCAGGCTTAGGAAGGAGAAAAGGCCACTTCTGTGAAGACCCACTTTTCCCCATTATGTTGGGAGACTCAGAGCAGGATCTGTTACCCATGATGATAGGTGTCTGACTTTGCTTAATCCCACTTTGGTCATTCATGGGAAGGGGTTGGTGGCACTAGCTGTCCCTGGTTCAAACTGAAAGGGGCATAAGAGCCATATGATCCTCTTATCTCACATTACAAATTATGGTGAACTCAGAGGTGTTATGTCATTTGTCCTTGACCTATATTTCATTTCTTCCCCCCACCCCCGATGAGAACCAGGTGTTCCTACTGCATCCTAGAAATCTTCTCCAGCCAGGGAAATAAGGAACATTAGGGTCCTTTACTTTGCTGCCCAAGAGGGAGATGTTAATAAGTGGCAGGAAGAAATCCTATAGCTATGGGATAAAGATTCCATAATTATTTCTTGTAGCACTGAAACTGGTACAGGTGCCAGAATAGTTTTTTCCTGCCCCTTTTATCTGATGGTCCTCAACCTAGGGAAACCCTTTGTCAGATCCTAGAGTGGGATAATGTGACCACCATTGTCACATATCAGATTTGGGGAGAAAGTTCTAGCTGGTGAAAATATGGTAAAATGTCCTTACTACAGAAACAATTTCTCTGATTCACATGTGTTTGTACCTGGCAACATATTCAGTAAATACCTTTGCTTTTTATGCTTTTCACATTTATTTTAAGCCCCTTTTTAAAAAATAAGTGAAAAAATATATTTTTTAAATTTTACAGGAAACAAAAGGAAAATTAAGAAAATCAAGGAAAATCCTGACAGAGCTTATAATGTTAGGATGAGGCATAGAATTTCTAACCCCTTCCTCTAAACTGCAATAATGTGGTTATTTTTGTCCGTATTGTCAACATTCTTATACTTTAGATTCAAGTTACTACTTATTAGTCTAAAAGGGCTTTTATACTGATATTAACCCAACTTTCGCTCTGTAAAAGGAGAGCATTGATGATCTGTTAACAGGAAATTACTGGAAAGGCATTCTAGGTAGCACCTACTGAACTTACAAGCCATCCAAGTCCACCAAGGTGGTATGAGGTGTTGGAACCTAAAAGGTTTCACTTCTGCAACAAGTCAGGGAAGGTAGTGATCAATTCTCTGTAGACATAAGGGAGTGTGGGAGAAGTTCTAGGAAAATTAAATATTAAAGCCCTCCAGTGACCACTTTATAATATCATAATTATTAATGCTGTTTTTTTACTAAATAAAAATTCTAAATATATATTAAAATTATGTAGACATTTAAAGACATTAATTGAATCTCCTATAAGGTAGATTCTTATGTAATATACAATGTAACAAATGTATTCTTTTATCTATGAAGACAACATGCCTGAAACATACAATAAATTTTAGAGCAATTGGATCTTTTGAGAGCTGGACTTAGAAGCTAAAAGCAGATAATTGGGAGCATGGGAGAGAGAGAATGAAGGATAGCCATTGAAAGTCCCAGTCTGCTCTGAAAACCAAAGAATCAGGCAATGTCATCAGGGTACTATTAGTAAGAGGGGAAAAAGCTATAATTTTGATTTATGTATAAATTTACGAATTTGTATGCAAGGGATTCTACATTAAACTAAGTAGCTAAGGCTCCCAAGCAGTCCCAACTAAGGACACAAGGGCAGACCAGAACTAACAAAGCAGCAGCCGCCGTGGACATTCTTAATGGTTGGGCTGCTGCTTTGTTAGTTTTATAAATTCTTTAGGTGTGAGACACACAATGGAGGCTAGTAGGTTGAGTATAAGTAAAACCAACTTTTTGAAATTAAAAAACTGTGTTTTTATTAAACTATGGATACATATCTATGCTACTATAATTTTTTTAAAAATCATTAAACATATATATTTTTTTCATAATTATTCATCTTCTTCAATTTAGAACCAGAAAATCATACCTATTCCCCTGCCTGATGTCCAATCAGATTTTGGATGTGATACACTATAATTTTTAAAATCCTCATTTATACCATTTTATTCATATAATAAAGACAAACTATATCATGTTACTTGATGTTCATAGATTCTGAAATCAGAGAAATCCTTTATGGAATTCAGTATTGATCACAGAATTTTGTATGGGTTTTGTAACTGGTGCTGTGGGTGCTCCATCTATAATACTTTGCCTTCCTCCTTCAGTGTGCATGGGTCTGACTTCCAAGTGCCAGCATCTGAATTTCTTTGCCTGATCACTTTCCCTGACCTCCAGAACCACTTTTCTAGCCCATTGGGCTGGGGAAGAGAGCCCTAATGCTTGGTGCACCCACCCCAAGACCTTCAATCGGTAACTGATTCTACTTAGTGTATCAGTTCAGCTTCAAGGAAATCCACCCTCCTTGCCCTACAGGTAACTTCACACCAAGATGCACATTCTACACTGGCTCCAAGATATTCCCATTAGGCTCAAGCTTCTGTTACTACGGTTTGGTCTACTTGATCACCTACCCATCAGGGACTGGCTTTTCTTGGTTCTCCTCCTTTCCCACACCTCTACCTGTATTTCCTAGGATTACCTTCTAAAAACCACCTTAGATGAATAATTGTCTAGGGGTTGGCTTCTGGAGGAACCGAAGCTAAGATAGATATTTAAGTAGAATCAATATTTATATTTTTTATTCATAATGGGAGAAGATATTCAGGGACGACAGGCAATTTTGAACATGAAGAGAAACCTGACATGATTTTTATGTTTATAAATATGAAAGCTATTTGTGGAATTCTGGGTATTCTAGCACCAAAATATTTTATTGTCAGAATATATTGCATTGTAATTTAAAAAATTCTCATTTATACCATTTCCTTCATATAATACCTGAACAGTGTTAAACTGATGTTCATAGATTTTAAAAACAGTAATGATCACAAATTTTGGGGAATGTGCTTATGACCCTCATGTTTTATTTCTAGAAACTGATTTTATAAAGGGAAATAGCCCAGATTATTTTTGTCAAGTAAGCTTCCCAAACACTTAATTTTTCTAGGAATAGGTAAATCATACATTTTAAAACTAATTACAGAAGTGTCCACAATTAATACTTCTGTGGTCACATGGTTTGTATTGTCAAGCAAAAAGATAAGCCCTTGTTTCAATTTTCTTTCATAAGATATCCCCCCCCCCCGGGACTTTAGGAAAGTTATAATCTTATGAATATTCATATATAAATGTGGAGCAAAAACAAGTTTAAATAAATTAAAAGGATTGAAATTATGCAAAGCATCTTTTCTGATCATAATAGAATAAAACTAGAAACCAATAATAGTAGAAAAAACAAAAAACAAAATCATATGTGGAAATTAGAGAACACATTTAACAACAATTGTTCAAAGAAGAAAATACAACAGAAATTAGAATATACCTTGAAACTATTCAAAACAAAAACAGAATACATCAGAATTTATAGGATCCATAGAGAACCATGCTACAAAGGAAATTTATAGCTATAAACACTTGTATTAAAAAAGAAGAAAGGTCTCTAATATAGCCTAATATTATATCTTGAGGAACCTAGGGAAAGAAGAACAAACTAAAGACAAAGCTAGAAGAGAGGAAAGAATAAAAGTTCAAAGCTGAGATAAATGAAGCAGAGAATAGGGAAAAAAATAGAAAATCAATGAAATCAGAAGTTCTTTGAAAATATCAATAAAATTTTTAAGTAGATTAATGAAAAATGAAATTATTAAAATCAAATGATTGTGGGGAGATTACTACTGATTTTATAGAAATAAACAGGAGTATAAGAGTACCATGAGGGACATCTGGGTGGTTCAGTCAGTTAAGTGTCGACTCTTGATTTTGGCTCAGGTCTTGATCTCAGGGTTGTGAGATTGAGCCCTGCATTGGGCTCCTTGCTCAGTGGGGATGCTGCTTGAGATTCTCTCCTTCTCCCTCTGTGCCCCCCCAACCCTGCTGGTGCACTCTCTCTCTCTCTCTCCCTCTCTCTCTCAAATCTTTAAAAAAGAGAGTACCATGAAAATTGCATAACCTGATGAAATGGGCAAATTCCTAAAAACACACAACCTATGAAGATTCCACGTGAAGAAATAGAAAATCTGAACAGATCCATAACTAGTAAAGAGTTTGAATCAGTAATTAAAAACTCCCCAGCGATGAAAGTCTGGACCAGATGATTTCATTGGTGACTTCTGCCACTGTTTAAACAAAATCTTTCATAAACTTTTCTGAAGTATTGAAGAGGGGAGAATACTTCCTAACTTCTTCTATGAGGCCAGCATTACCTTGTTACAAAAGTCAGATAAAGACACTACAAAACAAAACTGAATCTCTATATAAATAGGTAAAATTTCCCAATAATCAGAATCTGGATCCAGGAGCATATTAAAAACATTAGACAGTATGGTCAGGGGGGAGAGGGTATTCCTAGAAGGCAGCCTTAGTTCCACATACAAAAATCAATCAATGTAGTACATCATATTTGTACAATGAGGGGGGAAAAGCACATGTTCATCTAATTAATGGAGAAAAAGCATTTGACAAAACTCAATATCCTTTAATGATGAAAAAAAGGAGAAAATGACTCCACAATCTAGGAATAAGAAAGGAACCATGAGAAAAACCATAGATGAAGCCTCTCCTACTTTTTGGTCCATTTTCAATCAACAGGGTTGGGTTTCACATGAAAATTACAAACCAAGGCAATCCCCTTCTGGGAGGTCCAGGAGACCCGTGCAGAGAATCCAGATGATCTGTATCAGGACTTCCAACTCAAGGAAACTGTGAGATAAATAGTGTTGTTTTAAGTTGCTACATTTGCAATAATTTGTTATGGCAGCAATAAAAAAATATGCTTTGAAATAGACATCATTTGTAGCTCTGGCCTGGGCTGATCGTTGATGGCTCTTTACTGCAATGGTCCTTTTAATTGTCTGATTTCAAGATAATTTCACAATTGTAAATATCCCTGAGGACCCAAAGAGATTTTGTGTGGGTATTTGTTGGCATTTATCATACTAGAAACTAAAACAATTTTAAAACATTTAAATCACTTAAAAGATAATTACATCATATAATATGTATTTAAAACAAGAGTGAAGAGATGGCACTGTTTTATATTTTTTGTAAAATTCTTTATTCATCAAGGACAGCTAGATTTTTGTATTTGCTTCTATATCCAGTCTTAAAAATAGAAAGTGTTATGTAGCCTTTGAAAAACTCCATTATACCCTCATGAGTGAATGATGGTAGAAAGAGAGTCATGTTTTAGATTATTAAGAAAATAATTTTGACCTCATGGACAATTTCAGAGGGTCTCAGAATCCCTGAACTAAAGATTAGGGAACTGCTGACTTAGTTTACTTAAACTTGAGTCACCCTGGCTGTAAAATGATTATATCAACCATATATATACTCCATGGAAAACATTTGGTACATTATCTGAAATAGAATAAGGACTCAATAATTATTGCTTATGGTTATTACAGTCCTTTCATAATTGCACACATCACACACCATTGCAGATAGAGCTACACCTTAACTTTGGGATCTGTTCTTTCTCAGGTTTGCCCTAACAGGTTTGTGGAAACTACCTCTCAACAGTCAAAATCCTGGGCTCTCATAGGCCTTCATGGGGTCTGAAGAAAAGCATGAATTCATAAAACTATAGTCATTTTGAAGGCTTAAATATTATATTTTGTCACCCTGTTTTTTTTTTTTTCTCATGAGATATTCAAAGTCTGTGAGTATAAAGAGCATGATGCTAGGATGTGCCCTGCCTCTTCCTAGAATTTTCCTCCATGGTAATTTAGCCCTTTGTTTTCTGAGCTTCTGTTAACCTATTCTCTACTGGGGAGATATTATTTAAGCTAAATAATAGGTAAAAAGATGTCTAGGAAGAAAGTCCTGAATAGTTGGTGATGGGATAACTACATCCACATGGAACCATTTGGGCAGTATGAGACCCAGGCAAATGTCCCAATTGTAATTAACTCCCTGAGACTGGAGGGTAGATGGCTCTCAGCTGTAAGTAAAGGACAGATTTAACCCAGTAAACAAGAAGTTATGTACATTATAGTCAGATTATTCTTAAGCTTCGTAAAGTCTCACTTTCCAGTAACTCTTCTTACTCTTTCTTGGTATTTAATATAAAGAGAGAATGAACCAAAGGAAGCACATTTTATACCAGGTTGGACCAAATTGTATAAAACCTTGAGAGTCAGCATGATAGAAGCTGAAAAGCTAAAGTGGGACAACTTCATAGAAAAGGTGAGTTTGAGATTAGAGTCATAATTATTACAGAATCTTTCCCTCTGATTTCTTCTGGTGATGATATGTCTGGATTTTTTTTTTTCTTATTTGCTTTTTAGACAGAAGATAATGACAGAGATAGATTTGACTGAGAACTCCCATGTCTAGGAATTTATTATAGGAAAATGATACACAAAATTTATGAATTTACACAATTTGTTGCCTACAATATAGGTAGAAGGTAATCATTAAATCAGTTAAAATATAAAATAGTATGCAGCTGTCAAAATACATTGCAGAAAAATATTTTGTCATGGAAAATGTACATGAAATGATTCTAAAAGAATACTGTTTAATTTTTAATTATATATGAAAATACATGTAGAGTAAGTAATGAAACATGCAAATTATTAACAATGATCACATTTGGTCATATTTCACAGTATTATCTATTTAGTCTTTTATTGAATTTCATGTTTTTCTGAAATATTTTTGAAAATTTGAAAATTTTTGAAATTTTGAAAATCTCATATGAGGTAGGTAGGTGCCTCTTCATTCACATAGTGAACCAGACTATTGAAACTAATCTGTGACTCTGAAATTACCAAGTCTGAGTATCTAAATATAAAGAAAAACAAAAAAATTTAAGCAAGATAATATTTTTTGCCTAAAATACACAACTGCATAATATCAAGATCATTTTCTTTAATCTTAATATTTATTTAGTAAAATAGATTTGGCTCTCCAAAAGAAGTCTGTAAAGATGTATTAGGATTAAACAGATAATTCATTATCCCCTTAACAGTTTGTGTGCCAAATTATATGCTTTACCAATTAAATGAGGCTATTAGAAATTTGGCAACAAGCATGATAAAAATACTGTTAATGATCTAATAAAATCAGATATTTTTTTGAAAATGATTCTTCACTAAGAGGAACTAGACCTTTTTTGTGAAATAACTGATTTCAAGTTGAAGTGGGAAATGTACAAGATGAGGCTAGAACAGCTTAGTAAGCCAGCAGTAAGAAAGTGCTTTAAATTCTGGAGTAATTTTACAATGGAGATAACCTGGAGACACCACCTTAACCAAGAGATCTACATTAGAATCACCAATTGGGATAAATTAACATTATCTCTATTAATGAAAGCCATTAAGAAGGACACTTTTTTTTTTAAGATTTTATTTATTTATTTGACAGAGGCACAGCGAGAGAGGGAACACAAGCAGGGGGAGTGGGAGAGGGAGAAGCAGGCTTCCCGCTGAGCAGACAGCCTGATGCGGCTCGATGCCAGGTCCCTAGGATCATGACCTGAGCCAAAGGCAGACGCTTAATGACTGAGCCACCCAGGCGCCCCAAGAAGGACACTTTTTAATATGCTATCAGAAATGTATATTTTGAACTAAAAAATGGACAATCAATGGAAAACCCAAATCAAGAGACATAAAACTAGTCTATACTCTTTAAAAATATCAGTTTTAAGGTAAAGTCTGAGTGATTTCAGATTAGAGGAGATAAAATATGTGATATTGGATTACATCTTGGACCAGAGGGGCAGAAAATGCTGTGTCTAGAATAGAGAATCATGTTAATATTACATCTCCTGATTTTGTTTAATTATCCTGAGGATAGATGAGTGAATCTTGTTCTTAGAAAAAAATACTAAAGTTTAGGGACAAATTGGCATTGTGGCAGCATTTTACTCTCCTGTGATCCAGAAAAAAATTAAGGTGTATATAGAAAAAAAGAAATGATAAAGTAAACTTTAAAACAACTTGGTGGGGTGTCTGGGTGGCTCAGTCGGTTAAAGCATCTGCCTTCCGTTCAGGTCATGATCTCAGTGGGGAGCCTGCTTCTCCCTCTTTCTCTGCCAACCCCCCCCACTTGTGCTCTCTCTCTCTCTCTGTCAAACAAATAAAATCTTTAAAAAAAAAAGCAGTTTGGTAAAATGTACATAGTAGTATTGTTTTAATTTTTGGATATTGATCTGAAAGTTTGAATTACTTCAGAATAAAAAATTTTAAACTAAAGAAAATGGAGAGAAAAAGTCAAGTAGGGACAAGCATACAAGCTTCCTTTGAGTTCATTTTGAGGTAAATATCTTCAATTTTCATTGATATCCAGCTCTGACTTTTCTATCCCACTTCAGTCCTTTATAAACTATCATGGCATGGGGGACAACCAATTATGGATCACGGAATTCATCCTGGTGGGATTCCAGCTCAGTGAAGTCACAGAAGTTCTCCTCTTCTGTATCTTTTCCCTGTTGTATATCTTCAACCTGCTGGCAAATGGCATGATCTTGGGACTCATTTGGCTAGACCTCAGACTGTACTCCCCCATGTATTTCTTCCTTTCTCATTTGGCTATCATTGACATACACTATGCTTCCAGCAATTTGCCCAATATGCTGGAAAACCTAGCAATACCCACAAAAAATATTTTCTTTGTCTCATGCACTATGCAAATAATTTTGTTTGTGACTTTTGCTGCAGCAGAGTGCCTGATTTTGGCTGTGATGGTCTATGACCAGTTCATGGCAATCTGCCATCCACTCCAATACACCATCATCATCAACTGGAGAGTGTGCATGGTCCTGGTTGTCACTACTGGGCGTATGGGTTTTTCCCTGGCCCTCGTGCATCTAATTCTATAAAGTTGACCTTCTGTGGGCCCCAGGAGGTGAACCACTTCTGTGAAATCCTATCTGTCCTCAAAGTGGCCTGTGGTGGTACTTGGATCAGTGAAGTTTTTGTCTTTACTGGTGGTGAGTTTATCTTAGTTGGCCCCTTTCCCTGATGTTGGTCTCCTACATTCACATCTTCTGGGCCATCCTGAAGATCCAGACAAAGGAGAGGCACAGAAAAGCTTTTTCCACCTACTCCCCCCACTTCTGTGGGGTTGGATTCTACTTTGGCATAGCCATAATCGTTTATTTGGTTCCAGACAATAGCCAACGTGAGAAGGAGCAGAAAATCCTTACCCTGTTTTACACCCTCTTCAACCCATTGCTGAACCCCCTCATTGACAGTCTGGGGAATGCTTAGAGGGCAATATAAAGGAAGTTAGAATTTTGCATCAGGGAACTTTTCTCCTTAAGAGGTGATTGGTGGTGCAATAAATCTCAAGAAAATTCCCCAAGAAGAGGCATGATTCAATGATGAGAATTATCAGAGTTACATTAGCCAGGCAGGGGAATAAAAATCCCTGGGTCCTCGTTCTTCCATGGAGACAATAATATATAGATCAATTGCCATTGTGAAAAACCAGTTAAGAGGCTGCAGCACCCAGAGAAGCACAAAGCCAAGAAGAAATACAGTGGAGTGATCAGGCAAATCCATGGCATTTTTCCTGCCCTAGTCACTCTCCATCCCTGGCCCAGTGTGGTGTGATCAGAAGATTCCTAACTCTGCTTTCCCTCTGGAGGGAAGGAGATGAGTGGACCATGGGTATTACATTCTGGCTTTCAGGGCCTGGCCTGAGGGATTGTTTTCCATCTGGTGTGATTTAGAGCACTGATGACAATGGCAGTTTGGGGGCCATGTTGGGGGCACTGAGAAGGCAAACATTCCAACTTGCTGTCAATAGGGATATTGTAGCATCTCAGACAAACACCAAGGGGAGCAAGAGTTTACAGGCTCCAGAGAAAAAGCAGGCAAACCTCTTTAACTGAGAAAATACATGCACCAGCTCAGAGAAGCTACATCCCCACTAAAGGTTGGAGAGGTCCCCAGAATTTCTAGCAGGGCAGATTGCCCAAGATCTTCTCTTCATGAAGACAGTAAAGACTAGGAGAGGTAGCTGTTTTTCCAAAAGCCCAAATTTCAACTAAAATTCACAAGATGTGCAAAGAAACCAGGAAACCATGGGCCAAAGGAACAAAATTCATCTCCGGAAACCACCACTAAAGAAATGCAAATTTATGAATTACTGACAAAGAACCCAATATAATCATTTTAAAGGTAGGTGCTCAATGATATAAAAGAGAACATAAACAACAAATCAAGGAAAATGATACATGACCAAAATAAAAATATCACCAAGAGGTAAAAACTGAAAAAGAACAAAACAAATTCTGGAGTTGAAGAATACAATAACTGAAGTGAAAAATTCACCAAGAGACCACGAGCAGAAATTAAAAACTAGCTGGAGAGAAATGAAAACAAAACAGACTAAAATGGGATATTGCAAAAGCAGTACTAAGAGGGTAGTTTATAGTGTAAACTCCTACATTAAAATAAAACAAGAGTTGCAAATCAGCAGCCCCACTTTATACCTCAAAGGACTAGAAAAAGAAGAAAAATCAAATCCTAAATTAGCAGAAGGAAAGAAATAAAGATTAGGGCAGAGGTAAATGAACTAGAGAATAGAAAAACCCTCAATAGAAGAAAAAAATGAAAATACAAATTGGTTTTCTAAAAAATTCAAAACTATTGGCAAGCACTTAGCAAGCTGACAGGGAAAAAAGATGCCTAGAACAGTCATAGTTATGGAAACAAATAGAACAGTGGTTACAGGGACTGGAGGAGGGAGGAATGGGGAATTTTTATTTAATGGGGACAGGGTTTCCATTTGGGATGAGAGAGTTCTGGAGATGGATGCTGGTGATGGTGATGATACACAATGTGAATAATGCCACTGAACTATGCATTTAAAAATCATTAAAATTTTATGTGTATTTTTCTGCAATAAAATATTAAAGATATGCTTCAGTTGATAACTATACAAAAAGCTGTCTTTATTGATTATATCATGAGAGGTGCTCAATCTGGCTTCGTAAGACCATAATTTTAATAGAGATAATACTGAAGAGCAATATGCTTCTATCTCACCAATTGTGAGGGCAGTGAAATAAACAATGAAGAAACTCTGAATTCTATTTGAAATAATATCCAAGTAAATGATGAAAAGTTGTGGAAATCTTTAATTCAACTGGAATTATATAAATTTTAAGACACATTTCAAGTTATGGTAAAGTCAATGGAAATCCATTTGAAAATGTTTAAATGGGCCTGGAAGCTAAGACATTGAAAACTGATTTAATGTTAACATTTATTTCTGGCTTATGGTAATTGCCAGTATGGCAAGATTGGCTCACCTGTAGAGATTCTTGGATAAATTTTCCTACCAAAATTTTTAGTGTTTTAATCAATTCGTCTTAAAATGGATTGGGGTGATACCAAGAGATGTGAGATAAGTTTGAAATAACTAACATCACTTACCTTTCATGGTGGTAAAATGTCCTCGGGATTTGGGAAACAGGAGTGAGCAATACTCAGGCTAATGTTTTTGTAGAAAGTGTGTTTTTCTGTAGTCGTCAGCTAAGCATTTCCTTTAGTTTTGAAAGCGTTCTCTTTATTAAGGACTTTCACCTGAATAACAGATTTAATTTGATATTCAATTGTTTGTCAGATAAGTCATTAATGTTTTTTAATTAACTTTATTTTTAGTGCAGTTTTTGGTTTACACAAAAATTGAGTACTAAGTTGAGAGTTCCATATACTCCCTCATCCCTCCCCACACAGTTTCTCCTATTTTTAATATCTTGCATCATATGTGGTACATTTGTTATAATTGACGGGCCAATATTGATATATTTTTATTCATTGAAGTCCAAGTTTACATTAGCATTCACTCTGTGTTGTACATGCCATGAGTTTTGACAAATGTACAGTGACATGTATCCACCATTACAGTAATCTACAGAATAGTTTCACTGCTCTACAAATCTGCTGTGTTCTACTTATTCATCTTTCCCTCTCTCCACCCAAACCCCTGGCAACCACTGATCTTTTTATAAGTTTTTATTAAATTAACAGTTAACATACACTGTAATATTAGTTTCAGGTGTAGAATTTGGTGATTCAACACTTCCCTATACCTGGTGCTCATCCCAACAAGTGCACTCCTTAAGCCCCATCACCTAATTCACCCATCTCCCTACTCACCTCCTCTCTGGTAACTATTAGTTCTCTACAGTTAGGAGTCTGTTTCTTGGTCTCCTTTTCTCTTTTTTTCCCCCTTTCCTCGTTTGTTTTGTTTCTTAAATTCCACATGAGTGAAATCCTATGGTATTTGTCTTTCTGACTGACTTATTTCATTTAGTGTAATACTCTCTAGCTCCATCCACATCATTGCAAATGGCAAGATTTCATTCTTTTAGCTGGCTGAGTAATATTTGTGTGTGTGTGTATGTACCACATTTTTATCCATTCATCAGCTAATGGACACTGAGGCTGTTTCCATGATTTGGTTATTATAGATAATGGTGCTAGAATGCTGTTATAAACACCAGGGTGCATGTATCCCTTTGAATCAGTATTTTTGTATTTTTTGGGTAAATACCTAGTAGTGCAATTGCTGTGAGTGGTTCTATTTTTAACTTTTTTGAGGACCCTCCATATTGTTTTCCTAGTGGCTGCACCAGTTTGCATTCCCACCAACAGTGCAAGAGGGTTCCCCTTTCTCCACATCTTTGCCAACACCTATCGTTTCTTGTGTTGATTTTAGCCATTCTGATAGGTATGAGGTGATATCTTATTTTAGTTTTGATTTGTATTTCCCTGATGATCAGCATCTTTTCGTGGGTCTGTTGGCCATCTGTGCGTCCATTTGTGTCTTCTCACCATTTAATTGGATTACTCATTTTTTGGGTGTTGGGTTGGATAAGTTCTTTATTGCTTTTGGATACTAACCCTTTATCAGACATGCCATTTGCAAATATCTTCTCCCATTCTGTATGTTGCCTTTTAGTGTTGTTGATTATTTCCTTCACTGTGCAGAAGCTTTTTATTTTGATGAAAAAATAGTTTATTTTTGCTTTTGTTTCCCTATACCTCAGGAGACATATATAGAAGGAAGTTGCTATGGCCAACGTCAAAGAGGTTACTGTCTGTTCTCCTCTAGGAGTTTTATGGTTTCCTGTCTCATATTTAGGTCTCTAATCCATTTTGAATTTATTTTTTGTGTATGACGTAAAAAAGTGGCCCAGTTTCATTCTTTTGCATGTTCCTGTCCAGTTTGCCCCACATCATTTGTTGAAGAGACTGTCTTTTTCCCATTGGATATTCTTTCATGCTTTGTCGAATATTAATTGACCATATAGTTGTGGGTTCCTTTCTGGGGTTTCTGCTCTGTTCCATTGATCTACGTGTCTGTTTTTGTTCCAGTACCATCCTATCTTGATGATTGCAGCTTTGTAATAGAGCTTTAAGTCTGGAATTGTGATGCCTCTAGTTTTACTTTTATTTTTCAAGGTTGCTTTGGCTATTTGGGGTCTTTTGTGGTTCCATACACATTTTAAGATCCTTCGTTCTAGCTCTGTGAAAAATGCTGGTGGTATTTTGGTAAGGATTGCATTAACTGTGTAGATTGTTTTGGGTAGTACAGACATTTTGGCAATATTCTTCTAATCCATGAGCATGGGATGTCTTTCCATTTCTGTGTGTCATCTTCAATTTCTTTCCACAGTATTTTATAGTTTTCAGAGTACAGGTCTTTCACCTCTTCAGATAGGCTTATTCCTAGGTATTTTACTGTTTTTGGTGCAGTTGTAAGTAGGATCAATTCCTTAATTTTTCTTTCTGCAGTCACTGATCTTTCTAATATCTCCACAGTTTTACCTTTTCCAGAATGTCATATCGTTGAAACCATACAGTATGTAGCCATTTCAGATTGGCTTCCTTCACAAGGAAATATGCTTTTAAGGTTTCTCCATGTTTTCTGTGGTGTTATAGGACCTTTCTTCTATTGTTGAATAATATTTCATTGTGTGGATGTACCACAGCTTGTTTGTCTACCTATTAAAGGACATCTTTAGAACTTTTAAGTTTAGATACTTATGAATAAAGTTCCTCATTTTTCCTATATGTGCAAAGGTCTTCTCCAGTCTAAGGCTTGACTTTTCATATTCTTAACAGTGTCTTTCACAGGGCACAACTTTTTAATTTTATTGAAATGCAGCTTATTAATTTTTTAATGACGAGTTTTTGGTTTTTGATATGTTCAGATTTTTTTCTTCTCTGAAGACAGGACTGATGACTTCCCTGCTCTTTTATATGCTCAAATAAAAAACAGAAATCACCAATTTCTCTTTGAATTTTTATTGGGGTGCCCACAGAAGTCAGAAATGGATTAATTTTGTAACAATACTGAAAATAAAGCATGATCATTCCTATATCACTTTATTATTACCACTGAAACTATTACCACAAACTTAGTGTCTTAAAACAACACGAACATATATCCATAATTCTAAAGGTCCTAAGTCTGAAATGTCTGCAGGATTGTGTTCTTTTTGGAGGCTCCAGGGAACAATTTATTTCCTTGTCTGTCCTTTGAATTTTCCAGTCTGCCTACATTCTTTGGTTCCACTCTCAGAGCCAGCAGCATAGCATGTTTTCTTCCTCTCTGACCTCCAGCTTCCCTCCTACAAGGACTCCTGTGATTATAGTGGCCCCTGTGAATAATGCATGATAATCTCTGTATTTCCCGATCTTTAACGAAATTCCTGGAATTTGGATGTCGACATCTTGGGGGGCGGTGCATTATTCTGTCTACAGATGCCCCAGAGATGCACCTACGATTAACAAAGAATTTAACTCTCAAAACTTCAATGATGAATTATAAAAAATATATATTCTCATTTGATTATTATTACCAAATAATTCAAGAAGTTAATGTGCTACTGTGTCACACTAATTCTACGTCTCTGATTCATCTATCTCAACCAACAGGTCACCTAATTTTCCTGTTTTGCTTTCCGCTCATAAAACCTATTTGAAAGAACTAATTTGCATTTCTTGCCTATCCTGTTTATGCCTTATGTGGATGTAAATGTGCTAAGATAAATTAAAAATAACGTGGACACCTTCTTATATGACCTGCCCAGTGGAACAACACTGGAGCAACAATCCTAGAACTACAAGACAATAAAAACATTTTGAGAACATTTTTGAGATTAGATTCATATAGATTGTAATCTGAAGAATCGTACAGCAAGAGACAGAAAGAAATCATTCTCTTCTGAGGTTATGAGTCATACCAGGGAAATATGAGTGGGAATTCTGGAAGAATTACAAAACCAGTAAGAGTTCATAAGGGTTGAGGAAAGCAGGTGAAGGCTTTCTGAGGGATCACTTGAAGAACTTTTGAAAATGAGTGTATCTTCAGTAGTTTAGAACAAAGAATTTAGTATCTGTACTATTCTTGGTGCTCGTGGTTGAAAGACTGTGGACAATTTATATATTTCTCTAACTTCATAGTCCACATTTATAACATGGAGATAACATATTAAAATGGTATGTGTAAAATATATATCTGAGGTCCTGAAACACAATACAAGTTAAATCAACACCAGCGTCATTATGATAATCTCACTGCTTTACATCCCAGTCTGATTCTTCAGTAGATGAAAATATGCACCTTCTTGGAAGAATTTACTCCCCTCAGAGGTGGCAGCACAGGCTCTGTAGGCACCCATTTATTAGATATTAGGGAGACACAGATCTTATAAACCCACTTTGGGGATAAGAACTTTGAATTAGCAGAACTATTATACATCCAAGCGTTATGTCCCATAAATTGTGACATTTTCCTCAGGTTATATAGTCTTTGAGATATTCACAAATCTATTTGCATTCTATGGGAATCTATCTGCTCTTGCCCTTCCCAAATATATTTCCTCCAAAGACAGTCAAACACAAATGATCCTTGTTTCTATCCAGGGAGAATGTTTAGCAAAACTTTTTCCCTTAGGAAATAGGTATGTATGTATAGTTAGTATGGGCACTCCCCGCCCTCCAACCCAGGGAAATCTAAGTTCCCAGGAGAGTGATGAAAATTGTGTTGAGCTGATCATAAAATAAGTGCAGAGAACAATAGCTACTTATTCTCCAACATCATCAGGAAGTGAGGTAAATATTTTCAACCCTGGGATTTCTCACTTTGGAGACTGCTGGAAGAAGGACTAGGTCTATCCTCTGTGGGATTGCCTCTAAGTTGAAGTAGAATCTTACGGTAACAGCCAGAGTTAACAACACCACATGTAGAAGAAACTTATTTGCATTGGTAGGTGGTTTAGGATATGGATTATTGCCGTAGGACAAGGAAACAGAAATCACCTGGGCTATGCTGAAAGAAAAATCATATCCAGGATGTCTGCCTTCCTGAGTCAGAGTTTGTGTTCAAGGCAGCTGCACTGGCAAAGAAATTCTCATGGGGAGCTCTTCTTAGCTGAGCTGTGAGCATGGGCATTCTGATTCCATTTGACATCACTCTCCACATTATCTCCAACAGTGTGATTAGGGGTGGAGGCCAGACTGGATGCTCATGTGGAAATGAATAGGAGGCAAAGAAAACAAGAATTTTTTTCCAGTCTGTGGCTCTCTGAACTCAGCCACAGAGATGAAAGGACTTCACTCACCTAGATGAAGGTATTGATGTGCAGAGATGAAAGGATAAGGTTAGGAATATGTAGCTATGAAGACCTACACCAATAGAATTTTCAGCATAAAATTTGCTACGAATCTTGATATCACTGAGTGACTACCAATCAGCCTAAAAACAAGTCCTAATGAGAGTGTTTATAACCAATATTTTATTGCCTTTCACAAAACAATAACATAGTTAAGGGTGACTTATATCTGAGATATATTCTCCCAGTTTATTCTTTTTTTTCTTAAAGATTTATTTGAGGAGGGGGAGAGAGCAAGACAATGCAAGAGCATGAGTGGGGGAGGGGGCGATGGACAGAGAGAGAGAGAAGCAGACCCTCCACTGAGCAGGGAGCCCGGCCCAACACAGGGCTCAATCCCAGGACCCTGAGATCATGACCTGAGCCAAAGACAGATGCTTAACTGACTGAGCCACCCAGGCGCCCCTCTCCCAGTTTATTCTTGAATGTTACTGTATATCATACTGTGGTAGCATCTGTCTTTTAGGAAATATTTTTCTGGTCCCAGAGTAGGGGTGGATACTAATGCTGCTGAATTTTCTGAAACTACCATAGAGATGGAGATATATAGTAAAACTCCTTAGCTCATGAAACATTTTTCAGGGGTTCCTGTGTTGTATGTTCAATGAAAACACAGCAGGTGAGGAAGTACTTTAACTATTAATTTTCTGGAACCGATGTGCTTTAATCGCATCAATTAACAAAATGAGTTGTCATTCAACCATCGAATACTTTCATATTTTCTTCTCTCTTCCATTGCTGGAATGACTTTATGTTCTGTGATCACTTTTATTTTTAGCTTTGGTCAATTTTTTAAAAATCATATCGACATAATGGTAACCAAAATGAGAAATGATTTAATAATTCAAAATAAAAAAATAACTACAATTGAAAGAAAGTCTGGAAAGTAAGATTGTGATGTATAAGAGGCAAGTGTTCCTAATCAGAAATAGGTTTTTCTTATTTGACTTTCCAGTTTAGAGATTAAACATTTTAATTATCACTGATTATTTCTAGTAGTGTCTAAAACAATTGATATTCCTAATGTTTCTTAACCAATTCTGAACTCTAGACAATTATTTTTGCAGCTAAATTTAATACCACATATTCAATACACTTATATAGAATCCTCCCTCACTTGATCATATTTATAGAAAATAAAGTGTCTAGGGCACCTCAGTGGCTCAGTTGGTTAAGTGTCTGCTTTGGGCTCAGGGTCATAATCCCAAGGTCCTGTGATGGAGTCCCACATCAGGCTCCCTGCTCAGCGGGGAGCCTGCTTCTCCCTCTGCCTCTGCCTACAGCTCCCCGTTTGTATGCTCTCTCGCTCCCTTTCTCGCACTCTCTCTGTCAAATGGATAAAATCTTAAAAAAAAAAAGAGGGGCACCTGGGTGGCTCAGTTGTTAAGCGTCTGCCTTTGGCTCAGGTCATGATCCTGGGGTCCTGGGATCAAGCCCTGCATCAGGCACCATACTCAGTAGGGGAGCCTGCTTTTCCCTCTCCCTCTGCCCCTGCTTATGTGCTGTCTCTCGCTCACTCTGTCTCAAATAGATAAAATCTTTAAAAAGAAAAGAAATTGTCTCTCTCAGCTTTTGCCCGCACAGACACTACTCCATCTGAACTGATGCTTCTCTCAGGTTTGTAGTTTAAAAACTTCAAAGGTCTGCCATGCATTGAAACTGTAACTTCAAAGTTACTTTAAGCAGCTCTTTAATTAATACAACCTTTTCTTCAGATTTCCCCAAATGTTAAGGGCAAATCAGATATAAACTACAAAATGCATTTGTTAAAATTTTTTCATAGGTTTATGATAGTCTAATATAAGAGACCAATTCCAATTTACACTTAGGAAACAATATATTCTTTTTTTTTTTTGATGTAATGTTCCATGATTCATTGTGTGTAACACCCAGTGCTCCATGCAGAACGTGCCCTCTTGAATACCCATCACCGGGCTAACCCATCCCCCCACCCCCCTCCCTTCTAGAACCCTCAGTTTGTTTTTCAGAGTCCATAGTCTCTCATGGTTCATCTCCCCCTCCGATTTCCCCCCCTTCATTCTTCCCCTCATATATTCTAAACTGATTAATTGAATTATTATAGCTTTTCAAATAAAATTCTCAAATTATTGGCATTTATAACAGTAAAACTTTCCTTTAAAGCAGAAGTCACAACTTTGCAAAAACACAAGATCTCCTATTTAGCCCTCAATGTATGTGTTTTTCATTGAATCTGACATTCATTTAACAAAAGCTTTGAGTCTCTTTTATATAATAATGAACAGGGTGATCACTCAAAAGGACAAAATGATGTATATGATAATACATATTCCCAGGATACATTTTATATGGTCAATGCAGCATGTGAATTCAATTGAATGGCCTCTGTATCCCATTCCTCGCTATTTCATCATTGACTGTGTCTTTAAAAATAGCGAGAGATTTATAATGACAATATAATTATTTTTACTGATATCTTTGACCAAGACTGCACACTAACTATCAGCTTATAGAGACTATGCACTCATAGTAAGTTGGTGCTCGGAACAGCCTGAATCCACCAAAGCAGTTAGGACCATCTTTACCCCAGACTGTTTAACTCGGCCTAGAAAGAATGAGCTGGCTGCCTGTCTTGTTCTTATGGTAATTATTTTTGTATAAGCAAAGAAAGCTCTTGAATGAAGCAAAAAGTCAAGGCTCAGAATATCCGAGGACTTTAATGCATTTTTAGGTATCCTTTTGATATTCAGCAAATAGGTCAGCTGCCACTCAATGGATAAACAGTGAGTACCTCTGTGTGTGTCCAAGATGGATCTCACAGCACTCTCCAGTCAATAAATTTCCATCTTAAATATATGGAAGAATATACAATCATTGCCAATATGTTTTCATTACTCAGATCATCCTGTTGCATGGGCCTTAAAAAAATCATATATATGAAGAAAAATTACAATTTTAGTACAAGTGAATTTAGCTCACAATGATGTACTGAACTATTTATGTAGAAAATTTGCTGCAACTGTGCAAAATAAAAGAACATCTACCATGTATATTTAAATACTGTGATGCTGTGCTAAATAATACATGATAAATTGATTCTCTTCTGTGTAGCAGATGAGGTCCAGTTGAGAAGTCTTATTTTTGATGTCAGTTACATAAGGAAAAAGAGTAATTCTTAGAGTAGACCCTAAAATTGAGAGAAAAATCACTACATTGGATAGAGTTTTAAAAATATTGTTATGTATGAGGAATGGTAAATGTTTAACAATGAGCTTTCTAGGGAGAAGGGGGGCCTTATTTATAGTGTTTGCCAATATCGTAGTGTAAATACTCCTACCAGGGCCAATTTCAAGTAATCACCATGTCACCTCTGAGCATGAAGTGGGAAAGGCCTGAGTGTTAGTAAGCCAGTAAAAACCAGCTCCATCAAATATTTGGAAGTTACAGAGATTATAAAATATCCATGTAATTCCTTATATTTCCTAGTCTTCCTTGAAATTAGAATGAATACATAATGATTGTTTCTGACCTAAAAAAGTGAGACGTGATGTGCACCACTTCCAAGCTACAGTGGCTGTAAGCAGGTATGCATCTTCCCTCTATTTCCCTGCTGCAATCCACTAGGAGAACTTGTGTTCCATGAGGCACAGCTACCAGATGAGCAAGGGCTGCCTTGCCCATGACTGACTTGGTGTAAGTGTAGAGTATTTATCAGTATAAGGCATTGAGGACTTAGGGTGTATCTGCTGTTTGTGGCAGCTGAGTATCATGTAGGAAGATGAAGGGTGGTGTATGTGATAGAGTTGCCATTTGGAAAACTCCAAAAACCTAGAAAGTAAGATACTAAGGCAAGATGTGTCTGGAGTGTGTCAAGCCCTTTGAGATTCAAGGTCAGGTAGATCAAGGTAGAGGGTAAGATGAGACAAGATCTCAGGCTAGTAATTATGGGGGTTGCCTGGCTGGTTCAGTCAGTAGAACATGAGAATCTTGATCTCAGGGTCATGAGTTCAAGCCCCATGTTGGGTGTAGAGATTACTTAAAAAAAATATGATAGATGATTGAAAGATAGATAGATGATAGAGATAGATGATAGAGATAGATAGATGATAGATAGATGATAGAGATAGATAGATGATAGAGATAGATGATAGAGATAGATGATAGAGATAGATAGATAGATGATAGATAATTATGGGAGGATCAAGGTCTGCATGTTGTTTAGTCAGATTATCCCAGAGTGGTTCCTCCAGAAGTGGAGTTTGAGATGGAGTTCGCCTGCAGGATATTTATTAGGGATCAACAGTTGTAGAAGGGAAGTGGAGACAGGAAACCTACAATGTCGGTGCAACAAAAGCTCATTCAACCCCACAGGCACCTCTGAAACATTTATGGTCTACCAGTTGCACTGTGATGGCTGGGCCTTTGTATCCCCACCACAGAAGCAGCACCAGAAGCACATGCACTAGGATGAAGCATCGCTGCAGCTCAGTCAACCCAAAGGAGCTGATAGCTGGCTGCTATCTACTGGCAGCTAGAGTGAAAGTCTTGCCTTCAGGGGATGACTCTCCATATCCACCATGCAGGTTGAATTCAAGTTTGAGGAGCCTCTATTTTTTTCTTTCTTCTTGCTTGCTTCCTTGTTTGCTTTTTTTTTTCCCCCTGTTTTCTCATTTTCCACTTATCAGGTAATAGTAAGAATAACCCCAAGATAGGATATTATTCCTACTTTGAGTCAGATTTAAAAAGGATGCTTCTCAGGAGCCAGGATGGTAGAAGTATCCATCAGGGGGGCACCTGGGTGGTGTGATGCAGTTGGTTAAGCCTCAGGATGGAGCTCAGTGTTGGACTCCACACTCAGCAGGGAATCTGCCTGAGAGTCTTTACCTCCGTCCCTCCCCCACTAATTCTCTCTCTCTCTCTCTCAAATAAATAAAAATTTTTTTAAAGATTTTATTTATTTAACAGAGGGAGAAAGACAGCGGGAGAGGGAACACAAGCAGGGGGAGTGGGAGAGGGAGAAGCAGGCTTCCCGCCGAGCAGGGAGCCCAATGCGGGGCTTGATTCCAGGACCCTGGGATCATGACCTGAGCCTAAGGCAGACGCTTAATGACTGAGCCACCCAGGTGCCCCACAAATAAATAAAATCTTAAAAAAAAAAAGTACCCATCAGGTAGGAAAACTACAAGGGAAGGATGAACTCAGCTTTACAAAGTCTAAACTGTGGAGTCAGCCACCTTTCCTACTGAGGAATTCTTGTCCAAGTTAAGCTTTGAAATATTTATTTTTCCTGCTTTTATTTGTCTCTTAACAAGAAAATGAAAGAAGTGTCCTTTGACTCAGCCATTCCACCCCTAGGAACATATCCTAAGCTTTTAATTAAAAAATATATATATATTTTTAGATTTTATTTATTAGAAAGAGAGAGAGAAAGTGTGTGTGTGAGGGAGAGTGCATCTAAAGCAGACTTCATGCTGATTTTGGTGGTGATGTCCTGGGTTTGTGGTGATCAGCCACCCTCTCTATTACACTATCATCATGAATTGGAAAGAGTGCACAGTCTTGGCCGTTGCTTCCTGGATGTGTGGATTTATTCTGGCTCTGGTCCATGCCATTCTCCTTCTAAGGCTGCCCTTCTGTGGGCCCCAGGAAGTAGACCATGTCTTCTGTGAAATCCTACCTGTCCTCAAACTGGCCAGTGCTGACACCTGGATCAGTGAAGCTGTCCTCTTTGTTGAATGTGTAATTAACTTATTTGAGCCCCTTTGCTCAGTGCTAGTCTCCTATACTAGCATCCTCCCAACCATCCTGAAAATCCAGTCAATGGAAGGCCAAAGAAAAGCCTTCTCCACCTACTATTCCCACCTCTGTGTGGTTGGGCTTTTCTTTGTCACTGCCATGGTGGTTTATATGATCCCAGACTCTAGTCAAAGACAGTAGAAAGAAAAAAAGCTCTCCTTTTTTCATAGTCTCTTCAGTCCAATGCTGAATCCCTTCATCTACAGCCGCAGGAATGCTCAGGTGAAGAATGCCTTATATAGAGCTTTGCAGACAGGGTCTGTGTGAGGGGAGGATAGAACTTTTAGCTAGGTCCAATCTTTTCCCTTTGAGGTGTTGTTTGAGAATGACTTAAAGGTCAGAAAAATTAACAAACAGTAAAGTTTGATAAGAAAATGTGAATTGTTCAAGACTCTACCCGAAAGTAGAAAATATTTTGAAGTATGAGGATAGTCTCTGGTTTGGGGCATTTTTGTTCAGGGATGAGACATCTGGATTATCAATATGCTTAATGCTATAAAAATCTATAGAGCCCATTTCTTCAAGAAATAGTATCTTAAGACAATATTTTTATTTGTTGAAACAAAATGTCAACACATCACCCTAAATAATCAGTTCAATCATAAGAATTCACATCACCTGGTAACAAGTGATATTTTTCAGAGAAATGAGCACCCAGAAGGAAAATCTCTGACTATGGTAGCTTAATATATACAATCATCGCTGAACTGTGTATTCTTACAATCCCACCGGTGAGTCATATGAAGAAAGGACTGAGAGTCATTGCTGGATAGCTAATAAATTCCAAGTGTTCCGACTAGAGTTGAGAAATTCTTAGTATGTAGCAAAAACAAGCTAAAACTATCTTGCAGCTCTATAGACATATCTCCATCCCTCCTCTACTGTGCTTTCATTTCCCCTTCCCACCTACTTTCTCCCTTACAGTCTCCCACTTATGTTTTACAACACATGTAATTAAAGACAGATGTATTCTCTTAAGTACCTCACTTCCACATTATTTTTATATCTCTTGCCAAAGTTTTCCTCAAAGCTTCTGCCTTTTTATTTTCCAGAGCAGCAAAATATTTCAGGCAATAATATTTCACCTTGTCATGCTTTTCAATCATTAAAAAAAGAAAAACTAGCAATATAAATTAATAAATATATGGTGGAATACAGTAACATACTAGACTTGGCTTCCCAGTAGATAAACTACATTAATAATCATGCAGGGGGTTGCCTGGGTGGCTCAGTCTGTGCTCAGCAAGGAGTCTACTGGAGACTCTCCCTCTCCCTCCGCCCCTCCCTACCATGTGCTCGCTCACTCTCTCCCTCTCTCTCTCTCTAAATAATTTTTTTTAAAATAATAATCATGCAGGGACTGGGACTTCCAGGCAATGTCGTCAAAGTGACCAGAACATCTAAGACATACTTTTCATTCCTAAATGAGTCTCTTTTCTTATGAAATTAAATCATTAAGACCCCTTTTCTTCAGTAATCTTTTAACTATATTTTTAGTTAAAATTTTAAGTGCAGGAAAAAGATTTTATACTTTTGCATTAAAAATAGTATATTGTACTGAATGAAGCACTGGGTGTTATATGCGAACAATGAATCATGGAACATTACGTCAAAAACTAATGATGTAATGTATGGTGATTAACATAACACAATAAAAAAAAGACACATGTTAAAAAAATAGTATATTGTCTTGAAAATAACTGGTGTCAGACTTATCCTCCTGCTGTAAATAATTACGTGATCTCAACCTATAGTAAGCAATGTTTGACAGTCATCGAAATGATGGAGAAGATGGACATGAGGGAAGTATCACATTTACCACAGCTACCCCAGGAGGGCATTTCCCTGGTCTTCATGCAGGAATATGGAACCCAAGCAGGGATCAGAGAAAGCAGTGATCAGAGTTCAAGTCTGCTAGGTCAGTTAGGAACTGGGGGTCAGTGTACCACAGGAGGGATAGCAATAGAGAGAAAATCCTAGAAACATAAATGAAAGTGCCTTTTGAGTTCTTAGTTTTCTCCTTAATTATGTGAAAATGGACTAAGGAAATGGGTTAAGGGAGATCTAGTAGGAAAAAGCTTCCAGGAGACTGAATTTAGAACAGAGAATCTGGAACTAAAAAATGCAGGGGAAGATACTGGAGTTCAGATCCAGCCAGAATGGGGAGATACTGGTAAAAAGCTTAGGAACTCAGTTGGGATTCCAGAAGTCCCACATCTTGGGTGAATTGTCATGTTCTAGGAGTAGATGCTATATATCCCAGTAGTAAGGGAGAAAATAAAATACACTCACCATCACACAGCCTAAAACCTGGCCATAAGAGGAACAAGGATATCTTCAAGTAATTTAATGGCTCTCTGGGGGGTGGAGGGGTGTGGATGGAAATCTCAAAACTCTTGAGAGTTTCTCTCAAGGACATCAAAATACCTATAATCGATATAAAGAAAATTTAAAAATGAATGATAGCAGAATATTTCAACAGAAAATAATCTGTTAAATAATCAAGTGAGCATTCTAAATCTAAAAAAAAAAAACTTTACATAAATAACTCATTAGATATATTTTACAGAAGACAGAATACAACTGAAACCAGGATTGGTGAAGTCAAATACAGTTCAAAATATATTTCCAAAACTAAAGTAGTGGGAGGGGAAAAAAAAAAAAACCAAAGAACTTGAGAACAAAGTAGAGTTGTGGGAAATACTCCAAAGGTCTACCCTTAATTTCCTAGTCCCTGAAGGAAAAAGAAAAAAAAAAAAAATGGAACAGATGAATTATTTAAAGAAATAATGACAACTTATAAAGTCTGATAAGCAATATCAATACAGATTCAAGAAGCTCAAAGAACTCAAGCAGGATAAACCTAAGAAAACTTCACTGAAAATATAGTCAATGATATTATAATACATTGTATGGTGACAGATGGCAGCTACATTTGTGGTGAGCACAGCATAATGTGTAGAGAAGTCCAATCACACTGTTATACACCTGAAACTAACATTGTATGTCAATTACGCTCAAATTTTTAAAAAAGGAAAAATAAAAAGAAACCTCACTGGAAATGTACTAGTCAAACTATGGAAAATGAAAGATAAAAAATCCTTACAATTGGTTGGGGGGGAAAAACTGTATTACTTTCAAAGGAACAGTAAGATTTACCAAACATCATGGAAGCCAAAATACCATCTTAAAGTAGTGAAATTAAAAACTATCAACATAGAATTCCTTACACTACAAAACTGTTTAAAAATGATATCTCTAAATAGAAAGGAAGGAAACTGGGAATATCAGGAAGAAAGAAATAAGCAAAATTAGGAGTAAACTCCATAGGCTTTTCTTATCCTCTTGTTTTCTAAATTGTGTTTGATGGTTCAAGCAAAAATTATAGCATTATCTGGTGCTATTCTAAACTTATGTAGGAGAAAATTGAAGACCATTATACTATAAATTGGAGAGAGTTAAGACATAAAAGGAGATAAGGTTTCTGTACTTCACTGATACTGGTAAAAAAAAATGGCATCAATTGAATGTGATGATGTATATATAATATCTAGAGTAACCACTAAGCTATGAAAAACAACCGAAAAGGTATACAAAGAGATACAACAAGAGCACTATTGGTAAATCAAAATGGAACTCAAAAAATGGTCAAGTAACCCACAGGAAATCAGGAAAAAACATAAACCAAGATAGACTTAGTCTAGGCCATAAAAAATATCTCCACAAATTTAAAAGAAATAAAAGTCATACAGAGTGGGTTCTCCAACCACAATGACATCAAACTAGAAATCAAAATAAGAAAAATAGGAAAATCTCCCAATATTTGAAAATTTTAAAATTACTTTTAAATAAGTTAAAATCATCTCAAGGGAAATTAAAAAATATACATTGAGGGGCACCTGGGTGGCTCAGTTGGTTCAGCGTCTGACTCTTGATTTTAGCTCAGGTCATGATCTCAAGGTCATGAGATTGAGCCCCACATAGGGCTTCATGCTGGGCATGGAGCCTGCTTGGGATTCCCTTTCTCCCCCTCTGCCCCTCCCCTGCTCATGCACTCCCACTCACACTCTCTCTCTCTCAAAAAAAAAAAAAGGGAAAAAGTTTTTAAAAAATACGTTGAACTAAATGAAAATGAAAACATCAGTGTTGAGAGGGAAATATTTCAATAAATGCTTATATTACAATAAATATGCATTAGAAAAGAGGAAAAATCTCAAAGCTACAATGAGATATTACCTCTCACCTGTCAGAATGGCTAAAATAAAAAACACAAGAAACAAGTGTTGGCAAGGATGCGGAGAAAGGAGAAGCCTCTTGCGCTGTTGGTGGGAAGCCCTACTGGTGCAGCTCCTGTGGAAAACAGTCTGGAGGTTCCTTAAAACATTAAAAACAGAAGTACCCTACAATCCAGCACCCGCACTACTGGGTATACTTCTCAAAAATACAAAAACACTAATTCAAAGGTATACATGCACACTATTTTTATTGCAGCATTATTTATAATAGCCAAATTATGGAAGCCGGCCAAGTGGCCATTGATAGACAAATGGATAAAGATGTGGTGTATATATATAATATATATATATATATATATATATATATATATATAATGGAATAGTATTCAACCATAAAAAAGAATGAAATCTTGCCACTTGCAATGACATAGATGGAGCTAGAGAATATAAAATCAGAAAGACAAATACCATATATGATTTCACTCATGTGGAATTTTAGAAACAAAATAAATGAGCAAAGGAAAGAGAGACAAACCAAGAAACAGAACTTTTACTCATGGTTACCAGAGGGGAGGTGGGTGGCGGATGGGTGAAATGGGTGATGGTGATGAGGGAGTGCACTTATTGTAATGAGCACTAGGTGATGTACAGAATTGTTGATTCACTATATTGTACACCTGAAAGTAATATAACACCATATGTTAACTATATTGGAATTAGATGAATGAATAAATACATAAGTACATAAGTAAGGAAAGTCTCAGATGAATAATAGATATACCTACTTCAAGAGCCTAGAAAAAGAAGAGCAATATAAAGTCAGAGCAAGCGGGGGAGGGGAGGGAATTAATATAAGAACAGAAAACCCTGAAATTTAAAACCAAAAATCAACATAAATCAATAAAACAGGTTTTTTTAAATATCAATAAAACTTAGAAACCTCCAATAGTACTTGTAAAGACACGACTTAAAAATATTAGAATGAAATGGGGGATATCACTACAGACATCAAAGGGTGATAAAGGAAATTACAAATAACTCAGATTAAATGAACCACTTGCTTGAGAATCACAAACTACCACAACTCACCTAATATGAAGAGTTCACTCACATAATCCTGTAACTACTAAGGAAATTTAATTCACAATTTTAAAAATACCAAAACATAAATCTCAGGAAAATGACTTATACACACACCAAAAAAAAAAAAAAAAACTTATACACAAATGTAGAAGATTTTTTAGTAATAGCTCAAAACAGAAACAATCCAGATGTTCACCTGCAGGTAAATGGTTATACTGTGGCGCATCCACACTATAGACTATAGCTCAGCAATAAAAAAGAGCTACTATTGATATATGCAACAACCTGATGAATCTCCAGAGGAAAAAAAGCCAGTTATGTAAGATTATATACTATATGATTCCGTTTATGTAACAGTTTTGAAATATCAAAATTATAGAAGCAGAGAAAAGGTTGTGGTTAAGGACAGAGTGAGTGTGGGAAGGAGGGGAGCGTGACTAGAAAAAGGGCACCATGAGAGATTCTTGTAGTGATGAAAATATTATGCACCTGGACTGAACCAGTGTCAACAAGCCGGTTGTGATTTTGTATCACAGTTTTGGAAGATGTTACCAAAGGGAAAATAGTAAAGAGTGCACAGTATTATAATGGTAATATAATAACCCTTGTATTATTTCTTGCACCTGCGTGTGAACCTACAATTATATCAAAATAAAAGTTCAACTAAAAATGAAAAATTTTAAAGTTAAAAATAAATATTTAACAACATAAATCTTACAGAAAAATTCACATGAAAATTTAAGGAAAGTATCGGGGCGCCTGGGTGGCTCAGTCGTTAGGCGTCTGCCTTCAGCTCAGGTCATGATCCCAGCGTCCTGGGATCGAGCACCGCATCGGGCTCCCTGCTCCGTGGGAAGCCTGCTTCTCCCTCTCCCACTCCCTCTGCTTGTGTTCCCTCTCTCGCTGTGTCTCTCTCTGTCAAACAAATAAATAAAATCTTAAAAAAAAAAGAAAATTTAAGGAAAGTATCAATAATTTTGGAAAAAACAAAATTGGAAACTTTACACTTCTGATTATAAGGCTTAATATATAGTGTTGAATTAACCATATTAGTTTAAGGAGAAATCAATAGAATAGAGAATACAATAATAGATCCATATGTATTTCATCAGTATTCTTGACAAAATTGCTAATGTAATTAGATGGGTCAATAATACACCTTTTCAGTTGGACATCTTTCAAAAAAAAAATAAACTCCACCCGTATTTCATACCATACACAAAGATAATTTGAGGTGCATCTTAGATCTAAACATGAAAGCAAATGATTCTTCTAGGAGAAAAATTGGAGTATGACCTCTGGGTAGGTTGTTTTCTTAAGCAGGAAGCTAAAAGCACTAATCATAAAAGAAGAAATTAAGCTGATGCCATTACAACTAATAATTTCTGTTTATCAAAAGAATCAGTAGGGAAGTGTAGAGGCAAACCACAATCTGGGATAAGAGAGCTTTGGTACACATGTTCAACAAAGCACTTAGATCTAGATTCTCTAAAGCATGTCTACAAATCAATGATGGGAAAAAACTCAAAAACTGGGCAAAAGATTTGAACAGGTACTCCATACAAAAGGTTATTCAAAAGATCAATAATCATATAATGTGTTCAGTACAATTAATCATCAATAAAATCACAACTATCACAATGGCTAATATACAATTAATATCAAGTGGGAAACTAAAATTATAAAACCATACTGAAAAACCATTTGGCAGTATCTAGTAAAGTTAAACATGTGCCTGTCCTAGGATTTGGCAATTCTATCCTTGGTATACACCCACTGAAAACATGTATAAGAATATTCATAGGGGCACCTGGGTGGCTCAGTCAAGTGTCTGCCTTCAGCTCAGGTCATGATCTCAGGGTCCTTGGATGGAGCCCTGCATTGGGCTCCCTGCTCAGCGGGGAGTCTGCTTCTCCCTCTCCCTCAGTCCCTCCCCCCAGCTCATGCTCTGTCTCTCTCTCTCTCTCAAATAAATAAAATATTTTTTAAAAGAATATTCATAGAATATTTTAGTTACAACAGCCACAAACTAGAAATAACCCAAATTTCCGTTATTCCATTATCTATCAGTAGAATAGTCAACTATTCATATTGAATATTATGCAGCATAAAAAATGATAGAATGGATAAATCTCAAAGACATTATATTGAGTCAAAGAATCCAGACAGAAAAACGTATGTATATACTGTATAATTTATTTATATGAGGCTCAAAAACAGGCAAAGCTAATTTGTTGTAATAGAAGTCAGAATTCCCTCAGAATAAGGAAGTGATTTGGGGCAGAGGTGGTAGGGTGAGGGGAGAAGACAAAGGAATTTTCTGTTGTGATGAGGATGTTCTACACCTTGATCTGGATGGAACTTACACAGGTGTGTCAATATATACAAAGTATTGGATCTAGACACTTCATAGCTCTAACACTTGGGCCATTTGATCAGGCGACCACATAGATTGGAAGGTAGATGAAGATGTCATGTGGAGTCTCTGGCAAGCCCCAATCAGTAAATCGTAGCACAGGCAACAGGGACTCTGCTTCAGGATATTTCCTTCTATACCAGAAGACAATACACATTTCAAAAACACAACTTTTCATATACTATTGAACCTTAGCAGAGACTACTCATAGAGTCTCAAGTAACTATAAATGCAGGATTGCCTATCTTGAGCTGAGATGTTATATGACCCACCAAATCATAAGACTGAGTGATCACGGCAGCCATGCCTCACGCAAAGAATGTGGTATAACTCAGGAAGAACAAGTGCAAAAGACAAAATTAAGCAGAATGGCCCAGATCCTCACATTCCTGTATCACTTATATCACTGATGGTTCTTCCTGCTCTGTGCAGTGTATCTGCCATGCGGGTGTGGGGTTTTAAAAGTAATTGATAAGGGTAAAACTGTCATTGCCCAGAACTGGCAATTAACGTAGTCATTTACCTTGTGCGGACAGAAGTTGCCAGAAGTGAGAATATGCATGGACTCCTAGAAATTGGCAAATGGTATGACTGGTTGGTCATGCACCTGGAAGGAGCACAGTTGGAATATTAGGTGAACAGAGCACAAAGTAGGAGAATCTGCATATCCTACGTTAATGCCAAATAAGCAAGTGACTCTGCGTGACATGGATGCAGAACGACCTGGAATGTTGGACCTCTCTTGGCAAGGCCAAGTGGGATGCCCAGAATGAGCTGAAAGGGACTTCCATGGAAGATGTCATGAAAAATTATATCTACAAAGCAGAAGATCTAAAGAAAAATATAAAATATAAGGGACTGGATTTAGCTACTAGGCACACATTTCCTCTAAACTGACATAATGCCTTGTTTTTCTAATACTGTGGATAAAGTCAAATGATGAAAATAACTGGTTAACCCAGTTCCTCAAGATTGTCCAGGATATAATTCTAATAGATTATGGCCTGAAGCAGCTTCTGAGTCGTTTTTATCTGTAGATAAATTAAAAGTGCATTTGTTAAAAGCCCATCATTAATCAGGTATAAGATGATTCAGTCAGAATGTCAGCCAACCTTTGTTCTTGGCCATCCTGGTGATTACACAGTGAGCAAACAAATGCAGTAGCCATGGCAACAGAGATGGAGGCTTTGCATGAATCCAGCAGCGTAGGCTGCCCCTCACCAAGACTGCTCTACTCTGCTGCTCTGCTCAGCTGAATATATGTTCTATCAGCAGCAGAGACCAGTGCTGGGCTCTCAATATGGTACCTTCCTCTTAAGGGGACCAATAAGTCAGTCATCGGCATTCCAGTTCCTTCCACCTTATGAGCAATGATTCATCCTGATTATGGATGATACACATTACAACTATGAACTTCCCTTTCTTGTCTGCAGTACCTCGGTCAGTACCTCTATGGGAGAGCTATTAGAATATCTGATTTCTGATATGCTTGCCAACATAACATCACCTTAGTTCATTAGACCTGCTTCACAGCTAAGGAAGTAACAATGGGAAAATTACCAACGGATTCACTTCTCCCAGCTCATACTGTGTTACTCAGAAATTATAGACCTGATAGAAACTATGACCTGACACAGAGATTTAGAACACTGGATTGTTGATAACATCCTGCAGCATATACTGTGATAGTATATGCCTACTTTGGTAGGTAGATTACATATATTTAACTTCATCCATAAGGGTAGAGGGGGCAGGAGTTGGCCCTCTGCTTTTATAGAGCTCTATCTATCCCATAAGGGCAGGATCAGAAGTTATCAAAAAGGGAAAATTTTCTAAAGTAAACTTTGCTCAGCCCTTGTGCTCATCTGTTCTTCCAGACAGGTCAACAAATACCAGGGCGTGTCTAACCTCAATTCCCAGCATGCTCGCACATCTCCAGATTTATGCTCAAGGATTTAGGATCTGAGTTCCTAGCTAAAATGATGTAACGATTAAGACCTTTGAATTCAAGTTCATTTTCCTACCACCTTCAGGATGGTTGGAAATTTAGACTACGCTAAAGGAAATAAGGCTGTAGAAATTAATGTCAAGGTTCTATTTCACTATCAAAGAATAACCAGGCATGGATCTTTGAATCTCCCAGGTGCCTCCTGAATGTTTAGGACCAGGAACAACATAAAAATTCATGAAACTGTAACAAATTCATGTATTTGGGTAGCTGTAATATTCATGTGGTGCCAGAATATGGTACCAGTTAGTTATGAAGGGACTACTTGTTTTTACCTTAACTTCTAAAGATCTCACTATCTCTCTGGCTTCCTGAAAGACAGAAATAGACAGGGACTGCCAGCATTCTACCCTCAGGAGGATAACAGTGGTTGAGTTCTTCATGTCTCTGTAGGGAGCATGCTGGTACAAAGGAGACCTACTGTCTCATACCCCACACAGAACTCTCATGGCAATTGGGATGGTACCTTGTAGAGAGGATAAGTTAATAAAGCCTTCTCTTAAAGGCAACTTGAAGAGCAAAGACCCTTTCTTGGCAGTTCTCAGATGAGCAACAAGGCTCCTAGCACCGTCAGTAACTTCAACCACATTAGATATGTTTGCCTTTTCTGCATGAAGACTTATTGGGGTCTTTATACAGCAGTCATCTCTAGACACACAGGTTTCCTAATCACCTTTGTGAGTTCTGGTCAAATAGATTTTAACATCATTTTCGTTGCCTGTTAGCTTTTACTATCACAATTTAATATCATGCAAAAGTACATTGTTATTAATGCTTAAAGTTTGCTCATTGATAGTTTAAATAATAGGATATTCTGAGTAAAATATATTTTTAAACTATCAATATATTAATACAATCAACGTATTAATGGCTATTTTTGACTGGTAGCTATTTTTAAGGTAAGGAGGTAAGTGTGTGCAAGTGACTTTCTCGTAGACATTTAATATTAAAAAAACCAGCACTTTATTAAAAAACTAGATTTAAACTGTCACTCATAGAGAGAAGTTAAATATCTAAATATACAAGGAAGACTCTTCAGAGCTATTGAATAAGTGTACAAATGCTTATCTATTTAGTATGTGCAGTAGTGTGAGGCCAGAGGGCTAGCAGTGAGTAGGAGCTCGGAGTTCCTATCATGATAGCTCCACCTGCAGAACAATGGTAGGTACATTATAGGAGATCAATAAAAACTCAAAATTATTTCCAACATTCTGCACATAACACTTATTATTGGAATGGTAATAAGCGAGTTTTGGTACAAATGGGATCATTTTTAAGCAAGCTTATAATTTTGTAGCCATTTAAATTAAAGATTTATTGCTCATCCTTGCTGTCTCCAAGACAAGATGATCTTACAGAAAGGATGGGAATGAAGTGTAAGGGAGAAGGGCAATATCATGTTTGTTCTTAATTTTAATTGTGGAATCATAGAGTAAGATGATTTAGTTCAATCTCTAAAGGACTTCAGAGACCCCTTCTGCAGTATCTTTCACAGTAGCTATTGTCACCTGCAGAGATGGTATCTAAAACTGGGTATTTCTAGAGTATTTATCAATATTGAGTCAAAATTTAAAAAAAAGTTACTGATTCTGTTTTTATGTTTAGATAAACAATAGTACAAATCTATTCAGTCATTCACATAAATGTTCATCTAAATATTGTGGAAATCTAAATAATAAAATTGATATTTTAAGCTGAAAATAAGTCTTTATACTCAATCAAGAGGGGATTTGGTGAGATATTAGTTGTGGAGGTGACTGTAGATGCAAGAGTGGAGAGTGTGTTTAGACAGGCAGGTGAAAGGTTAATGGCTAATGGTGAATATGGTCAATGGTATATCTAACCCTAGGATATTCTATCCTTAATGATCCCTTCCAACTCAAGATTAGACTTTTCACAGTTTGAGAACTTGGGCATGTGTATCAGTTAGGAGTCATTATTTTGGGGAAAAAAAAAAAGAATAGTTTTGACTAATATAAGCAAATAAAGGCAGAATTTATTTGAAAACATGGGGTAGCTCACTGAATGAAACAAAAACCATGTTTTTGATTAATGTGTGACAAAATATTTATTTTGAACATTTAGCCTCTGCCAAAAATATTAACAAAAACAAAGGAAACATGTATTTGTGTGTGTGTGTGTGTGTATCTATTTTTAAATTTATTTCAGGGCTACCTTTGAACATTCATTAAACTACACAAAAATTTACTGAAAGTCTCTTCTTTTATTTCAATCACAATGTTTTATGATTCTTTTTAAAATTTTTTATTGTTATGTTAATCACCATACATTACATCATTAGTTTTTGATGTAGTGTTCCATGATTCATTGTTTGTGTATGACACCCAGTGCTCCATGCAGAACGTGCCCTCTTTAATACCCATCACCAGGCTAACCCATCTCCCCACCACCCCTCCCCTCTAGAACTCTCAGTTTGTTTTTCAGAGTCCATCGTCTCTCATGGTTTGTCTCCCCCTACTGAAAGTGTTTCTGAAGACTTTTCTATTCTATAAAAAGATTTCAAACAAATTAACATAAATTTATTTTTAAAAATTTCTTTTAAATATAAATATTAACTCAATTTATTCTGTCATAGGGATATGGGAGACAATATGACATCTGTCACAGAGTTCACCCTACTGGGATTCCCCCTTGGCCTGAGGATTCAGATTCTTCTCTTTGGGCTCTTCTCTCTGTTCTATGCCTGCACCCTGCTGGGGAACGGGCTCATCTTGGGGCTTATCTGGCTGGACTCCCGACTGCATACCCCCATGTACTTCTTCCTCTCCCACCTGGCCACCGTTGACATAGCCTATGCCTGCAACACTGTGCCCCAGATGTTGGTGAACCTCCTGAAGCCAGACAAGCCCATCTCCTTTGCTGGCTGCTTGACACAGACCTTTCTCTTTTTGACATTTGCTGTCACAGAATGTCTTCTCCTAGTTGTGATGTCTTATGATCGGTATGTGGCCATCTGCCACCCACTCCGATATCCTGCCATTATGAACTGGAGAGTCTGCATCACCCTGGTGCTGACTTCTTGGACTATTGGAGTCCTTCTGTCTTTGATTGATCTCATGTTACTTCTACCTTTACCATTCTGTAGATTCCAGAAAATCAATCACTTTTTCTGTGAAATCATGGCTGTTCTCAAACTTGCCTGTGTAGATACACACATCAATGAGATTGTGGTATTGGCTGGAGCAATTTCTGTGCTGGTGGGACCCCTCTCCTCAATTGTAATCTCATATATGTGCATCCTCTGTGCCATCCTTAGAATCCAGTCTGGGGAAGGTCAAAGAAAAGCCTTCTCCACCTGTTCATCCCATCTCTGTGTGGTTGGACTCTTTTATGGCACAGCCATTATAATGTATGTTGGGCCCAGATATGGGAACCCCAAGGAGCAGAAGAGATATCTCCTCCTGTTTCACAGCATTTTCAATCCCATGCTCAACCCTCTTATCTATAGTCTCAGGAACTTAGAAGTGAACAACGCCTTGAAGAGAGTGCTGGGAATAGAGAGAGACTTATGAAAAGATTATGGCATCCGGGCTGACAATAACCTAAGAAGATACTATCTCAAGAGGTTCCACCCCCAACTTAGCATGAGAATTATCTGAGACAATATAAATAAGATGAAAACAGGGAGGCAAACCATAAGAAACTCTTAACTCTAGGAAACAAACTAAGGGTTGCTGGAGGGGAGGTGGGTGGGGAAATGGGGCAACTGGGCGATGGGCATTAAGGAGGGCACTTGATGTAATGAGCACTGGGTGGTATATGCAACTGACGAATCACTAATTCTACCCCTGAAACTAATAATACACTATATGTTGACTAAATTGAATTTCAATAAAAAAATTTTAAAAATAGAGCCATCTTCTGAACCACCACTTAGATTACTAATTCAATAGATGTGGGATGTATCCGAGAGATCTGTATCTTCAAATATTACCAAATTGTGATGCAGCTGGTCCATGAACCAGGATTTGGAAGCTGTAGATCTAGAACAATACCCTTTATAATATCTTCATCAAGCTATGGTCTAGCCTCATGCCTCCCAAAATGTTTTTCTCAAAACACTAGCTTCTCAGGGCTTTAAAAATAAATTCTATGGTAAAGGGAGTTTGAAAATTATTGCATATAAGATGCCTTACTTTAGAGCTCACAATTCATATTAGCATAGTGAAAACTAAAAATTTCTATGGTGAAGAAGATTTTTATTCCAATTTTTAACCAATGTTTTCCAAATTTATTTGATCACATGAAAATTTTTTTTCTTAACACTTACTAACAGTTTCCTGGGACAGAAAATCTTGATCTTGATTGACTCATTGTGAACACTTCCTGTTACCACCTTCTAGAGCAAAATTATTTCTTTCCTGCAAGATGAGCCTCTAAAGAGGATGTAGGTCTAAGCACAGTACCCTGAATCAGCCTGTGAGACTGTGTACTCTCTTTGGGTAAAGAAAGTGAGGGTCAGTGTCTCTCATCACTGCTAGGTCATCTGGAGATAATGAATCCAATCCTCTGCTTCACCTTGGGTCAGCATTCCTAGTTACATTTCATGGGCTAAATTCATTCAATTTCACAATCTTCTATATCTGAGATTTAAAAATGTATACATGTCCCTGTTTACCCATTATACTCAATCTATTTTTTCTCTCCTCGATTTGAAAGATAAAACCAAGTTTCTCACAGAAATCTGAGAGGATTTGCAAAAGCCATCACCTACATAGTGTATAAGCTTTAGAAAGAGTTCTCCACTGTTGTGTTTAGAAAATAGAGATAGGGGAGAAGTTCTATAAGAGAATGGTCACAGGAAAGTACACAGTGAATGATGGATAAAAAGGAAATGAATAAAGGATAGAATGCCCAAGGGGCTAGTTGATCCTTTGAAGATTAAAAAGGAAACAAAATAGGGAAAGTGCATGATTTATTATATGTTGGTTATTCCTGAAATGAACAAATCTCAAACGACAGCTCCACCCAGGAATTTCCTGATACTCTATATAGAATGCCATGTGGACTACAGCAATCTCAAAAGAAAAAGGGTTAAGTGAGCACTAAGGAACATATGGGTAGTCCTCAGTGGCTCAATGGACCCTAGAAAAAGGGAAAAAAGGAAAGTCAAATCAACTTCTCTTAAAAAAACAAAAACAAAAACAAAAAACCTTGGGGGCTTAAGTCTTGGTCATTAGTTTGGTAGGTCCATAAACTAGTTTTCTATCTATTAACCTGGAACTGATCAGAATGGTCAGAACTTAGTGACATTCACAAAACTCACAAGATAATCATGGTTAACCCAGATGCCAATTTCAATCTTTATAATGAAGGATGTTTCTCCCCAGGGAAAGGAGTGCCTGTGTCCATTATTCAAGATAGCCCAGTTCTCTTTTCAAAAATCTGAGAAATGAATAAAAAAAATATGACTCAAAGAGCCTAGAATCAGAGCAAATGAAATTGAATAATATAGAAGGGTATTTCTTTAAAACTGCAGAAAAATTCCCCCCGGTAGGTCACAATTCTCATAAGGAACCTAGATGTCTATAACTGAAGTTTCTATACCTTGGATATACATAATAACAAACACAATAAAAATAAACTTTAACAAATTCTGCCTCTTTGTTTCCCCAGTTTTCAAGATTCCAAGTGAAACATTGAAAATAACAATTGTTATTTTCCATCAATTATATGTGCTATGACTTTCTGAAGATATGTTCATCCTTGACTCAGATACTTATTTCATCAATCAAAAGACAACATTTTGCAAACCAATTACTGAGGTAATTTACTTTGGGAAGTGTTTAAATGATCAGTGTATTGATTTTTATTCTACTTCCAAATGGAAATTATGTCCAAAGTCTGGTGGACCGTGCTATAATCACAAGCTATAAACGCAGGCTGAATTAAGATCAATGTTTATAGAAAATGCCCAATGTGGACAGATAATGTAAATATTTGAGAATATATGCATTGCATTTAAGAGTTAACTATGTGTTATTTTCCTTTCTATACGGTTATGTTTTATATGTGTTTATGTTTTACTCTGACCACTTTTTTTTTTTTAAAGTAAGCTCTATACCCAACATGGGGCTTGAACTCATGACCCCAAAATTGAGACTCGCATGCTCTACAGACTGAGCCAGCCAGGTGCCCCTACTCTGACCACGTTTAGAAGTTGTCCACAAGTTAAAGCAATGCTACCTTGATATGCAATGGAAAACATGTAATTTTGAGATGATGCGTTTCCCAAAGTTAAAGTTTGTTATCATAAATATTTATATTTAATTTTCTTATTATCTTAGTTCAAAGTTTTTACTTTTTTGTAACAGATGGTCATACAGCAGATACACTAGAGAACTATATCCTATTGTCTTCAAGATTTCAGTATGCTATTTTTTATATGTCAGTTTCTAGATTTCCACATTTTCTGCGAGTCACCTGAAACAAACAAAAAAGAAGGTCCCAATATTTATGGATTGCCTAGTGTGCACCAGGATTTTCACGTGATTAAGAGCCATTTTTGGTGTCCCTGGTTGTGTGTTTCTTCCCATAGTGGATATGTTCTCCAAACTCGATAATTGTGACCAGTTTTCCCCAAGTTTTCATGATAACCCCAGCAAGACACTGTAATGAGCTAATTAGTTTGTAAATCGCATGATTGACTGATAAGAGATTTCCCAAATAACCTTTTGGCCTCCTTACATCTAGTATAAGAAAACAGTGGAATATAAAGAAATATGACAACATCATAGGTAGAAAACATTCTCCCAATCCCAGAAGAGGCAGGAAGCTTGGAGGGGAAGCTGCCTTAGAGAGGGTTCTCTCCTCCCCTGCCCCGAGGAACTGGATCTGGAATCTCCTCACTTCAGAACAGAGATTAGAGAATACTTCCAAGGTTGACCTACTTGGGTGGTTTGTGCCCTAGAAAACCCCTCCTCAGACATGTTCTAATAAGCCCCACTGGGACATCTTGGCTCTCCTCGGACTCCCCATTCTGCTCCCTGCCTCCGTAACCTGCTCTCTCCAGCATCTCCACAGCTTGACTTGTTGCTTGGAATCAGCTGATTTTTCAGGGTCCTTTCTTCCCACCTCTGCTGCTCCACAAGGGTTCCAGACTACAGTGGGGAGAAGCTGAAGGACAGAGGGGAAGGACGGGAGCTTCTTCACCATCGCGCTGGTTCTGCTTCCTTAGAGGTTCACCTGAACCGTCTGCAGGTTTGCGAATTAGGGCAGTGCTGGGATTCATGAAATCCAAATAATGCCAAGTATTCAGGGACTGTAATGACTGATGTCTCAAAGGTGTGTTCTGTGGCTGGCTGCATTGTCTAATCGTGGGTCCTGCTGGGGATGAGAGCAGAAATAGAGAACTGCTCTGTCTTTCCTTCCCAGTGGAGGTGGGCCTGCATGCATCTCACAGCCCACCCCTCCAGTGAGCCCTCAGGTGCTACCAACTAGGTTGAGGTCATCAGAGAATAAAAGCTCCTTTTCTGAGGACTCTGCCACATTTTTGATCAGGCACAGAAGTGGGGGTTCTGCAGCTCCCACAGAAGCTCCCAGAAAGCAGGATCCTGCCCAACTTCAGGTGGTTTTCCTTTCTGAGGTTCTTGAGTCCAAATGTGGGAGCTAACCAGGTTAGCTTATTATGCTATATCATTAATTCCTGTTAGACATGTGGTAGCACCTGCTCTTGTGGACTATCACTTTATTTCTGCCAATCTTTATTTAAGTGTTGGAAAGAGAAATAGTCTTTGTTAATGTTAAACTTATATGCTCATCTTTTACATTCTGTATGAATAGTTTCAGGGGAAATTTAGATGTATATTTTATGGACAAATTATATAAAGGCGTTTAGGATTTGGTTGATTTGTTTCATTGGTGGAACATCCATGTGATAGACATTTACTTGAAAAAGATGACACTACCAAAAGGAGTAAGTAATTTCTGTGTCATGGATTTATATAGAACATAAGGAGGGGCGCCTGGGTGGCTCAGTCGGTTGTGTCTGACTCTTGATTTCGGCTCAGGTCATGATTTCAGGGTTGTGAGATTGAGCCCTGTATCAGGCTCTGCACTGGTTGTGGTGCCTGCTTAAGATTCTCTCTCCCTCTCCCTCTGCCCCACTCATGCTTTCTCTCTTTCTTTCTCTCTCTCAAAATGATAGATAGATAGATGATAGATAGATGATAGATAGAACGAACATATGGAATAATCTTCCTATCCAAAGAAAATTACAATAGGTTATATTATAGAATGATGTTATATCAGGAAAATTAATATGTTGGTTATTGTATAAATTATGGATTTACTTAATGTCAACATAGGCACAGTTCATACTAAATCTACGAGCTATTTATTACAATGGAAGCCAAATGGATACTAAATCTTTGTCATATGCTTATGTTTCATTAAGCCTGGCATTAAGGACATTTAGAATGTATTCAATAAATATGTGTAAATGTTAGATTTTTCATAGCTTGGAAGATTAGTTTTTGTAGTGAGGATGGGAAAAGTATAGAAAGGGGACCAAGGTGTTAGGTGCTCGTGCGTGAGGTGGGAGGAGGGTGACATAGTCAATAATACTTAAAATTTCCTTTTTATAGGATTTTTTTTTTTTTTGCTTAAAGTATATCTTTTTATTTATCACTGCTCTTTCTCCTGAGGCACATTTTTACAAGAAAATCTTCACAAAGCTCAGTACCATCGACCTGCTTCACTGTGTGCTTCCACAGTGCCCGGTACATAGGAAACACTCAAGAGTATGATCAGCTATTAACCTTTAACAGATTCTTGAATAGGCTATCATTACATGGAACTGACACTCGGTTCTTTACCGTTCACAATAGTTCTTCCATCCAGAAAAATCACTTATCCTATCAACCCTTATCCCATAAGACAACTTGGCAAAGTCTTGGCTTATAACTATATAAGCAATAAGATAAATTAGTTTTTAGTTTTTCCTTGCTACTTATACGTAAGCAGCCCTACAGTTCAGTGGAGCTATAGATTCACAATAAGTGATTATTTTAGGAATTCTGCCTCACCCAAGTCCACTACTTTAGAAGAGAACTTGCCAGCTCACCACCCTTCAACATTTACTTTTTGAAACATAGGTTCCATTGAGTTCTGATGTTTATATAGGAAATGATTTCCTTCTTAGATATTTATTTTAGAAATTTAGTTTTGCCTGATTATTTATTAACCAGACAACAGTTTACCACTTTTGAAATTCTGAAATTGTACATATATAAATTTATGTACATCTCTGTGCCCAAAGGTGACATTTGGACCTGGAACCCATCACAGTGTTGAGCCACTACCTTAACTCCCCCAGCCCAGAAGAAATTTAATCTGTTTGCCTTTCATTTGATTGTTTTTAACTGATACATGTCATATAGGTATTAAAGAAAATTTTAAAAAAAATAGACAAGGGAGAAGTATATTCAAAATTTAATTGTTTAAAACCCTTTGTAAATCCTTCAGTCTTATCAAATTTTTAAAAATCGGTTTTAATACATATCTCCAGGGGTGCAATTATTCTGAATTGTTATACTTTACTTCCTTTGGGAGGAATGGGCTGAACTTGGCAGGATTATAGTAGAATACATTTTAAAAGAAATCAAATCTAATATAAAGAAATCGATTGTTAGACGTTTATTCATTTGTATTCATTTATTTGTCCCTTTGACAAATGTTTATTAACTGTCAGGATATAAAAATTAACAAGCCTATTCCACTGCTTTAAAAGAAATCAAATTTGAAACAGAGCTACTGTACTGAAAGAATATTAATGTACCCCGGGCTCCTTTTTATTTGGCTTTAAATTTAGCTGTCAGAAAACCATGGTTTGTTCTCTATTTCTTTTTTCATTTATGTTTTCATGTTGAGGGAATAAAGAAAATTGGGAAAAGGAATTACTAGTTTATAAGTGGGTAGCTTTGAGTGTATCCATATCCATGTATTTTCCTATGCCTATGTGTTTAAAAAACAAATTTAGAAGATTTGTTAAGCATAGAAATTGTTAATATTAATCTAAAATCAAATAAACCCTGGTCATATGTGAAGAATTTTTAATATATTATTTAAATTACTTCTATGTCCAGATGATTTGATAATTTATCAGTAATGTTTATAAGAAAACAGACGTCTCATCTGTTGCTGTTAGGAAGGGTTCTGTTTCTTTTTCTGCATCTTGCTTCAGTGAGGTTACCTGAGTCTAAGGTCTGGTCCTCACTTTTAGGTCCAGCTTTGGAAATTCTATTCAGGAATTCTATTATGGCACCCAAAGCACAATGGGATAGTGCATAAACCAAAGTATCTAAATGTTCATTTACTTAAAACTCAAGATGAGACTACATAATAAGCAAAGAACTTTGCTGATCAATACATTCCTTTTTTGTGGAAGTATCTACTCAGAAAGATAATTTATTCCCTAATGTTTTGATTGGTGAACATGAAATCAAAGCAAGAGAGACTAATCAGAGATCTTTCTGAATAGGGGTGCTGGTCACCCCCGCAATCCATCTAGGCTGTAGACATAGAATCACCAGGTAATTAGGATCATTGTGACAATTGGTCAGGCTTCCTGTCCCCGAAGGTCATTAAAGATGCACAGACAAATGCTGCCTCTCTGACCTTGTGTCAATGCTCCATATTGATCATCTCCTTTCTTTCCTCCACAGCCTTTCCCCAGACAGGTAGCCCACACACCTGACTACAATTGGTTCACTGTCACATCCTCCTGCTCTTCCTCCCTGAGATTGTATCAAAGCACCTTGACTGGACTTTGGAGGCTCCCAAAACTCTCCAGTCAAATATTTACTGATACTCTCTTGTTTATCAAGTCTATGATAAAATTTATAGGCCAAGTATTTTATCACTAATTTGTTGATGTGTCCATTTCTCAATAGGCAAACTGAACTTCCAATGTGTCAATAATTTGATTCTATTAGCTACTTATAAAGTGTGCTGCAGTCAGCCACTAGTTTTTGGTTTAAATAGAATTTCTTATGTTTTGGGTTTCAGTTAAAATGCATGTTACAAATATGAAGGATTGAATTAACAGCATTGTGTTGTACCTGACATCCCCAGTACTTATTTTGTAACTGGAAATTACACCTTTTGACCACCTTCATCCAATTCCCTCTCCACCTACCCACCTCCTGTGGTAATCACAGGTCAGATTGTTTTTCCCTATGAGTTCTGTTTTGTTTGTTTGTTTATTTGTTGTAGATCCCACATGTAAGTAAGATCATACAGGATTTGCTTTCTCTGTCTGATTTATTTCACTTAGCATAATGCTCTCATGTTGTTGCAAATGGCAGGATTTCTTCCTTTTTATGGCTGAATAATAATAATAATCTATTTATCCATCAGTGGGTACTTTGGTTGTTTCCATGTCTTGGCTATTATAAGTAACGCTGCAATGAATATGGGGGTGCAAATAGCTCTTCTGCATAATGTTCTCTTTCATGTATATTCCTAGAAGTGGAGTTGCTGGATCATATAGTAATACTATCTTTAATTTTTAAGGAACCTCCATACTATTTTCTTTAGTGGATGCACCAATTTACGTTCCTACTAACAAGGCATAAGGGCTCCCTCCTCCAGCATTTGTTAACTCCTGTCTTTCTGATGCTTGCCATTCTGACAGGTGTGAAGAACTATCATACTATGGGTTTAATTTGCATTTCTCTTATGATTAGTGATATTGAGTACCTTTTCATGTATTTGTTGGCTAACTGTATGTCATCTTTGAAAAAAATGTCTATTCAGGTACTTTGCCCATTTTGATTTGATTATTTGGGAGGTTTTTTGGTTTTTGTAGTTGTTTTTGCTACTGAGATGTATTAGTTCTTCATATATTTTGGATATTAACCCCTCATCAAATATATGGTTTGCAAATATTTTTTCCCTTTTCATAGGTTGTCTTCATTTTGTTGATCATTTCTTCTGCTGTGTAGGAGCTTTTTAGTTTGATATAATCCCACTTGTTTATTTTTTATTTTGTTGCTTGTGCTTTAGGTGTTATATTTAAAAAATCATTGCCAGGGTGCCTGAATGGCTCAGTCGGTAAAGCGCTAGATTCATCATTTCAGGTCAGGTCATGATCTCAGGGTCAGGAGATTGAGCCCTGCATTGGACTCCACGCTCAGCCAGGAGTCTGCTTGAGATTCTCTCCCTCTCTTTCTGTCCCTCCCCTTACTTGCACACACCCTCTCCCTAAAATAAATAAATAAATAAATCTTTTTAAAAAAAAAATCATTGCCAAAACATGTCAAGGAGATTTTGCCCTATGTTTTCTTCTAGGAATTTTATGGTTTGTGGTCTTATATTTAGGTCTTTCATCCATTTTGAGTTAATTTTTGTGAGCAGTGTAAGGTAGGGGTCTAGTTTCATTCTTTTACATGTGAATATCCTATTATTCCAGCACCATTTATTGAAGAGAGTGTCTTTTCCCCATTGAGTTTTCTTGGCACCATTGTCAAATATTCGTGGATCATATTTGTATGAGTTTATTTCTGGGCTCTTGATTCTTTTTGACTGGTCTGTGTGTCTTTTTTTATGCTTGTATCATATTGTTTTGATTACTACAGCTTTAATATATAGCTGGAAATCAAGAAGGGTAATGACTCTTGCTTTCTTCTTTCTCAGAATTACTTTGATTATTCAAGATCTTTTGGGGTCCCTTAAATTTTTTGAATTTTTTTCCTACTTCTATAAAAATGTTGTTGGAACCTTGACAGGGATTGCATTCAATCTATAGATGGCTTTGAGTGGTATGGACATTTTAACAATATTAGTTCTTCTAATCCATGAACATGGGATTTAGATTCTGAGAGTAACTCAATCATGATTTCACCTGAAATAAGTAAAATTGTTTTCTTTTCCAGGACCACTCTAATTGAAAGCTCCTCTGTTTCTGATTATTTCTGCCATGCAGTAATTCTCTTACAGATTTGTACATATGTAGCTCTGAGACAATCCATATTTCATGATTATTTTCTGTTCCATCACAGTATCAGTGGCTCAATGTAGGTAATCACTGGTGACATATTCCCTTCTATAAAACTAGATGTCAGATTAAGAATTTAGCTTAAAGACAGACTCTTAATTTAAATTTGTTTACATAGGTAAATCAATCTTTCTTTCTCTCTCTTTCCTGCTTTTCTTCCTTCCTTCTTTATAATTCAGTGAGGTCTTAAAGTTGTTTCCTAACAATTTTGCACACAACAAAAATTTACGAAACAATAAATAAAAGAGTTGTTTTACAATAGTTGTGTCAATAGCTTTCTGGTTCTCTCTTTAATAGTAAAATGGAGAAAAATCAAACAGTGGTTGTAGAATTCATCCTATTAGGATTTCATCTTGGCCTGAAGATGCACATATGCCTTTTTGGGCTCTTCTCCCTCTTCTTTGTCTTCACCCTGTTGGGGAACGGGCTCATCCTGAGGCTCATCTGGCTGGACTCCTGACTGCACACCCCCATGTACTTCTTCCTCTCCCACCTGGCCATCGTCGACATAGCCTATGCCTGCAACACCGTGCCCCAGATGCTGGTGAACCTCCTGAAGCCAGACAAGCCCATCTCCTTTGCTGGCTGCTGGACACAGACCTTTCTCTTTTTGACTTTTGCTGTCACAGAATGTCTTCTCCTAGTTGTGATGTCTTATGATTGGTATGTGGCCATCTGCCACCCCCTCCGATATTCTGCCATCATGAGCTGGAGGGTCTGTGTCACCCTGGTGGTGACTTCCTGGGCATGTGGCTCCCTGCTGGCCCTGGTCCATGTGGTTCTCATCCTGAGGCTGCCCTTCTGTGGGCCTCATGAAATCAACCACTTCTCCTGTGAAATCCTGTCCGTCCTCAAGCTGGCCTCTGCTGACACCTGGCTCAACCAAGTGGTCATCTTTGTGGCCTGTGTGTTTATCTTACTGGGGCCCCTCTGCTTGGTGCTGGTGTCCTATATGCACATCCTGTTTGCCATCCTGAGGATCCGGTCCGGGGAGGGCCGCAGAAAGGCCTTCTCCACCTGTTCCTCCCACCTCTGTGTGGTGGGGCTCTTCTTTGGCAGTGCCATTGTCATGTACATGGCCCTCAAATCCCACCACCCTGAGGAACAGCAGAAGATTACCTTTTCTTGTTTTACAGTCTTTTCAACCCTATGCTGAACCCTCTGATCTACAGTTTGAGAAATGCAGAGATCAAGAGTGCCCTGAGGAGAGCGCTGTACAAGGAAGGTCATTCCCAATTGGAGTGACATTGAAATCGCCAGCCTAAGAGTTTGATTGCTGCCTAAATCCAGAAAATTTCACTACTCTCATCTTAAATGTGCCTAAAGGACACAAGAGCAAGCCTTCCCTCTTCCTTTGAATGAAAAATATTAGGTATGTTGCATTCATGGATTATCTAGCAAGTGTGATTTTATCAGATATGATTTTTTTCTTTTATTGCTCACTGAATTTAATATCTGTGAAATTAAAAATGGTTTTAATTCATTTTCTGGGTCCCAGAAGTAGAATACATTCTATCTACCTCTCTACCCTAAGTGTTTAAACTCACTAACCGCATATATCATAAGATTTGGAAGAAAAAAAAGAGCTGCTGTGAAGGACAGTCATCCCCCCAAATCCAGAGGCACACTTGTCCATTCTCCTAAAGTTGTACTTGCCCTGATAAAGATAACTGTTAAATAGTAACTCAGATATTTATTTAGTGTGTTGCATGAAGGTGAGAAATTTTGGATGAACATGATTGATTCAGGGAATAAATGAGCAGGCTGAGTGAAGGAACAAAATCAATGCAAGGTCCTATATAGGACAAAGGAGAGGGGAAGGAAAAATCTGTAGACAGTGTGAGAACAGTGCATATTGTTCACAGCTTCAGAGATATACTTGTTACTAGTAGCTAGCAAAGGAGCCAAACTGGGCATTCTCTTGTTGAACAGGCTTATAAGGGGTATCAAAGAAAACAATTTGGGCTGTTTATGGATTCTCCAGAAAATTTTGAGTGTTGATCTGTAAATTATGTAGATATACAGACTATCTCAATATGTACTTTTCTGGTGTCTTTTTATCAGCACTCCCATCTGGGTTGGTCTGCATGTGCATCATTTCCCTCATTAGATGTCTTGAAATAGGAAATTTGACCAGAGAGTGTTACGTGGCTAGTATAGTACAGCTGGCTATTCCGGTTTGGTAGAGGATTGATTTTTACTGATTCCTTCTGTAGTACAAATCCAATGATCAGGGATGAATCCTATACATTTCAGATGGCTTTGTAGGGTGTTACCTATAAAATCCACCCTCTTTTTAAAAATATTTTATTTGTTTATTTAAGAGAGACAGAGACAGAGAACCCCAGTGGGGGGAGAAACAGAGGGAGAGGGAGAAGCAGACTCTTCACTGAGCGTGGAGTACAACACAGGGCTTGATCCCAGGACCCTGAGATCATGACCTGAGCTGAAATCAAGAGTGGGACATTTAACCAACGGAGCCACCCAACCACCCCTAAAATCTACTTTCTAACCTGTCTTGAGACTAGGATGGCCACTTGCATCCAGTCTTTTGTAATTTCATAATAAGAGTGAACAAAAGACTTGTTCAGAAGAATAAGTGTGTTGCTCTTGGGAATCAATAATTACTCAACCCAACTCTTAATTACTGTGTGTGGGCAGCAGAGTTCACTGAATGTAAGAACAAAATGGGTTTTTATACTAGTAACATTTTGGTTAGTTGCTCTCCCAGTGCTATATACTATGTACTGATAGTGCTTTCCATGGACCATCTCATTTAGTCATCATAACAAAGCCATGAAGAAGATCCTATTGTCACTATTATAAACACACATACCAGAAACTAGCAAATGTCAGGTTTTTGCCTTGACAGTCTAGTTCAGACAACAGTCTGTTGTGGTTAAATTAAGCCCTCAGTACTTAACCACAGCAACGTGCATTGTCTATACCAACATCAGTGTCATCAATAAAGAACAAAGCTAAATTATTCCAAAGATGGATGTGTTCTGTGAAAGAGGGTATACTTCCAGTCTCATGTGCCACAGTGAGCTGATCTATATAAGGCCTAGAAGATGAGATCATTTATGAGAACCTGGGTGTCATGGACAATGTCTCCTCAGGGCAGAGTCACAAAAATCTTTGGACTTCTAGAGGAACATAGAACATAAAGAAGATGAGAATAAAGGCCATTCTTACTGAGATTGGTGATTTAGTTGAGCTAAAACCCAGAACCAATACAGCAAAATAATAACACCATAATCTCTCTCTCTCTCTCTCTCATTCCCTCTCTCTTTCTCTCTCTCTCAAAACAGTCCTTTGAGGCAAAAAAAAACAATATCCCCACTTTACTTATAGGGAAACTGAAGTGCAGAGAGGTTGAGTAACTTGCCCAGTATCACAGATGCTGACTGTCTAGTCCAGGATTGAACCGAGGCAATCAGATTCTTGACCTTATAGTCATAACCACTGGGTAACATGGCCTCTTTGGAGCTATCTGTGGATAATGGTCAGAGAAATCAAGGCAGTGAAACAAAACCAGTGACTAAGAACAAGTGACGGGCGGTAGGCTTCAGACAGAAGCTTTCGTTTGCTAGAGGAAGCACCTTGACTGTAAAAGGAAATGTAAACAGTGGGTGTGGTAACAAGGAAGAACCTGACTCCAAGGGTCAGAGACCAAGGAGGGCCCTGACCATGAGCGGCACCGGGAGCAGGGAAGTGGAAGAGAAGACAGATGATTCGGTCTCACGTTGATGCAGTAGTGATGGAGTAGGATTAGAATGGATACTTGATAGTATTTTATCGAAAGGAGGCCTTTCCCAAGACAAAGGAATTTAGATTTCATTTTTGGTGTTGAGAATTGTTACGATCTTTCAGGTGGCATTTATAGAACATTGCTCAGGTAGGTATCAGGTTTCACAGGTAAGATGGGAACTCCCCGGGGGCGGAAACTGGAATCTGTTCACCCCTTTTTCATCCACACTAGCACACTGCCTAGCCCATAGGAGGCACTCAGCAAGCACTGGTAGGGTACATTAATGAACCTTTATCAGTTAACTACACACAGTTTTCAATGTTAAACTATCTTAGGACTTCTACATTTTCCAAAATCCTTTTATTTGCAAAACAGAGTATGATAGGAAATAATTGTAGCTAAAATTTATTTAGTAATGGCTGTGTACCAGGCACTATGTTAAATTCTTCAGATGTAATCCTCACATCAGAGCTGTGAAGTATTAATGGTATTTTCATTTATAGAAGGGAAATTAAGGTTTGGAGAATTAGGTAACATACTCGATGTCATAAAAATATTAAGTAGTGGAATTAGAATTCAGATCCAGTCAATCCAATCTAGATTAACTTTGAATGATCCTTTTGTAAAGGACCTTCTGATACTTACGTCTTCGATGGCTAGACCAGGCTCATGTCATAGTAGTCAATAAATGCTGACTCATCTGTGATCATTTAGCCTAGACTCCTATCCAAAAAAAAATGTAGCTTCATAAAATATGTAACTGAAATCCAGCAGCCATTACCCTTTGAAAGTTAGACATCTTCTTGTCCATTAGTCCCTTTTAGTTTCGAATGCACTCAGTGCTTGCAAAAGTTTCTCCTTACAGGGTGAACATTAGTGATTAATTATGTCTCATTTGCCAGTGATTGTGGGGGAATTACAAACATATTAGAAAGTATTTCCCCCTTACTATAAAAAAAAAGAGCTATGCGTATTCTTTTCTATGATGTAGGAGAGAGGATATGAGCCTTTTAAAAAAGAGCATGCCAAATTGCAAGAGCCTCTACGGTATGCCAGGTGGTGCTGGTGCTAGCCCAGCAGCCATGCAGAGGGTGTGACTCCTCCTCTGTCTTGCAAGATGGTGGAGAATTAGGGGTTGTAACTACTGAAAATGAGAGGGTGGGATGCTGTATGTGGGAGCTAGTTCACAAGCCATTTGGAATTGGATTCCCCAGTGTCTTTGGCATGTGGCGTGCGCACCGACCTGTAGGATGATTGTTGATTCTTTGTTAGATGGTGTAGACTGGTGCAGATCTTGCAGAAATGCAGGAAGATCTTGCAGAAATGCAGGCTGTGATTCAGCAGGCCTGAATGGGATAGGCAGAGATTTGCATTTTGAACAATCTCTCCTATCTTGCTGATGCTGCCACAGACCACACTTCGAATGTTAATGCAAAAGAGAAGCATTGTTAAATCTAGGGTTCTTAGGGAGAAAAAGGGAAGGAGAGCTGGAATGGGGTCTCACAGGATGTCACAGTTGTGATGTCTTTTCCCAGACCACAGGGGTCTGCTTTCCTTCCTTCTTGATGAACTTTGACTAGATCACTGCTTCAATTTCATCTGGTTTTTTTGTTTTGTTTTGTTTTGTTTTGTTTTGCTTGTTCTCCACTATTTGTTTGCTTTTAATTTGTGTAACACCGTTGGGCCAAGAGAAGAGGTGTGTTTGTGAGCACAGTCTGGTTTCACCCTCAGAGGGCTGGCTCAGAGGCAGAACATCTGGGTTCTTATCTCAATTCTGCCAATTCTACCACATTACTACCATGTGACCTTAGAAAAATCACTTAATTCCTCTGGGCATTAATTTTCCCACTTGTAAAATGAAATGTCAGACTAAACGATCTATAAGTACCTCTAATTCTATGCCTCTCTGCTAACTTTCTAGCATTTCGATTTTTTTCTCTTACTAGGAGACAAAATTAAATGGATTATTTTGAGAATAACTGAATACAATTAATTCCTGAACCTTGCACATAGTAGGAATTCAAAAGTAAATACCAAACTAGTGAAGAGTTTATATATATTAATGATCTTGGAACTATGGATGGCATAATATATAGAGAATAAGACATATTCCATATGAACTGTCCTCCCTAAAAAAAAGAAAAAAGTTTGTTATCCTGTTTGGAAAGGATTAAGAATACTGTTTATTTGCAAAGAGTCCCAGATCTTTGTCTGGTGTTGTATAACTGGCATAATAATATTAAGAGTTTGCATTTACTGATTGCTTATTTCACATCAAGTACTGTTCTATGAGGACACATCCATTAATATCAATCTAATCTTTACAGCAATTCCCAGAGGTAAGTTTTACCATTAGATTTCATTCATAATGAAAAAAATCAAGGCACAGAGATGTTAAGTACCCTTCAGGGATCACAGAGCTAGTGAGGGGCACAATAGGACTCTCATCTAAGTCTTCCAAAAGCTGAAGACCATGTTTATAACTAAGTTAGACTGTCCCCCACACAGAGCCTGACCTGTGGAGCTTTGCCTATTTACGATAAACTAGAGCTCAAGAAGAGTAAGACTGAATTTTTCAATGGCCTGAAAATTCATCCTAAGAAAGGGGATAATAATATACCTAATATATTTTAACATATATAAAACAGAAGGGTAATAATATACAAATCCATGAAAAAAGTAAACAAAAATATGTAGATACAGACTATTCACAGAATAAAACTAAGTCAATAATAAATATGAAGACGTCTTCATCCTTAATCAGGAAAATCTTTAAAATGAAAACTTATGTTTTAGCCAACAGATTGGGGGGGGGAAGCCAATGCTCTGTACAGTTGGTGAATATGTGGGTCAAAGTAAACATCCACACATTGTTGGTGGAAGTATAAATAGGCACAGATTTTAATGCTAAAAAATTTGGAAATATCTATTCAGCATTAAATGGGAATATGAATCCTAAGAACCTAGTCTAGAGAAATACTTAACATATGTAATTGCACAAAGAAATGTATTCAAGGATTTTGAATTGAAATTTATTATAAAAAATTCCACATAATTTAAAATTTATTAATTTTGGATTGAGTGAATTATAATAAGTATGCAGTATATTAAAAAGAACAAGTATTATCTAAAATGGTCTACAGTAGAAATTGCTCATCAATATAGTTAAATGAAGAAAGTAAGTCACGTTTTAAAAATTCTTTTTCATTTTGTAGGAGAAACTTCTAGCTCTTCATGAATTCATACATCTGCATGTGTACATGTGGGCACACGTGTGTGTGTGTATGTGTGTATATGTGTTTACAAATGTCTGAATGCAAGGATGGTGAACACTGAGAGTCAATATAAGTTGCTTTTAGAAATAGGAGTAAGCTTAAGAAATATATACTTCTGTGTTTTTTGATAATTTTACAGTGAACATGTATTGATATAATTTTTTAAAAACCTTCTCTCAAGGCACCTCTGGTCCCTTAAGTTCTCAAATATTTATCAGTACACGTTTTTCATATATCTTAGTGAAAGTCAAAATTAAGCAGTTAAAAGCAGTTCAGAATCTTGTTCGACTGCTAAATTGTATCAAGGCATCTCTTTGAAAATATCCTTTTGTATCTATTTACTTCATTGTTCAGTATTATGCTGTAATGTTTAGGTAGGGTAACCTATGTTATTAATTGAAATAATTTGAACGAGAAACCAAAATAACACTCAAAGTGACCTGTGATTCCCCAGACTCTAAGGCAACTGCCTGACATAAATAAAAACCCAGTTTATTGTGCCGTAAGGAGATAGGTGCTCTTCACCATGTGAATTGATCTTAGAAGCTGCTAATACTTTCCTCATTCCTTTTATCTCCATAAAAATGCTGAGCAATGTATTTGTGGGTAAAGGTGTAATAAATAAAGCCCCAAATCAAAGTGATTTTACAGAACGAAAGTGTACTTCTCACTCATGTTGTTAATTCCTATGCAGGTAAATGGCACAGTCTGTCATGTGGTGATGAACGGACCTTCTGTCTCACCGCCCCACCATCCTCCTGGCCTTGGAGACCTTCACTTCTAGCCAGTGCTGGGGAGAGCCCTTGTGCAGGAGGCATAACCCACTTCATACCCACTGCAGCTCTATAAGTGGCATACATCGTTTCTGCTTATGTTCCTTTTGTAAGACCATGACACCACCTCTCACCACCAGGTGCATGAGGGAGCTGGGAGGTGCAGCCCCGAGACAACTCTGTACAAGGAAGGGAAGAACACACCTTTTAAGGAGCTATGTCTTCCTTAAGATAACACTAGCAACTGACATAAATAGTCTCTAAAAATAACCCCTGTAAATTCTGCTGCCTCCTTCCCTGTTGTTAAGGATTCCAAACAAACTTCTGCCCTTTTAACTCATAATTAGTTAAGAAATACAACTGAGGGGCACCTGGATGACTCAGTCGGTTAAGTGTTCAACTCTTGGTTTTGCCTCAGGTCATGGTCTCAGGGTCCTGAGAGTGAGCCCCACCTCTGGCTCCGTGCTTAGCAGAGAGTCTGCTTAATACTCACTCTTCCTCTCTGTCTGCCCTCTCCCCTGCTCACTCTCTCCTTCTCTCCCCTTCTCTCTTTTTCTCTCTCTCTCAAATAAATAAATCCTTAAACAAATTTTAAGAATTAAAAAAAAATACAATTGACATTACCATTTGCATTCTCTACCAATACATTTTTGTCATGCCATCGTGAAAATGCATTCACTCATGTCTTGTGCATTTCTCACAACATTTTTTTCTGCTTTTTGTGCAAAATATCTACTGTAATTTACTTTGACAGACAGTGAAATCCACCCGCTTTATGCTGATTTTTTTCTGAGTTACAGTCAAATGAACTCTATGGTCAAATTTTAGCAGTACTTGACTTTATGCATAAAAAGTACAAATGTAAAAGTCCAGTGAAATCAAATGCCCTATATGCCCGTAGATGTTTTTGTCTCAATTAATCCTGTGTTTTTCTGCATGTTCTTTTGTGTACTTATGTCATGGTTACTCTCTTTAAATAGTAAGCACTATCAAGATAAAAGTTATTTCAGTTTAATTTTAACAGAATATTAACAATTTTGAGTTTATAGATGTTGACATTTAGGTTCTTGAAGGATTTTCCTAAATTTTTGTTTGTGTGATAACCCCAAATGTTACACTGAATTACTGGTTAACCTTTAAGTTTTCATTTTTATCAAAATGTCTATTACCAATATTCCTAATGTGTTGATAACAGAAATATATTCTCTAAAACCCTTCTTTACACAGGTTTTCCCTTTAGTGCTTGCTCATGAAAGGCAGTTCCCTGATTTCTGCATGCTGGCATATGAAGTAAACACTTGAGAGAATATTCATATCAAATAGGATCTGTTCTCTGTTATTTTCCTTTGTATATATTTATATTTTGAATATGTTCCTGTCTCACTCTACCACTTTTAGAAACTGTGTACAGGTTAAAAGTTGCATCAATGTGATACATAAGAGAAAACACATTATTTTGAGGTGATGCATTTCCTACATTTTAGTTTGTTTGGTATCATAAAATTTTATATTTAACTTCTGGTTGTCTTAGTTAAAACTTTCTATTTTTATACTCTAAAATGACTTTTCTTAAAAATAGTTTATTTATTTATTTGAGAGAGAGAGAGCACACGAGCAGGGGGAAAGGGCAGAGGGCAAGAGAGAAGCAATCTCCCCGCTGAGCAGGAAGCCCTACATGGAGATCGATCCCAAGACCCTGGTAGCATGACTAGAGCAGAAGGCAGACGCTTAACAGACTGAGCCACCCAGGTACCCCTAAAATGACTTTTTATAACTGATGTTTTCATGGTGTTGAATATAGAAAAACATGTCCTATTTTTTTTCCACAGGAGTTTTGTTTACATGAGTTTCCTACTTTTCATATTTTCTGTAGTTCACCTGAGTGTGAAAAGAGAAAGAAGAAAGGATTCTAGTGTTTATGGATTGCCTACTACACACCAGCCTTTTTATATAATCAGGAGCAAAATTGCCGTGTCCCTGGATGAATATGTGGTTTTCCTCACAATAGACATGTACAGTTGGAGCCCGGGTAAGCATGTTCTCAAAACGTAATAACCTGTACAAGACTTTCCTCAAGCTTCTCCCATAACCCCAGCAGGCTGAGGATCACACTATAACAAACTATAACAAACTCATTAATTTATAACACAATTGCTGGATACGAAATTCCTAGCCTTCCTAGAGGGTTTATTTCTAGTTTATTTCTCGAGAGAAATAAACATGAGAACATCTTCCACAGCAAATATCTCCACCCGCCTGGGACAAATAGTGGCTCAGAGGGGAAGCTGCCTTAGAGAGGGTTCTCTCCTCCCCTCCCCTGAGGGACAGGACCTGGAATCTCCTCACTTCAGAACAGAGATTAGAGAATACTTCCGAGGTTGACCTACTTGGGTAGTTTGTGCCCTAGAAAACCCCTCCTCAGACATGTTCTAATAAGCCCCACTGGGACATCTTGGCTCTCCTCGGACTCCCCATTCTGCTCCCTGCCTCCGTAACCTGCTCTCTCCAGCATCTCCACAGCTTGACTTGTTGCTTGGAATCAGCTGATTTTTCAGGGTCCTTTCTTCCCACCTCTGCTGCTCCACAAGGGTTCCAGACTACAGTGGGGAGAAGCTGAAGGACAGAGGGGAAGGACGGGAGCTTCTTCACCATCGCGCTGGTTCTGCTTCCTTAGAGGTTCACCTGAACCGTCTGCAGGTTTGCGAATTAGGGCAGTGCTGGGATTCATGAAATCCAAATAATGCCAAGTATTCAGGGACTGTAATGTTGTCTTAAAGGTGTGTTCTGTGGCTGGCTGTGTTGTCTAATCGTGGGTCCTGCTGGGGATGAGGACTCTGCCACATTTTTGATCAGGCACAGAAGTGGGGGTTCTGCAGCTCCCACAGAAGCTCCCAGAAAGCAGGATCCTGCCCAACCTTCAGGTGCTTTTCCCTTCTGAGGTCCTTGAGTCCAAATGTGGGAGCTAACCAGGTTACCTTATTATACTATATCATTAATTCCTGTTAGACATGTGGTAGCACCTACTTTTTTGTGGACTATCACACTGTTAACTACTATCTTTTTAAGCACAGATAAGGAACTTCAGTTCTGTTTAAATATGGGCTGATTATTATTCTGCTATGGGGCTGTTTTGAGGAAAAATCAATGCTAAGTTAGTTGAACATATTGCTCACAAATAATTATGTATAGAATTTGGTTCATATCATTTTTTACAGTGGAAAGTAGCTGCATGAAAGCAATAACCTGTGGATGGTGATGTTAGGTAAAGAGTAAGAAATTTCTGTATGATGGATTTAGGTTAAATATGTAAAATAATTTTGTTAAGCCAAAGAACTTTACACTGGGATATAGTACAAGTGATTTTACATTTCAGAAAAATGGACATTAGTTTAGTCCTTGTGTTTATGTCAACAAAACCACAATACATAATCTACACACAGCTCTTCCATTACCTAGAGCTTGGAGAACAGTATCAGGCACACAGTAAGTACCCAACGTTTAAACGTTAGACTTTCCCAGACCTGGAATATATGTGAGTGAGTGTGTGTGTGTCTGTGGTGAGGTGGTTAGAGGAAGTGCAGGAAAGGGAAGGAGTTGTTTTGTAGAGGACAATCTGTTCAGTTTTTAACAATTTGCCACAGTTTTGTGCTCTTTTTAATCCCTAATATCTCTTCAACTGATTGTGTTCTTTCCCAAGAAGGACATCAAAAGGTCAAGAGGCAAAATCTGCTTTACTAGTCTTTCAGCAACATATTATCCACAAACTCACATTGTAGGCTTACATTGTTATGAAGACTTTGCAAAACTGACTTAAAAAGGGTAATGACCAAGAAGGGGAGTGATCCCAGGGACTAATGGCACCAGGAAGAAGCCATGCTGGTCTGATCCATACAGTCATAGGCTAGTCAAGGAACTGTTGAAGATTGATGATAATTGATCCGAGTTATTGAGTGTTCATCGTGCAGTGGGAATAGGCTCAATGTATTATCTCAATTAATCAATTAACACGTTATCCTCATTAATATGTATTATCTCAATCTTCACAACAATCTTATAAAATAGTACTGTCACTCCTTTCAAAATAGTGATAAAATAGGGCTTGAGAGGTTAAGAAATATATTCAGGGTCATACAAGTAGTAAATGTGTGTCTGACCCCCTGCTCTTTCATTGCAATTCTACAGTGACTTTCAATATTTGGGGACTTTTTTTGTGTGGGTTTTTGGATTTTTTCTTTTTTCTTTTTTTCTTTTTGCTTGAGAATCTGGCTCAAGGCAGAATGTGGAGAGCTCATTAATGTTTTGTTTTCTTGTATTTAATCAAACTGGTATCGAGTTAGTCAATAGTCATTGAACACCTACACTGTTCTGGGCACAATGCCTGATCCAATATATGATCTTTTTATCACCGACCAGATTAAAAAGATTTCTTCAATCTAAGGTTATTTTAAATGTAAGTTCTTGTTAAATTAATTCTGAAGTACAAGTAGAAAGCCCTTAATTGGCCATTATGGTACCAAGAGGCAATATTTCCATATCCCAGATAAATGTGTTGACAGATATTATTGCTATTATGAATTGCAAGATAGTATTTCAGAAGGTTATATATATATATATATATATATATGTATATATATATATATATATATATGTCTTATAAGACAACCTGAATATAGACAATTAACCTGAATGTAGACTTTCTATGTAATCATAATCTTCTAGAAACCACTCAAATATGGAACTACTGATAATGTCTCTAGAAACACTGTGGAGGAGGAAATAAGAAAGATTTTGAGAATGGGAAATTGTAGACAAGAGATAAGGAAAATTGGAAACAGAGAGAATGTCATAAAGGGGAATAGACAACGATATAGTGAGGCAGAGGAACAGAGACAGGGAGACATAACCATCGAGAGAGGATTCAGAGCAAGGACGTTACCAGGGATAAAGAAGAACATTACATAATGATAAGGGTCAGTTCACCAAGGAGACATAATGCTAACATGTATGCACCTAGCAACAGGGCATCAAAATACATGAGCCCAAACCAGTAGAATTTAAAGGAGAAATAGATGAGCCTACTATTAGAGTTGGAAACGTCAACATTCCTTCATCAGAAACAGACCCAGCAGACAGAAAATCAATAAGGATATAGCTGAACTCAACAACACCATCAATCAACTGGATATAATGAATATCTATAGACTGCTCTATCCAACAACAAAGAGCAAAATACACATTCTTCTCAAGCTCAACATGGAACATTCACCCTGGTAGATCATATTCTGGGATATAAAACACACCTGAACAAATTCAAAACAATAGAAGTCACACAATGTGGGCTTTCAGACCACAATGGAATTGAAGTAAAAATCAGAAGCAGAGAGTGAGCTGGAAAATCCCCAAATACTTGGAGGTTAAACAACATTCTTCTAAATAACACATGGGTCATGGAGGGAACTCTAAGAAACTTTAAAATATTTTGAATTAAAAGAGAAGTGTTCTATTGAGTACATTAGTAGTAATGATTATTTTTTGTATTACTTAGGAGTACACCATCTAATACTTCGGTTGAACTAAAGATTTAAAAAATAGTTTTCATTTCAGGAATGCTGTGTGACTCATGCCTACAGCATTAGAAAAGAGTTTGTCAGCTCATCAGATCTTAAATTTTACTTTTGAAACCTAGGCCCCATCGAGTACTGGCAGGTTTGTTCCTGTGTAAAGAAATGATTTCAATCTTAGATATTTACTTTGAAACCATGAAGACACTGGATAATTTATTAGTCATCAGTTTGCCAATTTTTAAATTGCTAACTGGTATATACATATAAGATACATCATTTATAGCACAAAACGTCTGAATGTTACATTTGGAACTGAGATATATTTAATTTCTTTTGTACTTCCTCCTTTCACTTCTGCCAGTCCTTTAGCAAAGTTAATCCATTGATTCAGGTAAGAGGCTTTCAGTATCATGTAGAATAAAATAAAATATGGGGAAAAATGAAAATAGAAGTGTCTTTCAACTGTCTGATGCTTAAATATTTTGGAGATTCTAGTTCAGTGTTGTTTTTTTTTTGCCTCGTAAGAATGTCCTTAATGGGACAAGCAGGATTTAAACAAGGCAGAAATTCCAGACCCAGTGCAAGGACGGTCCAAAAATTCAATATTTAGGCATTCACTTATTCTTGTATATTCATTCATTCATTCATTTGTTCACTCGAAAAACATTTTGTAAGTGCCAGAATTACAAAAATGAGTACACTTGTTCCTGTTCAAAGGTATATATTATGACCCAGTCCTGTAAAAGAAAGCAGACTTTCAGCCCATATGACAACTGTTCTTTTTTTAAGATTTCTTTATTTTCAAGAGAGAGAGAGAGAGAGAGAGAGCGCCTGAGCCTGAGCAGGGGGAGGGTCAGAGAGAGAGGGAGAGATAGTCTCCAGCAGACTCCCTGCTGACCAGGGAACCAGAGGTGGGGCTCGATCTCACGACCCTAAGCTCATGACCTGAAGCCAAAGTCAAGAGTCGGATGTAGATGCTTAACCGACTGAGCCACCCAGGTGCCCCATGGCAACTGTTCTTAATCTTAATGTCTTCATTAGGCCCTCCTGTCTCGTCTGTCCCTTTAAGTTTCAAAGAGATCCAGACTTTGCAAGTAATTTTCTTTTTCTTTCTGTAACCATTTGGAAGTTGCAAAATCAATTAAGGAAGGACTGAATAAAGATATCATACTTTTTATAAGATGTGGGTTCAAATGCATTTTCACAACTAAGTATTTTCATATGCTTTGTATGGATTTTCCAAATAAATGTAAAGGGCTGTCCTAGCACAGTAATTTTTTTTATATAATTCTAAAAAAATAAATAAGCCCTGGTCATGTTTTAGGAGTTCATAGTATCTATTAGTGACTTGATGTATCCATTAGTTAATCCATTTGTGACTTGATGACGTAATAAACATTTATCGATAATGTTTATTCTAAAAAAGTCATTTGTTGATTCTAGAGAGGGATCTAATGGGGATGTCCTTCGGGTCCCAGTTAGCTGCTCAGACAAACAAACTGTTTTTGGGTTGTATTTTAATGAGGTTATCTCTGTCCCAGGCCTGGTCCCCACTTTATAGATCTAGCTCTGGAAATTTTGTTAAGTATATACATTTCCATCCATATCCTACTATTCGAACTAAAAGGAAAAAAAAATGGGCGCCTGGGTGGCTCAGTCGGTTGAGCGACTGCCTTCGGCTCAGGTCATGATCCTGGAGTCCCGGGATCGAGTCCCACATCGGGCTCCCTGCTCGGCGGGGAGTCTGCTTCTCCCTCTGACCCTCCCCCCTCTCATGTGCTCTCTCTCTCTCATTCTCTCTCTCTCAAATAAATAAAATCTTTTAAAAAAAGAAAAAAAAGGAACCATTGCATAATCCTGAATGGAATTATTTATTATAAAAATATTGGCAAGAGCTTTGCTTAGTAGCACATTCCCTCTTTGTCAAAATATCTGCACAGGAAGGCAAATTAATACCTCATGGTTAATTGGTGAGCCTGGACCCCAAGCAGAGGGCATTCACTGGAGATCTTAGAGTGAGGGTTACTGATCACTGCTCACTCAAGCCACCTGGACTGAGGATACAGAACCCCCAGGAGAACTGCTTTCTCATTCCCTGGACAGTACAGAAAGAGGTGCTGGCAAACACCAGCCCTCCTGGATCACCCCCTTCCCTATTCCTCAGCCTTCCTGCAGACATGCACCCAAATTGTTACATTTGGGTCCCCTACTTACAGTCAGATCCTCCCCACTTCCTGGTTCTGTGAGATTGCAGCAAAGCACTTTGAGTGGAGTTCGGGATGGACTCACACCCCTCACCTACACGTTTGCTTGGGTTGTCATGTTTCCTTCTCCAGTTCTCATCCATGATAAGTGCATTTTGCAAGTTTTACTTCTCAAGAAGCAGTGTTATTTCTCTTATTCTCAAGTTCCTCAGGGAGCATCTCATTAATGTCTCCGTTGGAATTAATGACCCTGGACCAGGGTCGTAAACCGGCAGCATCTTTCTTTATGGGAATTCCGGAGAGACTTTTCTTCAGAGGCAAGAAGGCACAAGTTCAATAGTTCAGCCTCAGGTTATTTCTGCCTAGTAAAGGCACCAACAAAATGCGTGCACTAGAAAGATGCTGATTTCTACAAGGTATAGGGAGGAAGCCATTACTAAGGATTTAAGGACAAGACAATTACTATTTGGCACATCACGAATTCATAGAAGCCTCGAATACCTGACCACCAGTGTGTTGCTATAGCAATCTGTAAATGACAAATTCACTAAATTAGCTCTTTGCCAAAAATTTTTAAATTCGTTATCTATAAAGCATTTAGCAATTCTTATCGAAGTAAGGCAGATTTCATTTTTTAATAAATGGTTGTTGTGGGTTTTTTTTTTTAAAGATTTTATTTATTTGACAGAGAGAGAGCGCGCACAAGCAGGGGAAGCAGCAGAAAAAGGGAGGAACAGGCTCCCTGCTGAGCAGGGAGCCCAATGTGGGGCTCGATCCCAGGACCCTGGGATCATGACCTGAGCCGAAGGTAGATGCTTAACCGACTGAGCCACCTAGGTGTCCCTGTTTCTTGTGGTTTTGAATTTCACAAGGGTACATGATGCAAATGCTAAGCCATACAGCATCATTCCAAGTATGGCCTTTCTTAGTTATATTAGTACCTGGATTTGCTCTTTTAATAGAAGTAGAGATGAAATGAATTACAAATAGTGCATATAGGGAACTGCATCTTAAAATGTCTTCACACGGATCCATACACACCACAGCCTTCAAATCAAGCGTGAATGCCTAACCTCATACTTGTTTACACGCCTGCCCACAAAGTCTAGACTTATGATACATGAACACTGGGCAGCCTGCCAAAAAACCAATTCCTACAAAGTTTATGGATTGTTATTTGGAACCATTTTTTGGTAAATCAGTAACTAGGAATCAATCAGTAGATTGCTAAATGGCCAATTGTCGGTTTGTATCCATCACCCACAGTAAAGCACAGTCAATAGAGCCCGTATGTAACCCATCCACTGATTCCTTCTTAGCGACCCTAAACAGTCACAGAAGATGCTCCTTCTTTCATCACATAAGCTCCTCTAAAGTGCAAAGGTGGATTTCTGTTGCTGAAAGCCACACGGTTGATATTTCTAATGAGAAACTGGATTTTCACGTCTCTTCCCTAGGCTCCTCTAATTCTCATATCTGGAGTCCTTCCATGACTGATGACCTCTACACTCCAGCAATTCTCTTAATAATTCTGGCATGTGCAGCTCCAAGATAATCCGTATTTAATGGTTACTTTATTCCATCTTTGGCTTGACATTCTTCCTCCCCATTACAGTGTCATTGGCTCTAGGTAATCTGTCCTTGGTGACATAATCCCAATTCTGTAAAACTGGTTGTCAGATTAAGTGATTAACTTAATGTGTAACTGGATTGTTAACTTTAAAAGTTTATCTTCTAAAAATGACAAAATGTATAATATGTCTAGATGTTTTTTTTTTTTTTGACAATTCCATCCCAAGCTTTCCATTTTCTCTTTTTCATAGTGAAATGGGGGAAAATCAGACGGCAGTGACAGAGTTCATTCTACTAGGATTTTGTTTTGGCCCAAGAATTCGGATGGTTCTCTTTGGGCTCTTCTCTCTGTTCTATGCCTGCACCCTGCTGGGGAACAGCATCATCCTGGGGCTCATCTGGCTGGACTCCCGACTGCACACCCCCATGTACTTCTTCCTCTCCCACCTGGCCATCGTCGACATAGCCTATGCCTGCAACACCGTGCCCCAGATGCTGGTGAACCTCCTGAAGCCAGACAAGCCCATCTCCTTTGCTGGCTGCTGGACACAGACCTTTCTTTGCTTGACTTTTGCTCATACTGAATGTCTTCTTCTGGTGGTGATGTCCTATGATCGGTTTGTGGCCATCTGCCACCCCCTCCGATATTCTGCCATCATGAGCTGGAGGGTCTGTGTCACCCTGGTGGTGACTTCCTGGGCATGTGGCTCCCTGCTGGCCCTGGTCCATGTGGTTCTCATCCTGAGGCTGCCCTTCTGTGGGCCTCATGAAATCAACCACTTCTTCTGTGAAATCCTGTCCGTCCTCAAGCTGGCCTGTGCTGACACGAGGCTCAACCAAGTGGTCATCTTTGTGGCCTGTGTGTTTATCTTACTGGGGCCCCTCTGCTTGGTGCTGGTGTCCTATATGCACATCCTGTTTGCCATCCTGAGGATCCGGTCTGGGGAGGGCCGCAGGAAGGCCTTCTCCACCTGTTCCTCCCACCTCTGTGTGGTGGGGCTCTTCTTTGGCAGTGCCATTGTCATGTACATGGCCCCCAAATCCCACCATCCTGAGGAACAGCAGAAGATCCTTTTCTTGTTTTACAGTTTTTTCAACCCTATGCTGAACCCACTGATCTACAGCCTGAGGAACGCAGAGGTCAAGGGTGCCCTGAGGAGAGCGCTGTACAAGGAAAGTCATTCCCAATTGGAGTGACATTGGAATCCCTAGGCTCAGTAGTTCCCTGGAGCCTTGGGTACTGTGTACCACCTAAGCTTCTCACTCTTTATATCTGAGACTGAATAATCCAAGAGATTCTGTAAAGCACTCCCTTTTTCTGTCCAGAAAGTACTTGGGGTTTTTTGCATTCATTATATATAATTCTATCAAATATATTCTTTCATCTAACTGCACAGTCAGTTGAGAGCACCTAGAGGAGTAAATTGACTTCATCCACTGCTGTGGGTCCCAAAAGGTTAAAATAGACACTCTACCTGTGACTTCAACAGGTGTGCTCAATAATAGCAGAATGCAGGCTTTACCGGATGTAGCCACGTCAGTGACCATTTTTTAAAATATTGTAGCCACAGAGACTTAGGACCTGTTGATACCTTTTTCCCTTTTTACTCCATATTAGGATATTTCCCCTTAATTGTACTTCCACTTATAAATAGTAAATGTACCTAAATGCCTACTTAGACTTAGGGGAACGCTGATTTTGTTAAACCTTATAATCTGTCTTATAAATTTCTGTGGTCCGAAAGTAAGTCTGCACACATTCAGCTGGCATCCCAGGGAATCACCCAATGAAATCCACTTTCCAGCCTGCCCTGGGCTTTTGGTGGTCACTTGTTTATAAACTCTTCTCACCTGCTTAAGAAGAGTATCTGTGATTCTCTCGGGACAAACACATACTCTTCACTAGGAGGAGTTAGCAAGTGCTACAGTCCAGCTCTCAGTGATCAGGTAGTGAAAGAAAGCCCCAAGTAGAGGCAACTGAATGGGAAAAAAAGGTTTTAACAATAACAATAGTAGTCAACATTATCACCATGTACTTACTCCATGCCATCCACTGCACATAGATGGCTAATTTACAGAGATCACCTCATTTTTATCATAAAAACCCATTTCTCATTATCGTCCCATTTTACAGATGTAAACATTAAAGCAAATGGCAAATGCTAGACCCATGCCCCAATGATCTGACTCCCAAGCCTTCTTTATATAATGTAGTACATCATTATCAATATGACCAAATTAAGAATAAGGCTAACCTATCCCAACCTAGTATATTCTAAGTGTATATAGGTTTCTTCTCAGTCTAATAGGTGCTGCAATGAGGCTGGGAGAGGCAGAGATTATAGAAGGTCTCTTGTCCCGGTTGGTGACTCCTCTGGTCACGGTCACAAAGAACATTAGGAGCTTCTGAGCACAGAGAGGGTAGGAATGGAGGCTATTCTCAGTGAGGTGAGAGGTTTGGTTTAGAGCTCAGCTGGTGGCAAGACACAGAACCAAGGCATCTCTAGTTTCACACACACCACTCACATGTTCATGCACATTCGTGTGCATGCATGGGCACACACTTACGGACTCCTTACTATGGTGAAGCACTCTATTCTAAGTACCTTGTAAGTATTATCTTTTTTAATCCTCATAACTACCCTATGAGATAGGGACTATTAACCACTCTTTGTGGGGAGAAAACAGAGACACAAGGAGATTAAGTAATTTAACCAAAGCCTTGCAACTGATAAGTATCTAGTCCAGGATCAAACTTAGGTAATCTGCCAAACCCATAGGCATAACCACTAAATTAAAGTCAAAGAGATTGTGAAATTTCAGAAGCAGGAAATGGAAATGGAGGAAGAGAGTAAGAAACTTTCAACCTCCAACCAAAGAGAGGCATTGGGCTCCGGATAGAAAAGGTACTTATGTTTGCAAAAGAACGCAGCTAGAGTCCTCTTCCCGGGGCAGTGCTGCGGGGTGGGGGTGGGGGGGTGAAGCAGCTCTTTCTTGTCTGCGGTCCAAGGGTCCCTGCAGCCCCTGCAGGTCTTCGGACGCAATGAGGCGGCCGCAGCTGGGCGCACTGCAAACGTGGCAGTGGCCTCATCCAGGCGAGCGCGCGGCGCCTGGAGGGGATGAGCCGCGCCGGCTGCAGGACCAGCTGCGGGAACCTGTTCTGCGCAAGGAGCGATTTCCCGGGCTGGACATCCGAGTCTGAGGAGGGGTGGTCACGTGGCCCAGATTGGCGCAATCTGCCAGTCAGTCACCAAAGCCCTGGTGGCCTATTGTCAGAAATACTGGGGTGAGGCTTCCGAGAAGGCCATCCAAGACATCCTCATCCAGTCCGACCCGACTCTGCTGGAAGTGGATTCCCAGCACTGAATCCAGAAAGTTTGGCAGCCGTGGTACCCGTGCTCGCGACCAGAAATCCTGCCAATAAACCCAGCATAAGGATCAGGGTTCACCCTTATAATAAACAAGTGTCACCGGACTTAAGGTTAAATTGATGGGTCACCAAATGGAAGAACCTTAGAAAGTGATCTTGTAATTTACCTAACCTGGATATACTTTGTAATTTGCATATTGCCTAACACAGTCTTTAATCTGCTGTTTCATGACAGGTGTTGGGTGCCGCATGGCAATGTTTGGTGGGATGCAGGGCAACAGAAAGACAAATGGTGAAGAGTTGTAATGCCAGGGACAGGTCTCAAAGGTAAAAAGCTCTCCTCGTACAAAGTGGAGCATCAAAAAAGAGTGGGGCCCAGAAAGCATGCCCCAGAAGCCACCTGTGTGGCCACCTAACTCTGGGCAGTGCTCTCCTAAGGTTGGCCTAAGCATCCGGACCCTTAAACATGCAAGATCTGCGGCTAGAGACCTGGGTTCTAGGCCCAACTCTACTGTTTGATAGCCATGCTCTTCCCAGGAATATCCTCTAAGATGCCTGAGTCTCTCTCCCCCATCCATCAGGTATGCAGAATGAGAGCTGCCTAGGTGGCCCCATAGGACTGCTGAAGGCCTCAAACAAGAGGGGTGCAAATGGACACATTTGGAAGACTTAAAGTGCTATGCAAATATAACATATTGCTATCATTATAGTTAACATTGGGTCGGAAATTATTCTAATATTGTCAGGCTTGCTAAACTTTGAGTCTGGTATCAAAGCTATTCCTTAGTCAGTGGGAGCATTGGGCTTGATAAGTCACCCAAACCTTTGCCCACATGGCTTCTGCATCCCCCCTTCAGCCTTAGAGGGAATAGTTTTCCCCAGAATCCAGCCTGCAGACCAGACTCAGTGACCTTTTTGTGAGTCAGTTGGCAAAGGCCCCAGGGGGAACCTCTCTCTCTTTAAACCTCTTCATAACCTATCCACTAAGAAAGCATGGGGGACCCCTTTCCTAAAGCAAAGGAATTCAGATTTAAGGTTTTTTTTCCGATTTGGTTTTTTATTTCCAACATGTACCATCTTTAATCTGGTATTTACAGATTATGTATCATCCCTCTACAAGGAGAAGGACAAGAATCTGTTCATCTTTTCATCCCCAATATCTTAGCATACTCACTAAACGTTTGGCAAGTAAAGGACCCTTTATCCATTAGCCTCATTTCCAGATTTTCAGTGTTGAACTCTCTTCTGATTTCTAACCTTTTCTACATCCCTCCAGTGGCAGATTATAGTATAGTAGAGATGCAATTATAGCTGATAATTATTGAGCACTTACTATGTGGTAAACACTACGTAAAATGCTGCAATAACATCTTCACATCACATCTGTGGAGTGGACACTGTTACTATCATTACACAATGATGAGGAAATAAAGTTTAGAGAAATTAATTAATTTACCCAAGGTCACAGAATTAATCACAGATGGAAACAATTCAAGACTAAGCAGTCTGGCTTTAAATTAGCTCTGAATTGTTCTTTTGCAGAGAATCTACTGCTATTCATAACCTGCATGGCTGGCATAAGGACTGTTCGTAATATGTACTTAGTAAACTTCGACTGAATGAACAAATAAATATTCATTATATTTAAATTTCCACCAAGAATTTATGGGCCTGGGGATGTGTTACCCTTCATTTCTTTAAGTTATGTGTCTTATTATCCATTAGATTTATCCAATTCTTGCCTTTAATATATTCTTATGTGATGGATAGTAATAATTAAGAATATGTTATTGCTCTAAAATCACAGAGAAGAAAGGAAAAATCTGGGGTAGAAATTTAGCACTAAATATAAAAATCCTGGGGATGTTTATTCATTTCTATGAGAGGAAGCAGTGGTCATTGGCTTCTCAAAGGACTGTGCCAAATTGCTGAGGCTGTGATCCTGGAAGGCTAGGTTGTTGCCGGTGGCAGACAGGAAGCCATGTTAGGGTGTTGCCCTTGAAAACTGGCAAGAGGGTGGAGACAGTTGTGGGCCGTAACTACTGAAAATGATAGGGATGGGGAATCTGTTTGTGGTAGCTGGTTCACTTGCCGCCTGAAATTAGCACCTGTGGCATCTTTGACATGTGGACGAGGGACTGCCAACCACCAACCTGCAGGATTGTTGTTTACTGTTTGCTGTGAATGTAAAGTATCATCATTAAATATGGGTTGTTGAGGGCAGACAAAAATGAAAGGAGGGTTGGAATGTAGTACCCCTGGATGAAAGTATGACTGTGTTTCTCCAACTAGCAAGGAGGTGTCTTTCTCTCCTTGCTTTCTTGACAAACTTTGTTGGCTCATTTTGATATGTCTTTTTTTTTTAACCTGTGTTTCTGTTTTTTTCTATTTTAATTTTTGAAATCACATTTGGTCAAAAGAAGAGGTGGATCCTTGAACACACTTGGATTTAAACAAGAGTGCTGGCTCAGAGTTGGGATATCTGAGTTCCCATCTCGGTTTCCCCACTAACTCACTGTGTGACCTAAGAAAAGTTGCTTACTCTGCTGGCCTTCAGGTTCTTCACCGATCAAATGAAATTTGAACTAGGCACTTTTTAAGATTCTTCTTATTTTCTTGTTCTCTGTCTCTCTGTTGATTTCCTCACATTTCAATGAAATTTGGCTTTTCACTTTTTCAAAGGAATGTAGATTAAGTTCCATGAAGAGAAAATGAAGTGGACTCAAAGATAATTGAATATCCTGGACCTTAAACATGGTAGGAACTGAAGAGTAACCGCTGAGTCAATGAGTGAGTTGAATATTTATTGAATATTTATTTATTGAAATTGCATAAGGCTGGCTGAAATAGGAAGTGAAATGCCTACTCTTAGAAAAGTCAGTTTTATTAGCCTCCTAGGATTTTATTAAATATAACTTTCATTGGGAAAGATTCTGGGACCAGAAATCAAACTTTATATCGAATTTGGTATCTCTGTTGCTCACATTGTAAATAATAATTTTCATGTGCAGTACTTACTGAGCACTTACCAAGTGTCAAGCATTGTGCTGAGATATATGCGTTATTTTCTTGTCTAAATTCCATGACAGTTCCATGAGTTTAATGAGTTTAATACTTTTATTGCACTCATGAAAAGGGAAGGAAGGGAAGGGGAGGGGAGGGGAGGGGATGGGAGGGAAGGGAAGGGAGGAAAAGGAAGGAAGGAAGGAAGAAAAAAAAGGAAAGAAAGAAGGAAGGGAAGAAAGAAAGAGAAAGAAAGAAAGAAAGAAAGAAATTAAGAAAGAAAGAAAGAAAGAAAGAAAGAAAGAAAGAAAGAAAGAAAGAAAAAGAAAGAAAGAAAGGAAGGAAGGAAGAAAGAAAGGAAGGAAGGAAGGAAGAAAGAAAGGAAGAAAGAAAGAGAAAAAGAAAGAAAGAAAGAAAGAAAGAAAGAAAGAAAGAAAGAAAGAAAGAAAGAAAGAAAGAAAGAAAGGAAAGAAAGAAAAGGCAAAAGAGACAGTAACAACTTTGCTGTGATTACAAGTGGGTGACAGCCTGGGCTCTAATCCAGGTCAGCCTGACTCCAAAGACCACACCCATAACCAGTAAGCACACTGCCCCTCTATAGCCTAGACTCGTAGAATCTTTTTCTGTCTATCATTAAGTAACATTCAAGAATATCAGCATGAATGTTCTGAAAACACATTTTTTAAAAAAGATAAAAATAGAGCTGAGTTTTCAATACATATTTAATGAGAAAAATAGCAATATACACATCAGTTTCTTAATTGGGCAAGAATTACATAGACATAAACAGAGACAAATGAGCCATGCACAGTAGAACAGTAAAAACCACTCATGAATACAGTGAGAGATGTATAGGCTCTCTAGCAACTAGAGAAACAAATTTTAAAGCACGAGATACCATTTTCTGCCCATCAAATGGGACAAAAATAAAAAGATTGATATTTTCTAGTGCTGCTGAGTGTGTGGGCAATAGTTTGGGTGGCAATATAAATTGATTTGGTGCTAATGTGGGAATATAGCTTCAAAAATTGAAGTTTGTACTCTTTTTAATGCAACAACTCCATTTCTAGGAATATATCCTGCAGAAATATTCACATATATGTGCAAAATATATACATGTATATTTATTTTAAATTGAAGCATTATTTACAATACAAAATGTTGCAAATAAGCTAATATTCTTCAATGGTGAGTCTGTTAAATAAAACATGATAAATCTATACCATGAAGTATTATGCAACTATTAAAATAAGTTTTCTCTCTCTAATGTCCAGGGAAGATTCTCCTAAAATAAGTGAGTAAAGGAGGTCATCTTGATGTAGTGCTTTCTCATTCATGTAGGGAAAAAGTTATTTGTGTGTGTGCATGTGTGTGTACAGGCATATTAAGGCACAGGAAAATGTTCAAAATGATAAACATTGAAAGGTTAAAGACGATGACTCTCAAAATGGAAAGTGTACCATGGATAATACTACTACATTATTAGAAAAAATTTTAAAGTAATCAAATGTTAGTGTTGCAATTTTTTTTAAAATTTATTTTCGAGAAAGAGCGGGGTGGGGGGCGCAAAGCGAGAAAGAGAGAGAGAATCTCAAGCAGACTCTGCCCTGAGCATGGAGCTCAACATGGGGCTTGATCCCAACACCTAATCATGACCCGAGCGGAAATCCAGAGTCGGATGCTTAACCGACTGAGCTACCCAGGCGCCCCTGGGACAGGTTTAATTACTTCACTTAAGGAGAGAGAGAAAGCACCTAGAGTAGTGCTCCCAGCCTTGAGGATTTAGTAGAACACTGACTTTTGTTGAGGAACATAGGCCAAATGGTGCTTATAGAGAGTCACTGCATTTTTCAGGCAAGTCACTTAGGCAAGTTCCTTGAAAAAGGTGAATAGTTCTCAGAGAAAAGGGGAGCCATTATTCCTCTGAATCACCCATGGACATTCTGGAAAAGAGGTAGATAGAGAACTAGATTCTAGAGCAGATGGCAGTGAGGAGCTAGATCCTCCGGTGGGTGTGGTGCCCAGCAGCGATGGCGCCATGATCCCCAGGCCTCCCTGGTCCCAGGAGGTCTCCGAGAAAAGGCTGGGCAATGCCACCAGTCTTCAGAGACCAACAGGCTTGCATCCGGCTGTTTCTGGGCCTCCTGGTCCGGCTGCACAGTGGCTGTCTCCCTCTGGACTGTAGCGCACATGGCCACAGCACAACTGGGGCTCCTCTTCCTCATACCGGCGCTGTTCACCGAAGTCAGGGAAGGCTGCAGTCTCTCTACTGGCTGAAACCACAGAGTCAGAGCCATGGGTTGTGTTGCGGGTGTCAGTGAGGCCGAAACCTCCACGAATTGAATCTGGGGCCACGTGACGTGCTCGAAACACTCTGGTGGGTCCCATCAGTGTCCTCCAGAGCTGGATGGCATCCTTGCGGGCGAGGATGTAGGCTCGGATTGGCCCGCTGGCCATGAACTCCACCAGCCCCCGACAGAAAAAACACCCTTCATGCTCTTGGTAAAACTTCTGGCATTCTTCTTTTCTCCACAGCAGTTCTCTCATTCGTACAATAAGGAACTTGTTGCTCAGAATCTACTGATGAGCAGCCTCCAGAATCAGGGGGCGAGCAACAGCGTCAGGCTTGATCAGGGCCAGAGGAAGCTGGAGAGCCTGAGGGCTCCGCAAGATCGAGGTCATCTCACTCCCCTCTCCTCGCTGCCCCTCGGTTCTCCGGGCCTGCAGCCGCACAACTCCTGGCGCTCATACCAGGACCTAAGCGCACCCCAGATTCAGGGCTGTTCGGGCCCCAGCCCGGCCGGAGTTCAGGTCTGGATTCACCTGGTCCTCCAGGAGGTCAGGTCTGGAGTCACCTGGTCCTCCACCGCGGAGCCCGGCCACCAGGCACCGCAATAGCTACCCTGCGCGGCCCCAGCGGGGTCCTTGGAGCGTTCGGCCGGGCAACCCTGCTGGGGGTCCCTGCAGGGAGGCCACGGTCCGCGGGGCCCACGGAGGCCAAGCGTGTGAGGCCCGCGGGGAGACGGCGCAGTGGGAGCGGCCGGGCCGAGGCGACCTGCAGCCCGAGGGCCGGCCCTCTCGGTGGCCCTCATCTCTCCCCAGCGCTTGTCCCGGGTCGCACGAGCAGTGTTGCAATTTTCAAAAAACAGAAAGCGACCCACGTCCTTACACCTTGGAGAAGCAAGCCATACTCCTTTCCATGTGCCTCCCAAGCTTGGCCTGTGTATTGGAAGGCAAAAAAGCATGGCGGCTTTCGTGGAGCCTGACCTAAAAGTGGACTGGGCATTTTTGCTCACCTCCCATTGGTTAAAACTTGGTCGTGTATGATGTAGTTTTTGGAAGGTTGGTGTGTTTGGTGGAGTCCAGAGTCAACGGCCAAGAAAGAATTCTTGAGACATCTTTGGTGCAAAAAAGTGGCTGTATTAAATCACCGGACAGGACCTGGGGGCAGAAAGGGTTGCCCGCGCTGCCTGCTGCCCCAGGATTGTGAGGAGCAACTGATTAATTATATACTTTGGGGCTGGGAGAAGTAAAGATAAGGGAATTTCCAAAAGGACTTTCATACGTCAAAGAAGACTCAGGATCCTGAAGGAATGTTACAATCTGCCTATCTCAAGTATTTGTCAATGGGCTGCCTGTTATAAGGACGTTTAATTTCATCTACCTTTCCTTCTGCCTTTGGTGCCCACGTTAATATCGTTGCACAAAAATGCAAGGCAGTATGGGAGATACGGTCTCTATATGTACCCAGGAATAAGAGAAAACTGGTTTGGTAAACATCCCTACTCTCACCCACAAGTACTCAGAGAGTCCGTGTTTCTAGCTCTGTGGCTCTCTTCAGGACAACAGCAAAACTCTAGAGAATACTGAGAGAAGAAAGACATGTGAGCCTCCTCCACCGATCTTCAAAAGCAGCACTCCAACTGATATATACAGTGGATTTTTTATCTTCAGTTTTATGTGACATACAACTCAAAGCTTCAAGACAAATCCCCGTGGTCCCTCTTCAGTACAGAAATTTTAAACGGCAACTGCTCCTTGGGTCACTTCCTGAGGGACTCAGCCAGTATCAAACCGGAACCATCACACTGCAAGATAGTGGGTAATCCTGTAAACCCAGGTTCAGACATGCCACACTCAGTTGTATCCTTGTTTTGCTTCCCCATCTAGACAATGGTGATAAGATAACACCCACCCTGTCTGTCCCAAGGGGACTTTGTGAGCTTCAGAAAAGGTAGTGTACCTATCAATATTTTTTTAAACTGAAAAGAAGTCCGAAACATTGTTCTTAGTCCTATAGCAGAGAAATTCATCAATTATCTTCCTTCACCTTTATTTTCCCCTGCCCTACTTTCTGTATTTTTTACCCAACCCCCTTGTAAAAGAGCTCGAGGACAGTTTAGTTCTAAGGAAGGTATCAGAGAAGAGCCAAAGGAGTGTCGGAACAATATATGTATTGTTATATATATTGGGCAAGAGGGTTAGATTTGGGGCACCCAAATTAGACAGGTTTATGATCCTTTCTACCCAGAAAGTGGGCTGTGGTAGGAGACTGGACAGCTGATACTTTAAGAGGGTAGGGAGAATGGAAAGGCTGAATTTTTAGATATCCAAAATGATATCCCCATGGTGTTTGCACCGAACTTTAAGAGCAGAAGGAACTAATGACTGAAGTTGGTTACAAGTCAAAGTTCTAAGTGATCGAATCTTCTGGAGTGCAGATGACAACCAGCACTCCATGCCTGGGTTGCTGGATCCTTCTGCATCAGATCCAGCAGAACAAATGGTTAGTGTGTGTGCAGTGGGATTCTTTCTGTGGGCTGTGGCAACACTACTGATAAAGTGATATGACTTCATGGACTATTTGCCCTTTTGTGAAGCCAACGCCTATTCAGTATAATTTTAGAGGCCGCCTGGGCTTACAATTACCTCTCCCTACTGCCTTCAGATACCCAGAATTTCTTTCTTTCTTCTTCTTTTTTTTAATGTTATCTTTGTCTCTTTCTTCTATTTTTTTTTTTAAGATCTTATTTTTATTTATTTGACAGAAAGAGACACAGCGAGAGAGGGAACACAAGCAGGGGGAGTGGCAGAGGGAGAAGCAGGCTTCCCAAGGAGCAGGGAGCCCGATGCGGGGCTCAATCCCAGCACCCCGGGACCATGACCCGAGCCAAAGGCAGACGCATAACGACTGAGCCACCCAGGTGCCCCACCCAGAATTTCTTTAGCAAGACAATCTTTTGTTTCACAATCATAGATAAACTTCATATGCAGATGCACATATCCATGCTTGGTGGCGAATCACAGGTGCTAGGGGACCTGTTTGGATAAGAGAGTCCTAGATACCTAAAGAGGGTGGGGAAGGAGGGAGGCTGGGACTCCCATTGCAATTTCACCTATTTTAATCTTTACCTCTTCTGAAAACTGTGGCCACACCAAACTTTTCAGCTACCATTTAAGTCTCTGAAAACGGCAAGGAGACTTAGAAAATGATAAAAACTAAACAAAACCAATAAACACTAAGTTCCACCAGTAGGGGGGCTGATTAAGTAAATACTGGTACCTCCATGCAGTGGAATACCATGCAGTTTTTAACAAACAAAAAGCATTGTGGATGTTCTCCCTATCTTCTATGGAGTCAAGTCAGGGTAATAGGAAGAGGGGTAGACACCCTATATCTGTATGTGGTTATATGTGCATAAAATAATTCTGGAGGACTACTCAAGAAAACAAGCAGGCTAGAAACAAAGATGATGGTGACAAGCAGGAGCATATCCATGCTGAAGCTTATAAAATTTGAGGCAGCTTCTTTAAGAAAAAGAATGTTAACTTATGACTACAAAATTAGTTGAGAGCCTCAGAAAGGGCCCTTGGTAGGGGCTCTGAAGCTTAATCTTCTCTAGCACATGGTAAATCCAACGCTGCGGACAAGCAGCGAGGGAGAGGGAGGGAGACAACGTCAAAGAATACTTTGAAAGCTGCTAGAAATTTGAGCCATTCTCACCTATTCAGGAAACAAAATTTTTAAGAAATCAGTGTTTTCCCACATAGCTTTGGAGAAAGAGAATTGATTAGGTGACCCAGCCCCGTGAAAAATTTGAGTTCATATAATCAGATTCATAACAAGAAAATTATGAAAACTGTCATGGTAACTATCTGAAATACTGTATTTCATCTATCAGGTTGGCAAAGATCAAAAAGTTTTAAAAACAGGTAGTGAGGGCATGGCGTGTCCTACATCGCCTTAATTTGGTCTGAGTGACCTCCACGGAGAATGATTTGCCCATGCCTCCCACGATTACAGATGCACATACCATTTGACCCAGCAATTCGGCTTCCAGGAGTATTTCCTATGGGTGGACTGGCACGTGTGCAAAGGAACAGATGCCAAGGTTATTCACTGCAGCATTGTTTCTTCTGCCAAACTACTGGGACTACCTCCATAGGAGACTGGCTAGATCAATTATGCTACCTCCATTCACTAGAACGTTACACCGCTGAAAAATAAACCAGGGAAGATCTTTATGTACTGACACGATAGAACAATCTTTATATATTTAAGCAAAAAAACAAAAAAACAAAAAAAAAAAAAAACAAAAAAACCCACACAACCCAGGTTTCAAAATATATTGTGTGCTATCATGGATGTAATGTATTTCCTATAAGCGCAGAATGTTTTTGCAAGCATTTCACAAACAACCTGAAATACAGGAGTGACCAGAAGGGAAGTGGATAGCTGGGGGGCATGTGCGAAAGGAAAACTTTTATACTTTTAAATTTTGGAACAACATGTCAATGTGCGACTTCTTTGAAATACGACTTTTGAAAAAAGTTAAAATAGAGTTTTTTAATTCTGCAAAATCCACCTTAAACTCTAATGAAGCCTGACGTTGGTCAAGGACAACCTGTTGAAGTCCCAAACCTTCACAAAGTTCCACTTAGGATGCGGACCAACCCCAGGCAAAGAAAGATTTGAGAAGACTGTTTCCTCTCCACTGGTGGGGAGAGCACTCGCATTTAGAAGTCTCATTAGTTATTCAATGAGCCAATGATTTTATCATCCGAAATGAAACCTACCCCTGAGGATTATTTTTTTAGTGGACCCAATTAAATTTCCAGGAAATGATTCTTCTATAAGTTCATGGTAGCTCTGAATTCTTCTCTGAGCTCCCCATTATAGTGCATTAGCTCTTTAAAGATGAAGGGACCTCCTCTTCCTAACTCCTGGAGGAGACAGAAAAGGGCCATGGGAGCAGTGTTTCTTCTATTTTCCTTTATTCTCATTGAGGATTTAGAGTTGCTTTGCTGAATTTAAAGAAGACAGGATCGCTTGGGACATGGTTAAAAGCCAAACCTGAGGACACAGCCTAAAAGAAACAAGTCTGGGCCGGGAAGAATATTGGAGCCTAAGTATGCGTCATTATCCTGAACATAAGAAAAGCTGTCACTGATGGAGAGCTGCTACCGCAGCCTTCAAAGATTGAGAATGTAGGAGATACCTTTTGTTACTCACAAATTGTATATTCCAAGAATGGTTTAGGGCCAAGAATGAGTTGCAAGATTGATTTTTTTTTTTTTTTTTTTAAGGAAGACTAGTTATTTCCAGAACAGAAAGGCTTGTGATTTAAAGCATTTATTTCCACAAGATGGTGCTATAGCTTCTGCCAAAGGACGACATTCACATTTCCTTCAGGAGCTAGAAATCCAAAATAAACTTCTGATGGGAACGAGCTCTCTTTGTGCTTTGGTGAATCTGTCAGAGAAGCCTGTTGTGCAGAAAAGTTCTGGTGGGGGTTGATTTGGGTCAAAAGGGTGACTGAGGGTTGTTCAGGTAGGAGTGACTTCCACCACCTCGACACATCCTGGAGCGGGTGTCTCTCACTCAAGGCTTTGTGCTCACCTTCAGCCCCTCCTTTTCCAAAGTGCTCCTCTTCCCACGGTCAGGCATGTATGTGTGTCAGGAAGGGAATGTGGGTATTAAGGAGTGGCATTCATGTCCCCAGTCATGGAAATGAATCTCCCACACCCACCCACACTGTGCACCCAGGGGCAGCTTCAGACTCAGCTTTTCAGAACTTTCCCTCCACTCTGGCCCGCGTTAATCATACTTTCCTTTGAATTTCCCTGGCATTTGGAATATTATTTTACCATATCCATGTAAATTCCCCAAGTTCTCTTGAGACAGAGTCCGTGTCATAATTGCCTTTGCATATCCCCTATATAATGACAAGCAGTCTACCTTGATTTTATGCATAGTAATGAGACTGTGAACACAGACAATCTAAAGTAAGTGTTCAATGACCTTGGTTGGTAGCCTGAGTAATTCGGAGGAGGCTAGCACCAGCAGGCCATTGCCTAGGAGCTGGGAGTGTGATCTCATAAGTCACAACCTCTCTGATGCTGTTTGATCATCTCTAAAGGGAGGGGATTAAACTGTCCTCCTAACTCTGTTTTTCTTTTTAATGTTTTGCCTCTATGACTTTAATGTCTTCAGTATCCCTGCCTTGAGGGAGCCAAATTCATAAAGCTCACCAGGGGATTGTGATGGACTCTGGTAAAGAACTACTGCTCACGTCACGGTTCCCAGATCTGGCTTCTCGTCTTCATTGCATGGGGCACTTAAGCAACAGCAAACAATCTTTCCTGGAGATTGTGCTGATTTACCAGGTTTGAGAACCATGGCAATAAAGCCAGAACTCCTCTAAATGGATGTCATCGATTTTAGTCTCTTTGCAAAAAGGGATCATCCCCAGCCCCATCCTTATCGTCCAAGAATCTTGGGTGGAAAACTTCTGAAACTTCCTGAAACTAAATACCACACCAAAAAGCAAGACAATTTGAATGATGGCACTTCTGGGGCTTGCTTACTGCGATGCAGGATAGGACCCTGCTGTCTCTCCACGATGGCTGGCACTCTGCCTCAGCTGTGACCAGTCCGTGGAAACACCTGGTCATTCTCAGACAGGATTTGCCAGACATTTTAGAGATTCAACTGAATAAGAGGCAGAGGCATATATATTTTCCTCTGATACCTGCACCCAAGTTAAGAATACACCTCTTGGAGAAATTTCAAAAACTAGGAGCCCCCGGAGACCAGGGGAGAGTGTGAAGTCAGGCGACTTGAATGCTGAGGGGGCTTATAAGCCATGCATGCTACTGAGTTTAGACTATATACTTTCAGAGATGGGGCTCCTCTAAAGGGATTTTGTTCAGTTTTACTGTGGTATGATTGACAAATAAACATGGTCTATGTTGAAGGTGTACAGTTTGATGTTGGGTAGGTGTATACATTTTGAAATGATCACCAAAATCAAGGTATGAAACATATCCATCACCCTGCAGAGTTAACATTCTCTTCTTTTTCTTCTCTGCCACTCCTTCCCCATACCTCATGTTAAGCCCACACTATTTGCCCTTCGCTGCACAGAATGTTCTCAGGCTTCTATTTTTACATATCTCCTTTCTGCTATTGGTATGCCTTTCCTCTCTTCCCCTCTCCACCAGGTACAGAGTACTTTTTTAGGACAAGTCAACTCATACAGCACCTTATCCATTGAGATTTCTCTTATTCCCCAAGCAGTGCTCTGTCCTTTATGCCCGCCGCTGCCCTTTGTGGGTATCTTGACACTTATCACACTCTGCTATCATTATTTGCTCCCTTTTTCTCTCCTTGATTAGACTGAGAGCTCCTTGGGGCACAGACTTGGTCTTTGTATATCTGGTTTCCAAAAAAATGCAAATGAGTAAATGAATTTTTAAAAATGAATCAGGTAATTCATATCTATACCTTGAACAACACTAAATTGAGGCTAGTGCCAATGTGCAAAGGTGGAGAAAAGAAAGAAAGAGAGACCAAGGATGGGAAAGGAGAAATACGTTCACCAGGATGGAATGGGATAGTTAGAACCACAGCAGCCAAGCCGGGGGGGGGGGGGGGGGGGGGGGGGGGGGTGGGCTGGGATTTAAAGGAGAAGAATGGAGAGACTATGGTCAGCCAACTTAAGAAAAGAACTGGTGGGTAATGGGATCAGGCAAAAAGCAGAGTCAGAAAAGCCAGAGCTGTATGCAAAGAACTAGCACTGGATCAGCTGAGAGTCAGAATTAACCAAGTGAGAAACCATGTAGCCAATAACATGGGATGATGTCTGGTCAGGGTAGTAAGAGCCCCGGGCAGAACTCAGAGAGTTCCTGCTTTTAAAAAGGTCATTTTTTTAGTCCTGATACCCAGAACTACACAGGACAGTTCTCTGTCCTTCCCCTTCCATGGCTGGATCTCAAATGCACTGTCTCCAATTAATATGTCCCCAAATTCCAGAAATTATACTTTTTCTTCCCCCATCTAATACAGCTCTCATTTCAAAATAACTTTATGTTGAATCTGCTTACCTTTCCCAACCCTTACCGCCTTGTTATTTTAAGTGTATTCATTCAACATGCATAACCATCAGGCACTATTAGGAAAGGAAACTAACCCGTAGCAATCACCTTCTACACTTGTCGTTAAGGTCCCCTCTGTATGATACCTTACTGAAGCACCACAACCACCCAGTGAGGCAGGTATTGCTAAATAGAATTATCCACATTTAAGAGATGAGGGAGATGGAGCACGGGAAGGTTAAGTTGCCACATTTTTGCCTTAAGTGAGTGGTGAAGGCAGGATTCAAATCCACCCCTGCCTGCATCTAAATCCTATCCTCTTTCCATAGTATCATTCTCTCTCCTCTCTAGGACTTTACGGAAGAACTATAAGCCCAAATGAAATATCAGAATCTTAGGATAGGTTGAAAGGCCTGATCAGGAAGCCCAGGCACCACGAGCAAGCATCAAGACATGGAAAAGAAGAGTAAAATGAGAACTGTGCTTTGCAAAGTGAGGGGAAGAGGAGCCTAGAGCGTGGATTTGTCCCCAAATGTGTCCACCCTGTAGACAGTGATGCTCCCTGGGGGGAGCCAGCCCCCTGGGGATACATTTTAACTTTCCTACATCTCACCACTAGCTGAAAAGTCCGGTCCAGCCTTGTCTGCCTAATTCTCTGGACGAGAGCCCAGAGGTCATGGAATCAAGGGTGGTGACCTAAAAAAAAAAAAAAAAAAAGTGCTGTTAGGTCAGGGCTGGCAGAACAAGAGGAGTCTGTTCTGTGAGACCTGACATTCAGAGGAAACTAAGGCACAGAGAACTGTCCCTGGGGGAACCAAGTCAAGACGGAGGGGAGCAGAAAGAATAGCCAGGCTGGTTTCTGAGGCAGCTCCAGCACCCCAGACGGCATCACCACCCCCTGGAGGCAGTGTTGGAAGAGCAGGGATCCAGGATTTGGAGTTTACTAACTTTACTCTCTACCAGAAATCAAGGGCCCCCTTGTGCCCCGGGACTGAGTTTTCTCTCCTCACCTACAAAAAGAAAGTTTTACCTTAAACTCTTTGACTTACCACACTCCCCATTCTTGCTGAGCTTCGGACACTTGCTTGGCCTGTCCTTACAGACCTGAACTCCTAATTCTGCTTTCCTCGCTGCTTTCCACACCTTAACGCAGTAGCTTAGAGTTGGCTGGTGGGAGGATGCAGAACTGTTTAGGGCTTAACCCTTCAGAGTAATAATGAGCAAAGCAGCATATTCTTTGAACACAGAGATGCTTCAGGACTTTATTGGAGAAGACACCATTCTACCTTAATGATAATCTATCCTAAAGTCCTCAGAAACCTAGTAGGCACGGTCAGCCAGGATCAATGGAGCAGTCAGTGGGCACCATAATCTGGAAATGGTCTAACCCACTAGATATTTGGGCTTGTAGATCATGGCATTCCCAAGAACAAAACGGCCAGAGAGCCTATGAAGACTCTACTTGGAAATCCCTGGAGGAATGAGTGGGGCGGCGGGGGGGTGATCTGGCTAGAATGAACAGATAAAGAATCTCTGTCCCCCTAGGTGAGGGATTCTTACTAAGTCTGTGTGGCTGCGCCACAGAACATTGTGGCTTTCTTTGAAGTCTATGGACAGGCATGAAGATAGACCTCCTCAAGCATGGCCTCAGAGACCAACAGAACATAAGGTTTCCCTGGAAGAATCAGAAAAAAAAAAAAAAATACAAGCATGAGAAAACACGCAGGACTGAGACCTAGATACTTGAATAGATACACACGTCCTGGGAAGAATACAGAAGGAACACATACCCTGAGCTATATAATCGACCTAAAATGAACTTTAAAAATACAGAAGGAAACACAGAGGAAAGCCATGGCCACGCTGTTTTAGAGATGCACGTTCCTAGGCCCTAAGAGATGGAGACAGGTGGACATCAAGGGAGAGAAAGGAACATTGAGGCCCGAAGATAAAGCGCACAAACACAAAACCTCAGACATTCAGAGACACAGACCAGCCAAAAGATAAACACCCGCAGCAGGCAGATCGGCGGGGTCCAGAGGCAGGCTTGGGTGGCGACCCGAAGAAAACACAGAAGAAACACCCGGGCAGTTCGCGGAGACACGCGCGACTCACGAGAGGCCCCCTCGGTCCTCCCCGGGCCCCGCGCCCCGCGGTCCCGCTGCCGGCCTCCGAGCGCCCTGCCCCGCGCGCCCCGCGCCGCTCTCCCGCGCCGCGCCGCCGCCTGCGCCCGGCGCCCCGCGCCCGGGGCTCCCCTCCCGGCCCGCCCGCCCGCCACTTCCCAGCTCTGACGCGGGAGCCTCCTTCACACCAATGGGGCTCCGGCGCAGTCGGGCCCTGCCCCTCCCCCAGGAAGGTGTGTCCGCGGTTTCCACACCTGAAACTTCCTAGGAGAGTCAGATCCCTCCCTCCCGTCCGGGCGGGGAGGGGCGGGCCGCGGGTGGGGCGGCTGGGGCGGCCGGGCCTGCGTTGGGGACGGCCGGCCGGCGCCTGGGACCCGGAGGGGACTCTTGGGCCGAGACAGCATGTGACACTGCCCAGGTGGGTGCCCTCCTCCCTCGCAGCTCGTGGCTCCGGGCGGGCGGCTGTAGAGCCCCGGCGGAGGTAAGGGAGGGCCGGGAAGGACCGGGATCCGGGCCTTCACCCTGGGGCCAGCCCCGGCGGGGGTCGCGGGGCACCGGCTCCGGAAACGGGGGGCAGGGCAGATAGGCAGAGAGTTCGGGGCTATGTGACTGAGTACCCTGGGCTGAAGAGGAGGGAAGCTGGAGGAAATGCTCTTGCCTGAAAAACTTGCTTCCGGCCTGGTCCCCGCCTTGGAAATGGGCACCCTGCCCCCAGATGTTCCCGGGGCCAGTAATCAGGGCTCTTCCTTCAAAGTCTCCGGCTCTGGGGAAACCTAACCCCCATAGTAAGAAATAACTGAGATTCCCTTTGTGGCCATATTCCCTATCTAGACGTGTTTTATTGTCTCCTTTTTCTTACCCGGGCCTGGGCCTTCCTTCATTTATCTTCCTATGGATTCGCATACTGTGTATGTCTAAGTACACGCCTCTCCCTGTTCGCCAAGGCCCCTGAACCCGTAAAAATGACTCCTGCCCAGCCCCCACCCTATTTCCCCATATATTCGAAGAACTCCCAAAGCTTCGTCTTCACGGTGACTTTGCATTCTGACGTTGGGGAGGTGGGAAGGGAACTCTTTGAGCTGGGAGTTGGGGGTGGGGGTGCTAGAACAGGGCTAGTTCTGAGCATCCTCTATGGTTGCCTTCCAGCAGGATTGTCCCAGGAGAGCTAATCCTGATGCCAGTGGATTTTCAGAACTCAGCCCCTCTCCCCTTCCTGGATCTTGGATTCCCAAGACAGATTTGCTCTCCTGTCCACCTAGACGTGACCTCTGGCCAGGACTCTTGTCAGGTTGAGGGGGAAGGGTGTGTCAGACAGACCAGGGAGAGAACTTTCTTTTCCACTTTCTTGCCTCCTTTGCTCCCCAACTTGCATTCCCCGGTCTTGCATCCTTGGCCTACTCTGGAAATCCCAGCTCCTAGCTAAACAGCTCCCGATGTGGCCTCTTTCTTAGGCTTCCTGTTTTATCTACACTTTGAGTTTAAAGAAGCTCCTGGCTTAGGCCCTAGCAAAGTGGGGATCATTTGTTAACCAATCTGGGTTAACAGAAACTGAAGCCATGTCTATTGAGGGGGTTCTTGGGGACCTGGGAGGAGAAAGGATGGGGGTGTCAATTCTGAGAGAGACTGTTTGGCAGGAAGATTGCATGTTAGTATCCTAGTGGGGGAAGAGAGAGAAGTCAGGAGGCAGGCAGAGGAACCCCTCGTCAAAAACTCACGATGTACTATATGTTGGCTAATTGAATTTAAATAAATAAAAAAAAATACAATAATTCTAAGTATAGTCAGGAGTCATCACATATTAGGTGTCCCGAGTGTGTATGGCTTCCCGTATCATAGTCTGTCCGAGGTTGTCTGTGGCCACATTAAGCATGGTGTCTGTAGGATAGACAGGACCATGTCATTCGTGGTGTCTGGAGTGGTCAGTCACTATGTGGTATGGACAAGAATGGGGTCACACACAGGATCATGGGTTGAACAGGAGCAGTGTTGCTCAAGTGTCAGTGGTGTAGCCTCAAACAGGTGACTTGCAGCATCTGGTGTAGACAGGGATGAGTCACTGTGTCTGTGGAGTGCACAGGAGCTGGTCATTTATAGTGTCTGCAAGGTGGACCAGAACAAGGTGACCTCAGGTTCTCTGTTAAGGACACAAAGAGGTTGCTCACACTCACATTATCTCTGTGGATGGCACCAGCGCCGTGGATAGATTGTGGGGCATACATCAGCATGGATATTCTGGGTCAGCTGATGGGGTCTACAGGACAGTAGATAATGTGGTATTTTCAGACATAAGGGAACAGATGAGAGATGTTTATTACAGTTTTCATTGGGATGGTGGAGCTTTCCTCAAGTGGATGGAACACAGATGTTAGTAGTTAGTGGTCCAGAAAGCTGCTCTCGTTTTCCTATCTGTGTTGCCCCTAACATTGGGGGCAATGATGTCAAACAGTAAATAAAGGCATTCATCTATATGGTGGTCTTATTTTCCAAATCAGAGGGAGAACATTTTGATTTGGGAGGTATTTTCCTAACGTGAGCAGTAGTATAGTAAGTTCAAGAGTATCGCAGTGATTTGTCGTGTCAGTCAGAATACTTGAACCTCACACTGCTACAAAATCCAGGAAGCATGATCCTCCAAAAAGCACATGGCGCTCAACACCGGTTCAAAGAACAAGCGGTGTCATTGGGAGGAGGGGATATCTTTGAAATACAGTTCTCTATCTGGTGATTAGAAATCGGGTGTTGGGGGGCTCCCAAGGAGACACTGAGCTCTGTCGCACCCTGTATTGATAGAGTGACTTGGGGCTTTGTCTTGAACAAAGTGGCATGTGGACAGGGTCAGCAGGTGCAAAATGTTTCTGGCCTGGAGGAAGGCTGGATCACCATGATGCCACACCCCATCTTTGCCTGTGCTCAGATAAATAGTGATTATTCACCCCTGGTGGATAAGGAGATGAGAAGGTAACTGACATATGGGCAAGGCAAAAAGGTTCTCTCCTGATGCCTTTATGCGAGTGGAACCATGTTTTGCAGCTTTCCTCGAGCTTTGGTCATGCCTGATTGCAACCAGATCCCTAAGACAGGATCAGATATAGGGGACATAGGGTACGTTCCTCCTTTGTGGTAAATGGTGGCTGATCTGGTGACCACCAGTATTTCCAAATGGATAAAGGCAGTGTTAGAAATAGTGTCAGTGGGCTTGTAGGAGAGAGACATGCATCGTGTAACCCCAACGGAACCGAAGATCTCCACGTACCCCAGGGCGCGTGGAGCTACAGCCTGAATAGAGCAGGCAGACGCTCATGTGTTTAGGGGCTGCTTGTTTTGAGGACTTTGAGTGTGTGCTTGGGTATAGGGCCAGGACAATACAGATGTGGGTGAGGGGAGACTTCAGGTGACATCACATAGTCTCCTTAGGCAGGTAGGAGGCAAGTTTCAGAAAGTGTTTATGGTGCGTGTGGTTGAGAGAATAGGGTCGCATCACAGTATCATCTAGTGATTATAGTATTTTGTACTTAGGTCTAGAAATAGGGAGCAAATCATGCACTGTGTCAGTTAACTGAAAGAGGACGTAAAAGTCCTTCCACACAAGTATGCTTATGTTAGACACGGCTCTTTGCCCCATATAGATGGTATCTGTGTCTATGGGGTGGCCAGGAACTTGTTACACACCACCTCTACAGGGTGGCTAGGGACCTGTGTGTTTGGTTATGTCAGGCTCTATTGCATAGGAGCAGCAAGGGTGGCTTACTGTGTGTGTGTGTGTGTGTGTGTGTGTGTGTGTGTGTGTGTGTGTGTGTGTGTGTTTGTGGTTGGGTTCTCGTGCAGGCATGCTTGTGTAAAGGTGTATGCTTGTGCAGTAGCTCAGTGGGACGGCAGGCGTTTTGGGTAGTAGGCTTCCGCGTTAAGCACAGAGAAGACAAGAAAAATGTGCGGGTCCAGGGGCAGCTGTGGGTTCCACAGGCCCCCGGGGTCTTCTCTAGGCCAGTGACCTGCTAACTGATCCCAGCTGGGCTCCTGGTTGCTTATAGTAGACGTCAGGCAGGAGACTTTGGGTTGAGCTCACCTGTACCATTTGCTTAGGTAGTTTGAGCAAGTGTCTAGGTTATGGGACCTCCAGTTTCCCCACCTGTAAGTGAGGCAGAGCTTCTCATGTGTCTCTAAAGGTCCTTCCAGCTCATAAATCCTCTATTTCTCTTTTATACTTTCTCTCTCCCCAACAGTAATTGCAATCCCTAACACTTCTGTGACCCTCAAAGTTAACAGTATACTTTTTAATGTTACTTAGTCTTCATTAGAAATCCTTGCAAAGGAAGAATTTAAACCCCTGTTAAAGATAAGAAAATGGGTGTTCAAGTAAATTAAATGATTTCTACAATTGTCTAAAAATGACAATGGGGAGAATTAGCAAGATGCATACAAGGCAGAAGTAAAAATTGAACAGCATGCTCTTAACGCTGTCTTCTTCCCTTCTTCATTCATGCAATAAATCTCTGTGGAGGGCAAAGTCAGCTGCAGGCAAGGAGACAGAGCGGTTAATATGGCAGTGTTTCTGCCCTTATGAAACTCATGCTCTGGCCCAGAAGAGAGACATTAAATATGTAATTATAAGCGCAGTGAGTGTGAGAGAAGCAAAGGGTGCGCTGGGGCAGAAGAGAATTCCCCGCAGAGGAGCAGTACACGTGAAGGCCCATAGCACAGGCATGGCGGGTGGGGGGCGGGGGTGCTGAGAGCTGTTGAGGCCCCTGCAGGGGAAGGCAGAGGTCAGGCGTGGAGGGCATATAACCCAGGCTGAATATTTGGGTTTCATCTCAGTGGCAGTCAGAGGCTACTGGAGAATTTAAACTAGAAATGGGGCATTGAAGGATCGGTCCCATGCAGTGCAGAGAATGCCTCGGTAACGGCAAGAGGAGCTGTGTGGAGGCCAGCGGGCTGGGTGAGAGAGGACCGGAGAGCGCACCAGGGGCTGGCGGTGCGGATGGACGGAAGTGGACAGACTCGAGGGATAGGTAGGAGGTGGGCTCAACAGTACTTGGCCGCGGATCTGCTCTGGGGAAGGTGGGCCGGGCGGGAAACAAGAATTTTGTTCCGTCGTTGAAAAGCATGTATTGAGCACCGAGTATGGACCAGGTTTTGCGCTAGGTGTAGACAGTCGATCAAGATGGATGTAGTTCTTGATCTGGTGGAGCTTACCGCCTATTGTTTGGGGTAGATGATAAATCGAAATACATACATAACTGTAATTGTATAAATGCTGCAGAGGAGAAGTGATGTGAATGAGAGCTCGTAAGTCTCTGGCGGGGAGTGCAGTCAGCTGGTCAGAGGACTGGAGGAACTTATGGAGCTAAACCAGGAACGTGTGGTCTCACGAAAAATAAGAAAGAGTCTATCTAAAGGCAGTCGTGTCAGATCCCGACAAGAACCACCACGCTAAGTGTCCTTTGGTGTTAACATGGGCGATCATGGGGGACGTGGGCAGCGTGGTGCTTAGTGAAGCAGGGATGGGGGCGGGTGAGATGTGAAGAGGTGAGGACCTCAGGTACGAACAGTTCCTTCCACAGTTTAGATGAGAAAGCCATGGCTGTGCTTCAGTTGAGGGATGGTTCCGACAGAGACGGGGATGGTGCGAGAAGAAGAGAAAATCCATCGCATAAGGTGATTGAGAAGACAAGCTAAAGAACGTGGCGCGTAAGGGGAGGGACACCTGTTGGGTCATCAAAGCAGGAAGGGGGAAAGAGCGAAACTCGGGGTGCTCTGAATTGCCAGGAACTGAAGTAGTTCCTCTCTAGGGCTTTCTAAATTCTTTGCAAGGTAGGGGATGATGTTTTCTGCTGGAAGTGAGAAGGCAGGTGGGAAGGTCAAACTTTTAAGAATTGATGGGAAAAGTTCACAAGGTTGCTGGAAGCCGGGGGGAGTAAGCTCAGGAGAGTAGCACAGTGTCATGGACCTGGCTGAAGGGGGTAACCACTGTGTCTACTACGGTTTAATCTAATAAGTCTAGTTATCATTCTACTTTACAACAACTGCTTTATTATTTTTTTATTTTTAAGATTTTATTTATTTATTAGAGAGAGAGAGAGAGCGGGGAGGGGCAGAGGGAGAGGGAGAAGCAGACTCCCTGCTGAGCAGGAAGCCCGACAACATGGGGCTCGATCCCAGGACCCCGGAATCATGACCTGAGCCGAAGGTAGACGCTTAACGGACTGAGCCACTACAGGCGCCCCTACAACAGCTGCTTCTATAGTGGGAGACAGAATTGCTAATTAGTTACAAGGCTCTGCTAGATACTATGGAAAATAAGATGAGTCAAGTCCAGACTGTGCATAGGGAGATCACACTACACTTTAGTACCTTGGACACTGGCTGCAACGGCCAGGCTGATTCTCATGCCTTCAGCAGCTTTGGAGGAAGATCCCCCTTCTTCGTTCTCTGGGCTTTTGGATCTAGGGTGTGTCACTCACAGTGTCTGGGAGTTATACAGGACTGAGTCACGCTTGGTGTCCAGAGAGTAGACAGGGAGAGACAGTATGACATAATACAATCTAGAGAGTAATGATCCCTGGGAGTGCTCCGTGCTCTTTGACAACGGTCTCACGCTCTAATTTAATCATTTATTATCTGTCTCCTCCATAAGACTGCAGGCTTCATGAGGACACAGTCTTAGTTTGTCTTGTTTACCACTGAATGCCCTGCCCTTAAAGGGGTCACTTGGTAAATATTTATTAGGTGAATAAATCAGTGATACATTTCATAGAAGCTATTGCTTACTTTGTTGAGTATTTTTCATCTCCAAGAATGACTGTAAATGAAACCAAAGCAATGTCTCACTCTTACTCTCTATGGTCTGTCCCTTTGATAGGTAGAAGCAAAAAGGGTGATACAAACTTTGTGTTTTATTCCTCTTTAGGGCTCAGCCCTGATGGAGGCTGAGGAGCCCCAACATGGGGCCTCGACCCCCATCCCTGCCTTAGCAGAGCTCAGTGTTATCCCGGAAGCTCTCAGGAGAAGCAGTCAGACCGCGACCTTGGGGCGCGAAGCTCAAGAAGGCTGGGAGCCATCCTCCACACGGGCAGAGGGACGAGGACTCGCGGAGACCCAGCAGGGAGACGTAAGGGATGTGAATAACTGTGCAGCCGAGAGCATGACTGCCTTCCCCAGGGAAGCCCCTGCAGGTGCGGAAACCAACCAGGAAGACTCTGGGGGGGGGACAGGGGACACCCCAGGGCCCCAGGAGGCAGTGCCTCAGAGCGTGGCAGATGGACGCGCAAGGACACCGGCTCCCTCAGAGCTTGGGACCTGCCCTGTTCAAGGTGAACATCTAGACGTGGTCCCAGTATCCGGTGAGCTGGATGGCAGAGTGGAGATGGAATTCAGACCAGAGCTCGCGTCTTTGACTGGGGGAACTGGACATGCAGAAGAGAAGGAGGAGGCTTTCCCAGACACCCCTGCTCAGCCCAGATTTGGGCCTTCCTATGAAGAGCACCCAGCAGAGACCCACCAGCCAGGGGACTCTGTCGGGCAGGGGGAAGAGCTGCAGTCTCTGGAGGCACAAGAAAGTCCAGGGAGAGGGGGACTCATGTGCCTCCTGGGGGCCAAGGGGCTGAAGGAGCAGGGACGAGGAGAAGCAGGCTTCCAGGAGGAAGGACCTGTCGGGGAGGATGGGCGTTTAGGGGAGCAGGAACAGCTGGGGGAGCAGGTTAATGGCACAGAGGGAGAACAAAGGCAAAAACAGGAGCAGATACAAGGTGATGTGATGCTTGCAAAACAGGGAGAAAGAATGGGGCTTTCTGGGGAGTTGGAAGGTCCACACTCTAGTGAGCAGGAGAGGAAGACTCTGGGCCAGCGAGAGCTACAGCAGGGAGAGGAGGGGGAGAGGGAGTTAGGGGGCTCAGGGGAGAGGAGCATGGATGCTCAGAACGAGGAGAAGCAAAGCTCGGCGGGGAGATCAGGGAAAGTAACTGGAAGGCAAGAAGGTCGAGGGCTTCAGCGCAAAGGGATGTCAGTGGAGGGCCAGGAGGAGCAGCCGGGGAATTGGGATGGGGACCCGTTGTGGGGAGAGGCCAGAGAGGGAAGTACAGAAGAGGCGGGGGCACGTGATGGTCCTTCCACACTGGCTCCAGTAGCCCCTGAGGTCTCGTCTCCCTGCGACGCGTTTCTAGACACCTGTTATCCCATGACCAGTATTCCTGGGACTCAGAAGGAGCCCAGGGCTGGGGAACTATCCCCTGTAGCTCCAGCTCCTATACTGGAGCCAGGAGGATTGTCCTGCCAGCTAGTTTCTTTACTTGGCTCTTTTCCTGCTGGGGAGTCACCTGACCAAGAAACAGCTCAGGATGGCCAGCCGGAGGGATCCGAGCTGGGGAAGGGGGCAGTGTTCAGCCCGGAGACTGAGATGGTCTCTGCCAGGACATCAGCAGCTCCTCCAAGGACACCAGATTCAGCTCCTTCCAGTCCTGCCGATGTCTTCCCAAGCACAACTACATCATCATCTGCCAGCCCCCTAGTTGCCTCTCCCAGGAGGGAGCCCTCTCTTGTTACACATTCTCCAGAAACCTCCAGAGCATCTCTTTGGACTAACAACGCATCTCACTGTGGGGCTTCTGAGACTCCCCCAGCTGCTCTCCGTGGCTTCCTGTCTACAGAGGCCACCATGGAAATATCCACCAGCTCCAACCGGGCCAACCCTCAGAGCCCCCTAGGCCACTCTACAGGGGCTATCCAGCACCTAAGGAGCAACTCCTTCCCGGGCTTTCATAGGACAGAGCCAACTCCGGACCTGCTGGGACTTTCACTTTCCTTCTCCCATTCAGAGTTGCCCTGGAGGGCCCCCAAACCTGCTCTCTATGGCTCTGTGATCCCGAGAAGGGACAGGAAAAGTGGTAGGGACTGCAGGATCATTCCAGAATTCCCTAGTTCCTCATCTACTCTGGGGCAGGACTCTCAAGAATTCACTTCAAGTCCGGAAAGATCCAGTAGTCCCTGTAGCACCCAGCCATGTGGCTCCCGACACACTTCAGCCTCTGCCCCAGAGTCTCCTGCCTATGGCTCTTCCCCACCCCTTGTCTCTGTAGATGTGAGGATCCATGAGCCTCTGCCCCCTCCTCCCCCAGAGAAGAGGCGTGTCCACCCCTCCATGGTAGAGAGAGACAGCCATCTCCACGCAGGAGTTCCCACGCTGAAGCGATGTGGCCATCCTCTTCCATTGGCCCCAGGTTCGGGGCTACATGGCCCCCCCAGAGGCCCACTTCCCCCAGTTCCTGACTCCCTCGTGGCAAGGCAGCACCGTCCTCTGCCCTCTACCCCGGACGCTCCCCACCCTACTCAGACCTCCTCCTCCCGCAGGCTGAGATACAACAAGCCATTGCCCCCAACCCCTGATTTGGCCCAGCCCCACCATTCTGTTTCTTCTTCTAGTAGTCCAAGGATCTACAAGCCTCTACCCCCTGTCCCTATTATGGATCCTCCCACTGAACCACCCCCGTTACCCCCGAAGTCCAGGGGGAGGAGTAGGAGCACTCAGGGAGAACTCATGAATGCAGGGTGTCAGGGCAAGCCAAGGCCTGCTTGTCAAGAGTGGACAGTCCCCACTCCCCATTCTGTTGGACGTACCTCCTGGCCCCCAGCCATGGGCCGATCAGCAGACTCTTCAGCCTCCACCAGCAGGAGCAAGAGGGAAGTGTCCCCTGGCATGGCTTTCAGCAACGTGGCAACCCTTCTAAGTCCCTCTTCCCCAACCACACACTGGAGTCTGGAGCTCCAGGGACCCACCTCTGAACCAGGACCCTCAGAAGAGTCTGAGGCCCCTGCCAGAGGATCTTGGAGAAGAACAGCCCCTCAGGAAGGAGCCAGTGGCCTGAGGAGGTTGGATGTAGGCCAAGCAAGGCAGTCAGAAAAACTCAGCCATCCCCATCTGGAAAAGGCATCCAGCTGGCCCCACAGGCGGGACCCAGGGAGACCACCAGAGAGCAGCGGTGGGCAGGTTGCAGATCCTGGCGAGGGATCCAGTAAGCACAAGGGCTGGAACCGGCAAGGCCTGCGCAGACCTTCCATCTTGCCTGAGGGCTCTTCAGGTAAGCAAGGAGCAAGGATCATGGTGACGCTCATGTCGGACCAGGCTTCCTCCAGCTCTCACCACCTCACCCATCTTCTGTCCCCAGGGCCTCCACTGTTCCCTCTGGTGGCTTCACTCGTCCGCGTACCCCGCGTCAACGACGAGGGAGGCCCTTGAAAGCCTCTCTGAGCTCCCTGTAGTGCTCCTCTTCCTTGCCCTCTACTCGGTCACCCAGCCGTGGTGGTGTTTTGTTGTGCACCTGTTTTTCCCAAGACGGTTGTGGATGATCCCCCTCTCCCCCACCATGACACACATACTTTCCAGCTACCAGCACCTCTTTGAGGTCCTCCTAGTAGTAGCGAAGACCTCCTCTTCTTGTCCAGTTCACATCTGATACCAGGGATGGGGACGCGCCTGGTAATAGTGTCCCCAGCTGCATTCTCCCTTGGCACCGGTCTCCTGCACAGACTCGCAGTTGAGCCCTTCTGTTCCCTCAGACGCCTACATCTCCTGCTTTAGGTCTTACCTTCCTGGGCTCCCTGAGTGTCCCTCTACAATCTCAGTGACTTCACCATTTCCATTTCTAGATACAAGAGGTCCAGCCGTAGAAAAACCCCTTGGCCCTTCAGACACCATTGTTTTTCGGTGAGTCACCTTCTCTCCTAACAGGCACACTTGGACTGTCTTTTCTTAGGATACTGAGACTTCCATTAGTTGACAAGGGTTCTGGGACGCTGTGTCTTCCAGGGGTGGGAAGGGGAAGAGACGTATACCAGGAGTCCAGGATGAGGGCATCTTTTCTCTTACCTGGCTGTCAGCTGGGTCTGACTCTCCCATCCTCCTAGGTTCTTTAGCCGTGAACTAAACCCCCTCTAAAAGTTCAACATGACATCCAGAACAGCTCTGAACTACCTAAAAGTGGGTCAGGCTACAGCTTGCCTCTTGAGGGGATTCAGCCCTCACATCCCAGCACACGGCCCAGAGATCGGAGACTATCTCATCTACGGTCACCTGGGGCTTCTCTGCGTCAGTGGCCAGCAAGCACCCAGAGCCCTTCTTGCCTCCGCAGGGAGAAAAAACCAAAGGAGGTAATGGGAGGCTTTTCAAGACGCCGCTCGAAGCTCATCAACTCCTGTAAGTACCTAGAAACAGAAGTATAGACCCATATGGCATTTTGCCCAAGACTGGAGCTCATGACTTTTCTCAGTGGGGCTGTGATGTCTACAGGGAAGAGAATCTCCTGGAGAGCCAGAAGCAGCTTGGTGGCTTCTGTCTTTGTGCCTCAACATCCCTGTCTCCCTAATTCTCTCCCTCTGCCACGCCTCTTTGCCCCTGTAGCTCAGCTGCTTTACCAGGAGTACAGTGATGTGGTTCTGAACAAGGAGATTCAGAGCCAGCAGCGGTTGGACAGCCTGGGAGAGGCGACCGGGCCCGCCTCTCCCCGGCAGCCCCGGAGGACCCTGGTCTCCTCAGAGTCTTACCTGCAGCGCCTGTCCATGGCCTCCAGTGGCTCCCTCTGGCAGGAAATCCCTGTGGTGCGCAATAGCACCGTGCTGCTCTCCATGACCCACGAAGATCAAAAACTGCAAGAGGTACTCAGCGGGGCAGGGTCGGGGCAGGGGATGGGCCTACAGGAGGGAGGGCAGAGTCTCATCCTGATTTCCTCCTCACCGCCGCCACCACCACCGGCAAGAGCAGGCTGTCCCCACCACCCACTCACCGCACGCTCTGGGCACGCCACGGCTATCGCTTGTCTCCCCTCTGATGCATGTGAATTGCTTTCTGGTTGTTAGCACTCGCCTTCCTCCCCGCTTCCGCAGGGCGTGGGCTGCTTCCTCCTACCTGTTGTTGGTTGGGGCTCACACAAAGTTACCATGACCCTGAATCTGTTGGGAGGAATGTGGAATTAATCCCTTCACTATAGCTGCTTCAGGCTATAGACTAAAATTTCCCTCTTCAGCCAGGGTTCCACACTACACTGAAGTTTTTCTCTTCCACCAAGGCAAGTGAGTGGCTTTTTGCTGTGTCCCTTGCAGCTGTCCTGTGGTCCACTGGTCTCATACAGGCTTTGGAATGACCATCAGTCTTGGCTCGGTCCTTACACCCAGTGGCAATACTGTAGTAGAGGCTGTTTGTCTGATGTCACATTATTACCATTAACAGGTTTCACATGGAGAGCTTCTCTTAATAATCAATCTGAAATATGGGGTAGAACCTCTCTTCCCGGGAAGATAATATGGCACCATGGAAAGGCATCATGGAATCATGTTGACGTATTTGGTGGGAAGGAGTCAGATGTTGGCCAGACGGACTTAGAGATAAACAAATCAAACAGAGGCAGCTATAAATGTTTAGGATTTTTGACGCTCAGACCTGGGGGCCTTATTCTGACCTCAACTTCTGAAGCACATGGAGGATGTGCAGAAAATGAATGATCTGCCCAATACTTATGGAACCAAACAACAGGAGATGATATGAAACCTAGCTCTCTTTCAGCAAACTCCAGCAACACTGGGAAGTCCACCAGGCCTCCTAGGCCAGCCCTGGTCTCCTGTTTCTGAGAAGCCTCTATGCTTCTATGCACATAGTCCTTTCATAAAATAGCATTTCTGGGGTCTACAAGGTGCTTGCACCAACCCCATTTCTTTTGACTGTCACAACATCTTTGTGACATGGAGGTCATTGTACCTACACAAAAAGACAGAAAAACCTGAGGTTCAGTGAGGTTAAGTGAGCCACACAAAGTCATATAGTCAGTGAATGTTGGAACCAATACTCAAATGTACCTTGTGTCCCAGTTCAGTGTTGTTGTATGCGAGGGTCATCACCCAGGTGTGTGTGTGTCTTCTTTCTCTTTCTGTCCCTCCATCTACTTGAATTGCGTGCTTGGATGAAGAGCATGAGCAGCCCAGCTGGAGGAGGACCGGGCCGTGAGCCATGGCGCCCCCTGCTGGAACCTCCAAATAAGTTCTCAAGTGCTGGACCATCTCCATTAAACCACGCAGCACATCTCGTGATGGTCCTTCCACACTGGCTCCAGTAGCCCCTGAGGGGCAAATATCCTGCTTCCTCCCATTTCTCCTCAAACCCCAGATCACCTTCATCCCCTAAACCTGTCCCTCTTTCAGAGTTCTCTGGCTCAGTAACTGAGTCTGCCATTCACTCAGTTACCAAACTCAAAAACCAAGGCATTACACTATGACTCTGGCTGCTCTTTCAGCCCCATTTCCAGCAAAGAACCAAGTTCTTCCAAATCTTCCTCCTAAATAATTAGGAAGCCGGCCTACCCCTCCCCATCCCTGTGGCCCTTCAGACCTCCATCTGTCACCTGGAATGACTATGGCAGTTTCCTAACATGGCTCCCTTGCCCCTTCTACTCTTCTTCACATCGTGCTCAGAAATAACATTTATAAAAATCAAATCTGATCAAGTTATTTCCCTACATGAAACCTCTTTTTAGTCTTCCCATTGCCTTAAGTCCAAACCTTTTTACCTTGTTTCGCAATCCTCCAGACCTCTCTCTATTTGCCTCCCCAGCTTCATCTCCTGCCACTATTTTAGTATAAATACTTGGTTTCAAAAACACTCCATTTATTTAAGCTTCTTGAAAGTATCCTTTTCGGGGCGCCTAGGTGGCTCAGTCGGTTAAGCGACTGCCTTCGGCTCAGGTCATGATCTCAGGGTCCTGGGATCGAGCCCCGCGTCGGACTCCCTGCTTCGCGGGAAGCCTGCTTCTCCCTCTCCCTCTGCCGCTCCCCCTGCTTGTGCTCTCTCTCTCTCTCTCTCTGTGTGTGTCAAATAAATTAAAAAGTCTTTAAAAAATTTTTTAAAAAAGGATCCTTAAAAAAAAAGAAAGCATCCTTTTCTCTTACACCTGTAGGGACTTGTACACACCCTTCCCTTGGCCTCCAGTGCTCTTTCCCTCTCCTGATGCCACGTTGGGCTCTGATGTGACTGGGAGCTATGAGAGCAGCTGCCCTGTTCCCTCCTCTGCCCCTAGAATGTTATCCCAGTGGCTCACATACACTGGGGACTCGATACCTATTTTAAATTAATCTCCTCTCCAACCTCCCAGGCCAAATTTGAGCTGATCGTGTCAGAGGCCTCCTACCTACGCAGTCTGCACGTGGCCGTGGATCATTTCCAGCTCTCAGCCCCACTGCGGGCCACCCTTTCCAACCAGGAATACCAGTGGCTCTTCTCTCGTTTACAGGACGTGCGTGAAGTCAGCACCACGTGAGATTCCTCTTCTCCCAAACACCACTCACTCAGCCTCAGTATCTTTAGCCTGTAAACCATTGGTTTTTTTTTTTTTCTCTCTCTCTCTCTCTCTTTCAGCTGCCCTCTCATTGCTCCCTTCATGATTTCCAGTGCTGTGGGAATAGGGAGAGCAAAGAAGAGGAGAGGGTGTGCGGGTGGGATAGATCCATTCATGGATCGACGGATGGGAAATGATTCCCAGGTTGAGGACGGGATGCACTATGGGCAGGTGCTGCACTGGAGATAGGTTGTGGGAAACAGGTGAAGATCAGAAAGCCAGAACAGAATCAAAAGACGAACAGGAAATGGAATATATGGATCAGAGGGTTTGATCAGGGGCAAACTAGGGATTGCCTTGGAGAGAACTCTAGAGCATAGCAGGGGTACATAGCTAAGGACAGTCAATAGAAGTCACTGACTAATAGAAAGGAGGAGTCACAAACTTAAGGTATAGCAGGGGTCAGCCAACTGCTCACTCAGGAGACTTGTGTGAATACTGTGCAGGTTCCTTTCAGACCTGGAGGAGAACTTCGAAAACAACATCTTCACCTTCCAAGTGTGTGATGTCATCCTGAACCATGCTCCCAATTTCCGCCGGGTCTACCTGCCTTATGTCACCAACCAGACCTACCAGGAACGTACTTTCCAAGGCCTGCTGTAAGACCTGATCCCCATCCAGTCCCCCTGTGGGCCCTGCAGTGAACTTGCCCTGAAACTCCCAAACCCCAACCCCAAATAGTATCCCCAAAGCACATGTTCTTGTGCCTGCTCTGTGATCCCAGCCCCAACCCACCTTTTAGACGCCCCCACCATAGACATTCCACTGCATCTCTACTCCCCATGCCTTCCCCGTGTCCCCAGTACTCCCTACGTCCCTCCTCACTTGAGGCTCGCTGCCCACACAGGAACAGCAACAGCAGTTTCCGAGAGGTCCTGGAGAAGCTGGAGAGCGACCCCGTCTGCCAGCGCCTTTCCCTCAAGTCCTTCCTGATCCTGCCCTTCCAGCGCATCACGCGTCTCAAACTGCTGCTCCAGGTACAGCGGCTCCCTCTCTGGGCCTTTCCCCTTCACCTGAAAGGGACAGTCTCAGGGAGCCCCAAGGCACGGGACTGGTCGTTCTTTTGCCCCTCTTCCACACCCTGTGGATGATGTGAGCCTTCTCCCCACTGCCCACACCCTTCTTCCTCAGGGTGAATTTGCTGCAAAAATTTTGTTCCTGGACTTCATTAGCCGACCCTCAATTCCCTCTTCCTGTTTTCCCATCCCTTCTTTCCATCTGGCTCCTGCCTACTGTTTGTTCTGTAGAACATTCTGAAGAGAACACAGCCTGGCTCTTCCGAGGAAGCAGAGGCCACAAAGGCACATCATGCGCTGGAGGAGGTAAGCAGCCACCAGCCCCACTCAGACCCCTTGATTGGCCTTCACAGAGAATTCTTCTTCTGCAAAGGCCCGTGACTCCAGAGAGCACAGGACTGTGCTAATGGGATTGCTCAGCTACCTCAGTGCACCCACCAAACCTCCAGACACCCTCCCCACCCCCCCCATCCCCTGCCCAGCCTCCTTCCCACACGGAGGACGCTCCACACCAAGGGACTATGTACGTCCCCAGATTAAATCTCACATTCACTCCACCCAGGAACATCCTGACAGATCATACAAGGTATACCAGAGGCCTAGAACTTCAATTTGATGCTGCCTTCACGCAATCCTAACCTGCCAGAAAAAAAAACCAGAGGCTGTCACAACCAACCTCCAGATTTCTTGCAGGGGACTCCAAGGTCAAAGCCTCTAACACAGTGCTCTTCCTCTCTCCTCACCCTGCTCGACATTCAGCTGATCCGGGACTGCAATAACAATGTCCAGAGGATGCGACGGACAGAGGAGCTCATCTACCTGAGCCAGAAGATTGAGTTTGAGTGCAAAGTGAGTCGGTCTCTGGCACCCACACCCCACCTGTGAAGCTTCACTTTAGCATCACCCACAGGTCACCCTCTAACGTAGAACCATCTTGCTCGCACTGTCTCGGTCTCTGCCCTTACTTCTGCCCACCTTCTCTTCTGTCCTGTTTCTGGGACACCCAGAGGCCTGCTTCAGTCTCCATGATAAATTATTAAGTGAAAAAGGATAGACACAGACTTTTGTTTATTATGGCATATCATCTTTGGTGAAGAAGTAGGAGCACACAACTCTGTGTCTGTGTTTGCTTGTGTATACCTAGAGAAACTCTCGAAGGATATGTGGGAAATAAAGGCCAGTGGTCCCCCGAGGGGGGTTACCTGAGGGGGAGGGAGTGCATTTGGGAAGTGGGCTGGTGAGGGAGAACATTTGGTGCTTAAATCATTCAGTATTTTATCAAGTCTTCACCGAGTTTGACCGAAGCAATATGAAATTAATTCCAAATACAGGGCCAAGATCTCCCATCAAAATACATATGTAAATAAACATTCTGCATTCAAATTCCACCTCAGAGCAGATACCACCCTTCCTTCCCACAAAGAGCGGGAAAATCCCTGATCCACATGTTAATTGTAGTCTTTACCCAACTTCCAGCTCCCCGCAGACCCCACCGAGTCCTCCTTAGTCTCATTCCCACATATGACTCCACAGGCTCCTCTCAGGTCTCTGGTTATAATCAGAGAAAGAACAGATGTCAGAGCTGCCCAGATCTTTTACCTCCTAAGACACACTGTGTCTTCTTCCCTGCCCGCTACCCTCGCAGGCCCTAACGGGGGTCTGCCAGTCCCCCTTCGGTTCGGGCTTCCTGGCCTGAGCTTTCTCACGTAGTCCCTGTCCTGGGTTGAACCACAGGCACCTGCCATTTGCCCGAGCTGTGGACACGGGAGCTGCACAGCGGTAGACGGTGGTAGGGAGAGGGCTCTGAGAGAGACAGTCTAAGCGGATGGGTTATGAGAAGGAAGGAGGCTGTGGAAGAGGTGAGCGTCGGTGGTGGGACTCATGAGGAAGAGGCACGGTGGGGAGGGCAGGACTGAGGAAGGCTCACGCTTGCCCTGTCGGCGACACTGCCTTTTCTGTCTTCCCCGCGCTACAGATCTTCCCGCTCATCTCGCAGTCACGCTGGCTGGTGAAGAGTGGAGAGCTGACGGCCCTGGAGTTCAGCCTGTCCCCGGGGCTGCGAAGGAAACTGAACACGCGTCCAGTGCACCTGCATCTCTTCAATGACTGTCTGTTGCTGTCCCGGCCCCGAGAGTCAGTGACTAGAATGGGAGGCCGGAGTGCCAGAGGGGAGTGGGATGAGGCAGGGGGCAGGACTCAAAGGGGCAGAGAAAGCTCATGTTCCCGGAGGAGCCCTTCTCGATGGCTCGACCCATGGAGTGCGGCTCACGGCCTAGAGAAGAGAAAGAGAGGGGGTCCCGCCAAATTCTGTCATGAGATCACATGGCAGGACTTGTACTCTGTTACAGACGCAGAGCAAAATGTAGCAGACTAGCAGACCACATTCTCACATCCGCGTATTTGGGCTAGACTCAGCCTTAGTCTAGACGTTCTTAGCCAATTCCAGATGCTCACTCTTTGGTCCGCAGGGCCTTAGAAAATTTATATTGGTTCTCTCTCTCCAACTCTTCAAAGTGGTGAAGTGTTCATTGCACGTGTGGTTTGTCAGATTGGTGACAAATCCCTGGGGACCCTGTAGCTAACATCTTGGGAGCAAGGTGGCTCCATCTTGTGGTTTTTATGAGAATTTGCAAGCTGCAAAGGACAGGGATCTTGAATCCAAAGACAGGAGGGTGGATGAAGTGTAACAGTTGTAGAATCGGGTTGACAAACCTTGTGTTTTACAGGGGTAGCCGATTCCTGGTATTTGACCATGCTCCCTTCTCCTCCATCCGAGGGGAAAAGTGTGAAATGAAGCTACACGGACCTCACAAAAACCTCTTCCGACTCTTCCTGTTGCACAACGCGCAGGGCACCCAGGCTGAGTTCCTCTTCAGCACTGAGACCCAGTGAGATGGGGCTGGGCAGAGGAGCTGGGGAAGGGAGGGAGGGAGGAGCAGAGGAAATCCTGGGAAGGAAGCGGGGCCAGGGTCGAAAATGTGCTCAGAAAACAGCCATAGCACTGTTTATCCTATTCTGGACTGGAGGGCATCCATAGGGAACCCCAAACTCAAACTCTTAGAGCTAATAGACAACTTGCAAGAGATGGGGTAGGAAAAGGTACAGAGTTGCTACCAAAGTCCAGCATCTATTTTATGCTCTTCAGTCAAGAGGGACAAAGTCTGCGAGACAACGGAAGGGAGATGGGCTGGTATGAAGTAACTAAAGAATTGAGTTACTGATGTCCCCGAGTGAATGGCCATGTTGTATGAGCCAGAAACTCTTCAGTGCCAAAGGCTGGTGGACATCTATGTGAAAAAGGCAAGCAATGAGGTGTCTTTAGCTTGCCTTCCTCCCACCTTCCAACCCAGTCCTCTGTTGAGCAGACATCTATAGTGTTGAGAAATTTGATATGCTCATCTTTTTAATGGTAACAATAATAACAAATACGTTCCCACAGAGATACGTACATTTTGGAGAGTATTAAAGAATAATACCTGTAAACCCTGGTACACAGTGCCGAAAATGAACAACTACAGGGCTATAGCTGCTGTTGCTGGTATAAGAGATATAAGAAGCCTCTTCTTTACAAAGTTTGACACGACACCAAATGGTCCAAGGATCCCTGTTTTGTAGACACTTTTCAGTTTTGTCTCTTGGAAGACACCTCAGGGTGGGATCAACCATGCCTGTCTTCACTTATGGAACATAGGGGCTGATATAGGGGTTTGTATACAAAGTGTCACCAAAGTCAAGTAATCAGATACAGACTCATGTTCTTTGTTTAGTGTTTTGGGTAGCATCTTCCTGGAATAGAAATAGTGTCAGCTCTCAATTACTCCAGTGTTTTTGGAAGCAGAGGCCAACATAATACAAAATCCTTCAGATAACTACAAAATAAGTTTGGGTTATATTGCATGACCCAAAAAATAGTAGATATATTTTATGATCACAAAATAATTTTCATCTCTGAGATATCTGATGGAAGGAAGGTGGGCAATAGAGTATCGAGAATTCTGCAAAGTGGTAGAGGGTATCTAAACTGAGATGAACATTTTGCTCAGTACAAAATGGGAAATCTCATGTATATATAATCGACAGTTGACATTATGCCCCCACTTGAAAGATACACCATTAAGAGGACAAGCTTAGAGAGAGAAGGAGAAAAATAAAGGGTGATAAACACAATTACATACATTTCAAGATCTTATGTTTCCAAGCAAGCAAAGTCCCATTGACTTTTGTCCGAGATGTCCTTGAACTAGACTTTTTGAACCAGACAAGTCTCTCCCACAGTCATTTTCCTTCCCCATCATTGGCCTTCATCCTACACCCCAGAGCTGCAGTCACGGCATTGACCCTGCTTTGTTTTCTCAGAAGTGAAAAGCTTCGATGGATCTCAGCCTTGGCCATGCCCAGAGAGGAGTTGGACCTCCTGGAGTGTTATGGTGAGTGAGGGGGTAAAAGGGAGAGAAAAATGGCAGGGCTGGAAGTCACCTTTGGAGGTAGGAGTTTAAGAGGCTGGGTGCTAACTCAGAGACTCCCACTTAAGGCTTCTATCCAGAATTTTAGAGTAGAGGTCTGGGCACTGGAGCTTAAGCACCTGAGATGATCCACTTAAAACTACTCACCACAATGGTACTGCCTCCTTCTCCATCTACTTCCTCCCTTGGGCAATAATTTCTCTTTTTCAATATTTGTCCCCTTAAGTCTATCTTGCTATTATTTTGCTTAGATTTCACCTGCTTCAAGGTCTTGGGGAAATATGGGGAGAAAGTAGGGCTGGAGTGGGAGTTGTGGGAGAATAGCAACCTAAGTAGGTTTGTCTTAACCACACCCTTTCCTCTACAGAATGACCTGAGACCACGGCCCTTAGCCCAGGCTGCCGGGTACCCACAGGTAGCCACAGACACACACGCATGTTATGAATGTGTCTTGCATTCATGTGAAGCCCGGATTTCTGGGTCTCATATAAGTCCCAGTAAGAATTCCCTAATTGGTATCCAGAGAGGAACTGAACTCAAAGGAACACCGGTAACTCAAAAGAACAAACAAATACAAGGAACCTTGGAACATGAAGTAGGAGAACCAGGCTGTAAACTGAGTTCTACTAACTTGCTTGCTACGTGACCCGTCTGCTGGCCTTTACTTCCCCAGTTGGAAGGAAGGCAAGATGATGATGCTTCCTCCTTTTCTGTCATCTTGTAAGTGGCAGAAGGAGATAAGCTTTAGAAAAAGAAATACAGATAATAATTCTGTTTGTTTTCAGAGGGAACCAGTGAAGTGTGGTAGTGTAGAAAGAGCGATAAACCCATGTAAGATGGAATGCTTGTGGGTCAGGAGTCCTCTGAGGCCTGTTATCTTGAGCTTTAAAACTATGGAAATTTCCTCTGGTTCACAAAAATACTGAGATAGAGAAAATCCAGAATTTCCTGAGGAATCATCTTGATCAACCCAGTCGTTTACAAGTGAGGAAACTGAAGCTATAGGGGATTAGGCACCTTACTTAGGTCACACCTGGAGCCCCACGGTTGCATCTCTTCCAGTCCCACATCTGGTACTGGGAAGGAAATGAAGAATGAGTTACAGAATCAGATTTTACAATCTGTTTGGGGAGGCAGGACACACACACAGAGCAGTTGGATAAGAGGCAAATGATTTGGCCTGGACAATTAGTTTTAAAGGAATTCAGAATCCATTGAGGACTATAGAGTCAGGGAAAGTTACAGAGGGAAGATGGGTCTTCAGCAGACTTTGAGTATTCGTAATAATGAGTCACTGAAGATGGTCACAACGTATTTCTCAGTTCATCTTCCCTGGAGAAATAGAATTTTTGATTCATTTCTGTTTTGGTATTTCCATTTCCTTTTCGACCATTTCTTGGTTGAGGATGAAGATTTTTCTGATTGTCTCATTTGTCTGTAACTTTCTAAAGCCTGAACTTTCTCCCGAGTCCTCCCAACCGCCCCCTGTAACCCCCCCTCAGTGTTCCAGTCCCTTGCCTTTCCTAACCTCTCTTCACACTCTGCTCTTCCAAAGACTCCCCACAAGTACAGTGCCTTCGAGCCTACAAACCCCGAGAGAATGACGAATTGGCACTGGAGAAAGCAGATGTGGTGATGGTGACTCAGCAAAGCAGCGATGGTAAGGGGGAGAATCCATGAGTGAGTAAGCTGGGCGTTGGAGGTGGGATACTGTAGGTGAATGTATTTGTTTCCTAGGGCTGCATAACAAAGTACCACAAATGGGGTGCCTTAAAACAATAGAAGTGTATTCTCTCATGGTTCTAGAAGCCATAAATCCAAAATCAAAGTGTTGGCAGGGCCATGCTCCTTCTGACACCTCTTGGGGAGGATCCTTCCTTGTCTCTTCTAGCTTCTGGTGGCCGCAGGTATTTCTTGGCTTGTGGTAGCCTAATTCCAGTCTCTACCTCTGTCTTCCTTGTGTGTGTGTGTGTGTGTGTGTGTGTGTGTGTGTGTGTATTCAGATTTCACTCTTTTTATAAGGATACCAGTCATATGGGATTAAGGCCCACTTTTCTCAAGAATGACCTCATCTTAACTTTACTAATTACACCTGCAAGAACCCTATTCCCAAATGAGGTCACATTCTGAGGCACTTGCAGTTAGAACTTCAATATATATTTTGTGGGAACGCAGTTCAGCCCATAAGAGTGGAGAAGGCCCAGGAGTAGGCAGCTGTAGACCTTGCCAGACCTAGAACAGCCAGGGCTAACACAATGGGAGGCTGGATTTCCCATGCCGGGGCCTCTCCAGTCCTTTCAGCCTTACCATTCAGAAAAGTTTTAGGGAAGGAGATCCAAGTGGAGTTATTATGGGTCTGTCCCAGGTAATTCTTCTCCCCACCCTCCCTGTGTTCCTAGGCTGGCTGGAGGGCATGCGGCTGTCAGACGGGGAGCGAGGCTGGTTCCCTGTGCAGCAAGTAGAGTTCATTTCCAACCCAGAGGTCCGTGCGCGGAACCTGAAGGAAGCCCACCGAGTCAAGACTGCCAAGCTACAGCTGGTGGAACAGCAGACCTAGCTATTTTCTGGGAGGAATTCCCTGAGCATAAGGTCAAGACGTTCCTGGAAAGGGCTGGCCCCAGAACCCAGCAACAGAGGCCTTCTGTGGACCAAGAAGTAGATCTTCTGAAAACTCGAGGACAAAATGAAGCTACCAGTTGCTAGTCTCAAACCTCCTTTCTGTGCTTTGTGCTTGGTGGAGGGATTTTGAGGGACTTTGCACTGGATTCCGAGAACCTTTTCTCATAAGAAAACAGACAAATGGGGCCTAAGCCAAGGAACTTTACCTCTACTACCGTATAGTACTTAAATATTCTGTTTCCCGGGTGCAGATTCAGGGCTGACCAAAGTTTCCATCATGGCTACAAGTTAAACAGAATTTGACCTCAGTCCACTAGAGGGAGATGTTTAAGGGAGATTAGCACATCAGATGAGAGGGTCAACCAGGTGACCTCTAAGGTATCTTCCAACTTGAGAGATTTTCCATAATTATTGGTGTGGGGTCAGGGAATGCATCTCTGGGATCTGTGTTGGTGGCAATGTGAGGGTAGTACTCTCACTCTAATAAATTTGGCACTTCTCTGAGTGTTTTCTTCTCAGACTCCTGAGCGCTGAACAAGGTACAGAACATGGAATCCCATGAGGATTCCAGGCCATTTGATTTAGGCGCCACGAGAGACCAAGACGGTACCTAGGTCATGGCAGATGCCAACTCTTGCTTTATGACTTCCAAGAGTTTGGGCCGTTTTTCTGTTTGTTTTGGCCTCAGATGTTGTATAAGGACTTAGAAGGAATTGATGAGTGATGAAAATCCCATTCAAACCTTTTTTATTGAACTCGTAAGTTAAGGCATAGGTTAGTTGGAATGGATTTGGAAATCCTACTCAGAGCATTCACGATTTCATATTTTGACTTGAATTATGGTGAAGGTATCTTCCCAGCTATTTCATCCTCTTTGTGAAAAGCAGCATGTATAATGGAAGAGTCCTAGAAACCCAAGTCAAGAGACCACCTCCACTTACTGCACTGCCATGATTCAGCCTGTCCATGTCTCAGTTTCCTTAAATGTAAAAGACAGGATTGGACCAGTCCTATCCAACTGCCAAATAAGATTCTCTATCTCCTACTGGATTGCCTTTCTCAGTTGAGGAGCGTCACTCTATGTTAATTCTCATATAGAGCCCTCAATACAATAGTATAGTCATCTTTTAAGCTGGATCATTATAGTCCTTCCCTGGACATTCTACTGCTCTGTTTCATTTTTAGGAAGCCCAGAAGTAGAATTGCATTGCCGCTTTGTGCAAAGGTAAGAATAATACGATAAACTTTGTCCTATACCCATTTGATGATACCGCACGATAGTATCACATTTGATAACACATTTTGTTTTCTGTTCATCCTAAAATGTAAGTTAGCTTGCTTAATTTTTAGAAAAGTTATCACTATAGTAACTGGGATGGGACTAATATTCATTTATCCTAAACAAGTTAACACTACTAAAAAATCTAAAATGGGGATGGTTTTAGAGAAGTTCAGTTGAAGTCACTATTTTCATAAAGCCAGCTTTTTGTTATTAATATATGATATAATATGTATATATTGTATGTAAACTAACAAGTGGTGCTCCTTAATAGCAATAATAATTAATATAATCCAAATTATTTGTTCAAACCAGCATTTGAATACTGGCCATATGGCTCAAACAGAGCTATATCCAACCTTATATTTTATAGGCAAATTCTCCCTTATTTTCCCAAAGAGGTAAAATGAAAACTTCTGAATGATACACAGGCAAATAACTTTTTTTGGTTGAATGACTGTTTCTTTGTGTGAAGTTGCTAAGGCTTTCTGAGTGCCTTTGAAGCTGACATCTGTAAGACTGAAACTGTCTTTAGATATTTAATATGTATTCATTTCATTGGGTTACTCTTCCCCCTAATCCAGGAAATTAAAAGACAATTGGTTTCTCCCTGTCTTTAGATCCTTGGTTTTAAAAACAAAAATGAAACAAACAAGAACTTAGATATGAGTCATCTCTACTCAGTTGAATTTCTAAATTTCCTATACTTTGGGTTTTAGAGAACTGGGTACAGTTCTACTTAATTGTTTCTTCTTTCTTTGGATTTCTGAATTTAACTCAACTTATTCTTTAATTCTGATTGGCATCACTGTCTTAGAAACAGCAATTTCTTGTAAGAGATTGTGAAAATAACCATTTACCAACACTTTTTGGACAGAATGGCATTTGAGGCATGTATGAATATACAGTGTTTTGGTTCGGGGGTGGTTTTTTTTTTTTTTTTAAGCAAAACCATGCCCAAGGGTAGTGTCTTCAGGAGAGATCAACAGTAGTTCTTTATGGTCCCTTTCTGAATTGTAACACGCTTGGAGCTTAGCATCACATAGATTTATGCTGAATTATTTCCTTCGTGCCCTTGAACACATTGAATTTCCATCTGTCACTTTTACCAGTAACACAGCTTAGCTCTTCCTTAAAGTTTATTTTCACTATCAACTTTTCACTTACAGTTAACTATGATCTTAAGATTTTTATTGTGTGCCATTTGCTCTGTCATGGTCATTTATAATGATTTTAGTAATATCAGCCTACATGTTAATATCTGGAAGGCTCACGGTTTGAGATGTAGTTATTTCCCCTAATTTTGTTTTCTTTCTGTCTCTTAAACAACTACTACATCCATGATTCAAAGCAAAATGGCTTTTGGTCCCATAATGACTGATTTAAAAAATTTTTTTTTTTTTTTTTTTTTTTTTAGTCTTTGGACTAGGAGTTGTCTAAAAGCCTTTGAAAAATCTAAAGGAAATTATACTCTCTGGCTCCCCTTCTTTCATACATATATTTATCCCCTTGACATGAGCCCAGTTTTCTTTGGGATCTCACGTTGCTCTACCCATAGTAGACTGTATGCTTTTAAGTATTAAGCGCTACTCCCCTTATCATGGCCTCTTCTGGTTAAGGAAGTTAAATTAGAAATCCAGTATTTTGGTATAGTGGCCCTTTACAGACACACCTGTTTCTCACCCACCCACCCTAAGACACATCGTTAAGACTTGTGTGCATGTTTGTATGTGGTTTTTCAAACCCCTGTATTAATGTGTTTTGGTGGTGGTGATTTGGTTCTATCACTAACAGGCTCAGTGACCCTAGAGCTGCATTTGCTGTAAACATGACTCGGTAGCTACATGATTACAGCAACTCCAAAGCTGTTGTTTAATGTAATCTTTAAACTCTGAAATCACGTGTGCAGGGAGGCCAAAGGTTACAGGCAAATGAGCTAAAGAGGAACCGATGCCAAACTCAAGTCATGATTCAAATGTGCTGAGAACATTCTCTGTACTTAAAAGTTTTTGACCCACTTCCTCCAACCCTCCCATTTTAAATGGCAATTACGGAGTGGGCATTTCTCTAGCCTATTCCTCAGAAGAGGGTGAGGCAAAAGCATCCATTCATTCTGCTGAATTCCCCGGGAGGATTGCAAAAACGAGGCTCCAGGCACAAAGAAGACTGGGGAATGCAGGTGAGTGGATGAGGGTGTTTATTCTTTCTGGGTGGCCTGTGAACAGGGAATGTGTGGAGGAAAGGAGCTGGGTTGGTGTGTGCTATAAACGTTTTCCAAGCTGGTGAAGGAGCTCCAAGGGAGTGACTACTGATCCCTGCTGCTTGGAGGATGAGTCATGGGCCTGAGGGCAGAGCCTGCTACAGGGAGGGGCCTGAGTCTGGCCCACAGAGTTCCCCAGGAGCACCAGTGAGCAGATAAATATTTTCCTGGCAGTTTAACCAGGCCTCTCAGAGGGCAATTATCTCTGAACAATGCAGATGGAAATTCAGAAGGAGAGTGGGAGCCGAGTCACTTTATTCCACTTCATTCCAGAGGTTCTAAGTCGGCTCACAGACCAGGGGGCTCCGAAACACCAGGGAGAAAGTTCATACTCCTCTGGAAAGGGTGGCTGTGAGCAACAGACCATGAGTTACTGTGGTAGAGTCCACGAGGTCAGCAAGAGACTTTCACCATCAGAGAAGTAGACAGTCTAAGGGAGAGAAAGGAAAATGCAGAAGGCAGAGGAAGGAGGGACCCTTGGATGGGACTCTTCCAGCCACTTCTAGAGGGTTTTCTTACTGAGATCAATTTGTGGTGAGGATGAGAGACTTATCCATTGTTGGAGTCAAAAGAACCCTAAAGATCTTTGTGTCTCACACCCTTACTTGTCTCATTGGAGCCTGCAGAGGGGAGATGATTTGCCTGCTATCGCACAGCCAGTTACCGACTGTGGATCAGCACAGCCCAGGGTTCATCTCTAGGATTTAAGCAAATATCTGTTGAGCTTGTGCTCCTTACAAAAGGTTGAAGGTGACTTGCCATAAAATGCAAGGATTGAGTAAACAGAGTATGTGTGGGCAGATTATTTTGGGGACAGGAGGAGGAGGTGGTGCTCAGACTTGTGGAATTGTTAGTAGCCAGATTTGGTGATGGAACTGAGCTGGGCCAGGCAACAGACTGTAACATAGATAAGGTGTGGTTTTCATAACTGTTTATCATCCTAGCACAGCAGGGCCTTGAAGAAATGAAGGGTTTCAGGAGCGCACATGCACACATGCGTGTGTGTGTGTGTGTGTGTGTGTGTGTGTGTGTATGTGTGTGTGTAAAGAGGTGGCTGTTTAGGGTAGGAGAGGACACAAGAGGATCTTTACTAAAAGATGAAATTCATATAGAAATTCATGGGCTTTCTCCTTGAAATAAAATAAAACTGGCTTTAACAAACGGGGAAAAGAGATGGAATTTTCCAGTTGAAAATCAAGAAAAATGAATATCTAAAATATTTTTTTAAAAACATTGGTCCTTTAAATTGGTGCTGGGGACATTTTTTTTATTCACTGGGTGTGAAAATGTACCTGATTTCACCAGTTCAATTAGGAGTTAAAGGAATTAATAGAAAAGTCAAACTGAATAATGAGCAAGAAGGGGAAATAAACAAGTGGACAAATAGGAATGCTTGGAAACCTAAGATGCTTATTATTGTTGGAAGTTCTCAGTGGGTGCCTAAAAACAGATTGCAGTCCTGGCAAGCTGCAGGAATATGGCTTGGGACAAGGGTGCCAAGCTGGAGAGAAGGATGCACTGGATAGAAGTTGATGAAAGGGATGACATAAGCTGCAATCGGGTGAAAGTGTACCAGAAAGGACCATGGGATCTCTGTGGGTGGGAATTCCATTCTCAGATAATAAAACCGTGGCAGAGGAATGTACTTGAGGCAACTTGACCAGAGTAATGAGACTGAGAGACAAGTAAAATGTGAAAGCTACAAACGAAGACGCAGAGGCTACAATGTGGAGGGAGGAACCGGCTCCTCTGGACTTTTGTATCTTGTCAGTCACACTCCTAGATGCCTGGGCGCTAAGACCCGGAGTCAACTTGACATTCTCTCCTCCCTGCCCACACAGTCAAATTCCATTAATTGATTCATAGCATCACTCACACTGTTTCCTTCTTGTTCCCCTGCCACTGTTTTAGTCTCGACGCCAAATTCCTGGACGCTGGAGTGACTTTCCCGCTGGTCTTTCTACTCCCAAACTTTTGACTGCGAACTTCCTGGAGGAATGTGGTATGACAATCTTAAATTTGACAGTGTCTGCCACATAATAAGGCTTATCAGAGCCAGATACAACCTGGCATCCAGCTCCCACGGTACCCCCACACTCTGCCCCTTACACGCCCTTCACTTCGCTCTCTGCCTGCTCTGTCCACACATTCCAGCGCCCTTTCCAGTTTGGGAAGATGCGGCTTCCTGTTTGCTTTCAACTGCGGCTCTTCTCCCACCTCTCCCTGCAGGGCTCTCAAGTCAAACTAAACACTTCTGAATCTTTACATCATTTAAATGCAGACTTCGGATCTATGGAAGGATCTGATTCTAAATCTAATCCAGGTTACACACATTGTTGGATTGTGCTCTCCCCACCTTCTGACTTCCTTTGTGTCTCCCTTTAAAATGATCAAAATACATCGCTTCTTGAAGCTGGCGCCCCCTGACATAGGTTTACATCCTGTCCAAAATGTATTTCTTTTGCAACTTTGGGCAAATATTTAAACCTAAGCCTCAGATTTTCACCTGTCGAATGAGTAATAGCTTCCAAGATCCTTGTGAAATGAAATTCCCCATTAGAGAGCTAGGTACACAGTAAGTGCTCAATAAATGGTTACCATCATCATTAGTATTTTGTCTGAGGACCAGTTTCTGGGCAAAGTAAGTAAGCTCTTTCAATTCCTCATGTGATCTTGTAAAGTGTGCAAACACACAGAGTTATCTATCATTAATAGCTTTTTACCCATGAAGGCTCTGTCAATTTTTTACATGTTATGTTGGCATTCAGAAAGCAAGACTCTTACTTGCATTTAGTGAAGTGGAAACTAAATAACATAAGAGTTCTCTCTAGACTTGGTTGCGGTATTCTTAGAAAATCACTTAAACCTCGGTGTCCTCTGTGAATTGGGATAATTATATATATTGTGCACAATTATTTTTCCTACCTCCTTTCTAGACCTACTGACCCAGTTGGGCTTTTGATCTTTGCCCATTCAACACCTCTTCCAGATCTTCCCACCCCCACTTTTAGGCCATTCCTTATCTTCCTCAATGCCACCTTTTCTTCTGTCCCATTCTCCTGCTCTTCTTCGGTGTTTCCATGAGTCCACCCTAAGACCACTTCCTCCCATGCTTCGTGCTGTGCCATTTTGTGTGGTGTCTGGACCTCAGCTAGCATTTTCTATGCTGAAAAGGTCCTGTAGTTGCCATAGGCCCTTTAGTTCCTGTCTCTGTCACAGACCCTGGGTCCATATTTTTCTCCTCAGACACATCCACCCAGATACACACAGGCGCTTCCACCACAGCTCCCCCAAACACAGCAGTCTCCCTGTCCCCAGCTTGGCTCCTGGCGCGTTATTTCCTTTCTCACCTGACAACATTCCTTAGTTGAAAAGGTCTCTGTCCTCTTCCTTTTTGCTCTGATTCCTTTTAATGAGTTGCCCATCATATCACACTGATTCTGGCTCTTAAACATCTCTCCGATCGGACCCTCTCCTGTCTCCACGCGACCTACTCTCAGCTCTCGCCCCTCACTTGGATTAACTCAATTGGCCTTGTCTGGTTTCCCTGCATCTCCTCTCTGAGCCCTCTGATCCTGTTCTCCATTCGTCTTTCTAAAACACAAATCTGGGCAAGTCATGCCCATGAGGTACAACTGTGGTTGCCTCTAACTGACCAAAGAACACAGCTCCGAGGTCTTAGTGTCGTACTTGCAGCTTTTCCCACTCCTCCTTACCGGCCTCCTCCTCCACCACCGCCCCCTGTTGGCCACTCCTACATGCACACCCAGCCTCTCTGAACTCCCAATCTCGCGGGCCTTACACTGACTATACTTCTGCCCAACATCCCCCTTCCTGCCTTCTCTGCTTACCCAAATTCTACTCTTCCTTCAGGAGTTAAGGCCTTGGACTCTGAAGCTTTCTCAGCCCCAGCAGACATGGCTGCTTCCTCTTGTGGATTCCATCGAGCTTTGTCCTTATGGACAGCCCTGCACAGCTCTGTCCTCCTGCATTGTAATGGTCCTCCCCAGTAAGAGTGTCTGTTTCTGAAAGTCGGGAAGACATTTCATTTACCTTTTGTGCTCACCCAATACTGTAGGTGCTTGTAAACCCCACTGAATGACAGAATAGATGTCCCTGCCTTTATTTCTCAGGACTTTGTTATGAAACTCAAATAAGAGGGTATTTCTGAAAGAACAGTATAAACTAAACACAAATGTAAGAACCCTAAATCTCCCAAACTGTCTGTCTGTACTAAAAGAACACCCCTTCGAGGTGGGTGAAGGTGTTTCATTTCCAGGAAATCGGACTTCTTTTTTTTAATTTGTAATCCCATTTTTCATTGTTATGTTAATCACCATACATGACATCATTAGTTTTTGATGTAGTGTTCCATGATTCATTGTTTGTGCATAACATCCAGTGCTCCTCGCAGAACGTGCCCTCTTTAATACCCATCACCAGGCTAACCCATCCCCCCCTCCCCTCTAGAACCCTCAGTTTGTTTTTCGGAGTCCGTCCTCTCTCATGGTTCGTCTCCCCCTCCGACTTACTCCCCTTCATTCTTCCCCTCCTGCTATCTTCTTCTTCCTCTTTTTTTTTCTTAACATATATTGCATTATTTGTTTCAGAAGTACAGATCTGTGATTCAACAGTCAGACTTATTCTTAATTAGTCAAGACCATTTAAGACTTGGAGTAGAATCATCAAAAGCCAAACTGTCTTTTTCAGCTGATTTTTATGTACTCTTCTTATGCAAATGATGTTAAAATATAACAGTCAAAAATAAATTCTAATGCACTATCTCAGAAATATACAAATAATAGGAAAAAATTAGCTAACAGGAACAGAAAATAATAGGACTCCAAGAGATTTTATAGTGTTTTTAGACCCACGTGGAGCCTGTATGGAGAGTTATAATGGCGGGCGGGAGGGGCTGCTAAATGAACCGGGTTCCTACAGTGAACCCAGGACTGCTCAGGAGCCTGAGACGCAAGAATGCTGAGTAGAGAGCGGGAGGTCTCCTGGACAGACTTTGAACTGTGAAGCTCTCATGGACATAGATGTCCTTAGCACAGCGCTACAACTAGGGCTGCCAAATTTAGCAAATAAAAATACAAAACACCCAAATATTGCAGGAAGCATACTGACACTAAAAAATTATTTGTTGTTGGTCTGCAATTGAAATTTAACTGGACAGCTAATATTTTATCTGGCAAACCAAGCTGCAACCCAAATGACATTAATATCTTTGAACCTGATATTAGTGGCTCTAGGGTATTTTGGAGAAAAAATTAGCATGGGCTTTCTGACTATAAACAACCAGAAGACTGGTGGTAGATTGCCATCTAGTGGAAATTTTGTGATAGTGACGGCTTAAATTGGAAGGATAGGCTTTTTCCTGGAGTCTTCAAGGAAGGATTGTGCTCTGGCCCAGTGCAAAGCCCTGAGGTTGCTGCGCGGCGGCCGGGGGTGGGGGGTGGGGCGGAATGATGATGTCAGGAGGACAAGGGTGCCGTGGGGGGAGGCGAGGTAGGACGAATGCTGAGATGCGGCCGGCCCCTTGATCTAAGGAGAGGAGCACCTGACCTTGGCTCTCCAGAATGCACACTTTCTCCTGCATTCCAGCCAAAACCAAAACAAAAGCCAGGGCTAACTGTAAGAGGCACCATATCCTTCCAGATGAGGATGGCTCAGACGGATGTGGAACTATGAAAAATATGTTTCTACAGATGAGATCACAATTATAATGAACGAAAGAAGTCCTGCAAAAGGTAACGGAGTGGCTACAAGTTCAGATTTTAAAAGGACTGAAAAGACGTAAATATTAAAAGGCAGACATTCTGGAATTCCAAGGATAATCTCTCTAAGTGTGAAGCCCAGAAGCAGTTCCATGCTGCAAAACATGCGAAAGTCCACTACTAACAATAACATTAGCCATGATGACAATAAACCAAACTGGGAACAGGAGGAACAGGGAGAGGACAAACATACTCCTTGAGGCAGATGTTATAACGTCAACATGTAATGCAGAGAAAGCAGAAGCACTTGACTCTTATTGTAGCTGGTCTTCTCCAGAAAGAATGATATTCTAGAAATTTAAAAACTTGGACCAAAAACATAAGACGATCTTAAAACCCAAACACAGTCTTCTAGCCGATTTAAATAATTCTAGATTTTTTTTCTGGAGTAGAACAGGAGAGGATCTCGAGGATTTAATAGAGGCAATTATCCTAATTTTTAAAGGCATGATTTGTAGAAGCCAAAGAAGAATAAATTTAATGTGTAATTGTCATAAATTTCTAGAAGAGACTATTGAAAGATGTTAGATAAAAAATAATCGTGAAAGACAATCAGTGTCTCCTAAGATAAGCCATGCCAAGCTAATCTTATTTACTATGTTGTTAGGTTTACAAGAATATCAAATCATTAGAGTGCTATGAAGAGAATATGTTTTGATTTTAGTGAGCCATACAGCACAGTTTTTTCCCAAAATGTGTTTTCAAAATCCTGGAGATAACAAAGGATGGCCCTGGATGATAGTATAGTTGAGGATTTGTAGCCAGTTTAACTTTCAGCCCAAAAATGTGCTCATTAAGGGAGTATTTTCAAGAAGGGATGTCAAAATGTTCTGTAATTACTTGTTTACTAATGATTATTAAATCGAGAAAACATACTGATCAAATTTGCAGGGAGCAAAATTGCAAACAAGGTATAGCAGGATTCCAAATCATCTTAACAAACTCAATAATGGGTTACAATTAACCAAATGAGACTGAACAATGTATATTTTTGTCTATTTAGATTCAAAAATATCAATTCTCCAAATACAAAGTAAGAGAGAATGATTTTAAAACAGTTTCTATTAAAATGACCTAGGGGTCATAGCTGACAATAAGTTTGGGACCAAGAATGGGGACCTTGGGGACCAAATGGCTGGGGGGAAAAAAATCCAATTCCTCTCCAGACAACAATAGAAAAGAGTGTCCTTTCTGAGGGAGGGGACAGTCACACTGTACAATGCAGTGGGCCAGACTGCATTAAAGTCAAGTGCAGTTCTGGCACCCTCTTAAAAGGAATATCCATAAGGTCCTCTTCATCTGAAGAGAAGCATGCAAGCTGGTAAGGAGCCTAGAGAGCAAGCCGCGGGAGGGCAAAGCTTAGAGGGATGACACACGGTCCTCATATTTTTCGATAGATTTATTCTTTGTAAGCACATGGAAAGCAAAACTCAGATCAATTAAACAATAATGACTTCTTCCTAGCAGAAGAACAGAACTCAATAATAATTAGAGCTTTCAGAAATTCTGTGGCCGCTTGTGTAGGCGAGTTAGCCCACCACCTCTGTCACCTGCAACTGGAAAATCAGGACTCAGTGATCGTCTGTGGTGGCATAGAGGAGACTCCGGGGTTTGTCAGGAGGTTGGACTTGTCAGCTTGTCAGTTTTCTTCTTCTAGGATTCTACACTTCTAATAACTTTTCACCATTTTCTCTGTTTGGTCTATCATTTCTTAGTTCTTATTTTATTTTTAGTCTGCCATTAGAATATGTAACACTTTTTAGCCAAGTGTTGCAGGTAGGCATAGACTTTTTTTTTTTTAAAGATCTTATTTATTTGAGAGAGAGAGAGAGAGAGAGAGAGAGAGAGAGAGAGAGCACCAGCAGAGGGGAGGGGCAGAGGGAGAGGGAGAAGCAGGCTCCCAATAGGGACCCTGACACAGGGCTCGATCCCAGGGTCCTGGGATCATGACCTGGGCTGAAGGCAGATGCTTAACCGACTGAGCCACCCAGGCGCCCCAGGCATAGACCTTGAAGTCCATTTCCCTCCAGTTCTTGGCTTTAGATGTCAACACTGTTGCATTTGCTCCATACTCCCTTGCTTCTAATCTGAGTGGCAGGAGCCTGAACCAATTAAGAGCTGGTGGGGAAAATACCCAGCCACCCACAGGGCTTGGAAAGCAACGGAACATTGTGGTGGCTTTTGGAAAGAGCGGAACAGTAGCATGTGATTGACCGGTGAGAACCCTCCATCTTTCCCCCTTAATGTCTGCTTTTAGGCTGCTCATGCCATGACCTTATGGGACAGAATGTGAAAACAAAAGAAATTTGTGAAATGTATACTTTAAAAGACCCAGATATGTGTAACACAAGTCCTTTCATATTTCAATGTACACATTCTAATCCCTAAATTAAGGCTGTTGATGCCTGTTGCGATCCTCGAGTGGGAGGAAGCGATAACCACTAGGACAGCAGAGCAGAGCTACCATGGTCCATAAAACCCTAGAGATGCACACATAGGTGTTCTTGTGTACCCAAGAAGTTTCTTCTCCATTTCCAAATATTTTGCCGAAATTTTTAGTTCTTATGAGTCATGACTCTAGAACTATTATGACGAACATAAGTTAACAACTACTTAATACAAGTTTTTTGGGGGGGAAAAAGTATTTTTCCATAATCATAGCATTTGGAGGTCCAGAATGGTACAGACATACACACTCACCAAATGCAGTGATGTAGTTTGAATCAATGGCCCTGAAATCCTAGCTATTTGGGCACTGTAGGGCCATCAGATGTGGGGTGCTAAATATTATACACACACACACACACACATGAACATTCTCTTCTTGGTGCTCCCACTCCTCATTCCTACACCTCTCCGCCCCCCCCCCTAAAAAAAACCCAGAGCTTTGGAAGAATGAGTTGTGGTTCACAATGCTGAAGACTTGACCTAAAATATCCCTGAGTGTCTCTTGTCATCTTATCCCTCCAGGGAATTCCAGAGAGAGGTCCAGGCTCCGATTTGCTCAGGCTCGGTCCTGAGTTTGGAAATAGAACATGACTTAATGCCAGGACCAGAGACAAGGCCCAAGATGCCTGATGTCTCCCCCAGCAGGAGAGATGGGCCCATGGAGGATGCCAGGCTCCACGAGATCATGCCAGAAGGAGAACTTGCCCGGGAGAGCTAGCACTGCATCCAACAACCGGTCAGCTGGGTGGAAGGCAGTGAAAGAAATGCAGCTTTTAATTAGTGAGTGGGGAGACACATAATTACTGAGAGAAACCCAAGAGTAAACTCGTTTACTGCTTACAACAGACACTGGCTCATTTGTCTGGCAAGGAAAGGAAACATAAACTTACAAAGAATTCAGAAGTCATAGGGACCATTCTTTCTCTCAGGGCTGCCATACAGGGGTGTGGAGGAAAGGGTGGGGCCGGCCCTCATCCTTCTCAAATCAGGTCCGGCAAGGTGAGCCCACAGCGGGGGGGAACGTCTGACTTCCACCCCAGTCAGCAGAGTCCACAGTCCTTCCTAACACTGCTGTCTCCTCTCCCACCCACCCTTCCACTCCTTGGCACCACGACTAGGGGCCACAGCTGTTCTTGTCTTCCTCTCGGACCTCCTGGGGCACTGAGGGCTCCTCCACAGAGGTGGCAGGCTGCTCCTCTTGGGCCTTGCCAAGGAAGGGCCCCGTTCCTGGTCTGGCCGCTTCGGGCAGCTGGGTGGCACCTGGTGAAGGCTGCCTGCTCACAGCCGGAGCGTAGGGGGCTGGGAACAGATCCGGGAAGAAGCCATCACCTCCGGGGGGCTGCCCCAGGGCTTGTGGACAGAAGGGACCAGAGAAAGGCAGTTCTGGCAAGCAGAGGTCATTCCAAGGGGCCGGACCTGTGGAGTCAAAGAGTGCAGGAAAGATGAGACAGGATTAAGGGTACCCACCAGAGCGGAACATACTCTGTGACAGACTCCCCGCCGCCTCCCACAGAAACACAGCTTAGGAACCCAGTGCGGGTGAAGTACTAGCACCAGGAGCTCCCCCACAGGACCGGGTGTGCTCCTGACTCGAGGTTCTGTGGTTTGGTAGCATCGACACAGAGGGGCCTGTGGGTCAGGCCAGTGCCCCCTCTCGTGGGCAGCAGGGAGACTCGGAATGGACGGTACACATCTTTCCTTGCTTCTAATGGAATTTAGTCTTACTGTGATGGTTGCGCCCAGATTTCAGAGGTCCGGGTGGCCTGTCAGAATGCTCAGGTCAGCTGCCATTTACTCTGTGTATTTCCCTCATACTGTTTCTCCCTATTTTTTCTAACCCTCAGCAAGTCCCTCCCTGCTAGAGGAATACTATTCCCATTTTAGAGTCCGGGGAAACTGAGACTCAGCAAAGCTGGGAGCGGCTGAGCTGGACTTAAAACTCCAGTTTTTGTAACTCTGCTCTGCAGCTCCCCAAAGAGACCCAAAGAGCTTCGTAAAGCCAACCAGGGCCACGGAGAGGGGATGCGCTCACCACCTGCCATTCAGCCAGGGAGGCTCCCTGCCCCTTCTCACCTTCCTGGGTCACAATGGGCACCTTCTTGTCCAGCCCCAACTCACCCACATTCCCAGCAGGTGGCTGCAGCACCATCTGCCCTGATGGGGGGCCGGGGAAGTAGCCCTGAGAGGGACCCGCACTGGGGCCGTAAGGTGATGTGAAGAGGGAGTCATCCGGCAGCGGAGGCATCAGGGAGTGGGGTGTGGGGAAGGGGAAGGCGTGCAGGTAGGAAAACTGGGGCTGAGGTGGTTGGTAAAGCTGGCTCTGCGGAGCCTGGGAGAATGGGAATGGCCCTGGCTGGGGGCTCTGCTGGTAATCCTGGGGTTCCAGTTCTTCCAGGTATGAACAGGTGGATGGTGGGGTGACACTGTGGGGGACAAAGGAGTATTTTGTGAGGCTCAGGGGTAGCTTCCTCCCTGTGACCACACAGTAGGTGAGTCCCTACCCATATCTCCATGACCCCAGACTTGCCTCTTCCCCTTCTTTCTCTTTCTGTTCCTGGCTTTGCATCTTCTTTCCTACTTTTTTGCTGGGATAGTCTAGACCTTTCCCACCTCAAATCTACGTAAGCTTTTAATCCTCATCACAATTAGGACTCCTTGCTTCTCTCAGCTAACCCCCCCCCAACCCCGCTAGATCTATCTTTTCTCCTTCTACACCCTCCCAAGATAACTCAGGTGACCACCCCATCAGGCTCCATACCTTGTCCCCCAGGACCCACAGGGGCCATCTTTGTGACTGTTGTCACTGACAGGAGTATCCAGCAGCAGAGGCATCGTTTGGGGGGTAAGGACAGGGCCCAGGGGAAAAGGAAGGTTGACTCTTCGAACAGGTGGGGGGCTGAAGAGTGGTGGGGTCACTGCCACCCTTTGAGTATTCTCACTCTGTTCGGTTGGGGCCAGAGTCTGGTCAGAGGTCAGCAGCATGGGGGGCTCTAGGAACCAAAGTCAAAGAGGGTTACAAAGCTAAGAAAATGGGGAGGCAGATTTGGGATTATGGATGGTTAGAAGTGTGCCATGCCCAGTTCCCCTTGAATAGGCCCCACTGGACCAAAACCCTAGAGATCACTGGCCCACCTTCCCATCTATCTAGAAAGGACTCTGTCTTTCCAGCTGCCGTTCCCCACCCCACCCCCCTACCCCCACACACATAACCCTCAGAAGATGGTCAGCTTACCTGTAAGAGTATCTAGAGGGGGCTCCTGAGGGAAGGCACCAGGCTCTGGGGCCAGGGACACAGAAGGTGGCAGCTCAGTTGCCGAGCTGGAGGCAGGCAGAGTGAAGACTGTAGCCCTAGTGTCCCTAGATTTAGACCAGGGCTTCAGTGCAGGGAAAGGGACACCAGAGTCCCAAACACTGCCTTCCTGCAAGACCCTGGCAACTTCCCGACCTCCTCCATCCAAAGTCTCTCTAAGTATCAGCCAAGAATTCCAGCCCTCATGGCCAACTTTCCAACACTCTCTCCTTCTAGATCCTAGGAGCCCAGCTTAGAGCCCACTTCCTACTTATGGGGATGAGATCCAGGAGGAGAAGTTCTACCTGCACTGACTGCTGGCAGGGGTAGGGGCAGGGCCTGCAGGACTGCCCTTGTTCTCCTTCCCATTCAGCTTCTCCACTTTTCGCCACTTTGCCCGGCGATTCTGGAACCACACCTGTAGGGGAGAGACCCTTGAAGAGTTCCAGAAGCTCGGCTGAGACTATGACTCAGGCTCTGATTGTTGCACAATGAGCTGGATGACTTTAGGAGGTCACTTTACCACTTGGCTTCTGACGCCTTTCTCTGCAAGAATAGTTTTATGACAAGATTCATCTAGATAGCTCTGAGGTATTTTCCTCTTCTAATCTGAGGCGGTAGCAACATGGAAATAGGCAGGAACACAGCCAGATCTAAGACCTAACCTCGGCCCCTAAAGGGAGATGCTGAGCACTTGCTGTGCTCAAGAGTTCCAGCTGCTGGTTTCTCCTCCACCCTGAGACCCGTTGGCCAACGCCCTTTACCATGATTCGTTGGGGGGTGACCCCCACCGTCTGGGCAATCTCCCGGCGCTTATCGCTGTCTGGGTAGTGGTCTTCTTGAAAGATCCTTTCTAGCTCCTCCAGCTGGTCTGGAAGGAGAAGAAACTTGCATGAGGACAGTGATGTGGCAGCAGAGGAGAAAGACAGATGCCTTCCAGACAAGACCATTGTCCCCAACCCAAGGGTCTTCCCAGAGCCTTGCAACTAAGTTTCCCATTGGGCTGGAGGCTTCTCTCGCTCTTCTGGGCTTTGTGGCAGGGAACTGTGTGGTGTTTACTTTCCTGCTCTTTCTAACCTGGTCCCAACATTGCTTTCTGATGAGGCAACCCATTGAGGGTCACAGGGTGTGGCCCTGCCACAGGTCAAGAGAGGATTCAGGACAAGGGGTTGTACAAATTACCCACACTGTAATCTCCTGGGGCTGCTGTGTTCTCTGTTGAGCCCACATTTCCCAGAGATGACACCAGCTCTCCTAGATTGTCTCTCACCTTCAGGGACTCACCTGAGCGGTATAGGGTCCGAGTCTTTTTCCGAACTTGGCAGGTCACTTCTGGGGTCCTCTTCTGATCTGTGTTTTGGCTGTTCTGAGCCAATGTGCTGAGGAGGTTGGCCAGATGGCAGGGCCCCCGGCCTGACCCACAAGGCACTAGGTTGTGTGTGGCATGGGCCGAGTTAATGACACCAGGAGATGATGCGGAGGCCAGACCCCCGACACTGGGCGTTTTCTGCTTACTGGAGGCTGGAGAGTAAGACCTCTTCCCTGGCTTTGCCTCTCTCACTGGGAAGGAACAGCCTTCCTCAGGAGGCTGGGGTCTAGGTGGGGCCATAACTGTGTCTCTGGGGAGAGTCCCAGAGCCAGATGGCTGGCTCCCCCTCCCAGTATCTGCCCCAGCTGCTTCTCCAGGGGCCTCTGATGGCGGCTTCTCCCCAGCGACCTGGCGGGAGGGGGGCAGTTCCTCACTTGGGGCATCCCGAGTGTGGGGGGCTGGACTCTGCAGCAGTTCCTCCTCTGGCCCAGCAGCCAGGGGCTTGCCTCCACCTTCCTGGCCTGTGGGGAACAGCACCCACTGACCTCAGCCCCAGGGAGAAGGAAGAGCCTGGCCTTAGAGGACTGCTGCTTCCTGCTCTGCCGCCAGTTTCCCGTTTGGCCTCAAGCTTTCATTTGTCCACTCGACAAAGAGGGTAATAATTCTGTTTACCGTTCTTAGAGCTTGGCTATTGTAACCATCGAATTAGATAATCCACTGCTTTGAAAAATGTGAGCAGATATATGCACCCATGAGGGGGCTTGAGCTCACATACATAGCTGGTAGGAGAGCAGTCCTACTTCCGGGGGTGGGGGGTGTGCTTACTTTCTGGGAGTTGTCTGGGTCTTTTCCCCCCAGACTTACCCCCAGGAATGTGAGTCAAGGATCAGGAATCTGTTGAGGCATTTCTAAGGGACAAACGGTGAAGCTGGGAGCGCACTGGGAGAGGGAGATTGACAGCCTGCTGTTTCTAAGACTGGATCTTGTCCCTGCGCAGACAGAGGCATTATTGCGTAGAGCAGGGACGAAGACAGGCTGGCTGGTGGTATGAGGAAGGAGAGCGGGCGGGGGACACTTTGGGTTTCCAGCATTTTAGGCGAGCTTGTAGCCTAGCGAACCTGGCACGTAGTAGGTGCTCAATGACCGTGACATATCAGAGAGCTAGGCCTTGGTAGGAAAGGGGACGGGTGTCGGAACCCAGAGGAGAAGGGTCCTGGGGCTCCCCGGTCGGCGTGCAGGGAGGCGGGAACCTCAAGGATGGAGGGCGCACGGTGCCGGGCCTCCCTCACACCCCGCGGCACCGCCAGCCCCTCGGCCCACCCCGACCCCGAAGTCACCCGACCCGGGCCGCGTGGCCAGGGGCCGCCCCGCCGGCGTCAGCCTCCCAAGCCCGCCCCGCGCTCACCCCGCGGTTCCGGGCAGGGCTCCTGGGTGGGTTCCATGGCCAGGGCTCACGCAGCCGCCGAGACCGGCGGGGCTGCCCTCGCGCGGCCTAATGAAGCCTCGCCGGCGGGCAGGTGTGCAGGGGCCTCCCGGGCCCTGGGGAGCCCGAGCCCGCGCCCCTCACCCCGCCGCCAGGGCGAGGCCCACCCGGGCGGGAAGCGCGTGGGGCAGCTGCAGGGCCGCGCGGGCCTGGGGGCCGCCCCGCCCCCTCGGGCCCAGGTGTGCGGCCCGCCGCCCCTCCCCTCAGCCGCCCCTCCCGGAGCGGGGCCGCCCGGCCTCCCAGGGCTGGCGACAGTCGTGCCCCCCACCTCCGCCCGGGGACCGGCCCTTCCGTGCTAGCGGGGGGAAGGCCACTCTGGAGCAACGAATCAAGGGAGCCCCACACGTTGGGCTCGCTGAAGCTTCTCCAGGCCTCAAGCTGAAGGAGCCCCCAAGACGCCTCCCGACTCGAAGGTCCCGAGCGCCCAGAGCTGGCCGCGGGACACGGCGAGCAGGCTGAAGGAGCCGGCGCCGCCAGGTAAGCTGCGCGAGGACAGGGCGCTCAGGGCCGCGGGGTACCCCGCCAGGAGCCATAGCGGGCCCAGGGTTCCTGGGCATTCCTCTCCGTACTTGAGGTCCCAGTTTGATTCTCTGAGAATGCCTGGGAGCCTCCTAAGGGAGCTCTCACAGGGGTGATGCTTATCATTCCTGGTTCATAGCACGTTTCTTGCCTTTAAACAAAGTTTTACAGAATTTAAAATTCTCATTGCCGCCTCCTTAGGTCCGTGTCTGACTCTGAGTGGAAAGCACGGGCCAGACTGAAACAGGTGCTGGGAGCTGGGGATGGGGTGGGGTGGGGTGGGGTGGGGTGGGGTGGGGATGGGGGGGGCGCGTCCGGAACAGAATCCAGGTGTTTTGCTTTTAAGACTTAAAAGAGTCTGGACAGCAGGTGCTTTCCTGCTGTAATCACCTATCTTCGTTTTCTTGTGCCTCCATTCCTTTGAGGACTTGGGAGAGCTGTCAGAGATTTAGTTCTGTTTGAAACATAAAAAGATAAACGAGTTAACTTCATGACAGTGTGATCACAACTTCAGGAATCTGATGTTTCAATCCGCCCCCTATAAGACTAATATCCTCTGATAAATGAGAGGTTTAGAAAGAGGGCCCAGTTTCTCAGCTGGAAATGAAACATTGGGGGCCTTGTGAGCAGGGCATCGGGGGCAGTGAGGTTGCTCTCTACCAGGACCCTCGGATGGTGATATGGTTGTAAATGGAACACAATAATTGGCTTGATTAAACATTCATAGGACACCTACTGTATGCCAGGCCCTGTGCACAAGTCAATTCCTTGCCTGCAGAAGCTTACTGGTATAGAGGGGACTAGAATAATTCTATAGGTAAATGGACTATGTCAATACAGGGTGGCCAGCGGTGAGTTAGGAGTATGCACAGGCTCTTAGGAGCCCAGAGGAACAGGAATCTCTCCTGGCCTAGGATTGAGGGAGCGGGAAAGATGAGGAGGACACATGAGCTATGAGCTAAAGATTAAAAGAGGAGGCAAGTTAAATGTAAAGCTGACATTGCCCCAGCCCTGCTTAAAACCCTGCAGTGGCCCCTGCCTGCCCAGGAGGGAAAGACCAAGCTCCCTAACAGGGCAGGAGCCTTCCAAAGCCTGGCCCCTTCTCTCCACCTCAGCTCACCTGCTTCCCATGCCCAAAGTTCTCCAGTCTTACTCTGTTTTGACCTCTTGTTTCTCAAAGAGTGTTCCCACCTTTCCCCTAGGTCAGAATTTCTTAGGGAATTTGTGCAAAATATGGCTCCCAGGCCCCATTCCCAGAAATTTAAATTGGTAGGTCTAGAGAGGGACTCAGAAATAGCCATTGTAACAAGCCCCTCAGGTGATTTTTATTCATGTTAGAGTTTGAGACACTCCTAGACCTTTCAAAAAACAGTCAATTAAAATCATCCTGGGGACGAGCATGGGGGACGTGGTGGGGGGAGGTTGTGTGTGTGGGGGGAATGACCTTTTCACCTTCACTGAGGCGTCTACTGCAAGGAGAAGCCAGCACACTTAATTAATTGATTCAAGATCTAATTGTATAAAAGCATCTGCTCTGCGTTTTAGGGAATTGAAGATGTTGGCATTTTTCTAAACACATAAATAGTTGAATTTGTTGGGCTTGGACTATGACATTAGAAAAATTTAAGTTTCCTTTCTTTGTTGCTATTCTCGGCTGGCCATTGTGTGGCTTTTTTTTTCCCCCCAAATGACATACTGTTTGTCTATTTACATGAAAATTTGATTGCTTTGCATGAATTTGGCCTCTTGAGGCTTAGAAGAACATCTTGAGGTGTTTCCTTGGGAAGGGGTTGTACTGATGATACAGGCTGTTAAAAGTCCTCCCTCATAGGTCAGCTGCAAGGGCAGGGGGTACGGGAAGAGGACCACTCTTTACAGGGAGGGCAAGAACGTTGTTTTAGGAGTGCTTGGGAATAATTCTTTCTAAGTCTGGTTTAGTTAGATTTCATCTTGGTGATGTTCAGACAAGTTCATTTGCTCAACCTTGCTTAGAAGGAAGGGTTTATTTTTAGTTTGGGGATTCTTAGTTTTCAGAGTCAAATTATAAACCACCACCACCACCACCCTCTTACCAAGAATCCTTTGTTCCAACATCCTTTTCTTCTCGTGAATAGGAGAATAACAGGAAAAAAAAAAACATGTCTGATGCTACTAAGCAATGTCATCAGGCATGTTCTCAGTCTGTGTGGAACTGACTGGACCATTAGGTTAGGCAAGTGGAATAAGCATTCTTTGTCTGTCTTCTCTTACTACGTATGGTGAAAAAAATAACCAGAAGGTGGCTGGTTGAGAAACACGTCGAAGCAGAAGCAGGGTAATTTGCTCATCCTACCTGCCACACCCAGGCATAGGCGGCAACAGGTCATTGGAAGGCCTGGGACCAGAGAGGCAAGAATATGGTTGTGAAAGACAGAAATCTGAGCAGGCCCTGGGCAGGGAGAGAACAGAGTCACAGCACACGGGGCGGTGAGGACCCTGAAACAACCAGGAGGAGAGGCACCTGTCCAAGGCCGGGGAGGGCAGCTGGAGTCAGTCTCAGGTTCAAGAACCAGGACACCCGAAGAGGACAGAGGGCCAGATGATCAGATAAACACTGTGGGCCCCTGACGACCGAACTGATGGTGCCCAGTGGCTTCCTTTGGAAATCCCGGGAGAGGACAGTTGGAGCTTGCTGGTTTGGGGCATTGAGAACACCTGGCTAGGGTGGGAATCTGCCCTGGCAAGGAGAACACAGGTTCTGGTGTGGGTTAGCCTAACAACCTTTAATCCCTATGCCCCAAACACTGAAGATTTCGTACTTCTACCAAGAATAGTGACCATGCTTAAGACATGGGGTTGCCGCTGCTATTGTTTTGAATCAGGCTGCAGTAATAATAAACCACATTGCTGTGTTTTATGATTTAGGAAGTACTTTCCCATCTGCTCTGATGGTCTCCTCCCGGTGTTCTGGAGCATTGGAACAATTTCTGCTCTATGCTAGTCTACTCCAGGATTGCAGAGTTCTAGTGGTAATTACTGCATGGCATTCAGGATGCCTCAGAACCTGGCCCCAACCTTCCCTCAGACTCCGTCCGAAGCCACTTCCCCTGCCCGCCCCTCCAGTCTCCTCACAGGCTCTTGTTCAAACCTTGTCCTCTCTCAGAACGGCTCTTGCCTTCTCCTGCCTCAGGGCCACGGGTCATGTCGTTTTACGGGCACGAAACACCATCCCTTCCCTTTATATTTCTGTCAAAATCTTACTCATACTTCAAAGCCCAACCCAAATATTCTCTTTTCTGTGAAGCCTACCTCAGCTTTCCACGCTGCGATGAGCAGCTCCCTCCCACGTCCTCCTACTGCGCTGGGTTTGCCCTGATGTTCCCGCACTCAACACAGGCTGACCTGATTAGAGTTTTGTATGTTCTCTGCTGGATTGTGAGTTCTTGAGTGTTAACATACATCTCTTCATGCCAGGCACTTTCTACTTGCTTTACAAATACCAACTCATTGAAATTTCTTATAATAACCCCAGGAGGTACTATTATTAGCCACATTTTGTGGAAGAAACTGTGGTGTAGAGCTTGGGTACTTTGCCAAGGTCACACAGCCAGTAAGTGGCACACCCAACATTTGAACCTAGTTAGTCTGGTTCCTACCTGTCCTCTTAACCACTAGACTGTACAACTTATTTTGTTTCTGTCACGGTCCTTTAGTGCTTGGCACAATTTATATTTCTGTCACGGTCATTCAGTGCTTGGCGCAGTGATTTGCACGTGGGAGATCAATAATTGCTCGTTGACCAAAAGTTAATCACCACTGGCAGGAGTTAGGGAGTAGGAGAGGGAGGCTGAGAGGAAGCCCTGGCTATCTTCAAGGAGCCACAGTGATGGGAATGTTCTGAAGCTTGGCCAGTGACAGTCACATGAACCTACACGTGAGATACAATTTCCTAGAACTGGGTATATACATATACACACACAGGTAAGTGTGTGTGAAACTGGGGACATCTGAGTAAGGTCTGTGGCTAGCACCAGTGTCTGTCTCCTGGCGTGATTGTGTATTATGGTGACGTGCAAGGTTACCATTGGGGGGGAATATGGGTGATGCGTGCATGGGATCTCCCTGTATCATTTCTTACAACTGTGTGAATATACAGTTATCTCAAAAAATTTTTTTATTGTTGATCCCAGAGTTCTGATCACAAATTCAGTTCTCCTGGACTTAGTTACATTAAATTCACATTAAGCAATAATATTTTGTGTATAGTAGCACTATAAGTATAACCTTTGGTTGACAGCAATTTTAAAACATTTAGGTTTAAATTATATCTATTAGATAAATTATATCTATTTCTTTAACAGGTCTGTGGATAGGAAAGCAGAGGAATTTACGTCTAACTTGTTTTTAAAAAGTAAAACAGTAGGGATGCCTGGCTGGCTCAGTCTGTAGAGCGTGTGACTCTTGATCTCAGGGTCATGAGTCCAAGCCTCCACTGGGCATGGAGCCTACTTAAAATAAATTTTGTCTTATTTATTTTTTAAGTAGGCTCCATGCTCCAAGTGAGCCACCCCGATGCCTCTACTTAAAATGAATTTTTAAAAAATTAAAAAAGTAAAACAATAGCAATGTCTCTGTTCATAATAAGAATGAACATTTATTAGGAAAATATTGGTAAATACTGAAGGATTAGAAAAGGAAAAACAATTTCCTGTTAAACAACAGCCTCAGTTATTAACAGTTTGTATAGTTCCTCATAGCACGTTTACCATTATTGTGTTTTACATATGTTCTCCAGGATTGTAATTCTATATAATTTTGAGCCTTTTCTTCCCTTAGTCACACAGTTCCATAATGTTTCAGCTTCAGAATTTATTGAGTGATACTGCAATTCATTCTGTACCTATTGGAAGAAAACTTAAAGCCTTACATTTTTCAAAACTAAAAACACATTTGAAATAAATCTTCTAATTTTTTCTCTTACAGACTTTTTTTTTTTTTTTAATCTCTTTCAGTTAGTGATTGATCTATCTGGTCCATGGTTTTTACAGTCTGAAGCCCATGAGGAGCTGCCAAGTGGTTCATTGCGCAGAAATAGACAGGCAGCCAGGCTGACAAGTGTTGGGCTAACGTGTTGATCATCAGGGAGGAGTCGGGGATTCTGAGGTCATAAACCTGACAGGCCAGCAGGGCAGCTTTTATGAGCGTAAGAGTCCCTGAACACAGTGTTTTCTTCCTTTGGTATTTTCCACCTCTGCCGGTGACTTGAGCGATTTTTCTGGTGTTCCGGTCTGGGTCCGTGCCCCCACCCCGGGAAAAAGTGCTCTACCAGGAGGCCTTAGTGTGTAGGAAGAGAGCTCGGTCTTCTGGCCGGAGTGTGGTGGTCCTTACGGTTCTACTGGTCCTTCCAGGACGTGGACTCATGTCCTCCTCGGCTTTGAAGCCTTCTTTGTCCCCCAAGACCGAGGTACCCTCCAGGTCTGGTGAATGGTGTGAAAAATGAGGTCATGTCATGGTCAGCAGGCTCCTCTTCCCTATGGGGACTCCTAAATTTTAGGTTGACCAACATTAGGGTGACAGTTCTAAGGCTTTGGGATTGCAGATGACCTGCCCTTGTCTTTAAATGCCTCCTTGTGCTTGATATCAATCAAGCAAGATCACTAGTGTGGGTTAGAAGCTGGGAGAGGCTTCCTTTGCGTGGAAGGGCAAATAGGGAAATACTGGGCTCCCATATAGTGAGGGAGAGAAGTGAAATGCTAGGAGCTGAGATTGATTACCTGAGAAATAGGCCTGCAAAACCTGTCATTCAGTTTGTTGGAAAGACCAGAGAGCAGTAGAACCAGATAGGCTGCTAGACCCAGTCTCAGTTTGCAAAAGGCTTCTGACTGGGTGCTGCATGGGCTCTTAACTTGGTGCAAGGGAGTATGCGCTTTGGGGGCCTGGAGTTTAGGCAGGCTGCCAGAGCAGGCCCAGGGGGAGGGAAAAAGAGCAACAGAGATGGGAAAAACCATATTTGGAAGTAAAGATGAACTAGACGTTGCTACATACACCTTGAGTCCAGGGATCTAATTTCTGATCTGACCTCTTAGAGATTCTGCTCCAAGTCCCGACTGTTGGCTTCTGCGTGGATTTGGGCTCATGGACCAGGACAAACACTGAGGCCTCTCAGACTTCTCAAACTAAACTCCTGATTCCCACCACACAACTGTGACACCCCCAGTCCTCTTTATTTTTGTACCACCCACCCCGTTGGAATCACCCTTGATTTCCCTGCCTCCCTCCCAGCTGATGTATAAACTGTCAAAATACCGCCACAATGCATCTCCAGCTCTTTGCATCTCCAGGTCATCACCACTGTGGTCCAGGCCCCGACCCTCCCCTGCCTCTCCCTAAGCGACAGCTCCCTAGCCTTGTCTCCTTGTTTCCTCTTCTGTTGGGCTGTCATCCATTCCTCCGCAGGCTTGCACAATAGTCTGAAAATGTACACTAAGCCACGTGTCACTCTTCTGTTGATATGCTGCAATGACTTCCCACTAGACTTGGAGGAAAATGCAAACTTCTTATGATAGCCCTGCACGACCCACTCCAGTGGCTCCAACTGAATCTCAGGTGACTGCTCTTGTCCTTCCAGCACCTTGAACATACTGAAGGTTTTCCTGTCCCGGGGTCTTATATACGCTGTTCCTGTGCTTGGAAACTGCAGTCTTCATTCTTGTTGTGCCTGGTTCCTCCTCAGATCTTAGCTTGAATGTTCTCCCTCATTGAGGGCTCCTTGGCCACACTGTCTACTTAACACCTGCCTCCTAATATTTTCTCTTTGTTTCCATTTCAACTCTTTTTAAATTTGACTAAGTTTTTCATTTTAATTCCAGCATAGTTAACATCCAGTGTTATATTAGTGTCAGGTGTACAATAGAGTGCTTCAACACTTCCATACAACACCCACTGCTCATCACAACAAGTGCACTCCTTAATCCCCATTGCCTATTTCCCCCAGAGGGAGGGGGTGTAACCGTCAGTGTGTTCTCTGTAGTTAAGAGTGTGTTTTTTAAGTTTGTCTCCTTCTCTTTTTCCCGTTGCTCCTTTGTTTCTTAAATTTCACTTATGAGTGAAATCATATGGTATTTGTCTTTGACAAATTTTACTATTCTAGTTCTGTGAAAAATGCTATTGGTATTTTGATAGGGATTGCATTAAATGTGTAGATTGCTTTGGGTAATATATACATTTTAACAATATTTGTTCTACCAGTCTTTGAGCGGGGAGGGTCTTTCCATTTCTTTGTGTCATCTTCAGTTTCTTTCATCAGTGTTTTATAGTTTTCAGAGTACAGATCTTTCACCTCTTTGGCTAGGTTTATTCCTAGATATTTTATTATTTTGGGTATAATTGTAAGTGAGATTGTTTTCTTAATTTCACCTGCTGCTTCATTATTAGTGTGTATGAATGCAACAGACTTCTGTACATTGATTTTGTACCCTGCCACTTTACCAAATTCATTTATCAGTTCCAGTAGTTTTTTGGTGGAGTCTTTAGGGTTTTCTATAGATAGTGTCATGTCATCTGCAAATAGTGAAAGTTTTACTTCTTCCTTACCAATTTGGATGCCTTTTGTTTCTTGCCTGATTGCTGAGGCTAGGACTTCTAGTACTATGTTGAATAAAAGTGGTGAGAGCGGACATCCTTGTTTTTTTCCTGACGTTAGGGGAAAGGTTCTCAGTTTTTCCCCATTGAGTGTGATGTTAGCTGTGGGTTTTTCATATAAGGCCTTTATTATGTTGAGGTATGTTCCCTCTAAACCCACTTTGTTGAGGGTTTTTATCATGAATGGCTGTTGTACTTTATCAGATGTTTTTTTTCTACATATATCTGAAATGATCATATGGTTGTTACCCTTTCTCTTATTGATGTGATGTATCATGTTGATTGATTTGTGAATATTGAATAACCCTTGCATTCTGGGAATAAATCCTCCTTGATTGTGGTGAATGATTTCTTTTAATGTATTATTGGATTCAGTTTGTTAGTATTTTGTTGAGGATTTTTGTGTCTATCTTCAGAGATATTGGCAGGTAGTTCTCTTTTTTTGTGGTGGCTCTATCTGGTTGGGGTATCAGGGTGATACTGGCCTCAAAGAATGAATTTGGACATTTTCCTTCCTCTTCTATTTTTTGGAATAGTTTGAGAAGAATAGGTAATAGTTCTTCTTTAAATGTTTGGTAGAATTTGGCCTGTGAAGCCTTCTGGTCCTGGACTTCTGTTTGTTGGGAGTTTTTTGATTACTGATTCAATCTCATTGCTGGTAATTGGTCTGTTCAAATTTTCTATTTCTTCCTGCTTCAGTTTTGGTAGATTATATGTTTCTAGGAATTTATCCATTTCTTCTAGGTTGCCCAATTTGTTGGCATATAGTTTTTCATAATATTCTTATACAATTGTTTGTCCTTTCTGTGGTGTTGGTTGTTACTTGCCTTCTTCCGTTTGTGATTTTGTTTGTTATTTGGGTCATCTTTTTTTTTTTAATGAATCTGGATAAAGGTTTATCAATGTTGTTGATCTTTTCAAAAAGCCAGCTTCTGGTTTCATCGATCTGTTCTATTGCTCTTTGAGTTTCTATATCATGTATTTCTGCTCTAATCTTTATTATTTCCTTCCTTCTGCTGGTTTTGGGTTTTGTTTGTTCTTCTTTTTCTAGCTCCAATAGGTGTAAGATTAGGTTCTTTTTTTGATATTTTTCTTGCTTCTTGAGACAGGCCTGTATTGTCATAAACTTCCCTCTTCAAACCGCTTTTGCAGCATCCTAAAGATTTTGGATCACTGTGTTTTCATTTTCATTTGTTTCCATGTAGTCTTTGATTTCCTGGTTGACCCATTGTTTAGTAGCATGTTATTTCACCTCTATGTATTTGTGCTCTTTCCAGATTTTTCCTTTTTTTCTTTTCTTTCTTTCTTTTTTTTTTTTTTTGTGGTTGACTTACAGTTTCATAGTGTTGTTTTCAGAAAAGATGCATGGTAGAACTTCGATCTTCTTGAATTCGTTGAGACTAGTTTTGTGGCCTAATATGTGATCTATTCTGGAGAATGTTCTATGTGCACTTGAAAAGAAGGTGTATTCTGCTGTTTTAGGATGGAATGTTCTGAATGCATCAGTTAATTTCATTTGGTCCAGTGTGTCATAAAAAGCCACTATTTCCTTTTTGATTTTCCGTTGGGATGATCAATCCATTGATGTAAGTGCGATGTTAAAGTCCCCTACTCTTATTCCATTACCATCAATTAATTCCTTTACGTTTGTTATTAACTGTTTTATGTATTTGGGTGCTCCCATGTTGGTGCATAAATATTTACAATTGTATCTTCTTTTTGGACTGTCCCTTTTATGATTAGTGTCCTTCTCTGTCTCTTGTTATGGTATTTGTTTTAAAGTCTATTTTGTCCAATATCATTATTGCTACCCTGGCTTTCTTTTGACACCATTTGTGTGATAAATGTTTCTATATTCCCTCACTTTCAATCTTCAGGTATCTTTAGGTCTGAAATGAGTCTCTTGTAAAGAGCATATAGATAGGTCTTGGGTTTTTGGTGTTTTTTTTTGTGTGTGTGTTATTTTTAAAAGATTTCATTTATTTGAGAGAGAGAGAGAGAGAATAAGCAGGGGGAGCAGCAGAGGGAGAGGGAGAAGCAGACTCCCCCCTGAGCAGGGAGCCCAACGCAGGGTTCGATCCCAGGACCCTGAGATTATGACCTGAGCCGAAGGCAGATGCCTAACTGACTGAGCCACCCAGACATCCCTAGGTCTTGTTTTTTTATCCACTCTATCACCCTGTGTCTTTTGATTGGAGTGTTTAGTCCATTACATGCAAAGTAATTATTGATAGATATGTATTTGTTGCTGTTTTGTTTCTTGTTTTGTGGCTGTTTTGGTAGTTTTTTTTCAGATTCTTGTTCTCTTTCATTGTTTGTTGGCTTTCTTTAGTGATTCATTTGCATTCCTTTCTCTCTATTCTTTGCATATCTATTACTAGTTTTTGATTTATGGTTACCATTAGGTTTGTATGTAACATCTGCATTAAGTAGTCTGTATTAAGTTGAAGGGTGCTTATGTTTGAACCCATTCTTTACTCCTCCCCTGCCCACGTTTTAGATGATTGGTGTCATATTTTACATCCTTCTATTTTATGAATCCTTGACTTATTTTTACAGAAATACTTATTTTTACTGCTTTTGTGTTTTTTTGCTTTTTTACACTCTCACTTATGGTCTTTCCTTTCTACTCAGAAAGTCCCCTTTAATATTTCTTGTAGGGCTGGTTTAGTGGTAATAAACTCCTTTAGTTTTTGTTTGTCAGAGAAACTTTATCTTTTCTTTTATTCTGAATTACAGCCTTGCTGGATAGAGTATTCTTGACTGCAGATTTTTCCCTTTCAGCACTTTGAATGCCACTCTCTCTGGCCTGCAAAGTTTCTGCTGAAAATCCCCTGATAGCTTTATGAGGTTTCCCTTGTATGAAAGTGTCTTCTTTTCTCTTGTTGCTTTTACATTTTTTTTCTTTATAACTACTTTTGCCCTTTTAATTACCATGTGTCTTTGTGTGAACCTCCTTACATTGATATTTGGGGGGTATCTTTGTGTGTCCTGGCTCTGGATATCTGTTTCTCTTGATTCAGAATTTTTCAGCTATTATTTCTTTGAGTAAATTCTCTGTCCCCTTTTCTCTCTCTTCTTCTAGGATCCCTATAATGCAAATGTTGTTATGTTTGATGGAGTCACTGAGTTTCCTAAGACTATTCTCAGTTTGCATAATTTTTTCCACTCATTTGCTCAGCTTGATCATTTTACATTACTTTGTCTTTTGGGTCACTAATTCATTCCTCTGCTTCTTTTAGCTTGCTATTTATTCCATCAAGTGTATTTTTAATTTCATTTATTGTGTCCTTCATCTCTGATTGGTTCTTTTTTATCTCTTTGTTAAGGGTCTCACTGATGTCCTCTACACTTACTCTTTTCTCAAGTCCAGTGAGTATCTTTATGATTGTTACTTTAAATTCTCTATCAGGCATATTACTTATATCCATTTCACTTAGGTCTTTTGCTGTGGTTTGATCCTCTTTCTTCTTTTGGGACATATTCCTCTGTCTCCTCAGTTTGTCTAACTCCCTGTGTCTGTTTCTTTGTGTTAGGAAAGTCAGCTACTTCACTGTGCAAAATGTTTTTATTTTGGTGTAGTCCCAATAGTTTAATTTTGGTTTTGTTTCCCCTGACATATCTAGAAAAATGTTTCTCTAGCTGATGTCAAAGAAATTACTGCCTGTTTTCTTCTATGAGTTTTATGTTTTCAGGTCTTACATTTAGGTCTTTACTCCATCTTGAGTTTATCTTCATGTATGGTATAAGAAACTGGTCCAGTTTCATTCTTCTGCATATAGCTGTCTAGTTTTCCCAGCATCATTTGTTGAAGAGACTATCTTTTCTACATTGTATATTCTTACCTCCTTTGTCATACAGTAATTGGACCATATAACTGTGGATTTATTTCTGGGCTCTCTATTCTGTTCCATTGATCTATGTGTTTATTTTTGTACCAGTATCATACTGTTTTGATAACTACAGCTTTGTGGTATATCTTGAAAATCTGGGCGTGTGATACCTCCAGCTTTGTTCTTGTTTCTTAAGATTGTTTTGGGCTACTCAGCATCTTTTGTGGTTCCATACAAATTTTAGGATTGTTTTAGTTCGGTGAAAAATGCTGTTGGCATTTTGATATGGATTCATTAAATCTGTAGATTGCTTTGGGTAGTATGGACTTTTTAACAATATTGGCACTTCAGTACATGAACATGGAATGTCTTCCCATTTGTGTCACCTTCAAATTCTTTCATCAATGTTTATAATTTTTGGAATACAGTTCTTTCACCTCCTTGGTTAAGTTTATTCCTAGGTATTTTATTCCTTTTGGTGCAGTTGTAAATGTGATTATTTTCTTAGTTTCTTTTTCTGCTACTTCATTATTAGTGTTTACAAATGCAACAGATTTATGTATATTAATTTTGTGCCCGGTGACTTTACTGAATTAATTTTACCTGTTCCAGTAGTTTTTTTTGGTGAAATATTTAGGGTTTCTTTATATATAGTATCATGTCATCTCGAAATAGGGAAAGTTTTGCTTCTTCCTTAGCCCATTTGGATACCTTTTATTTTTTTAATTTTTATTTTTGTCTGATTTCTGTTGCTAGGACTTCTAGTACTATGTAGAATAAAAGTGCTAAGAGTGGACATCCTTGTCTTGTTTCTGATCCTAGAGGAAAAGCTCTCAGTTTTCACCATTGAGTATGTTGTTAGCTGTAGGATTTTTACATATGGCTTTTATTATATTGAGGTATGTTCTCTCTAACCTTTATTGAGAGTTCTTTTCATGAAGGGAACTTTGTCAGATGATTTTTCTGCATCTATTGAGATGATCATGTGATTTTTTTTGTCCTTTCTCTTGTTAATGTGATGTATTACCTTGATTGATTTGTGAATACTAAACTACTCTTGCATCTCAGGAATAAATCCCACTTGATCATGGTGAAAGACTTTTTTTTAATGTATTGTTGGATTCTGTTTGCTAATATTTTGTTGAGGATTTTGCATCCCTGTTCACCAGAGATATTGGCCTGTGGTTTTCATTTTTTGTTTGGTATGAGGGGAATACTATCCTGGTAGAATGAATTTAGAAGCTTTCCTTTTCTATTTTTTGGAAGAGTTTGAGAAGAATAGGTGTTAACTCTTCTTTAAATGTTTGGTAGAATTCACCTGTGAAGCCGTCTGTTCTGGATTTTATTTATTGGGACTTTTTTTGATTACTGATTCAATTTAATTGCTAATTAGTCTGTTCAGATTTTCTGAACCGAAAGATTATATATTTCTAGGAATTTATTCATTTCTTCTAGATTGTCCAATTTGTAGGCAGATAATTTTTCATAGTATTCTCTTATAATCATTTGTATTTCTGTGGTATTGTTATTGTTTGCTATTATTGGTATAGTTATTTCTTAATGTTTTCTTTATGCCTCTTTTACTTAGGGTTCATATAGCTTCTTGGCTTTGTGCATTTGTAGTATCCATCAAATTGGGAGATTTTTCGTCTAGACAGTATGCTGGGGTAATCATAAGGTTCAGCTCATTTGTTTGTTTTTTCCTCAGGAATGACTGTCCTGTATTGGCTGTTGTCCAATGTCTGAAAATGAGTGTTGCATATATTTTGTATAGTTTTTAGTGGTTTTTGATGATAGGCTAAATCTTGTGTCTGTTACTCCATATTGCCTGGAAATGGAAGCACATAGAAAGTACTTTTTAAATTTCAGTTAGCTCTCTACTGCCTACACTATGATGTTCAAACTCCTAGTTTAGCGTAGTTCTTTATAAGATGACTTCATGACAACCTCCGTCCCCAAGTTCACCCACTTAATTTAAAAATTTGCCAAGTCTTCATCATATCCAAATTTCTTCATCCTCAGTGTGTTGCACATGCTCTTGTCTCTGTCTAGAAAGACCTTCCAATGTATCCCCCATCTGACCAAATTCTGCTTGTTCTTTAAGACCTAACCCAATTGTCAATTCTTCTGTTAAACTTTTCCATAAGTCAGTATCCATAGCGACTGCTGTGTTCCTACACCACTCAGAATATGACTCTCTTATGCACTTAAGACACTTTTATGGAGATTCTTATTTTGACTTTTACACCTGACTGAAATCTTTTAATCTCCTAGAGGGCAATAACCTCTACATCTTATTCACATTTTCATTTCTCAGCCTAGCTCAGTACCTTACTCATAGTGGGTTCTTGGCAAATGTTTACTCGGCAAATGAACATCCTGTCACAGCGCATAATATTGCTTTCTGAGGATAGTTATTGGCTTGCTTATTTGAGAAACTTGGGACTGATAAATAAGACAAACTAAATAAAACTTGGACTAGAATAGCTGTCACTAGCTAGCAGGTGTTCCAAATTATGTTTATCAGTGAGGATGCGGAGCAGGTGCTGGTTCCCTTCTAGGGTATTATTCTACCATTAAAATAATTCATAGCCAATATTGTTTTTTCTCTCTCTTTCACAGATAGTAGAGTTCTGTGAGAAGTGCGTGCAGGAACAGGTTTTCCTTAGGAGTTCCCTGGAGTTAATACAATATAATCATTTTCAAAACATCAGCTTTAACTTGAGAGATCATTAGAATTAGGATACTTCTGGCCTGATGGAAGGCCAGTATCTCAGAGACTTATGACTAAGATATCCCCTGAATTGCCTTGGACATGTGCAATCAAGATAATGTATATGGGAGATTCAAGATTCCTGACTATTCTTGAAAGCTGACAATTTAGGAAAGGGCAAACATTTTGAATGCCTACCTCCATAATCAGGATGGAGAAGGGTAATCAGATGTGCCGCCAAATAAAACAAAGCCTATGAGACTATAAAGAAAAAGAAAACAAAACATGAGTTTATTATCTTGCCTGCCAGGCAAGGGAAGATATAACACTGAAAAAATTGACTGAACAGTTAACAGGAGTGGGGGGTGTGAAAGTGGGGGTTAAGGTGCTTTATCCACTGGAATGGAGGTGTCAAGATGGTAATGATAAGTAAGGATTGAAAACTTCTTCTCTGAATGGAATGAGTCTATATGTCTATATGTGATGCACGTTCATTGGTCAGAAAAGAGTCTATAGTTTGTTCCCCATAAAGGACTGACATATCAGATTATTCACAGTTGTGTCTTTTATTAGCTTAGAATGGTGGTTCACTAAAAGTTGTTTCACAACTTCACCTGGTTGAAAACAGTTTTAGTGAAACTCAGCATTCAAATTTTATTTCTCTTAAGCATGTGTGAGTGTAAGTGGGATAATGTAATTTATCCCACAGAGAATTTTGGGGGGACATGCCTGATTTAGCTTGGAGAAAGGTGCAGCATGGGCTCTCTATTGGCAGGGGGAAATGAATGATGTTACAAATTTGGGACTCTCAATAGGTAAAACTTATCAAATGCCGAAGGAAAGAATTTGGCTTTAGAGTAGGGTAGGCTTGGTTTTGCTTTGCAGCGTAGCCACCTATTAGCTTTATGAATTCATCTAAGTCTCAGGGTTTTTTTGTGTAAAACATAGTTAACAGTATCAGTCTCCTATCAGTTACTGTGAGGATCCAGTGAAATGGTGTATATAAACCACCTCCCATGGGGCTTTCCTGTTCCTCATGGGATGAACAGTAGATAGCTAGCTTTCCTCTGCTGTGAACTCCCACCCATGCATTCCCATGTATATGAATACCTCAGCTGTCCCTCCGTACCCTCCTGGGCTCCTAGCCTCCTGAGCATACCCCTCCCATGCTTGTTCCCCTTTTCCATACATTTCCCCTTTCATTTCTCCCTTTTCCTCTCAATGCTTAAAATAATATTTGCAGGTCCAAAGATAACTTTTATTCATATTCTTCATTCACAAATAGATTATACTTTAGTACAGCATTCTTCTGCATTATAAGATTTTAAATGCTTAGTGTTGGGAAAATGAGCTGCTTTGGGGAAAAACAAATAGTCAAATGCAACTCTAAAGGAATTTTAGATTTGGGGACATCAGAGAACCAGCATCTTAGATGCTCAGAACCAGTGAGTATGTCTCTTCTTAATCCCCCATCTCAAATATAGGGCCCTATATGGCATATAGCATAATTCCTACTTTTACTCAAACTGTAAAGATCTTGTGTGACAGGGCCCAGAACACTTTGGAGCATTTGATACTCATTGAGCAAGGCTGAATGGCCTAGCGTTCTTTCTGGTCACAGGAGAAAATGGTCAAGGTGTGGGGATTCTAGGAGACCAAGGGATTAGTGAGATTAAAAACTGCAAAATACCCAAATTCCTATTGAACAAGGTGGGGAACTGGGTATCTTGTTTTATCAAAAGAAATTCTATGCCTTTGAAAAGTTGAGTCTTCTGGATCACTGTCCCTAAAACCTGAGGGCACTGTGAATTTTCTCCAACATTCTCTTGCCAAATTTAGTTTAAATTTATCCCTCATGCCACTGGAATAATTTTTCTAGAGGAGCGACAGAAGCGCACGGAAGGTAGTGACTTAGAATGACTGCACTGTTGTTTCACAACTTCTTTAGGCAGGTTGGAGACTAACGATTTGCATTTATATGGAAAGGGCCATCCATGGAAGATGTGTACAGTGTGAACCTTATTGGGGCAGGGGGGTGGGGAAGAAATGGCAGAGTGTATAGGACAGGTTATAGGATTGGTTATGCTGCAGAACAACAATAAAAAAAGAGATCCTGAAATCCCAGGGCTTAGAAACAAGAAGGCTTTGTTGTCTTCTCCATGTCCGGCACTGGTCAGTGGGGCATTCTGCTCCATATGTTCAGAGACGCAAGCCACCATCTCATTGTCCCATCATCTGGAAAGCACATGCTGTTCCTCAGACCGGCCAGCAGAAGTGAGGGCTCTTCAGCTCTCTCAGCTTGGAATCCACCCCATCCTTAGTGCCCCTCTGTTGTTACCCTGAACGAGTATCTGGCCCTGATTAATTGCAAGGACAGTGGGAAGTGGGGGGAGAAAATGGACTATTTAGGGGAGCACTGTCATGTCTCATGTAGCCTGCTCTTCTGGTCACCAAATATCTATCTGCTTCCTTCTTCCCAATTTCTGACCGTCTAAAAGTTCTGTGTGATCTTTGCATCTGGCAAAAGTTCTAGGGTCGCCGAGTGCTGTACGGTCATCATTCTGTCGGGTTATGACCTGACTCCTCTAGGTTGGAGGTCTCAGAAGTAAGGAGACAAGTTATCTGCTGCCCCGGTAACCAGCACACATGGTGGAACAGGAACAGGTGAACAGTAACAAACGCATCTTGTGACCGTGAAGTTTTGTGCATTCAGTCTTCTCACCAGAAAGAGGGGCTTTTCTTCCACCTTCTGGCCTTTCCCTGCTGTCTGAGAGGGGTCTCACATTTCTAAATAGAATCTCTCCTGCTGCAGAATTCATCTAATTCTCCCTGTTTCTCTAGGAACTTCTGCCCACCTATTTGGATTGTTAACCCCTTTGTCTCCATCAGTTTCTTCTCTGCCACTTGAGTGCAGGTAATTGTTATGTGTCTTAAGCACATTCTCTGTGCAAAGACTGGTGCCCAGGTTTCAGACTGACAGACAAGGACGACCCTGGATTCTTAGTGGCACTCAGATTCTCCTGGAAATAGGTAGGAAAGAGATGTTGGGAGATCACCCTTTGAGCTATTAATTTGTATTTTGTTCGTTGTATTTTTTCCTCTTTCATATATCAGACACATGATTAAGCCCTTCACATTCCGTGGAATCAGGAGTTTTTGCAGGGCAGAGAGCCAAAGAAAGCTGCTTGAAATCAGAGACCTTTCCTGCCTTTCTTAAAAGTGTAAAGGATAGTAAAGGGTCTGGTGGGGAGAAGAAAGGCAAGGAGAGAGTGCCTTTGAAAGGAGCAAGCAGGGAGATTGCCCTGCCGGGAGGAGGTGGTGGTGGGAGCCCAGGGGCTGCTTTGGCAACGTCCCCGGGATGAGGAAGGACCCCTTGGGGGCTGGCTCGGTTTGTGTCTTGGGAGGCCCACAGGAACTAGGATTCCATGTGTTTTACCTTCTCCAAGGTGCAGTCTTTGCTTTCTTCCTTTCCACCTCCCTCACATATTTCCCAAGTTCCTGCTGTGGACAGTGCTCAGAAACGCCCTGTGGATGCAATAAGTGATGGTTCTAACTCTGGTGTCCCCGAAGTCGGCTAGGGGGACATAATTATAATGTAATGATTCTGAAGATAGAAATACGATCAAAGCAGTCTGAAAGAAAAGGAAATGGCCAACCCTCACACATTACTTTCTTTCTCTCTCTCCAGTGAACTCTTGCTTCATTTCTCTGGTATTATGTTCTCCTGACTCCTTATCTCAAGCAGTTCTTTGACCCTTTGCTTTCTGAGCATGCTTTCTCTGTCTCCTGTCTGTATTTCTTTCTCTCCAGTAGCTGGAGAAGTCTATCATGTGTTTATTTGTGTCCTCTAGTGTTCTCTAAATCTTAAAAATGTAGGCAAAAAATGAATTTATTGAAAAATATTTGAGTAGCTCCTAGGTGGTGGGGTGGCAGGAGGGAAGGTGAAAAGTCATACTTGGAAAATGGCTTATCAGGAATTAAGTTCCCACCACTCGAAGAAGAATCTGTGTTTGGCATCTCCATGGGTGCCTTGACACTAGGGAGGCCATTGCTGTGAATAATTTTTTAACTCTTTCTGAATCTTTAAGTTCCTCCTTTGAGACTCAGAGTCCTGAGCAGAAGCATCGAATGGACCTGGTCTTGATGCATCCTTACAGTCCTGCCACTAGAGGGTTGGGGCAGGCAGTTACTGGCTTCTAGCCTCCCATGTTGAGAAATGAGGCTCTGCTTCCACCAAAATCCACGAACGAGTAAGGGTTCTTCTGAAATAGGAAGGTAATTTGTGGCCAAATATATATACATATATAAAGTCCCTTTTCAAATATCATTACCTGCCTATATTTTATCAGGAGACTCCAATTCATCCCAGGTCCATAACTCTGATTCTGACCTGTCTCCCCTTTGGTGTCCTCTCTTTCCAGACGCATCCAGAGCCTTCCTCTTGGATGCTCCATGGCGCTCCAAGCTGACATAGGCTGGGCACATTCATCTTCCTTCCCCTTCTCATACTAGCTCTTGCTTCAAGGATCACTTGGGAAATGCGTTGAAATGCAGATTCCCTGGATTCACTCCACCTCCCCAATTCCGATGTTTTGCCTGGAGCAGGGCCCAGGAATCTTCAAGTTTTAGCAGATGGCATATGTAATTTTGATACTAGTGATGGCTGTTCTCTTTGAGAAGCTGCGTTCTCATCTCTTACAAACTCTTACCAACTTTTTCTCTGTCCTATCTGTCAAATTTTCCCTTTCTTTTCCTCAAAACAGTATGCCTTCACTATTGCAAAGAATGTCTTCGAGCCATCTTTCCCTATTATTGGCTTTATTATCTATCTGTCCCACCACCGCTATCGTAGAGCTTCTCATAGGCATCTCTGCTGCTGCTTGGTGAGAGCTTCAGGGGGAGAGAGGGAAACTGCCTTCTGCTTTCTGGCCGTACTTCCAGAAATTGGGTTCTGCTCTGGGTGATAGAGCATCAGATGCCTGGAAAGGCACAGGTCCTGGCCGATTGGCGTGGATGCTGCTTGTAAACCACAGGTATCTGATGCAAAACGGTCCTGGTCCTGATAAGCACCTACAATAACTCTGCTGGGGCTTCTGTGTCCACAGCCCAACAGGCCTGCACACGTCATGCCACAAGTCACAGTAGTCATCGGAATGACCTCCTGCAAACTGCGCTGAGCATGAATATTTACTCCTTCCTTTGGACAGATTATGATCAAGCCCTTATGGTCTCCTTTAGACGTCTTTCTTTTCAAACTTGTGTGTTTATAAGTTTGTTTTGTACCATGGAGCTATCTGTATAAAACTATTCAAAAGATTCTGCCATTATTTACTCCCCTGGAATGAACAGTCTCCAGTAAACAAGGGGTTAGAATGAGAAGGCTGCCTCCTTCCATGCTGACAGTTTTTTTTTTTTATTAAGAGTATTATACAATTTTCTTTTCTCTTGTGCTTTATATATTGATATGACTTTGTCTTTTCTCACCTTGAAGTTTTCTTTATAGATTTTAATTTAAAAGTTGAAGAGGGAGATCTCAATTTCCTTGATTCTTTGGCCTCTGAGTTAGAAGATGGTTGTAGTAGTGAATCATTAGAGGCAAAGAGGCAAAAAAGTACCATTTGTTCTGGGACAATTCTACATCATAAATTTGACCTTAGACTTACAAGAATGCTAAACGCCGAAAGAGAAGCATGCATGAGCTCTGTTCCTGACCTTGAACAAGGAGTAGCATTATCTAATGCAGCCCGTCAGAAACACACTATCTCCGATCCCTTGCTTCTCTCTGTTCCAGAAGTGCACTTCCTGATTAGATCAAAGAGATAAACAGTGTCACCAACAGCTCAGTGCAAAGGCTGAATGCATATAGAATCTATACCAAGTGCTACCTATTTATTTAATAACTGTGGTGCATGTGAATCTAAGTTCACACCCCCACATACGTGAGAAATATCACCTTCAAACTCTCTAAGTCATTCTAATTTTGTTTGCTAAGCATCTGCCTCTCTAGGCTGCCAAGAAATTCAGTGAGTCATACTAAGGGCTTCTTAAGGTTCTGGGCTTTATACCGTCGGGACTACCTGGTGCTCTGTCACCTGTTCGCATGTGTCATCACCAAGACATCTACTGTCCTTGTCTACACATTCTCTGTAGACCTGAGAGCTCTCCCTAGGGCAGAAAGGAGTCTTTGGCCAACTGTCAGTAGTTAGTGCACTGTCCTCCCTTCTGAGGTCTTGCTGCTTCTCTCCTAACACAGTCCATCCTCCCCACCCCCACCGAGGCGGGGCTCCATCCCAGGACCCTGGGACCATGACCTGAGCTGAAGGCAGACGCCCAGCGACTGAGCCACCCAGGTGCCCCTGCAGTTTAATCTTAAAGCTATTTGTTTTTCATTGATTGGGGCAGTTATGTTGTCAAGATGTACTGTCAGTTATATTGACAGTGCCGTAGATTACATGTTGTGTTAAGGGCCATTGCTATTTAGAAACCAACAGTACCTGATAAATCTGGAAGAATCATTTATTAAGATTATTATTCTGTATTTTAGTATCACCGCTGTAAACAAATCTGAAAGAATGGAAGCTATTTTTCCTTTGTGGACAACTCCAACTTTCCCATCCCCACACCAACACCGCCTCTACACAGGAAGCAGAGATTTGGATGCAAGACCAGGGCTCAGGGTCTTTCTTGCCTCCAGAGCAGAGTTAGAAGGAATATTTTCCTTCAAATTACTGAAATATGGTAATAGGAGGAGAGAGGTTAAGGGCTCTGAACAGGCCAAACTGGCCAAAACTGGGAGGTAGCTGACCTGTAATGAGGAAGGGAGTGAGTTCCTCTACCCTTTAGCGTGTGTATGCGCACGTGTGTATGTAATCTGTGAATGGTGAGGAGCCATGCCTCGTTGACACATTACTTCCAGTTGGTTAACAAAGCTCTGTTGGGTGGTGGTATATGGATGCTGAGGGTGGGGGTGGGAGATAAACTCTGAGCGCCGTGGCCTCCTTGTTTGGCATGAAGGATCTCTGGGCCCAGGCATGGAGTCCTGGAGCGGCCCCACCCATCTGTGGGTGGATGACATGGGCGAGCACAGTAAACATCTCAGCAGCAAACTGTACTAAAGATTTTTTTTTTTAAGATTTTATTTATTCATTTGAGACACAGAGAGAGAGAGAGAGCATGAGCAGGGGCAGAGGCAGAGGGAGAGGGAGAAGCAGGCTCCCTGCTGAGCCAGGAGCCTGATATGGGGCTCGGTCCCAGGACCCTGGAATCATGACCTGAGCCAAAGGTAGGCGCTTAACCATCTGAGCCACCCAGACGCCCCTGTACTAAAGATTCTTGTGCCCCAAAAAGAACTGAGTCAGACTTTCTCAGCATGAGGGCAGGTAAAAGACCTCAATCAGATTTAATTGGATTCAAATATTATCGTCTCCTCTTACAAATCAGAAAACAACCTGTAAAGAAGTTGCAAGATTCCTGTAAGGCCATGTTAAGATGAAAAAAAAAGTTCTGGTGTGAGTTCTGTGAATACTTAAAGCTTTTTGATATTGTTATAGACGATTGGTGCTATCCAATGGAACTTTGTGGTTGGAAATGTTCAAGAACTATACTGTCCAATCCAGTAGCCACTAACCATATGTGGCTATGTCAATTAAATTTTAATTATTAAACTCAAAATGAAAAATTTAGTTCCTCAGCCATACTAGTCACATTTCAGGTGCTTGATAGACATATGTGGCTACTATATTGGACAGTTCTAGAGCCAAGAGTCTTGTTTCTAGGCAATTTCTCTAGTTGGGATTTGGGAACTAGTTTTCAACTTTTGTGTTAACTCTGCCTGATTAGAAGGGGCTGCTTCAAGTATTATGTGGGAGATCCTATTTAGATATACCGGGAAAGAATGCAGTGGATGACAGCATGAGTATGGAAAAAGTTGCAGTGGCGTGCTTCTCGGTTATTCACCATTTCCTATTTTAAATGTTTCCTCACATTAGAGAGACTATGTGGGTGGAGCAAATGCTTCACCCCACTCAGTTCCTATGTGGTCCCATTTCCCATGTGTTTGGGTCACCTGTCTCTGGGAGACATCTATTTCCACTCTCCATAAAGGGTGGGAATACTGAGCCCCGTGTTCCATTCCCCCCAAAATCACACTCAGTCACATACATGTCACACTGTCAAGGGAGAAGACTCAGGGAAGTGGGAGCCGGGCAGGCCAGTTTTGGTTAAAAGAAGTAAAGGGGGAAGGAAAAAAAAACACTGGTCAAATTTGCATATTTTCTTTCCAACTAAGAACAATTGGCAGCATCAGAAGTAATATTATATGGCCACAGGCTATTATCTTCCTTTCTTTGAACCCATGGATGATTTTCTACTGATCATATGTCATGGCTTTTTGGAAGGATTAAATGTATTGACCCCTTACTGTTAGTATTTCCATAGTTTGCTCAAGGACCTTGGGGAAGCATAAAAGAGAGTTCTGTAGTCTGGATTTCTTTTTGAGGAAAAGGACAGTTTCTTTATTCCTCTTATTGTGAGTCTATTCATTCCCCAAGAGACATGGACTTCTTACAGTCAAGACACATGCCTTTGTAGAAGAGTATCTGGCATACCGGTTGACGAAAGATGACACACAATGTATAGTTTATTGAACTGGAATTTAACAGAAAGCCTTGATTTAAGACTACCTCAGCGCTCCACTCTCTGATTTTCCTACTTCAGTGGCTAAATGAAGATTATCAGGGACATGAAACCAATTCAGGCGTAACTGCCAATAGCTACGTCAGAGCAGCTGTTTAACCCCTGGTATCTTGATGATGACATTTGTGCCAATTCCCCATCATCTCAGTCCTTCGTTGTTAGGACAATCTTCACAGGGTACAGTGGGCATCTTGAACAGAGCTGAGAATATGGATGTAAATTTTTACTCTGTCTACGTGGTCAAGTTAAAAATGGGACTCTCTCTCTATATTTGTATACAAATATAGTATATCCACATATATAAATATGCACATATGTGTATATATAGTATATCCATATATGTGTATATCCATATATATGTATATATGCATATATGTATATTATATATTCTATATTTTATCAAGGCTTGGCTGCCACCTGGTGGAGGAAATTCTCCAATATGTGCATTTCAATATTGAGCAAATAAGTAAGATGCATATGTCCTTAGTTAACTGTCTGTTGGGATGCCTGGAAAAATGTTCTGAAATAGTTTGGTGGCCTTTGGGGAATTAAAGACTTTCATGAACATAAAGGTGTTTATGGTGTGTCTGTGGACTTGAGGGCATGTCTGTAAGGTCCTGTCTGCCAGCCACTGGGTTTACTAATTAACAAATCAGTCTCTAGCACCAGAGCCAGGATCTTCTAGGGTTCTTTCCAGCTGTGAGATTGTGCCAATTTATACCTAGCTCCAGAGAACAACTTTGAGGCCAGAATTGCTGGGGTTCTGACTGCCGGCTGGAGCTAGAGGAGAATCCTGTCGATTCCGTCCAGATGTGAAATCTCCTAGAAGCCACCCCCTCCTTGAACAGATCTCATGGAGCAACTTGGAGCAGGAAAGAGCTCTCATTTCCCTTTAGGAGATGACAGCTCCGTACGTGAGGAGCATGTAAAGGGTAGAACGGGAAAGCGGCAAGATAAATTGTAGCAGTGCTGGGCGGCCCGAGAGGCTTCCCTTAAGTTCCTGTCTTCCTTTCTGATGTCTTAAAAAGACCACACACACCCCAGAAAAAGAATCTATTTGCCTTTGAGTTCTGGAGCCATTCAGGAGATAAGGAAGGCACTTGCATTTTGCAGAATGATTAGTATAATAATATATCAGATCACACTGAGACCGCTCCCCAGGTTTCCTTGGCCCCCTTCCCCAGGTTGCTGGGTCTGTGAGACCGCCACTGTCCCCTCACCTGACACTGCTGTCCCCCTCGTTCTGCCTCAGGGGCAAGGCCGGCGTCCGGGGTCTGTCAGGTCAGGCGTGGGCACCAACACTGCCCTTCCCCCCCAGAGGTGAGGCAGCCATCAGTGGAGGGCCGGGGATTTGGCATCCCTGGTGGCTGCCTGGAAACCCTTGTGACAAATCGGGTGAAGGTGCAAGGGGCCAGGCTTGTAGGCCGAGGACAGAGCTTGTGAGGAGGCCTTGGGAGAGCACAGAGCTCGGAGAGCAGCAAGATGGGAGCGTGGCTGGAGTGTGGTGAGCCGGTGGGAGAGGGAGGCCGAGGGCAGGTGAGACAGGGCCTGCTGGACCATCCGGAACCTTAGCCTGAGTGCGGCTTGGGTGACACAGGAGTCACACAAGTAGCCTTGCATCTGCTGCAGGTCCCTCTGGCTTCAGTGTGGAGACACGATGGGAGGGGCATGGAACCTGAGAAACAGAGCGGAGCGGGGAGATGTGGGGCGGGGGAACCAGCGGCTGGAGCTGATGGGGTAGCCGGCGTGCGGTCAGGAGCCCCAAGAGCCCAGTGTGGGTGGCTCTGTCACGAACTTTGCCTGAGTGATTTAAGTCTCTTGCTGCTCCATTTGCTTATCTATGAGTTAGAGTTAAAGTTTCCTGATTCCGAGCCTTACTTTGAGAATTAAGAGAACACACTTGCAAAATAAGGATGCTTCTGGAATCCTGTTTGGGCATTGGGATGGTGTGGGGGGCGTGGGGATGGTGCGGGGGTGGCACGGGGACGGCGTGGCCGCCTCTGATTGGCGGTGCGGTCAGGCTGGTTAAGCACAGCCGCCACCGAGTCCATTCCTCAGGCCAGGTAACCAGGTGATGTACGTGGACGTAAGGAGGCTTATCTTGAAAGCATGTCTCCACTGGGTTAAGGCTGGAGCCAGAGCTATTTCGGGTAATAGAAATGGCTGGCAGGCCACCGGAAAGAGCAGCGCTGAGAAGTGCCAGCCGGCATTTGCTTCCCGCTGAGCTCTGCATGTATTAAAACAGACTGATAAACACGGTAATTAACAATCCTGGAGTGATGGTACTTCCTACAATAAAAACAGGTGATGGATTTGAAATGCAATTTGAACCTAATCATTTGGGTGAGGTTATTTCATAGTTGACTAATTTAGCAAACCATTTTTAAAAAGTGCTAATTAAAAATTGCCTGAGGTTATCAATTTGCTGCCAGAACTACAGAAAAATGGGTATAGAAGGGTTTCAGTCCAGCTAATTATTGAATAAAGCTTAAGACTTGATTACCCTGGCAGAGAATTTTTTAAATGGGGATCTTTTCATGAGCACGTCTTGTTATTTAGGGGAGTAGTTATTGAAAGACTAGAACGATGACATAGTGTCTTATGTGGTTCATTTTGTTCATCAGTATACCCAGCATTATTAGGGTGAATCTATTCTTACATACTGGACTGAGGAACCTCGGGGCCCCTGTTAACAGTTTCCTAAGTAGGAGCTGGCCCGGAAGCCTGCCACCCAGAGCACACGGTTGTCACGTTTGTTTTCGTCATCAGCATCTGGAGATTCAGTTAGAGCATTTAATGTGCTGGGAGGGTGGCTGGTGCAATTCTTCCTGATGCTTTACCACTTCCCTTAGAGTATCCTAAAAATTAGTTATCGCCAGGAAGTCTTAATAAGAATTAGACTGTAAGCTCTAAGGGGACACACAGCATGTTGGTCTCATTCCATGTTCATCTCCCAGTGCTGGCCCATGGGAAATTCTCAGTAAGCACTGTTGAATGCAGGAATCCAGTATGTGCCAGGTGTTGTTCTAGGGCTTTGGGATGCATCAGTGAATAAAACATTCTAGCAGGAAGAAGAGAGATATAACATAGTAAATAGATTATGGGTATGCTAGAAGGTAAGATAATTAAAGCCAAGTAGCAGGGATTCAAAGTGCCAGGGATGGGGTGGGGTGGAATGGGGTACTGGGCATATTTTTTTATTAAATGGCATGTTCCAAGTGGGTCTGGTTGGGAAGGTGAGATGTGAGAAAGGATTTGAAAGTGGCTAGGGTGCTGGCCAAGTGGGCATCTGCAGAGGAGCATCCCAGGCAGAGAGAAGAGCTAGAGCAAAGCCCTCCAGCAGGTGGGCCTGGGTGTGTTTGAGGAATAGCGAGGAGGCGCATGAAGCTTGAACAGAGTGAGCAGGCAGAGAGTACAGGATGAGAAAGCGGTTATGGTTGCTGGGGGGGCAGATCATCTGGGGCATTTGGGTCCATTGTAAGGACTTTGGCTTTTCCTCTAAGCCACTGCAGAGCTTTGTGTAGAGAAATGGAATGATTGGATGCAACTACGGTGCTGAGAATAGTCAGGGGAGGACACAGGAGAGGAGGGGCCCCTGGGGGGCATTTGCAGTGATTTAGATGAGAGAGAGCAACGGCTTGGGCCAAGACAGTAATGGCAGAGATGGTGAGAAGCGGTCAGATTCCAAATACATTTTGAAAGTAGGGCTACCAATTGTGAGAGAAAGAGGAGACAGGTATAACTCAGGGATTTGGGCTTGGGTGCCTGGAAGGATGGGCTTGTCATCAGCTGAGGTGGGGAAGGTCGTCGTTGGAGCAGGCTTGGGGGACACCGCCACAGGGTTAGTGGTGGGAGTGCTGGGGGTGGAGAGTCTTGGATACCAGAGTAAGACGTCAAGTAGACAGTGGGATCGGTGACTCTCCTCGCAGACGTTGTCTGAAGCCATGTGCCAGGTGAAATCACGAAGAGGCTGAGCAGACAATAGAAAAGAAAAGAGGGAGGTGCGCCTGGGTGGTGCAGTGGGTTAAGAATCCGACTCGGTTTCAGCTCAGGTCATGATCTCAGGGTCAAGAGACAGCTCACACTGGGCTCCGCACTGGGCAAGGACCCTGCTTGGGATTCTCTCTCTCCCTCTGCCCCTCTACTTCCCCCCTTCCACCACCCACTGACACTCTCTCTCTCAAGAAGAAGGAAAGAGGGAGGACTGACTTAGGAGCAGTGTGTTAAAAGGCTGGGGAAAAACTTCTAGAAGGTACAGAAAACCAGCAACCAGTGAATTAGGAGTAAAACCTGGAGAGTGTGATTTCTGGAAGGGAAAGGAAGAACATGATCATTGTGTTAAATATTCCCGCCAGGTCAAGTCAGACGAGGATTGAGCCTTCATCATTGGCTTTACCCATATGGATGCCAGTGGTGCCCATAAAGACTGTGGTTTGGGGGTGTCGGCGGGGGGCAAGAAATCACCCCAATGTGGGTTTAAGAGAGAAATGGGAGGAGGGGAATTGGAAAAAGTGCCTTTATTTATTTAGACAGCTTCAAAGGAGTTTACTACAAAGGAAAATATAAAAATAAAAAAAATATAAAAATATAAAAAAAAATGAAGTGGTAGTAGATAGAGGAAGGGGGGTCAATAGAATTTAAGATGGTATTGTTTGCTGATGCCAGTGAGGATGGTCCAGGGCAGAGGAAAACTTGATGATGTCAGGGTGACTGGATTGAGGACATGTCGTCTAATTGCTGGACACCAGGAAGGACCCACTAAAGAACAGCATATATGTATGTTTGTACCTATTTAACTTAATACGAGGCTAGTCATCATGGTTGTGTGTTTCTCTCTAGCTATTTCCAGGTGCAGGGGAGATAGAAATTTGGATTTCAGCAGGGTTTGGGCTTTGCAAGTGAGCACAAGGTAGGGTTGAGGGTGTTGTGGTTGTAAGGATTGAGATGGAATTCAAGGAGGAGATGCTCTGTAATGTTTGTTGAATGAATACCCGATTTAATGAAAAGCTGAAATTTTGTTTATGGAAGAGGAAAAAAGTGTGTGTTTTAGAAGAATAGACTAAAAGCTCTCCCTCGGTGTGTGAGAAACTACAGAATGAATCAGACAGTCGGGGTCTCTGCGATGGCAGCCATCCTGTGCATGTAAGTCAGGTTCTGCCCTTCTGTGTGCTCCTACTTACAAGTGCCTTAGAGAATCTGACTTCGTCTGCCTCTGTGGGTCCCTCTGGGCCTGTCTGCTTGGGCGAATGTCTTTGTAGTGTTAGAAAGTGGCTTTTATTAAAATGTGACAGTTTATTTTTTCTTACCTATAAATAGTTTAAATTGAATACTCCAATTCTATTTCAAAAAATAAAATGTGATTGAACATGATGCTTATTTTCTTTAAAAATGTAGAAAAAGGGCAGAAGTAGATGGAAGAAAAAGTTACCTACAATTAGTCAAAGCTAACCATGGTAAAATGTTTATTCTCTTCCAGTATTGTCTGATATTTACATAATTGTGACCAACATGTTCATATGCACGGTGTCCTTTTTGCTCTTAACATCAGCCCTTGTGACAGACTGCTCCCAGGCCACTCTTACCGGGTCCATAAACGGCCATTTTGTACCACGTGTGAATGGGAGGTGTCCGCGCTGGAAGCTGATGCTTGTTAGCATTCCAAGTGGGCGAGAAAAGGAAGCCGACTTCCATCTCTCTTCTTTCCCCACTGTTTCACCCGAAGTGCAGGTCTCCTTGTGCCCACTTTCTTGTCTACCTTCCCACATGTCTTTCCTCTCGTGTGTCCCCCTTTCTCCCATCTCTCTCTGTCCCTCACCCGTCTCACTGTAATGGGAGCCAGTGAGGGCATCCCTGGACTCCAGTGTCGGCCTTGCAGGAGACACTCAGATCTGTGTTAAAGGACAGCAGTATGTCAACTTGAAGGTCCCACTCAACTGGATTTTCTGCTTTATTGGAAGTTAACTCATTATTATAATGAAGCGGCACAGGGTTCATCTCATCTCCTGCCTGGGACTTTGGACCTCATGGAACCAGGCTGACTCATTTTCATCTCTGTCCTTTCATCTGTGTCGTTAGAGCGGTCAGACACTTCGCCAGCCAGAAATCTGCAGCCTAGGACGCTGCCCGGCAGATGCTGTAGCAGTAAATTTTCAATGAGGCCCTAAAAATACATCTGTAAAAAATATGAAGTTAAGATCACTTCTGATGGTTTTCATAAGGAGCACAATCTAGGAAACAGATGTATCCTCTCCCTCAGACTTGATGTAGGTCTACACTGGATCTCCTGGGGAGTTAACATAGGATCTTGGAGCTTAATTTAGAGACCAGGGCCCCACGAGGGTTTGTTCAGGCTTGGACTGAGCCCTGGGGTGCTAGCCCTGGCATTCTGTGGTTGGCAGGTGGCAAAATTGTCAGAAGATTCTTTTTTTTATGTTAAGATGAATTGTGCCTCCCATAAAGCCTCCAAAAGGTCCTGCTGTGTGGAATGCTTTGAGAAGGCCAGAGTAGGAATAAATGGAAACTATAGTAACTTGGGGCTTCTATTACTCTGAATTTGTAGTCAATCCATTCATCTTGTCCCCTTTGACTCTATTATTACTTCCTTGATTTTTATGCTATGGAGCTTCAGCTTTTAAAAATTACACACCTACCCAGGAGAAAGGTTAACCTTAGAGCAACTTGTGGTAAGCTATTTTTCGTGAAGACAGGAGTGAGTAACGGTGGCATCAGGGTGATTAATACCATTTCTGTATTCACGTGGACACACAATTACTAGCAACATCTCATTTGGAGAAGAAATTATGAAAGTGAGTTGTGTGTCCATTTAAAATTGAGAGCAAGTTTTTTGTTGGAAAAATTTCTTTCTTCCTAAAAAAAAAAAATCTCTATCCTACCCCCATTTAGCCTTAAAAAGAATATATTGGTTTCTTCATGATTTAATCTGTGACTTTTTCCCCGTAAAATTGTTGTTCAGTGCCACTGGCATACAAATATTCAAACTGACCGTGTTGCTCAATTCCTTGCAATGGAATTGAATAAAAACTTGGATTAAAAGGTCAACTTCAAAATATGCACAATAAATTCACCAATGAAAAGCTTCCCAACAACTTTCTGCACCATTTCTCCTCATCTCATTACTCATGGAGGCTCCCTGAATTTTAAAGCCTGCAAATGAAAGAGCAGAATGTGTAGACCACTGGGGCCTAGGAAATTTTTTTTCATGAACAGGGAATGAAAAGTAGAGTGAAAAATATTTCTTAATGAAGTTGACACAGTAGAGAGAGAATTGGCAGACACTTAATATTTCCTATGGTATAAAAAAAGGTAAAACTCCTCTATTATTTTAAGAAATCCCTTACTCTATACCCTTCATATATTTGGTCCCATAGCCATAGTATTGAAAGCCTTGCTATTTTTGAGATGATTATTTTTCTAATTTTATAGCAGACGATGGTAAAATCATTGGGGTTATCCAGCAGGGGCTGGTGGGACAAAGTATAGGAGTTTTTATGTGAGTAGAGTGTCTTACTGTAACATAGCTGTTCATGCGTTCCACAAATACGTGCTGAGTTAACTACGTAAGTAAGATCAGAAGGCTGGTTTTTTGGATAAGATCATTTTTTTAATAAAAATTAATCCTTTTGTGGTATTTATGCTTTTTAAAAAGTTAGTTAACGGTGCTATCTACTAATAGAGAACACTTTATCAGAATCACAAATAATGAGGTTTAGTATGGGTAATTCAGTTGGAGATAACATACCATTTATTTTTTAATGGTTTTAGACTCCTCAGGCTAATTTCTTGTGCGTGCTAAAGGGAGGTCATTTGTGGAACAGGTAGATGTAAACACAAATAGAGAAAATACTGGAATCGAATGTCATGGTCTCCAGCTATTTCAGAATAACCTGTATTCTTGTCTGTAGTCCACTTCAGCTTCGGACAGCCACGGTCGTTCCTCGAACCCCCAAAGTTGAAAATAGCTCCAGCCACAAGATTTCTGTGAAAAATTTCTTTGTTAATCTCATATTCTTTCCTTTTTTTTTTTTTCCTGGCAATTTAGGCCACACATGCTCTTTACATTTATTTTGACCTTGATTCTTTTGGTCCATACTGATTTCCCAAACCTCTGTTGTTCCTCGCCTCATGGCTTTCATTTTCCTTCCCTGTCTATTTCAAGTGACTTAAAATTGCTTGGCCTTTTGAGTTTGTTACTAGCTGGGCTTTGCTTTGGATGATGTCTTTATGCCCGGCCTTGGTGCTTTGAACCTTATTTCTTTTTTCAGATATGTGAGTAATTGAGTATATATAACCTGGTCTATCCAATCTAGAATTGGGGATTTTATCTTTAGGGTTGAGGAACCTATTTCAGTGAAACTTTAGCATACCTACTTAAATCTTGGGGGATCAGGGAAGGAAAAGAACAGCAGTTTTCAGGGACTAGGGAAGCCATGCACTGTTCCTGGTTCCCGGGTACAGGTGGTGAGGCTCAATCAAGGTCAAAATCAGTGTGCACACTGATTTCCTGCACACCTGCTGCCAGACGAGGCCCGACATGAAGTCCATGCTCCCAAGGGGTTTATAGTCTAGCAGAGGATTCACCATGTTAAGCAACTAAGCACAGCATTATTTATGCCTCTCAGATGGGACTCTAGTTCAGTTCTGCAGAATTTTATATCCCTAATTTCCCACGTTTATTGTTCAAAATATAACTGGCTTTTAAATATTCACTAGAAATGTCTTATATCTTAACTGAGTGATCTCAGGGTCCTGTTGATGTTTTTTCAAGTCATTTGCAGGGATGGCATTAATCTTCCTTTTTATTTTGCTGCATACAAAGTCCTTGCTTTCAGGGGTAGAATTAAGTACACAGTGAACAAGTCCTTCCTAACCTGTGAAGAAAATGATGTTGCCAGGACCTCTTTCTGGGGTTGTAAGCCTTGACATTTTGTGTATAGTGGGAAGATCACACATTAGCTCTGAGCCTCCGGGGTGCCAAGCCAAGGGAGAATAATTGATCGTGCCTGCCAGGAGAACTGTTCTGAGCTGAGGCTCAGACAGGGGCTCATCAGAAGAGAAAACTGTGATTGATAAGTAGAATCTGCTGTGGGCAAGGAAGGGCCTTGTACTGTAAGTGCCAGGAATTTTCCATTCCCGATATATTGACCCCTGGGAATGGCTCGACCTTGTGGCTTTTTTAATCTCCCTCCGGGTAGAAGGATCATTTATTTTTTTCCGAACAGAATGCTTTAGACACAACTTAAATAATCTAGCTCTCCTCCCCATTCCTAATGAAGTTAAATTGATGTTCTTATTCCCAAATAGGATCACATTCAGCCTGCTGTCATTGGCAGGTTATTCCTCTTAGCACACATATAAGAATGAAGACTATCATTACGAAATGGGGAAGATAAAGTGGTAAGTTAGACTCCTGTTGTCTTAGGAAAGAATGAATAACTCTTGCATTTACATACACATTTTTTAGAAGTTCCTTTATGCATTTCACTCTACCCCTTGATGTGTTTTTTCTATCTAGAATAGATTTCTGGGTGTTTTTCAATTTAGAATAAAATTATTAAAGCATATTATGTGTGCGCACACTGTTGTGTGCATGTTTGTGTGGGCCTAGGTCGTGTGACGGACTGTGTTTCTCGTGGGTTGTGATCAGTTGGTACAGTTTGAAAGTCACCATTCAGACCACACCCTTTTTATAATCATAGAACCTTCGGGAATAGAAGAGTTTCTTACTGCTTACTGACTTGGCCTATATCATCAGTCTCAATCACGTCCAATCCATGAGCTGCTTTGACTGTTCAAATAAAACTCTGGAAGGCATGAATTTGAGCAGGGGTAGTAAGCAAGGTCTGTTTAAAATGCATTCCGCAGGTGTTGTGGAAGCAAACACAAATGTCTGAGCACTTACCTTTGTGAACGCGCACGCGGTCCCGGCCACCAGCCCCCACTCTCAGCGTCCCCTCTGACTACTGGGATGGTCCTGGTTCCCGTCCCAAGGGAACCTTGCTCTGTCTGCTTAGCAAAAATTCAGGAATAGACATATATTGCCCTGGGCATCCTCATCTGGGAGAGCGGCCCCACTCTGGATTCTTTGGACCACAGACGGTTTATTACATCTCAGTCGCGTGACTCCCACCAGCGTTCCAGGAGCTGTGGCCATTGTCATCTCCCAGCCGCCTGCAGAGAAGAGCCATCAGAGCGTGCTTTCACTCATCAGTGACTTAGGTAACCAGATGCTATTCTGGGGTCGCCACCATTTGATTTGTAAAAGCCATACGTCCGACCCATGTAAAGAAGAAACAGACTGAAGTCAAAGGGGACAAGAAGCACAAGTCACTTGGCCAGGAGGGCCCGGCTTCCAGCGTCCCTTGCAGCTATGAGCTGGAGGTCAGGATCCAAACTGAACAGGAGGGTGGGAAGAGGGGCTGCCTGGGCACCTGAGATCTCACCGTCTGCACGCTCCTGCTGTAGTAAAAACATAACAGATACGTGTTTAGATGACGTGGCAAGGAAGCACATAGAAGAAATAGCACTTAGGTAGCTTTAAGGAATGGAATGGGAGTCATAGCCTGGCGGGAAGTGGGAGAGGTGCCCTACCCTGGAAGAGAGCACCCTCCCCGCGCCTCTGGTGGCTCCAGCACGATACGCGGACGGGGAGTGTGGGATGTCTCCGTGCTCTCCCCCTCTGCTTACTACACCTCAAACTATATTCTCTTTGCTAAGCGTCCCTTAGTAACACTGGTAAGATTTTCAGGATAAACAGGACATGCATTTTTTTGGTAGTAAAATTTAAAAACAATAGTCATTTTCTTTTATGTGTTGAGAATACGTTTCTGGTAATGAGTACGTAGCGGCTGAACCTCAACTTCTACGTGAAATAAAAAGTACAAGTGTCAAGAACACTACGCACTTTACCCACCACTCCTCTGCTCCCTTCTAGTTTGTGCAGCTGTTGCTCGGGGCAGTGGTTCGGAGGTCTTAGGTACCAAGTTCTGCCACTGGGGGTTCTGAGTTAAAGGACCTCGACTGACCTTTCCCCTGGCTTCTTTGCCCTTGTGTCTGCTGTGAATGGGAAGGTAGGCAGTACAGGGACAGGAGCTCCGGGATGTGCATTTGGCGGAGAACGTGCCGCAGGGTCTAGAGGGGGGCCTTCCACGCAGCACAGCACGGAGTGCAGGGTCTGGGCCGCTCACCTGTGCTCCCACCCTTCTGCTTTTTCTTACTTCCCCAGGGCTCTTCCTCCACTGGCTTTCTCCACTTTCGCTAGTATGGCAGTCCCTTCTATTTTTTCTCCAGCTTATAAAGATCTTCAAAAGCAATCCACCTGTCTTTCCTAAGGCCTGCAAGATAAGCAGGTGCTTCATATAATCCCTCTTTTCTAGATGGGCAGCGAGTCCAGAGAGAGAGCGTAAGCACCGGCACGTGTGATCTCATGCAGACCCTCCATGCAGCTTAGAGCAAGTATTAATACTGGCTGCTTGCTGAAATCTGAGGAGTGAAGTGCTGTTGTTATTAACCATCCTTTGGGCAATTTTTTTCTTTTTGTACAGAAACGTTGATTATGAGAGATCGGTGACAATGAAATACAGTTGAGAAAATGGGCTGTAAACAGACCACAAACATGCACACTGGTAACTAAGTATTTTTATTTGACGTCGGATTCCAATCTCCTATATTTGTGTAATAACAACAACTGACCTCTCATGGTGAACCTTCACAACTGCACGCAGCTCAACCGATTCTCCTTTCACTCTCCACTTAAAATCCAACTCTTGCTTTATCGTAACACCGGGAAGGAAAGAGCTGCTGGTCCTCGAGAGCAAGATGGGGATGTGTGTTCGTAAAACCTAGGGGGTGGGTTCTCCTCACGTCATGGTTTGTATGGCACCGTTTCGTTTGGTAAATAGGATAGAAAAGGGTAAGAGAGATGAGGGTCTCATTATAAAAGAAACGAGTGCATTTCAGTGCCCTACATGGTTTGAACTGCCGAGCCAGTAATGCTGTGCATTCTCTGCTGGGTAACTGCCAGGTGTTAGGGTCTAGAACCTAGGGGTGGAGGGGCAGCAGAAGGAAGCTCCGGCACCACCCCGCCAGCCCTGCCCCGGTTCTGGCTCAGGACAAAGTTCCGGGAACGTGGGTGAATCACTGGACCAGGACAGGAGCTCAGGCTTTCAGACCCAGATTCTTACTACTAGGTGTCAAACTCATTTCCTGGTCCTCTGCATTAACTTTGGGGCCTGTGAACCAACGCTTGTTCAGGCTGAGTAATGTCAGAAACAATTCATTTTTCGTGCATGAGTTTCCTCTGCACAATATCTTCAGCCTGGGTTGTAATTCCAATGAGGGCAGTTCTCATCTGTCACTCCCCTGGAGCCTAGTGCACTCGGCTCAGAGCTGAGCTTGGGGTGAAGGTGTCAGTAGGGCTTTATGACCTGTCATTCACCTTTCATGCCATTTCTCTCTTCACCTATAGCTTACATAACTGCCTGTTTTCCAATTTAATAATTAGGTCAATGATTCTTGATTTATTTTTAAAAGGTAATACCAAAGACAGGTAAAGCCAGGGCAAAATGGTGCCATTCTAACATCCCACTCTGAAAGGAATTTTTTCCCCATATTATACAGAGGACTCTAGCGTTAACATTCAGACGTAGCCTTCGGTGTAAGGATTTAAGGATGGGCAGAAGGTGGCTGATGTGTTAGACACCAAGGACCCTCAACAGAGAACTTTCTCAGCTTCAAAATCAAAAACAATTCTCTAGGATAAATGGAATGATAATAATTGGTACTGAATTTTATAGGGGAATGATCCACAATAGTTTTCCAAGTGAATGTAATAGAGCTTATTTACTTTCTTCAAAATAATCATTTTTCTCCCTCACTGTAAAATTGAGATCTGTCATTTGTGTTACCTGGATTATGTAAACATTAACATCTTTGAGACTACTGGGCTTCCCATGGAGAGGTTTAAATTTCTGTAAATCAAAGTTCTTGTTGAGCAATAAGCAATAAGTTGAGCAATAAGACAATAAGGCAAATGAGGTAAATCAGAGGCATGGCTGTGGATGCCAATTGCTGGGTCAGTTTTTGATGGCCATGGTCCAGAGGAGTGGATGGTCCGTTTCCACGGTCACGACACCAGATCCATCGTAGGTATTGGAAGTACTGACCAGTGTTCCAAAACCAAGCATGTTGTTTGCTGTAAGAAAACAATAAAACAATGGTTAGTGAGAGCCAACCTTTCTCCAGTGTGGTAGAACTTTGTCAACAGTTACCAAAAAGCAGTGAAGCCTGTGCTTTGATATAAGCTATATACAGTGTGGAACAGGTGGAACATAACATGTAGGATTTTAAAATTGAAAGTTTCCATAACTTTCCAGGAGTTGGTTATTGGTTGTTAACTATTCTGGGATATATGCCACTCTCGGACAAAATTTCATTAAATTTTTAAATTTTTTTTCATAACCGATTGTAAAATCAAAACCCATTTTGTAATGTGCTACTTACTTTCTTGCCTGGGTGCAATTATAATTTTTCTTGATGATTGAGAATTAACATTTTACATAAGTTATTAAACTCTATAAAGATGCAGTTTTAGCTTCAAGTCTGAATGATATGGGGTGGAAAGCTAATTACTCAAAAAAACCACGGGATTTTGGTTATATTTTTCTCATAAATTAAGAAAAGCCAAAATGAGCAAGGCTTGCTTTCTGTAAAATTAATAGAAACTCAAAGGTCAAAGCCGACTGTGAAATCTTGAGGAAGCCATAGGCTCAGCTGTAAAATGAGGCCAAGAGATGAGAGATAATCTTCTAACTACTTAATTATCAAAGTAAAGGCTTAGGAGTTAAGTGATATATATGTAATTGGTAAGTAAATTCTATGTATGTATGTATATATATATTCTAACAGGTTAGCTGGAGTTAATGCTTAGGCATTAAGTTGAGGTAACCTCACTTTCTTTGCTTATGTAAGAGCAGTTCATCAACATGACCCCAAACTCATGACTGTCCTATACACATTCCATGATAACCAATATTATTCTCTTGGCTAAAATTCAAAGAGAAAAATAAATGGAGCCCCTTTCCTTTAAACAAAATGTAACTGAAGTTTACAGTGCTTTGGGGAAATAACCGGATTATAATGCTCACTTCCCACTAGAGGGAGCTCGTTATCTTCCTGAGGAAATCTCGAAAAGGCAATTTAAAAATCCAGAGATGGTATTACAGGACAGTGTATGATTAGTATTACCAGTTAACACAGTTTACTTATTAAAACTCAAATTACTTATTTTTCAGAGTTGTCAGCGCCTTTACTAATGCAAACACAAAGTTATAAGGTAAAACCATACAAGAATACGGAGTACACCTCAGGTAATATTACCCTAATACATAATTCAGTGTAAGAAGCTCTTGCCTCTTCAATAACTTGGAACTTTTTTGAGATGAAGTTTCTAAATGATACTAATATGCACCTAAGTTTACAAATCTAGACACGATTTTGTGGATAGTGGGTTAGGGTGGTGGTCATGGATTCATGACAAAGTCTATTTGGGGTCTGTTGGAGAAAGGGGCCGTGGCTCTCCTGCAGGGCAGCCTTGCCTGAGATCAGGTGCGCACCCCACCCCCAGACATCTGGGCCAGGCCTAGGATTTCAAGGCTTTCCCAGTGGCCCACAAGGGGAACCGTTGAACATTGCAAACCACTTATTCATAAAGTTGGGGAACAGTTTGAACATTGCAAACCACTTCATAAAGACAATTTTGGATGCTCTAGTGGGCCTGCCAACTTTACAGTGGAAACTTCCCGGTGAAGTACAAGATATAGATATATGCACAACCACTTGAATTTGACACAATGCATTTTAAGATTCTGGACACTGATTAAAATCCTGGCTTTTATATAGGCTCAGGACAAGAGCACAAAATTATTTCCCTAGTTTGTAGTTGCATATATATTCCTTTCTGCTTTTCTGAAGGTAGACTATCGATTTTGGATTATTAAGACTAGACACTTAGGAGATACATATATATCTAAGTGTCTCAATCAATCTATCTGTATCTATCAGTTTCCCTGACATTAATTCTTTATGGGGAAAGAATGAACACAGTTTTAATCTCATCATGAAGAGTCACCTCCCAAAGGCCCCACCTCCAGATACCACCACGTTGGGGGTTATGGCTTCCACATACGACTTTTAAAGGACACATTCAGTGTGTAGCAGTACAGTCAGAATTAATGAAAGGTTACAATTAAATACATTTGCTAGTCTCCAACTTTATGGAAATTACAATAAAATGACAGAAAACTAAGATGAATAAGCTGAACTACAAAATCATGAATTTTAATTGACTGTGTCACTACAATTATTTTGGAGTATATTCCTTCCAGTCAAAGAATCATGCTTTTGGAGCAAACCGTAAATTAGTCTTCCCTATAAGAAAAAAAAAAATTTTTTTTTTGAGGAAAATAGTTGGAATTATGATTGAACTCTCCCTACCCCAAATGTTGGAGGGTCAATTATGAAGTAAAATAACAAGACTGGCAGACAGACAACTTCCCACAGATGGGAAAACAGATTATTTTCTTCCAGTTCTATTGATATATATTGATGCATACCTATATACTAGGAAATGATTATCACAATAAACTTAGTTAACATGTATTACAAATTTTTTTCCCTTGTGATAAGAACTTTTAGAATCTACTCTTACCAACTTTCAGATATTCCACACGGCATTTTTAACTACATTTATCATGTTGTATGTTATATGCCCAGTACTTCTAGATCTAAGAACTAGAAGTTTGTGTTCACCTTCACCTAATTCCTCCCCACACCTGTGCCCCTGGCAACAAAGTATCTGAGGTCGGTATTTTTAGATTCCACATATAAGTGAGATCATACAGTATTTGTCTTTCTCTGACTCACTTCACTTAACATAATGCCCTAAAAGTCTATTCATGTTGTTGCAAATGGCAGATTTTCCCCTTTTTATGGCAGAATAATACTCCTGTGGTGTGTGTACCACAACTTCTTTATCCATTCATCCACTGATGGACACATTTCTTGGCTCTTGTGAATAATGCTGCTACAGAACATGGTGTGCAGATCTCTCTTCAACATAGTGTTTTCATTTCCTTCAGGTATGTTCCCAAAAGTGGAATTGCTGGATCATAGGGTAGTTCTAGTTTTAATTTTTTGAGGAACCTCCATACTGTTTTCCAAAGTGTCTGTACCAGTTTACATTTTCATCAACAGCATTCATGGGTTCTCTTTTATCTAAGACCATGCCAGCATTTGTTATCTTTGTCTTTTTGATGATAGTGTAAGGTGATAGAGCTCTTTGTGGTTTTGAGTTGCATTTCTGTAATGATGAGTGATGTGAGTGCCTTTTCATGCACCTGTTGGTCATTTGAATATCTTCTTTGGAAAAATGTCTATTCAGGTACTCTGAATGGATTATTTGCTTTTTTTTCTTTTTGCTACTGAATTTTAGGAATTCTTTATATATTTTAGATATTAACTCCTTATCAGATATACAGCTTGCCAATATTTTTTTCTCCTTTTCATGCATAGGTTGTCTTTTCATTTTGTTGATTGCTTCTTTTGTTGTGTGGAAGGTTTTAGTTTGATGTAGTCCTACTTGTTTATTTTTTAATTTGTTGTTTGTGCTTTAGGTGTCTTAACAAAACATCATTGCCAAAACCTGGGTCAAGACAACTTTTCCCCTAGGTTATTTTCTAGGAGTTTCATGGCTTCAGGTTTCATGTTTAAGTCTTTATTCCATTTGAGTTAATTTTTGTGAATGGTTTAAGATAGGAGTGAATATCCAATTTTCTCAGTACCACCTACTGAAGAGATAGTCTTTTCTCAATTGAGTATTCTTGGATCCCTTGGCAAATATTAGTTGATTGTATAGCTGGGGGGTTAATTGTATAGCTCTGGGTTATGTTCCATTGGTTCATGTGTATATTTTTTATGCCAGTTACATACTGTTTTGATTACTACAGCATTATTATATAGTTTGAAATCAGGAAATGTGATGCCTCCAGATTTGTTCTTTCTCAGCATTACTTTAGCTATTCAGGGTCTTTTGTGGTTCCATACAAATTTTAGGATTTTTTTTTTAACTTTTGTAAAAAATGACATTAGAATCTTGCTAGGGATTGCATTAAATCTATAGATGGTTTTGGATAGTATGGACATTTTAATGGTATTAATTCTTCCAATCCATGAACATGGAATATCTTCCCATTTGTGTCTGACTCAATTTCTTTCATTACTGTCTTATAGTTTTCAGTGTAGAGATCTTTGACCTCTTTGGGTAAATTTATTCCTAAGTATTTTATTGTTTTGATGCTATTATAAATGGGATCATTTCTGTCTTTTTCAGATAACTCATTGTTAGTATATAGAAACACTACTGATTTTTGTATGTTAATTTTGTAACCTGTACCTTTGCTGAATTGTTGATCTGTTTTTGGTACGGCTCTTAGCATTTCTGTGTATAAAATCATATAATCTGCAAATAGACAATTTATTTCTTCTTTTTCAATTCTGATGCCTTTTATTTTGCCTAACTACTCTGGCTATGACTTCCAGTACTGTGTTGAATAGGAATGGTGAGACTTGGCACCCTTGTCTTCTTCCTTATCTTACAGGAAAGACTTTCAAACTTTTGTCACTGAGTATGATGTTAGCTGTGGGCTTGTCATATATGGCCTTTATTAGATGGAGGCACCTTCTTTCTATGTATTTGTTAAGAGTTTTTATCATGAATGGATGTTGAATTTTGTCAGATGCATTTTCTGCATCTATCGAGATGATCATATGATTATTTTTTTCTATTAATGTGATGTATCACATTTATTTATTTGTGTATGTTGAACCATCCTTGCATCCCAGAGATAAATACCACTTGATTATGGTGAATAATCCTTCTGATATGCTGTTGAGTTCAATTTGCTAGTAATTTCGTTGAAAATTTTTCATCTGTATGTATCAGGGATATTGGCGTGTAGTTTTCTTGTAGTGTCCTTATTTAGCTTTGGTATCAGCATAATGCTGGCCTCATAAAAGGAATTGGGAGTGTTTCTACTGTCTCAGTTTTTTGGAAGAGTTTGAAAAGGATTGGCACTAATTCTTCTTTAAATGTTTGGTAAAATGCACCAGGGAAGCCATCTGGTCCTGGGCTTTTCTTCATTGGGAGATTTTTCATTACGGATTCAAGCTCCTTACTAGTAATTCATCTGTTGAGATTTTCTATTTCTTCCTAACTCAGTCTTGGTAGGGTGTATGTTTCTAAGAATTTTTCCATTTCTTTGCAGTTGTCTAGTTTGTTGGTGTAGTCTTCATAGTAGTTTCATATAATCTTTTGTATTTTGGTGGTTTAGTTGTAATCTTTTTCATTTATAAGTTTTTTTGATTTGAGTCCTCTCTTTTATGTTGGTTAGTCTACATAAAGGTGTCAATTTTATCTTTTCATAGAAACAACTCTTAGATTTGAAAAATTCTTTTCCTTTTCTGTATTTCATTTTCTAATCTTTGTTTCCAATCTTTTCTTTCCTCTGCAGACTTTGAGCTTAGTTTGTTCTTCCTTTTCGAGTTCCACAGATATAAAGTTAGGTTGTTTATTTGAAATCTATTTTCTTTTTTTTTAATTAAAAAATTTTTTTTAAGATTTTATTTATTCATTTGAGAGAGAGAGCACAAGCAGAGGGAGAGGGAGAAGCAGACTCCCTGCAGAGCTGGGAGCCCAATGTGGGGCTCAATCCTAGGACCCTGAGATCATGACCTGAGCTGAAGGCAGATGCTTAACCATCTGAGCCATCCAGGCACCCCCAAATCTTTCTATTTTCTTGATGTATGCATTATAGCTATGAACTTCCCTCTTAGAACTGCTTTTGTTTCCTATAAGTTTTCATATATTGTGTTTAAAGATACTTTTTTTAAATTCTTCTTCGACCCATTGGCTGTTCAGGAGAATGCTATTTAAGTTCCATGTATTCACGAACTTTCCAGTTTTCCTCCTGTTATTGATCTTTAGTTTCATACCACTGTGGGCAGAGAGGATAATTGGTATGATTTCAGTTTTCTTGAATTTGCTAAGACTTGTTTTGTAGCCTAACATAGGATCCTAAAAAATGTTCCATGTGCTGGCTGTGTTCCCTGCCCAAGTGCAACTGTAAGATGGGCTCCACAGTTGTGTGGATTTGTTGGTCAGGCTTCCTAGACAGTTAGGACTACTACTATTCTCAGGAATAGGCATGGCTATGAATTAGCTTCCCTGATTGGGCAGGGCAGCAGAACAGGGGCTAAGGCCATAATGGCTTGTTGTTTGGGGACCCAAATCAAGCAGGACTGTGCACCATCTCTGGCCAGATGGAGAGAGCCACTGGCCATGTGCTCAGCTCATGTGCCACTGTAAGCAGGGCTGCAGGTGGGCTACCTGGCTTCCCCTGTACTTTGGTTAGGTTCCCTGGTTGGGTGGGCAGAAGGCTATACTCAGCAGGGGTCAGGGCTACAAATTCATTTTCCTGCTTCAGTGGGGTTGCTGTAAATGCCCCAAGACTGGCAAGGCTCTTTTCTGGAGGTCGAACAGGCTATAGTCTTGGCTCTGCAGATGGGAAGGGCCGCTGGCTTGGCTGTCCACTCAAGTGCTGCTTCATTGGGATTGCAGGATGGGCTATGCAGACTCCTGGGAGCTATGGTTGGGTTTCCCGGTTGGTCAGTAGGTAGGTAGGTAGGAAGGACTATAAATTAGTTTCCCTACTTGGTTGGGGCCATAGAATAGGCCCCAGGGCATGCAAGTCTTTTGTTTGGGGACCCAATCAGGCAGAACTGTGCACCAAGCTCCCTGGCCAGTGGGGTTACCTTTCTGGCTCTGAAGATAGGCAACTTGAGTGCTGCCGTGCTAAACAGTTTCCCAGGGGCTCAGGCTTCCTGCATGGGGAGTTACACTCAGCAGTAGGTAAACCTACGAATTAGCTGTCCTGCCCAAGCAGAGCAACTGAACTGGCTCCAAAGCTGGTATGGCTCATTATTTGTGGTCCCAAATCAGGCAGATTGGTGCCCCACCAAGTTCCTGGTTAGACTGGGCCACAATCTTGACTCTGCAGATAAGCAAAACCACTGGCTGAGCTTGAATGCTGCTATGAGTGGAAACTTGGTCTTTCAGGATCCAAATGTGGTTGCTATAAACTCTATTTCCCTTTTCAATCACAATCCGATGCCCAGTGGTCAAGCTGCACAATTCCCCCTTGATGTGAGACCTGAAGTGAAGGGCCTCTTGTGAAGTGACCCACAGTGCAGGGGAGCTGGATGTCCACCGTGGGCTCTGTTTCCTGTTGGAGAAACTGTAGGCTCCGGAGTCCGCTTGGTGCAGTGTTGTGCTGGCCTGTGGAAGGAACCATGTCGTCAGTGTAGCCGCTCCTCTTGCCCTTCTGATGCAGTCTGTCTTGGTCTTTGTGCTTTAGGCTTACCCCCATATGGGTTCTAGGATTTTTACAATGGTGTCTCTTTCGTGGATAACTCTTAGTTTCTTGTGAAGGGGACTGAAGTTGGGAATGACCTATGTTGCCATCTTGATGCCATCACTCTCTCAAAATCTACCCCCCAAAACTTGTCCAAAACCTTGACTGGCTTAACATTTATATTCAATTCAACATTTAGACAATTGAGATGTAGTGTTTTTTTTTCCCCCTCTTTGTTTGCAGAAAGCAGAATTAACCATGGTTCTAAGATAACCAGTCATTCAGATCAAGTCCTGTTTTAACTAGGGACAAGAATATAAGTTACAGCTTTGTATCAAATTATAGGAAACTATCACATGTGATCAACATAACCTGAAACTGCTTGCTGTGTCTGAGTGTGAAAGTGCAGTCTCAGCTGTGTGCTTCAAAGCCAGTGCCATCGATTGTTTTAAGGGCAGTTGTGATGTAACGACAGCAATATTGGCCAATGAGGGCTGGTTACGTTCCTGTTCCAGTGAAACGTAATACCTGATATATTAGAGAACACAGAAGCACAGCCTAACTTGTGGGTTTTCATATTTTAGAGAAATAGAAGTACTTAAAAATAAGAGAAACATTAACATAGATTTTACAATTCTCGTCCATGATCTCAAACTGTTTTCTTTCCCAAAGGTAAGGATGAGAGTTAGGCACGTCATATTCTGTTGCTTTACTGACATCCTACCAGTGTTTGTGTAAAGCTGGAAAGACTGAGGAATATATGGCAGAAGCTGGCAAATTGGTGGAATTTAAATTATTCAACCCTTCTTGTGTCACATGAGGGTAAGCAGGGCCATCTGTCCTGCTGTCTTGCTTGCCCTCCTCTGCTGGCCAGCCTAGTGGTCTGTGGCTCTTTTGAGCTGATTGACGGTGTAATAGAGGCCATGGGGAGGCTTCTGATGCTTTAAAGGCGTGGAAAGCACGAGTGGGAAGGACTTGTTCCCTGTGCTCCCGGGTGACTGTTCTGCTCTGATACTTTGATGGAGGAAGGCTCTCCCTGTCAAAAAGTCTAAACCCTGTCGTGTGAGGTTAATGAGTCCAACCCAGGTTCAGACGATGGCTCTATGAACTCCGTTTTCTCATCTATAAAATGTGGATAAGAATATCTACTTCACAGAGAAGCCGTATGAATTATCTAGTCAGCAATCTAACATGATAAGTATTAAAGAAATTTTCAGCCTCTTTGCTTGCTTCTGTCAGCGAAGTAGATCAAGGTTTCTTTTCCCACATTCATAGTCTTTTAAAATGACAAAGAGAGCTTGCCATGATTTGAACGACTAGCAAATGCCTTACTTCGAATGATTAGTTTATAGCCAGCTGAGAGGTATGATGAGATAACTTTGCCGGGCTGGTAAATCATTTGTTTTTATAGGTATTTACTATGTTATCCTCTTTGCTGGACACTAGAGCTAGAAAGTCAAGCACAACAGACCAGACAGAAGCATGGGGCCAGGATGGGTTGTGTATTCAAGCAGGAAGTGAATCCGTGGGTGAGGGGTGTCACACACAGTCACACAGGCCTGATGCCCGTCCTGGCTTCCTAAGAATTTGGGGGTTGACACTGGTTATTTTGTAAAAATAAGTAAATTATAAAAAAGGCAATGCCAACATTTCTTAAACTGATGAAATTGAAGGAGTCAGAGATGGGAGTAAATGTGCTTTGCCTGGGAGATGCTATACAAGGAGGTGATATCCGAGATGGGAGTAATTCTCGTTCATTCCACATATCACCCGAGCACTTACAGTGCACCATGTGATCAAGGTACAGCCGGCTTTTATCTGCAGTTTACAGATGAGGAAAATGAAGTTGAGAGAGGTTAAATCCACAGGCTCTGATGATAATGAAAGTTGTTAGACACACGTTACCAAGGGAGGTTAAGGCAATTCTTTGAAGAGTTTTAAAAAGAGAATTGAGGCTGCTGTGTTCCCTAAAGTAGGGAACTGTCAGCAGCCTGATGGACTAGAGTAAGTGGGCGATGCCGTGAAAGGATGGAAACCACTCTAAGCCTTAAATGAATACCATATATACCACACAGACAAACGTTTAATGGCGCTCTCATGGTGGATCTCAAGGTTCCCCACCATTCGGGAACATTACGTAAAGTTCTGGGAGTGTGGTTAGAAATACTGGACATATCACTAACTATCTCAGATGTAAGGGCAGCACCATATGCTCTCCTTTCATCATTTACTCTCTGGAGAAGCTTAGCTGATTTGGAGAAATACTATTTATTAAGAAAATGTGACAGATTTCATCAGCAGAAAAAGCAAACTATACTGCCTCTGAAATCAGTTCACTAGGACTGGTCTTTACCATTTTAATTATTTGAACTATAGATTTAAAACAGGTATTTACAGACATATGTTTGGCAAACTTTTGATTTTAAAAATTGCTAATTTACCCTGTCCTAATAATAATATCCTTTCCAGAATTCCTATTTTAAAGTGGTTTCCTATAAAACAGCATTTATACTTAACGATTGTTCTTAAAAATTATCAAAAATTAAATATCAGTATTGCTTTTTCACACTTTCTTGAAGGTAGAAACTCAAACTAGTCCTAGTGTAGAGCTGGAGAATATCTGCCTTTCATGATCTTAAAAAAAAAAAAAAAGTTGGAGAGCATCTGAATAGAAATACATCCAATTATCTGTATCAGCACTGTTGAATAGAAATATCATGTGATCCACACATCTAACTTGTAATTTTTCATTAGCCACATTAAAAAGTAAAAATAGATAAAATGTTTATATATACACACGTGTTATTTTTGTTGAGATATAATTGACATAGAACATTATATTAGTTTCAGATACACTACATAATGATTCGATATATATATGTATTGAGAAATGGTCACCACAGTATGTCAGTATGATGTCCATCACCACAGTTTTTTATGTGATGAGAACTTTTAAGATGTACTCTCTTAGCAACTTCAGTACAATATATATAGTATCAGTAACTAAACTCACCATGCTGTACATTACATCCTGATGACTTGTTTTATAACTGGACAATTGGATCTTTTGATCACCTACACCCATTTCTTCCACTCCTAACCACTGGCCTCTGGCAACCATGAACCTGTTTTCTCTACTGAGGGATTCTTTTTTTTTTTTTTTTTTTAAGATTCCACATATAAATGAGATGATAAATTTGTTTTCTCTGTCTCACTTATTTCACTTAGCATAATCCCCTCAAGATCCATTCATGTTGTTGCAAATGGCAGATTTCCTTCTTTTCTACGGCTGAATGATATTCCATTGTGTGTATATGTATGTACATACACATTTTCTTTATCCATTCATCTGCTGATGGACACTTAATGTTTTTGCATTTCTTGGCAATTGTAAATAAGGCTGCAATGAATATGCAGATGTATATATCGTTTCAAGTCAATTTTTGTTTCCTTTGGATAAAACCCAGAAGTGGCATTGCTGGATCATATGGTAGTTCTATTTTTAATTTTTGTCGGAATCTCTATAGTGTTTTCCATAGTGGTTGCACTAATTTACATTCCCTCCTGCAGTGCATAAGGGCTCCCTTTTCTCCACATCCTTGCCAGCACTTGTTATTGTCTTTTTGATAATAGTCATCTAACAGATGTGAGGTGATATATCCTTATGGTTTTGATTTGCATTTCCCTGATGATGAGTGAGGTTGAGCACCTTTTCATGTACCTATTGGCCATTTGAATAATTTTTTGCTATTAAATTTTATGAATACTTTCTATATTTTGGATATCCCTTATCCAGTATAGGATTTGCAAATATTTTCTCCCATTCAGTATGCTGCCTTTTCATTTTGTTGATAGTTTGATGTAGTCCCATTTGTTTATTTTTTGTTGTAGTGGCTACCTTTGATTTTGGTGTCAAATCTAAAAAATCATTGCCAAGGCAGATGGCAAGTTGCTTACCATCTCTGTTTTCTTCTAGGAGTTTTATGGTTTCAGGTCCTATTTTTAAGTCTTTAATCCTTTTTGAGATGATTTTTGTGAATGATGCAAGACAGAGGTCCAGTTTCCTTCTTTTGCATGTGACTGTCCAGTTTTCCCATTACCATTTATTGAAGAGATCGTCCTCCCATTGTAGATTCTTGGCTCCTTTGTTGTAATTTAATTGACCACGCATGCACAGGTTCGTTTCTGGGCTGTCTGTTTCCACTGGCCTGTGTCTGTTTTTTGCTTTTTTTGTTTGATTAATGTAGCTTTGTGATATATAGGTTGAAATCAGGAAACATGATGCCTCCAGGTGTGTTATTTATCAAGATTGCTTTGGCTATTTGGAGTCTTCTGTGGTTTCATACAGATTTTAGGATTGTTCTATTTCTGTAAAAAATGCCATTGGAATTTTGGTAGGGATTGCACTGACCTATATAGATTGCTTTGGGTAATATGGACATTATTAATTCTTCCAATCCATGAGCATGGCATATCTTTCCATTTGTGCCTTTTTCAATTTCTTTCATCAAAGTATTATCGTTTTCAGTGTACAGGTCTTTTATCTCCTTGGTTAAATTTATTAGTATGTATTCTTTTTGATACAATTGTAAATGGGATTTTTTAAATAATTTCTCTGATAGTTTGCTATTCGTGTATAGAAATCCAACAGATTTTTGTATGTTTTTGTATCCTGCAACTTTATTAGTTGTAACAGTTTTGTTTTTTTAAATAGAGTCTTTAGCGTTTTCTTTATATAGTGTCATGTCATCTGCAAATAGTGACAGTTTTACTTCTTCCTTACCACTTTAGATGCCTTTTATTTCTTGTTCCTGTCTAATCGCCCTGGCTAAGACTTCTGATACCCTGGTGAAGAAAAGTGGTGGGAGTGGGCCACTTCATGTAATCCAGTATATCTAAAATATTGTCATTTTAACATCTCATCCATATGCAAAATTATTTTTTAGATATTTTACATTCCTTTTTTATACTAAGTCTTTGAAATCTGGTGTGTATTTACAGCATATCTCACTTTGAACAAGTCAATTTTAAGCATTTAACAGCTGCATGTGGCTAGTGGCTACCGTATTGATTGGACAGTACAGATCTAGGTTATTGAAGCAGAAACCATACTTATGAATCAGTTATCTGTTTTTTCAGGGAACATTTATCACGGGACTGCAGATATGTATTCACAGCGTCTCAGGTTATAAAGGGACTATTAAATTCAAGTGAGCATATCAAGTCTTTTAAAATTATTTCAGCTTAGGACAGGAATGGATCAACAGACACTTGGACACTGGGCATATGTTCAGCAGTAAGAAAGATTGAGTTCTCTGCCCTTTAAGTTAAAGGCTAACAAAACTAGACAAGAAAACCGAAAATGTAAAATCTAAACAAACCTAACAAAATTACCAATAGAATACATCCTGCGTTCTATAAGGAACTTAGTAAGTAGACTCCTGCCTGGACATGTATGAGATGGTTTTCTAACTAAAGTCCTTGCTCTTGGTTATCACTGTCCTCTCTACTCCTCTAAGTGCCCTAGCTGATCTTGCCATTCCCGCCTGAAAGAATAACTGATGGAACCTAATTGCTTATAAGCTCGCTGCCTCCTACCCCAAACATCTTGGCCTGGTATTTAAGGCCTTTCCTCAAATGTCTACTTTCTCCCACATAAGCTACTTGCCAGCCACCCCATGCTACTTGCTATTCCCTTAACAGATCAGGAACTTCCTACTCCCACAAGAAATTTTGATGTTTCTCTTCCTTCTGGAGCATAGCCCATGTTTGGTGTGCTTGCTGTATCCTTTCAGTGTGAAGTCAAATGTCGCCTTCTAGCCTGGATAGCTCTCTCTGATTCTCCACCCACGGCAGGCCAAATTAATAATACACACACAAAGACAGACATGCAAATGTAGAAAAATGTTAGCAGTACTAAATCTGGATGGAAAGTATACAGATTTTGCTGTTCAATTTTTCAGTAGGTTTGAGATTTTTTTTTAATATTAAAATTCAATGTTAAAATTTGGGGGGAAGTTAGGAAAAAAGACTAGGAACTCATGAAGGAAAGTGCCTTCTCCTTGCTTATCTTTACTTCCTCAAAAGCTGAAGTGATGCCGTTAGGAGAATCAAATCAAGAAATGCTCCTCGATTTGAAGTGCATTAAAATAAACCTGAATTGAAGAGAACGTGCACCGAATTTAGGAAGCAGGCATGCAGCTTGTGGTATGTGCATTAGTGGCTGCCTGGAAGGGCCTCTACAGGGATGCTGGGCATAAAGCCCAGTACAGGGGACAGGCTTCTTCCTTCGTCACCTGACTGAAGCTCACCCAGGACAGCCCTTACTTACACTTATTGATTCAGGAAGACCTGAAAATTAGCCCAAATTATGCTTGGTGCCGCCTCCCAAGGTGGGCCCTGGTCACCTCTCTATCCTGACGACCAATCCTTTCTTAAACTCGGGTGTCTAAGGGCTATTCTAATTCTCTGCCTGGAAGTGGTTTCATTTATCTTCGTCTCTCTCAGAAGTCACACCGTGCCCTTGGATGAGGCCTGGAAGTCACTGGAAGGCTTCTGATGTCCGTTATTCTCTCTTCACATTGCCTGTGTCTCCACTCAGCCTGCTGTCCCCAAAACAATTAGACCAAGAAAATGCCGCAGCTTGGAGGAACCAAGGCTAATTATGCCAGTTAGAAAAGGTTTTCCAAGCACTTTCAAATGTTCAGGCTTTTCTAAAACATGTTGTTATTTTTCTTTGTTAAAAAGAATTCCCTAATGTGTTATATCATTAGCATGTTCTACTCACAGGGCCCACCCTACAGTTAAAGAGTGCATCAGAACTGCTTTACAAAAAAAAGAAAAAAGGACAGTCCAAATCCATAAAATGTGGCCTATTTAAATGAATGGTCTGTGTAGAAATGGCCCAAGATTTTCAGTATGGGAAGTCCGTATCAGATTTAAATGTGTGTGCAAAGACAGACTTTGGCCTGTCTCCCGAACACACACGCAAGCGTGATGATTGTGGCTGCCTGTGGCAAAGCTGACCGTTCCTGACAAAGGTTCCCATCCCAGTTCGTAACTGACTGGTGGGAGAACCCTGGGCAAAGCCTTTCAGTGCTGCTGGCCTCAGTGTCATCCCCAAAAACAGAGTTGACCTGTCCACCGCAATATGCTTTTGCTGAAAGTTCTTCAGGTGACCTTAGCATCCATTTGAAAAATACCACTTGGACCTATCTTTTGTTATCTCGGATACGGCTGGTTGTGGACATGGATGAGGTAATGTCTGTGATGGTCTTTGACTTCTCCGTGAAACTACTGAAAGTTTGTATTATGGTCATTTCATCTGCACCGAGGAAGCTTTAAAGGGGCATTTGCTTCTATCCTTCAAATGTCAACAGAGATTACTGTAAGTACATCAAACAAATGGAAACAGCACAGAAAAGTGAAGGAAGAGAAGAATATGGGAGGTGGCATCGTGTAATCACTTAATACCAATCTCAAACCCACAGGTGACTTCTGTACAGAATAAGCTAAGGAGACATAATCTGTGCTCTTTAGAATTTACCAAGTCAAATCAGATAACCCCAGACGACAAACAAAACAAAACAAAACAAAAAACAACCCATAAAATATCCTGGGAGGAATAGGGGTAATGAAGGACCATTAGCAACCACTGTACCTCTTATCCCTGGAGGAAGAAACTCAACGAATGGCACGTGTAAGGCTGGAAAAAATTGGTGGCACCCCCCCCCAAATAACTGCTTTGAAGGACATTTATTCATTTAAATAAGATCAGATTAAACCAGCCTATAAACCAGCTTATTCATAGCTCAGGGATAAGATGACCTGTCATCTCTAACAGGATAGATGCTCAGTTGGTGAAGGTACCTATTAACCTTAGATGGGTAGGACCTGGATTACAGCTGTCACCTTGAGTATGGACAGAAATGGTTGAAGCATGGAAATCATGAAGGTCAATGACACATTTTGGTTTGTGACATCAGAAAGGCCAAACCCCAGGTGGCTGTGGAAATAAAGCTCTAAAAAGGGATGGATGAAGGCCTGGTAAGTCTATTTTATAGCTGACTCTTGCTGTTCTTGAATGCCAGGTCAGACAAAAACACTTTCTGATATAGTCAAAAATAAATTTCTTACAATCTTTAATGCCAAGCTAATATAGGTTATAGAAGTTTGGTGAATATGACGTAGTGATTAAAGATGAAGACAGTCCAGCATTATAGAAAAATTGCTTAATTTAAACACGTAAAAGAAAAACTGACATTTCACGTTATAGCCATTGATCACAACTGGGAAAAAGTTTATGCATATACATTTAAAAAATAAATGAAATAAAAACAAGAACAGAATGACATGGATTTTCGTACCAGGAGGAGGAACCATATAAACCATATAGGAAGGAACACCATCAGCAGAACCACTTTGAGGTTCAAATTCTGAACAGAAGGTATATTAAACAGGTTATGTGTGAGGCTACAAATATGTAAGGTTAATAGGGTTCTTTTTTTAAAACTGTATTATCACATGTTTACACATACCCCCACACAAAAACACGCCAATATATGAAAAAAAAATCTGTTTCCACCCACTAGGCAGATTTAGAAAAACCATAGCATATATTGATAAATTTCAGGAGTGAAGTTTAAGTATGGTTAGAAGTTGATTCTCCATCTGTCTATAGCTGGGAAGATCTAGTCAGATTAGGCAGAGGACTCTGAGTCCCAGAGTTTACAAAAGCTCATGGAAATGCCTCTGAGATTCTGGCTCCACCTTGGTAAATGCAGCCAGACCAGCTGTTCCTCAGGGGTGCTGCCTTGCTGATGAAATGTCCACTTTTCTCCACAAGGCTCCCTGCTGCCTGTGTCCCTACACTGTCCCCTGATCTGTGCTTTGGCTCGACCACCTGCTCCACCCTAGATCTGAGGGACGGAGTGGACCCAGGGACTCTACCCACCTCCACATGCCCTCCCGTGCTTTACACTTGACTCCAGCTCCCTTCTCAGTGGATGAGCTTTCTGGTATCTCTCCCCTCTGAAACGGGGACTCCTAAAAATGAAATCCCATGGCCACAGTGGCTTTTCACTCCTTTGTTGAAAAGTATTTATAAAACAGAAAGAGTACATGGATGTTTACTATCAAGCAGAGTTCATGAAATTATATGGCTGTTTTTAGAACAGAATTTCATTTAGTGAGAGTCTGACCCCGTCTTTTAGGAAAAACAGCATTTGATTTAAGTCAAATGTTTAGTATTAACAGATGATTTGTGATATCAATGGTGATAAAACAATGTCTCAGACTTTGTCCATAAACCCATAAATACAAATGCTTGTTCCTACTGTATTTCATCATGACCTGTTTTCATTTTTAACTTCCCCTTACTGGTATACAATGATAATATTTCATATTAGGAATAGCTGGCATCTTCCTATATGAATATTCTATGAGCCTGAAAAGATTACATTCTTAAAAACCAGCTACTTTAATTCATAATTAATATATTTCTTCCTGCTCTAGTTATCATAATCAATCCATTTTTCAATATTCATACCATGGATCCTTTCCTCATGACAACCTGAACTCTTTTCTTGCTGAACTTTCTTGGCATTAACTATTTGCATGCAAAGTTATGTATTATCCAAGTTACCAAATTGGTAACTTTCTGTTTAGCACTTGCTACACCAACTGTGGTGTGATGGCAGGCATAGTCTATCTTGTACATGAAATGAAGTCTTCTCCTCCCAATCAGATATATGACTTGATCCAACTTCTTTTGTCAACGAATCTCTAATCTGAGAGGGACCTTACGTAGCTCGTTCAGTGGTTTGCCACAGAGAGTAGTGGAGCTGCCCCTGCTTTAAGCAGTTCAGGTGCAAGGTTCAGAGCCCTGGCCCTGTGGCTTTAACCCACTCAGAAAGGAAGGGGGCCCAAGGGAACATGTCAGGCCTTCTATGGACCAAGAACCATTGGTCGAATACCCAACCCCTTTATTTCAAGACTGGGAAACCAGTTTAAGATATTTTATCAATGGAAAGATGCACAGCACACATCCTCTGCCTTCTATCACAGAGTCAAACTAGGGAAGTTAACACCTTGGAACACCTTCCAAACCTCTTTATAGACAGGCTAAGCAAAGTTAAATGATTTGAGGTGCATGCCAAATATTTAAATTGCTTGAAAATGTGGCAATGCCACCTATTTTTCTTTCTAATGCTTAGTTATGAAACTGAAGAAAGGGATTCTTAGAGACAGACCAACATCCTGGGCTTCAGACCAGCCACAAAATTGATGCAGAGGTTTCTCATCCCTTATCTTTGAGTAGCTACAGAACACGAGGCACAAATAAAGTGCTTACCTGAAACACGTATTGTATTTTCTTATTTGAAAAATGCACTGATTCCATTTCTAAAACATTATAGGAGTGCTTTTCTTGTCAGTGTTAGCCACTAGCAAGTAGTATTAACAGTCTGGACCAGGAAGAAAGAGAAAATGATCCAACAGGCTTACTACTAAGGACATGGTTCAATACCTGGCTTGTAAGTAAAAACATTTTGCTACATCTGTAGAAAATACATTAGATAAAAATTAAGGTGAATCTGAGGGAGGAGCAAGATGGAGGAGTAGGAGACCTGGATTTCGTCTGGGCCCAGGAATTCAGCTGGATAGGGATCAAACCATTCTGAACACCTATGAACTCAACAGGAGATTGAAGAAAAGAATAGCAGCAACTCTCTGAACAGAAAAGCGACCACTTTCTGGAAGGTAGGACGTGCGGAGAAGTGAATCCGAGGCAATATTCGGGAGGATAGACGGCGGGGGAGGGGGCCTCCGTCGGCCGCTTCTGGCAAGTGATAGAGCCACGGAGCACAAAATCGGACTTTTTTCTGCTGAGGAACGTTGCTCCAATGGCTAAGCGGGGGGTGGAACCCTCGCAGGACAGTGTGGTCTCAGGATCCTCGGGGTCACAGAAAGACCGGGGGTGCCTGAGTGCGGCAGAGCTCCCAGGTATCGGAGTGGGGAAGCCGGCTGCAGAGACGGAGCCGAGGCGCGGGCTCTCAACTTGGGGTTGCCATAAACCGTGATCCGCGGCCCAGTCGGGCCACTGCTCCTCCAGCAGGGACCCAACAAGCGGCAGAGCCGGGGAGACTCCTATTCTTCCCCCAGGAGGAGCAGCGGCGCGGGAGCGCACCGCAGGGATCTGCTGGGTTTGGAGACTCCACACGGGGTCGGGTGCCAGAGATAGAAACGCTCGGTCACAGGCCGGGTGAGCACGGAGTGCGGCCAGAGACCAGGGAGATGGGAGTGACTGCTTTTCTCTGGGGGCGCACTGAGGAGCGGGGCCCCGAGTTCTCGGCTCCTCCGGGTGGAGATTGGGAGGCCACGATTTCACTCTTGTCCTCCAAAGCTGTACGGAAAGCTTGCAGGGAACAAAAGCTCCCGAGAGCAAACCCGGGCAGATAACTTAGCCTGGACTCAGCAAGGACGGGGCAATTCCGCCTCCGCAAAGACATTTGGGAACCATGGCACCAGGCCCCTCCCCCAGAAGATCAGCAAGAACAGCCAGCCAAGACCAAGTTTACCGATCAATGAAAACGGCAAACTCCAGCGCTAGGGGAACACTGCACATAGAATTCATGGCTTTTTTACCATGATTCTTTAGTCTTTCAAAGTTAATTTTTTAAATTTTTTAAAAAAATTTTTTCTTTTTCCCTTTTTCAACCAACATCTTATCAATCCCTTTTTTAAAAAACATTTTTTATTTTTCATTTTTAGAGTCATATTCTATCCCTTCATAGTAGTTACCCTTATTTTTGCATATATATATATATAAGTTGGTCTCTCTTTAAAATTTTGAGATACAGTTTCTTCTAAGAGATCAAAATATACCCTAAATCTCTAGTGTATGGTTTTGTTCTAGTCTCCTGAATGATCACATTCTGTCCCTTTTTTTCTTTCTAAATCCTCCTTTCTTTTTTCAACCAACTTATCAATTCCTTTTATAAAATCTTTTATAATTTTCATCTTTATAGTCATATTCCATCCCTTCATTGTATTAACCCTTATTTTTGTGCATATATAAGTTTTTCTTTTTTTAAAAATTTGGGAGGCACTTTCTTCTAACAGACCAAAATATGCCCAAAATCTAGTGTGTGGCACTGATCTATGCACCAGCCTGATCGTATTTGACCATATTCTATGTTTTGTTTTTGTTTTTATCTTTTTCTTTCTTTCTTTCCTTTTCTTTCCATCTGGTTTCAGCTCTTTTCTGATTTATTTAGAGTATATTTTCTGGGGACGTTGTTACCCTGTTAGCATTTTGTTCTCTCATTCATCTATTCTCCTCTGGACAAAATGACAAGGCAGAAAAAAATCACCTCAACAAAAAGAACAATAGGCAGTACCGACTGCCAGGGACCTAATCAATACGGACATTAGTAAGATGTCGGAACTAGAGTTCAGAATGATGATTTTAAAGATACTAGCTGGGCTTGAAAAAAGCATGGAAGTAATTAGAGAAACCCTTTCTGGAGAAATAAAAGAACTAAAATCTAACCAAATTGAAATCAAAAAGACTATTAATGAGGTGCAATCAAAAATGGAGGCTCTAACTGCTAGGATAAATGAGGCAGAAGAGAGAATCAGTGATATAGAAGACCAAATGGTGGAAAATAAAAAGGCTGAGAAAAAGAGAGATAAACAACTACGGGATCATGAGGGCAGAATTCGAGAGATAAGTGATACCATAAGACGAGACAACATTAGAATAATTGGATCCCAGAAGAAGAAGAAAGAGAGAGAGGGGCAGAAGGTATTTTGGAGCAAATTATAGCAGAGAACTTCCCTAATTTGGGGAAGGAAATAGGCATCAAAATCCAGGAGGCACAGAGAACCCCTCTCAAAATCAATAAAAATAGGTCAACACCCTGACATCTAATAGTAAAATTTGTGAGTTGCAGAGACAAAGAGAAAATCCTGAAAGCAGCTTGGGAGAAGAGATATGTAACCTACAATGGTAGAAACATTAGATTGGCAACAGACCTATCCACGGAAACCTGACAGGCCAGAAAGGACTGGCATGATATATTCAGGGCACTAAATGAGAAAAATATGCAGCCAAGAATACTATATCCAGCTAGGCTGTCATTGAAAATAGAAGGAGAGATAAAAAGCTTCCAGGACAAACAAAAACTACAGGAATTTGCAAACATGAACCAGTCCTACAATAAATACTGAAAGTGGTCCTCTAAGCAAAGAGAGAGCCTAAAAGCAACATAGACCAGAAAGGAACACAGACAATGTACAGTAACAGTCACCTTACAGGCAATAGAATGGCACTAAATTCATATCTTTCAGTAGTTACCCTGAGTGTAAATGGCCTAAATGCCCCAATCAAAAGACACAGGCTATCAGATTGGATTAAAAAACAAGACCCATCGATATGCTGTCTGCAAGAGACTCATTTTAGACCCAAAGACACCCTCAGATTGAAAGTGAGGGGGTGGAAAACCACGTACCATGCTAATGGACACCAAAAGAAAGCTGGGGTGGCAATCCTTATATCAGACAAACTAGATTTTAAAACAAAGACTGTAATAAGAGATGAGGAAGGACACTATATCCTACTTAAAGGGTCTATCCAACAAGAAGATCTAACAATTGTAAATATTTATGCCCCTAACATGGGAGTACCCAATTACATAAGGCAATTTATAACAAAAGCCAAGAAACACATCAACAATATACTAATAGTGGGGGACTTTAACACCCCCCTCACTGAAATGGACAGATCATCTAAGCAAAAGATCAACAAGGAAATAAAGATTTTAAATGACACACTGGACCAAATGGACTTTACAGACATATTCAGAACATTCCATCCCAAAGCAACGGAATACACATTCTTCTCTAGTGCCCATGGAACATTCTCCAGAATCGATTACATCCTAGGTCACAAATCAGGTCTCAACTGGTACCAAAAGATTGGGATCGTTCCCTGCATATTTTCAGACCACAATGCTTTGAAACTAGAACTCAATCACAAGAGGAAAGTTGGAAAGAACTCAAGTACATGGAGGCTAAAGAGCATCCTACTAAAGAATGAATGGGTCAACCAGGAAATTAAAGAATTAAAAAAATTCATGGAAACAAACAAAAATGAAAACACAACTATTCAAAATCTTTGGGATGCAGCAAAGGCAGTCCTGAGAGGAAATTATATAGCAGTACAAGCCTTTCTCAAGAAACAAGAAAGGTCTCAAATATACAACCTAACCCTATACCTAAAGGAACAGGAGAAAGAACAGCAAATAAAGCCTAAACCCAGCAGAAGAGAAATAATAAAGATCAGAGCAGAAATCAATGAAATAGAAACCAAAAGAACAGTAGAACAGATCGATGAAAATAGGAGTTGGTTTTTTGAAAGAATTAATAAGATTGATAAACCCCTCGCCAGACTTATCAAAAAGAAAAATGACCCAAATCAACAAAATCATGAATGAAAGAGGAGAGATCACAACCAACACCAAAGAAATACAAACAATTATAAGAACATATGATGAGCAACTCTATGCCAGCAAATTAGATAATCTGGAAGAAATTGATGCATTCCTAGAGATGTATCAACTACCAAAATTGAACCAGGAAGAAAGAGAACACCTGAACAGACCTATAACCACTAAGGAAATTGAAGCAGTCATCAAAAATCTCCCAACAAACAAAAGCCCAGGGCCAGATGGCTTCCCAGGGGAATTCTACCAAACATTTAAAGAATACCTATTCTTCTGAAACTGTTCCAAAAAACAGAAATGGAAGGAAAACTTCCAAACTCATTTTATGAGGCCACCATTACCTTGATCCCAAAACCAGGCAAAGACCCCATCAAAAAGGAGAATTACAGACCAATATCCTTGATGAACATGGATGCAAAAATTCTCACCAAAATACTAGCCAATAGTATACAACAGTACATTAAAAGGATTATTCACCATGACCAAGTGGGATTTATCCCTGGGCTGAAAGGTTGGTTCAACATCCACAAATCAATCAACATGATATAATACATTAATTAAAGAAAGAACGAGAAACATGATCCTCTCAAGAGAGGAAGAAAAAGCATTTGACAAAGTACAGCATCCTTTCTTGATCAAAACTCTTCAGAGTATAGGGATAGAGGGTACATACCTCAATATCATAAAAGCCATCTATGAAAAACCACAGCAAATATCATTCTCAATGGGGAAAAACAGAGAGCTTTCCCCCTAAGGTCAGGAAGGTGGCAGGGATGTCCACTATCACCACTGCTATTCAACATAGTACTAGAAGTCCTAGCCACAGCAATCAGACAACAAAAAGAAATCAAAGGCATCCAAATCAGCAAAGAGGAAGTCAAACTCTCACTCTTTGCAGATGATACGATACTTTATGTGGAAAACCCGAAAGACTCCACCTCAAAACTGCTAGAACTCATACAGGAATTCAGTAAAGTGGCAGGATATAAAATCAATGCACAGAAATCAGTGGCATTCCTATACACCAACAACACGACAGAAGAAAGAGAAATTAAGGAGTCGATCCCATTTACAATTGCACCCAAAACCATAAGATACCTAGGAATAAATCTAACCAAAGAGGCAAAGAATCTGTACTCCGAAAACTATAAAATACTCATGAAAGAAACTGAGGAAGAAACAAAGGAATGGAAAAACGTTCCATGCTCATGGATTGGAAGAACAAATATTGTGAAGATGTCAATGCTACCTAGAGCAATCTACACATTCAATGCAATCCCCATCAAAATACCATCCACTTTTTTTCAAAGAAATGGAACAAATAATCCTAAAATTTGTATGGAACCAGAAAAGACCCCGAATAGGCAGAGGAATGTTGAAAAAGAAGAGGAAAGCTGGCGGCATCACAATTCTGGTCTTCAAGTTCTATTAGAAAGCTCTCATCATCAAGACAGTATAGTACCGGCACAAAAACAGACACATAGATCAATGGAACAGAATAGAGAGCCCAGAAATGGACCCTCAACTCTATGGTCAACTAATCTTCGACAAAGCAGGAAAGAATGTCCAGTGGAAAAAAAACAGTCTCTTCAAAAATGGTGTTGGGAAAAATGGACAGCCACATGCAGAAGAATGAAACTGGACCATTTCCTTATGCAACACACAAAAACAGACTCAAATGGTTGAAAGACCTAAATGTGAGACAGGAGTCCATCAAAATGCTAAAGGAGAACACAGACAACAACCTCTTCGACCTCAGCCACGGCAACTTCTTCCTAGAAACATTGCCAAAGGCAAGGGAAGCAAGGGCAAAAATGAACTACTGGGACTTCATTAAGATAAAAAGCTTTTGCACAGCAAAAGAAACAGTCCACAAAACCAAAAGACAACCAACAGAATTGGAGAAGATATTTTCAAATGACATATCAGATAAAGGGCTAGTATCCAAAATCTATAAAGAACTTCTTAAACTCAACACCCAAAGAACAAATGATCCAATCAAGAAATGGGCAGAAGACATGAACAGACATTTTTCCAAAGAAGACATCCAAATGACCGACAGACACATGAAAAAGTGCTCAACATCGCTTGGCATCAGGGAAATCTAAATCAAAACCTCAATGAGATATCACTTCACACCAGTCAGAATGGCTAAAATTAACAAGTCAGGAAACGACAGATGTTGGCGGGGATGTGGAGAAAGGGGAACCCTCCTACACTGTTGGTGGGAATGCAAGCTGGTGCAGGCACTCTGGAAAACAGTATGGAGGTTCCTCAAAAAGTTGAAAATAGAGCTGCCATACAATCCAGCAATTGCACTACTGGGTATTTACCTCAAAGATACAAATGTAGGGATCCGAAGGGGTACGTGCACCCTGATGTTTAGAGCAGCAATGTCCACAATAGCCAAACTGTGGAAAGAGCCAAGGTGTCCATCAACAGATGAATGGATAAAGAAGAAGTGATATATATATACAATGGAATATTATGCTGCCATGAAAAGGAATGAGATCTTGCCATTTGCAACGACGTGGATGGAACTCGAGGGTGTTATGCTGAGCGAAATAAAGTCAATCAGAGAAAGACATGTATCATATGACCTCACTGATATGAGGAATTCTTAATCTCAGGGAACAAACTGAGGGTTGCTGGAGTGGTGGGGGGTGGGAAGGATGGGGTGGCTGCATGATAGATATTGGGGAGGGTATGTGCTATGGTGAGCGCTGTGAGTTTTGCAGGACTGTTGAACCACAGATCTGTACCTCTGAAACAAATAATACAATATATTAAAAAAAAGAAGAAGAAGAAGATAGCTGGAGGGGAAGAATGAAGGGGGGATATCGGAGGGGCAGACACCATGAGAGAGGACGGACTCCAAAAAACAAATTGAGGGTTCTAGAGGGGAGGGGGTTGGGGGGATGGCTTAGCCTGGTGATGGGTATTACAGAGGGCACGTTCTGCATGGAGCACTGGGTGTTATGCACAAACAATGAATCATGGAACACTACATCAAAAACTAATGATGTATGGTGATTAACAACAATAATAAATTTTAAAAAATTAAGGTGAATCTACATTCACTGTTAATATTATTTCATGGTATAGTCAAGACAAAGACTTTATTTGTAAATCCAGGTAAATTGATGTATATTGTTAGGAGAGATAAAAAATTCATTTGTAATTAATCACTATATTTGCAACTATCAGAAGGAAAATTAACATTTTCAAAATATCCGACATGATACCCAAAACAAGATGACTCTACACTGTATATTGAAAAAAAAAATCATTCTTCAAAAACTAAGTAATAGAAGATGCCTGGATGGCTCAGTCGGTTAAGCATCTGCCTTCATGATCCCAGAGTGTGGGATCGAGTCCTGCACTGGGCTCCCTGCTCCACGGGGAGCCTGCTTCTCCCTTTCCCTCTGCCTCTCTTTCCCTCTCTCTCTCTCTCTCTCCTAAGTAAATAAATAAATACTTTTTTTTTTTAAAAAAAGTGAGTTATACAGTTTGTAGAAGCTAGATTTATATGAAAGTGCAGGTTAAGTCATATTTATTTGGCATGATACAGATAAATTTACAACTCTAATCTGCTTGGTAAAAACAGTCATTACTAGAACTGAACTAATTAAAAAAAAAGTCACATGTATATGTAGAAATAGCTTGAGACTGTCTTTTCTGTGTCAGTAATTAGGAAGTAAACAGACCACCTCATCTATTCCCTGCAAGCATCCAGGCTGACAGAGTAGAAGATCTATGGCTTCCTCCATTCCTCTGATGCCATCCAGTGTTTGTGCTGGACTGAGTGAGAGACGTGTCCGATTCAGCCCTTCATGGTGCCTCATTGATGAGCAGGGTCTAAGCTACTCATTTTGGTCCAATCAGAAGTGGACCAATAGTTACAACTCTGACTTCTCACTTTTCTACTCATAATCAAGGACATTTTTTAAAGAAGCAATCTGGGGGCAGATGTCTCTCCCCTTACTCTCCCTACAACGTCTGAATCATGTGCAAAATGTATTTGATCTGGGCTCCTTTGGGCCTCATTGATGAATGCTCTCCAAGATGTCCTCTGAGTGTTGGCAGATCCCTTGCAGCAGAGATGATGTACATTCAACGGTAGAGTTTTGCCAAGAGGTGACCCTAGACTGGCTGCTACTTGGGCACGGAGGCCATCTGAAGAATCTGGATTAACAGCTGCCTCTAATCTTGGCCTTAGGGCAGCTTTACTTACAAGTAGAGGCCCTGAAGCTCTTGTGCCTCAGTCTGGTAGTGCTGGAGTATCCCATTTTCCACTCTTGGACGGATGACATGAGGCCTGTCTCCTCTCCTCAGAATCAAAGGACCATTTCCTACAGTACGTACTGCAGAGCTATGCCAAGATGTTGTAGGCATGAATCTGAATGATAACATCTGTCTGTTCTGGCCCTTATTCCATAGAGGTCTTACCCTTCCAAATAAATCCAAAGATATAAACAACCTATCCTAGCTCCCATTTCCCTGTCAAGGGATGAAGAAATCTTCTTGGCTGATTGTGTCTTTCCTTCTTCTTTAAGAGACATGTTTAAATTTCCACTGAAGAATAGGGATGAGCATCCTCCAGATCTAAGCATGATTTTAGGCATCCAGATACACATCTGCCTCCTAGCAGTTTCAACTGAGAGAGTGACTAGTGTCTTCTTGATTCATGCTGTAAATGTGCTTCAATGTTCTTTACTAAATTTGCCATTTCAGTAGGTCTTTTTCTCCCAATGGTGCCCTAATATTTAAAATTTTTGAATCAAAAAGGAATAGTTTAAAAAAACTTGTCCCAAACGTAAACTGCTTTTTAAAACAGTAGTTAATCCTTTATGGATCTTATAATATGCAATCCAAGAATGGTGGTGTGTTTTAGGATTAATGTATTTTATGTAAGTGATTTTATAGGTCATGAAAAATATAAAAAATCTAAGTAAAAAGCATCCTTTTCATTATTTTAAATAAAACACTCCTGTATTAATCCTATTGAACCTTATGAGATATCTACCAGGATTGGAGATGTAAGCTCATGACCCTCAAACACAGAGGTTTAATGCACCACTAAATTAATACACGGGTAATGCTCTGCTGGCAAAGACATTAAATTTTTAACAGTTCAACCTCCAAACACACTGCTTGTGAAAAACTGCGGAAGACATGCTCTGGCATGTGATGTATGGTACTGATTCCTCTGATGCGAAGATAAAAGGATCTACTTCCTGTTTGGATGTAGTCAAAACCCAGGGTAAAAGGGGGTTTACACAGTCTCAGAAACAGGTGCAAAGCCAGTTAGGAAATACAAAGCCAGCAGAGTATTTTCTGGTCTAAGATCCTCCTGTATAGCTAATTTATGACATTTGCAGTTTGAGAGAGAGAGTGGTAAGTATAATGGGAAAGAGAAAAAAAACTGCACCATAAAGGCCTGTCTCTTTTTCTGTAAAGCCTTTAGTAAATTTCTGTTGGGCCCACTGAATTACCATTTTAAGATGTTTGACATCTCTGACCCTGTGTACCCCACCCCTGAATTTTTTAAAAACATTTCGTAAAAATTATGAAAAAGCCCTAATTTAATCTACAGTAGACATTCATCTGCTTTATTATGTACAAGAGTAATTCTGAGGGGTAGAGTGGGAAGTTGAATGTATATACTTTGAAAACAATTCTTAAAATTGCAATTGTGTTAATCTCTTTTTAAGTACAAAACTACTGTGAAAATCAGACATTAAAGGTGATCTTTTTATGTTTATTAAAAGAGTCATGAGTTTAAAAAAGATAGGCATTCAATGAGCATGCTGAAAGGTGCCTCAGCAGTCCATTATTTGTGTGGTAATGGACCTGCTATGCTCCACAGTTCAAGACTCTGACATTATAACACATACTGGCAGGGCTGCTGGCTGGAAGTAGGGGTTCACTGTGTGTGCAAATTTAGAGCCTTTGTGTTATTAGCAAAGAACTATATTAAAACGAAAGGAGGAAAGCTATTTTAAAATTATGCTTAGGGTTATTCTCAATTCACAGAATATAATCTGCCAATTTGCAAAACTCCAATAAAAACAAGAGATCCCTAAAGGTACCTCCCTAATTGTTTATACAATTAGACAAAAGTATTAATATTAAAAATACTATTTCTACAGTCTGCTCACTACTCAGAATCATGTAAGCCCAGGAGAAACCAGGTTTGTTTTGCTGTCTGTTATACCTATATACTTAGCATCGTGCCAAGTACATTGTGTACTTCTTATAAATATTTATTGGATGAATAAATGAATATCCCTAAATAAAACAACCAACATAAAGACTAAGAATGACTTTGGTACCATGAAAAAAAAATACCTGATCCCAAACTGGGTGTCTGTTCTACAAACATCCACCCAGGCTGTGGGTCAAGGTGTCAGATAATTTCACCTGGAAAGCCAAGACACAAACCAACCACACTCCTTCGGTATCAATTCTCCCTGAACTTTCAAATAAAGGGTCTTTTACTGACTTCAAAAGAGATCCCTTTCCTACAACTCAGCATTTCCTTAAATGGTTATTACTAACTGATGCACACCAGCCCCAGGTTTTCCAGAACTTAATATTGCCTCTAGGCCACCTGACACAGGTGTGTCCAGGAGCACCAGGTGGGGGGTGGGGACAACACTTGCCTCAGTGGCGAAACCCTTACTTCCCATTCTCTCCCTTTACTCTTTGAGATTATTAGCAACTTCAGATTAGCTTTGATCCATAAAGTACCACACATATCGATGGATGGAACTCTGAGAAATACTACTGTTTCTCATAAACCAAGTGTATTGTTAAGCTTTTCGTTTTAGCACATTAATGTGGACGTCCTGACTCTTCCTCGCTGGTATCAAGGTGTTTCCCTCACTGGATGTACAAAGCACTTTATGGCTCGGTGGTTTTACTACTGGAGGAAACATACCATTAAATTTTCCTGTCAGGCAGTAAGGAGAAGAGAGATTCATTATGTAAAGAGAGGCAAAGTAAAGGTTTACTATATAATCAATCAATGTTAATACACCCTTGTTTCTCTTATCAGGGAAACTGCCCCTCAAATATAGGAACAAAGAAATTTCTGGAAGAGAAACAATAATCCTAAAAGTACACATACTCCGACATACCATTCATCACAACGTTTATCATGCCATATAGTTGTACATTTATAAGTTTAACTTCTCCTTAAATTCTCTTAAGCCAAAACAGCCAGTATGAATAATAGGCATTCATAATGGGTTTATTATGGCTCTAGACAGTTCCAGGGAGTAACTAATGGAATGTCTGGGTCAATGTCCTGCATTATTTGAACTTTGTGATTCTAGATTTGAAAAGGAATTTTGCAATGTGCTTGACATTATGGCTAGTTCTCAGATCAATGAAAATGAAAGCACTGGGTTGAAGTCCAGCCTCAGGTAGCTGTAAGAGCCTATGCAAGTCCCTTACCCTGTCTGGGCCTCAGTGTTAAAGGTGTAAAATATACAGTTTATGTCAGGTGACTTCTTCAGTTCCCATCCGCTGGGCAGAGAGCCCCAGCCTGCTGCTCCTTCCCCAAGGTTTAAAGTGATGTGATGCAGTTTAACAAATAATCCCTCACAGTACAGCGTAAACTTCCATTTTCATTCCTGAACTGTATTCCTACAAATTCCTTGACCTCCATTCCATTATTGACTATTTCTCGGGTCTCTTCTAGCTCTCAGCTTCCATAAAGGAACAACAGATTCTAAATAGAAGGTCATTCTAACTTTCATAATAACAAAGGGGTAAGAGACGGAATACACTGCCAGACAACAGGCCATATGTAAAATAGAAGTCTGACCCACCCGCTGCTGAAAGCCGGCCCGGAAGCCAGCCTGCTCTAGTAACTTCGTAATAATCAGCCCCAAATGGCCAGGACTTTATTAATAACTGATAGCTTCCCTAGTTTTTGTCCTAGCTTCCAACTTTGAGAAAGCTAAACATGTTCCCCTAAACGACCACGTAGGTGCCCCTCTAGCCATCTGCCTCCAGGTCCTCATACAGACCCTGAGCGGGGCACACCGAAGTCTGAGTTCCCCATATAATGCTTTCCTAGTCCTCGCCTGCCTCTGAGTCTGCCAAAATGAGTGACAGTGCGAGTGACTCTGCATAGTCGTTGCTTGTGCTCATTTGGTTGCCATTCATTTATTTCCAAAGTGATAAAAAGGGCACAGAGAAGGCTCTCAACTTCAACTAGATCCTTTCTATGTTTCCGTGGTCAGTTAACAAGTTCTTGACAAAAACTTCCACACATCTAAGACCTCTCATATGTCTATATACTGATACTTGCTAATACCTAACCCGATACGTCTCTACTAATTTACTCTGAGCACACGACTCTAGCCCAACTTCTCAGGGAGAACAGAAGCCCAGAGCAACCGCCTCGTATCTCAGCAACATTCACTCCAAATGTCTGTAGTTCGTCCCTTCATCTGGTCATGACAGAAAAGGAAACATTTCTCTGTCCCCTAACTTCCCACAGCTTTGGCCTACAGATGACTCACCACTCTCCTGCTTCTCCAAGCGCTTGCTATCTCTTTCCTGCTTTCCGTGAGCACTTAGATGTGTTCAAGGCTCTACCATCCTAAACTCCTTCACCCGCTGCCCTAACTCCAAGCCCCTTCAGCTACCATCCTCTCTACCCCACTTTAGAGCCCAGACACGGGAACGACCTCACGACCCTTCTGTTTCCATCCATTCTACAATGGCTGCAATGCAAGGTCCACGTCGGTTAACCCACTGAAACTGTGCTGAGATCACCAACGACGTTGTGTTTCCCTAATACAGAAGTGTATTCTCAGTCCCTCCTATTGTAGCACATGTGTGGTAGAAACTCCTCTTTCTCGATTTTTTAACTCTGAAAATAGCTCTGCACTGCTGAACTAGGGTTTGGCTTTAGCTTTACCTGAATTAACTCTTATAAGCCCCATAATAACCAGATAACATAGGTATTATTACTTTGGAAATGAAGGCTCACAAAAGTTAAATCTCTCCATGCAGAACACACATCTGACAGAGACCCCTTCTCCCTCCTCATGGCCTAACCCTCAGAGATAATTAATAATGGCAGGAGATAGGAAAATACCATGAAAAACCCAGATTTTCTGTACATTTCCTGGCACATGATCAAAAGCTCATTATATGTTGAGTATTATTTCTCTGCCACTTAAAACCCATGCCTTACACATGGAATATACCCAATACATTTTGACTGATTAAATGTACCCAGAGAAGTCAGAACAATGACACTCTAATAATTATATTTGCTGGGGACTGTGGCCTGCTGGGGTTTTAAGGGAAGCAGGGGCATTCTTCATGACCTGGAAGCCTCCAGAGGCCTTTACCTGGTCACGCTGATTTTAGAAAAGAGTAAGAAAAACTTTTATTTTTCCATTCTTCTAAATATGCACTCTCTCATTTCTAAAAAGGCAAAATGATAGATGGTGTGATTTGGTAATCATAGTCCTCTTTCTCAGAAAAGTATTTACCTTTATCTCATTATGGCAAATATTAGTTGGTAGGCATGAACGAAGAGGGAGAGCAGTTAAGTCTTCCTCCTATTATGTACATGTATAAATATTGAAATTCATGAGATTTAACTTTGAAAATCTACTCTAGGAAAATGAAGTGTAATTACAGAGTTGAACAAAACAAAAGAGGACATGAGAGCATAGATTTACTGATTTACTCTCTTGCCTTCCCTCCCACTGGAATCAATTTATGGTGGAGAGCGAGCATAAAGACAGCTGGAGGAACAATAGGTCATTAACACAAATGATAAGGAAAGGAACTCCCTTCACATTTCAGGAACTGAGCCAAGGGAGAAAATTAGAGCAAGATACTGTGTTTACACCACACTGTAACAGTGCTCATGTAACTGTCTGAACTCCTCAAAAGTCCCTACTAAAATAAAGCATTAGTATCTGTCATTCTGTCTAAATATTGTTAAATGCTTACAAAAAAAATCCCCAGAAGATAGTTGCCAGTTTGCCAAGAAGTCCTAGAAAGTATTGCTTACCAACTGGGAGAGGTTTATCCTTAGCGTAAGAGCAAGAAGATACGATGGGACACATACTGTTTAAAGACACTGTGTTACTTTAATGATGTTGCCCTTAAGGAAAGAAAATTATAGCAAGAAAAAAAAAAAACATAGGGAGCAAGCAGTTCACTAGGTGCCGACTTTAAACAAAGAATGAATTTCTGGCTTGAAATGCAATATGGGCAAAAATTTGGCAAGAAGCCTGTAAGTTAGATTAAAGGAGCTTAAACTCATATAGAGGGGAAAGGAAACGTCACCCAGATAAGCTGCCAAAAACAGGGAACGTGAGTGGATGTGAAGGCTTTCTGGATGCCATACTGCGGTCGTGAGGATGTTCTGAAATCCTCATGAGAGCTGGCTGGGAGCCCTTCTTATGGATTAGGTTCTAGAGACTGACAAAGAGCAGACAATAGTCTCCCTAACAACAGGATTCTACATTTCCTCATCACAGACTTAATATTATTATTTTATAATCCTAACTCTTAGGAAGGGTGTCTTTTATTTGAATGAATATTTTTAAAGATGAGAAAACAGAAAAGCTAATGATCTGGGAAGATCATAAAACCAAAACGTGCTAAGTTCGGTAACGTAAGGGGCCCTCAAAGCTATGTTGGGAGCAAAGGAAAGAAAAGGTTGGTTTCTGCCTGGAGAAGGTGATGCAGCATCAGCTACTCAACTGATACGTGCTTTCATCGTCTCCCCGAGGGCACCAGTCTTCTGTGTGGTCCGCTGGAAGCCAGGCTCCAGGTATGGGATGCTACTGGAATCCGTTGCTGGACTCAGGTCTTTGAAAAGAATGTCCAACAATGACTCCTGAGTAATGGTTTGCTTTTCAGACACTATAGTTTTATTTTTGTTTACTGTCAAGAATAACATGGTGACATATGGGCTAGAGGATTATAGACAGATTAGTTCAAAATGTTGAACATCTTTCCCCAGGAGCACTAATGAATGGCTCTCTGGGAAGGCCTTGAATGATACAGGATTCTGTCCTTGGTGCTCTCCTGTTCAACTGTGGATCATTGCCTTGGACGAGCGCCAGTGAGATTAATCTGATCAGTAGAGGACAAAATACATGGACTGGTAAACTTAAAGAATCAAGATCCACAGTTATCCTGTAAAGTGAAAGTTATAAGCCAGAAACAGTGGGAAGATTATATATTTTAAAAGGGTGAATTTTATGGTGTATGAATTATGTCTTGCTAAAGCTATTCTATAAAAAACAAACAAAAGCAACAGGAGTATGTTTAACTGGAAAATGTAAAGCCACACATTTGAGTTAGAAAACAAACATACTGGACAGGAAAAGCTTAACTGGTGATAGTCCTAGGGGCTGAGTAGACTCTGAAATCAGTACTGTCAACAGCATGGTCTCCTGGAGTCTAAGCTTCCTGAGGCACAGACATATGCCTGAATCCTCAGCAGCAAATATGTTTGCAAAGAGAAGATGCATAACAAATGCTTATTAAATAAATAAACTGCTTAAAAACACAACAGAATGCAAGGAAAGCTAAAAATCTAATACAGCCTTAAACTACAAGAGCTTAAATAGAGTTTTCTAATTAAAAAATCTAACATAGAAAAAAGCTGAAGTAAATACCCAAAATGTTGACAGTGTGTTAGAAGATTATAGGGAAACTGGGATATTCTTATTTTATATTTTTGTCTATTTTTCTTGTATTCTGCTTTTGTAGGATGGGGGGGAAAAATCCTGCTCCCCACCCAGGGTTGTTTAACATGAAGTGTTACAGACTCAAAGTTTCTGTCCTCCTCAAAATTCATGTCAAGATCCGAATCCCCGAGGTGATGTTTTAGGAGGTGGGGCTTTTGGGAGGTGGTTAGGTCATCAGAGTGGATGGAGTCCTCATGAATGGGTTTAGTGCCCTTAAAAGAGAGACCCTAGAGACCTCCCCTTAGCCCTTCCACCATCTAAGGACAGAGCAAGAAGACCACTTATCAGGAAATGGGTCCTCATTAGACACCAAATTTGCCGGCACCTTGCTCTGGCCAGGTCTCCAGAACTATGCGAAATAATTGCTTATAGGCCACTTATCCACAGTATTTTGTTACAGCAACCCAAACTAAGACACAGAGTATGTTGAGACCTATTTCCTCTTTAAAATTATGTATGCTACTTTGTATTACTTGCATATGTTTTAAAAAGAGTTTATTTATTTGTTTGACAGAGAGAGACACAGCGAGAGAGGGAACACAAGCAGGGGGAGAGGGAGAGGGAGAAGCAGGCTTCCTGCCGAGCAGAGAGCCCGATGTGGGGCTCGATCCCAGGCCCCAGGATCATGACTTGAGCCGAAGGCAGACGCTTAAACAACTGAGCCACCCGGGCGCCCTGTATGATTTGCATATTTTAAAAATAATATGTCTTTTCTCTCCCCCTAAACTGTAGACACCTTGACTGCAGAGATGATATTTTATTAGCCTTGTATGTGGTCTGATGGCAAGGACAGCAAACAGCATGTTCTCACACCCCCTCTTGCAAACACTAGTCTAACTAAAGGAAGCTGCTCTTACCTCATCCTAATTTGATATACTTGACATACTTTCTGTAAGAAAGGATATTTGATTCAAACTTTAAAAAAATGTTAACACTGTGATTTAAAGTCTAGGCAAATGTTATACGCAAACAATGAATCATGGAACACTACATCAAAAAAGAAAAGTTTAGGCAAGATACAATTCTGGAAATCTCCTCTTTTTTCTTGTTGGTGGCGAGGAAAACACATTCTCTCAGAACCCTAACCTTCCTTTCAGTGCATATGGTTGGTGATTTATCTGATGTTACCACAGTGCCCCTACCAGAGGACTGTCACCTCGGAGTATCAGTTCTGCACTCGGTTTCACCACTCTCTCAGTCAATTACAAGAGTCCTCACAGCAAAAAACAGAAGAAAAACAAAGGCTACCTGCGAAGGTGGGGCCCTTGCCACAGGGCAATGGGAAACATCCTAAGGTCTTTATTTCTGGATTTCTAAACTTAGAAGGGAGTTGGCTGTTTTATCTTCCATAGTTACGGGGATTTTTCTGGGTCAAAGACTGTTAGGCAAAGCATATTCCCAGGGGCCTTAGGAATTGGTATTGATAACAGATGATATCTACCATTGGTCATGAAAAAGAACCAGAAGTTAGCAACTACCCCCTCCAGCCTTGAAAACCCTGTTTAAGTTGTTGGCTTATCTAGAAGGGCATTAAAATTAATCACAAAATAGAGAGGCGGAGCAAGATGGCGGAGGAGTAGGAGACCTAGATTTCGTCTGGTCTCAGGAATTCAGCTGAATAGGGATCAAACCATTCTGAACACCTACGAACTCAACAGGAGATCGAACAGGAGAGTAGCAACAACTCTCTGAACAGAGAAGCGACCACTTACTGGAAGGTAGGGCGTGCGGAGAAGTGAATCCGAGGCGATATTCGGGAGGATAGACGGCGGGGGAGGGGGCCTCCGTCGGCCGCTTCTGGCAAGTGCTAGAGCCGCGGAGCACAAAATCGGACCTTTTAGAAGTTGGCTCCACGGAAGGACGTCGCTCCAGTGGCTAAGCGGGGGGTGGAATCCTCCCGGGACAGTGTGGTCTCAGGACCCTCGGGGTCACAGGAAGACCGGGGGTGCCTGAGTGCGCCAGAGCTCCCAGGTATCGGAGCAGGGAAGCCGGCTGCAGATACGGAGCAGAGTCGCGGGCTCTCAGCTCGGGGTTGCCATAAACTGTGATCTGCGGCCCAGTCGGGGCACGGCTCCCCCAGCAGGGACCCAACAAGCAGCAGATCCGGGGAGATTCCCCTTCCTTCCCAGGGAGGAGCGGTGCGGGAACGCACTGCAGGGATCTGCTGGGTTTGGAGACTCCGCGCGGGGTCGGGTGCCAGAGATAGCAGCGCTCGATCACAGGCCGGGTGAGCACGGAGTGCGGCCGGAGACCGGGGACACGGAAGTGACTGCTTTTCTCTGGGGGCACACTGAGGAGCGGGGCCCCGAGTTCTCAGCTCCTCCGAGTGGAGATTGGGAGGCCACCATTTCTGCCCTGGTCCTCCAAAGCTGTACCGAGAGCTTGCAGGGAACAAAAGCTCCTGAGAGCAAACCGGAGCAGCTTCCTTAGCCCGGACCGACAAGGGCGGGGCAATTCCGCCTCCGGCAAAGACCTTTGGGAACCACGGCAACAGGCCCCTCCCCCAGAAGATCAGCACGAACAGCCAGCAAGCCAAGACCAAGTTTACTGATCAAGGAGAATGGGAGAACTCCAGCGCTAGGGGAATACTGCACATAGATTCATGGCTTTTTTTTTTTTTTTTTTACCAGGATTCATTATTTCATCAAAGTTAATTTTTGTTGACTGTTTTTTTTTATTTTTCTTTTTCCCTTTTTCAACCAACATCTTATAAATCCCTTTTTAAAAAAAAAAAAAACATTTTTTATTTTTCATTTTTAGAGTCATATTTTATCCCTTCATAGTAGTTACCCTTATTTTTGGCATATATATATATATATATAAGTTGTTCTCTCTTTAAAATTTTGAGGTACAGTTTCTTCTAACAGATCAAAATATACCCTAAATCACTAGTGTATGGCTTTGTTCTAGTCTCCTGCCTGATCACATTCTCTCCCTTTTTCCTTTTTTTTTTTCTTCTTCTTAAATCTTCTTTCTTTTTTCAAACAACTTATCTTACCAAGTCCTTTTATAAAATCTTTTATAATTTTCATCTTTACAGTCATCTTCCATCCCTTCATTGTATCAACCCTTATTTTGTACATATATGTCTTTCTTCCTTTAAAATTTTAGGAGGCACTTTTTTCTAACAGACCAAAATACGCCCAAAATCTAGTGTGTGGCACTGATCTATGCACTAGCCTGATCATATTTGATCATATTCTGCCTTTTTTGTATTGTTTTGTTTTTGTTTTTATCTTTTTTCTCTTTTTTTTTTCTTTTTCTCTTTCTTTTTTCTTTCTTTCCCTTTCTTTTCCCCTGGTTTCAGGTCTTTTCTGATTTGTATACAGTATATTTGCTGGGGACGTTGTAAACCTGTTAGCATTTTGTTCTCTCATTCATCTATTCTCCTCTGGACAAAATGACAAGACGAAAGAAATCACCTCAGCAAAAAGAACAAGAGGTAGTACCGTCAGCCAGGGACCTACTCAATACAGACATTAGTACGATGTCGGACCTAGAGTTCAGAATCATGACTTTAAAGATACTAGCTGGGCTTGAAAAAAGCGTGGAAGTTATTAGAGAAACCCTTTCTGGAGAAATAAAAGAACTAAAATCTAACCAAATCGAAATCAAAAAGGCTATTGATGAGGTGCAATCAAAAATGGGGGCACTAAATGCTAGGATAAATGAGGCAGAAGAGAGAATCAGCGATATAGAAGACCAAATGATGGAAAATAAAGAGGCTGAGAAAAAGAGAGAGAAACAACTACAGGATCACGAGGGCAGAATTCGAGAGATAAGTGATATGATAAGACGAAACAACATTAGAATAATTGGGATCCCAGAAGAAGAAGAGAGAGAGAGAGGGGCAGAAGGTATATTGGAGCAAATTATAGCAGAGAACTTCCCTAATGTGAGGAAGGAAACAGGCATTAAAATCCAGGAGGCACAGAGAACCCCTCTCAAAATCAATAATAATAGGTCAACACCCCGACATCTAATAGTAAAACTTACGAGTCTCAGAGACAAAGAGAAAATCCTGAAAGCAGCTCGGGAGAAGAGATATGTAACCTACAATGGTAGAAACATTAGATTGGCAACAGACCTATCCACAGAGACCTGGCAGGCCAGAAAGGACTGGCAAGATATCTTCAGAGCACTAAACGAGAAAAATATGCAGCCAAGAATACTATATCCAGCTAGGCTGTCATTGAAAATAGAAGGAGAGATAAAAAGCTTCCAGGACAAACAAAAACTAAAGGAATTTGCAAACACGAAACCAGCCCTCCAAGAAATATTGAGAGGGGTCCTCTAAGCAAAGAGAGAACCTAAAAGCAGCAAAGAGCAGAAACGAACACAGACAACAGACAGTTAACAGTTACCTTACAGGTAATACAATGGCACTAAATTCATACCTTTCAATAGTTACCCTGAATGTAAATGGGCTAAATGCCCCAATCAAAAGACACAGGCTATCAGATTGGATTAAAAAACAAGACCCATCGATATGCTGTCTGCAAGAGACTCATTTTAGACCCAAAGACACCCCCAGATTGAAAGTGAGGGGGTGGAAAACCATTTACCATGCTAATGGACACCAAAAGAAAGCTGGGGTGGCAATCCTTATATCAGACAAACTAGATTTTAAAACAAAGACTGTAATAAGAGATGAGGAAGGACACTATATCCTACTTAAAGGGTCTATCCAACAAGAAGATCTAACAATTGTAAATATCTATGCCCCGAACATGGGAGCAGCCAACTATATAAGGCAATTAATAACAAAAGCAAAGAAACACATTGACAACAATACAGTAATAGTGGGGGACTTTAACACCCCTCTGACCGAAATGGACAGATCATCTAAGCAAAAGATCAACAAGGATATAAAGACTTTAAATGACACACTGGACCAAATGGACTTCACAGACATATTCAGAACATTCCATCCCAAAGCAAAGGAATACACATTCTTCTCTAGTGCCCATGGAACATTCTCCAGAATTGATCACATCCTAGGTCACAAATCAGGTCTCAATCGGTACCAAAAGATTGGGATCATTCCCTGCATATTTTCAGACCACAATGCTTTGAAACTAGAACTCAACCACAAGAGGAAAGTCGGAAAGAACTCAAATACATGGAGGCTAAAGAGTATCCTACTAAAGAATGAATGGGTCAACCAAGAAATTAAAGAAGAATTAAAAAAATTCATGGAAACCAATGAAAATGAAAACACAACTGTTCAAAATCTTTGGGATACAGCAAAGGCAGTCCTGAGAGGAAAGTATATAGCAATACAAGCCTTTCTCAAGAAACAAGAAAGGTCTCAAATACACAACCTAACCCTACACCTAAAGGAGCTGGAGAAAGAACAGCAAATAAAGCCTAAACCCAGCAGGAGAAGAGAAATTATAAAGATCAGAGCAGAAATCAATGAACTAGAAACCAAAAGAACAGTAGAACAGATCAACGAAACTAGGAGCTGGTTCTTTGAAAGAATTAACAAGATTGATAAACCCCTGGCCAGACTGATCAAAAAGAAAAGAGAAATGACCCAAATCAACAAAATCATGAATGAAAGAGGAGAGATCACAACCAACACCAAAGAAATACAAACAATTATAAGAACATATTATGAGCAACTCTATGCCAGCAAATTAGATAACCTGGAAGAAATGGGTGCATTCCTAGAGATGTACCAACTACCAAAATTGAACCAGGAAGAAATAGAAAACCTGAACAGACCTATAACCACTAAGGAAATTGAAACAGTCATCAAAAATCTCCCAAGAAACAAAAGCCCAGGGCCAGATGGCTTCCCAGGGGAATTCTATCAGACATTTCAAGAAGAATTAATACCTATTCTCCTGAAACTGTTCCAAAAAATAGAAATGGAAGGGAAACTTCCAAACTCATTTCATGAGGCCAGCATTACCTTGATCCCAAAACCAGACAAAGACCCCATCAAAAAAGAGAATTACAGACTAATATCCTTGATGAACATGGATGCAAAAATTCTCACCAAAATACTAGCCAATAGGATCCAACAGTACATTAAAAGGATTATTCACCACGACCAAGTGGGATTTATCCCTGGGCTGCAAGGCTGGTTCAACATCCGCAAATCAATCAACGTGATACAATACATTAACAAAAGAAAGAACAAGAATCATATGATCCTCTCAATAGATGCAGAAAAAGCATTTGACAAAGTACAGCATCCTTTCTTGATCAAAACTCTTCAGAGTATAGGGATAGAGGGTACATACCTCAATATCATAAAAGCCATCTATGAAAAACCTACAGCGAATATCATTCTCAATGGGGAAAGGCTGAGAGCTTTTCCCCTAAGGTCAGGAACGCGGCAGGGATGTCCACTCTCACCACTGCTATTCAACATAGTATTAGAAGTCCTAGCCACAGCAATTAGACAACAAAAAGAAATCAAAGGCATCCAAATTGGCAAAGAGGAAGTCAAACTCTCACTCTTTGCAGATGATATGATACTGTATGTGGAAAACCCAAAAGACTCCACCCCAAAACTGCTAGAACTCATACAGGAATTCAGTAAAGTAGCAGGATATAAAATCAATGCACAGAAATCAGTGGCATTCCTATACACCAACAACAAGACAGAAGAGAGACAAATCAAGGAGTCGATCCCATTTACAATTGCACCCAAAACCATTAGATACCTAGGAATAAATCTAACCAAAGAGGCAAAGGATCTGTACTCAGAAAACTATAAAATACTCATGAAAGAAATTGAAGAAGACACAAAGAAATGGAAAAACGTTCCATGCTCATGGATTGGGAGAATCAACATTGTGAAGATGTCAATGCTACCTAGAGCAATCTACACATTCAATGCAATCCCCATCAAAATACCATCCACTTTTTTCAAAGAAATGGAACAAATAATCCTAAAATTTGTATGGAACCAGAAGAGACCCAGAATAGCCAGAGGAATACTGAAAAAGAAAAGCAAAGCTGGCGGCATCACAATTCCGGACTTCCAGCTCTATTACAAAGCTGTCATCATCAAGACAGTATGGTACTGGCACAAAAACAGACACATCGATCAATGGAACAGAATCGAGAGCCCAGAAATGGACCCTCAACTCTATGGTCAACTGATCTTTGACAAAGCAGGAAAGAATGTCCAATGGAAAAGAGACAGTCTCTTCAACAAATGGTGTTGGGAAAATTGGACAGCCACATGCAGAAGAATGAAACTGGACCATTTCCTTACACCACACACAAAAATAGACTCCAAATGGTTGAAAGACCTAAACGTGAGACAGGAGTCCATCAAAATCCTAAAGGAGAACACAGGTAGCAACCTTTTCGACCTCAGCCGCAGCAACTTCTTCCTAGAAACATCGCCAAAGGCACGGGAAGCCAGGGCAAAAATGAACTATTGGGATTTCATCAAGATAAAAAGCTTTTGCACAGCAAAAGAAACAGTCCACAAAACCAAAAGACAACCGACAGAATGGGAGAAAATATTTGCAAATGACATATCAGATAAAGGGCTAGTATCCAAAATCTATAAAGAACTTATCAAACTCAACACCCAAAGAACAAATAATCCAATCAAGAAATGGGCAGAAGACATGAACAGACATTTCTCCAAAGAAGACATTCAAATGGCCAACAGGCACATGAAAAAGTGCTCAACATCGCTCGGCATCAGGGAAATCCAAATGAAAACCTCAATGAGATACCACCTCACACCCGTCAGAATGGCTAAAATTAACAAGTCAGGGAACGACAGATGTTGGCGGGGATGTGGAGAAAGGGGAACCCTCCTACACTGTTGGTGGGAATGCAAGCTGGTGCAACCCCTCTGGAAAACAGTATGGAGGTTCCTCAAACAGTTGAAATTAGAGCTACCGTTCGATCCAGCAATTGCACTACTGGGTATTTACCCCAAAGATACAAATGTAGGGACCCGAAGGGGTACGTCTACCCCAATGTTTATAGCAGCAATGTCCACCATAGCCAAACTGTGGAAAGAGCCAAGATGCCCATCGACAGATGAATGGATAAAGAAGATGTGGTATATATACACAATGGAATATTATGCAGCCATCAAAAGGAATGAGATCTTGCCATTTGCAACGACGTGGATGGAACTGGAGGGTGTTATGCTGAGTGAAATAAGTCAATCAGAGAAAGACATGTATCACATGACCTCACTGATATGAGAAATTCTTAATCTCAGGAAAGAAACTGAGTGTTACTGGAGTGGTTGGGGGTGGGAGGGATGGGGTGGCTGGGTGATAGACATTGGGGAGGGTATGTGCTACGGTGAGCGCTGTGAATTGTGCAAGACTGTTGAATCACAGTTCTGTACTTCTGAAACAAATAACGCAACATATTTTAAGAAAAAAGAAAAGAAGATAACAGGAGAGGAAGAAAAGGGGAGTATGTCAGAGGGGGAGACGAACCATGAGAGATGATGGACTCTGAAAAACAAACTGAGGGTTCTAGAGGGGAGGGGGGGAGGGGGATGGGTTAGCCTGGTGATGGGTATTGAGGAGGGCACGTTCTGCATGGAGCACTGGGTGTTATGAACAAACAATGAATCATGGAACACTGCACCAAAAACTAATGATGTAATATATGGTGATTAACATAACAATAAAAAAAATTAAAAAAAAAATTAATCACAAAATAAGGCAAACCCACAACCAAGAAACCAATCCTACATCACTTTCCAAGCCACATTTCATCTAATTTCCCATTTTTAAGACCTGCAGCCAGAGAGCTTAACAGGAGAAGGGGAGGTGAATCCAGTGCAAGGTGAACAAAACCTCCATCAGCTCAGTGTCACTGTCAGACATGTTTTCATTAAACAAATTTGACAGTGTCGCTGGGTGACCAAACTGGTTTAGATCATCCTGACAAGTCGAAATCAGCTCAGAAAGAGGAGTCTAAGGAGTCAAACTAGAGAATTCAGGTTGCACCCATTGGCCACAATTCATCTTAGCCCCAAGACTCATGCAAATATTAATTATGAGGTTTTGAGGATCTGAAATATTTGGTCAGAGATATTTAGTGTAATATTTAAAAACAAAGCAAAATAAGCTAATACCAATTTGTGGTAGGTGGAGTTACAGAAAGGTATGATGGATGAATTTGAATAATTACAAATGGATTCATTTAAGAAAGTAAATATACCCGAAAATTCTTTAAAATGATTTGTTTGTCCAAATAGTTTAAATGACCCATTGTTTACCTTGCTGTGCAAATTCCTTCTCTTTAGATAATAAAAGGGTTGATGAATAATCACACAATTCAAATTAGTGACATTTAATTTAAAGAATCATTAATCATACCACCCTCAGATGTTATAATCATAAATATTAGAAGCGACAAACTCCTTTATCCTATCCAGCCTTTGTGACTTATTCTTGATGAGAATATAACCCTTTGTAATTATGGGTGACACATTCTGAATCTACTTTTGAATTTGAGAATTAGCACCAAAGTTTAGGACACGAAACTGGGTGCTACTCAAGTTTCTCTATGTATCTGGCTATACCCTATTTAAGGCCCACAATATTTTCCTGCATCTGGCTGTTCCAGTCTTTTCCTAAAACCTACTACTCGTCGTAAAGCAATTATTATTTACAATGCACCACTCACGGTGCTTTCCGTGCAAAATGTGTATTCTTGGATGTTCAAACATAGGGAGAAGAGATGGTCTGTAAGCTTTTCCCCACTTAAGTAGTTTTCCACACCAGGCATTCACATGTCACCAGTAAGTACTTATGGTTCAGCCAAGTGATGCTGTCTTTCGAGAGACATATTTATGGGCCTAAAAAAGAACCTGATGAAGAAAGATTTTAATTCTAGACTATTAAGCAATAGGGAACCATTGTACAATTTTTTATAAGGAGTGATGGCTGAAAACAGTGTTTTAGGACTGACAACCATGACAGAGCATACCGAAGTAGAACCAGAGTAAAACACTTTTGCATTAAACCTACAATATACTATTGCTCTGCTAAGATGGTGACTATGCATCCTTTGTTAGCAAGAAACCCAGGCTTTAAATTATTTTCCTGAAAGCTCGAACTATTTATGATGATTGATGCCTTGAGACTGTCTAGCTGGTGTTAATGGCTCAATCTGGGAGCTCCTGATTAGCCAAGCACTGATCTCCATTCTTCTGGCTGAGATAGCTGCATTTTTTCATTTCCCCAACAAATGTTTTCTGCAACAAATGTTTTCAAGTACCTGCAGCCATAAGTGAAAGTTGATCAATTAAAAAAGAAAGAACACAAATAGTGAAGAGGTTTCTGTAACTTGATCATTTCTTGAGTACAGCAGGTAGGAGATGGAGACGTGAAAGCCAGAAGCTTTATCTGTGTCATAGGTTAAGACTATTGATGTAGGAGTTAAGTAAAAAACTAAAGATTTTTTTGAAAATTCACTTAAAGACAATATAAATTTTATCTATATTGTCTTGCTATCTACCACAGAGGCTTTCTTGGCTACAAAATTTGGTACGATTTTGCAGGAAATTTCATTGAGAGCAGAATACACCTCTGTCCCCTGACATGGGCTTGGCTATGTGACTGTTTTGGCCAATAGTGTGCAGATGGAGAAGACAGTGTGCTGGGTCAGCACTCAGCCTTAAGAGACTGTGCACACTTCTTGCTGTTTGCATGTCTGCTACTACACTGAGAACATTCTAGCACGAAGTCCAAAGAGAGACAATGAGGAGCACAGTCATCCAGGTGTCCCATGGATCTACTTTAAGAGACAGAGCAGTGACACACCAGCTGCTATGAAACCAGTCCAGCCCTTTTTTTTTTTTAAAGGTTTTATTTATTTATTTGACAAAGACACAGCGAGAGAGGGAACACAAACAGGGGGCAGAGGGAGAGGGGGAAGCGGACTTCCCGCTGAGCAGGGAGCCCAACGCAGGGCTGGATCCCAGGACCCTGGGATCATGACCTGAGCCGAAGGCAGACACTTAACGACTGAGCCACCCAAAACCAGTGGGTGGTTGGTTTAACCACTTAAGACACTTAATGACTGGTGCCCCAAAACCAGTCCAGTCTTTGATTAGCCAGATTGTACCTGAGATGGCAGCTGTATGAGCAATAAATGATTGTGGCTTTAAAGCACCAAGTTCTGAGGCAGCATAAAACACAGCATCCTAGTGCCGATAGTTAATGGATACAATGGCAAAACGTTTTTGGAATCAAAGTTTGCACACTCTTATTTGGATGTAGATTTTTCTCTATCACTTTTCCCCCGTTACACTAGGCATGACACTGTCACATGTAGAACTTCGTCTGTGTTGTTTTTGTGCCCTTTCTATTTATTGCTTTTCTCGGCAATTTGTAGTTCTTGGTTTATCTGCCCGGGCTTCCCACTGCCTTTCATGCTCCTCGTCAGTATGTACATTGTTTCCTATTTGGGAATAGTTTGTTTTTCCCACTTTTCTGGCATCCTGTTTTCTTGGGAACATAAAGTCCTTCAAATAAATAATGGTCTCTTTCTCTAACATTTCTTTCAACCTTAGGACCTCACCAACTTTGAGGGAAAAAGGCAACTAACAATCTGTTATCATTCTTACATTTTGACAGTTTTAGGGAATATCTCCAGAAACTTGCTGTGCTTTTTTTTTTTAAATAGAAGTTTATATATCAGAATGCATGAATGCGAAATGCAAAGTTAGAAACATATGCTGTGAAGTGCTTTGGACACTCTGACAGCTGCAATTTATCAACATCAATTACTGTGCTTAGCTGCAAAGCTTTTGTCACAGGGAGACAGGGCACTTCCTAAATTGCCCACTGCCCTCTTTCATGATAATCTTATTTTTTACCATCCAGTATCCCAGGATAAAAGACACCTTGATGCATCCAGAAATAGAAAAATTCAGATGTCACGGACATCACTGAGAGGACCCACTTGCTCCTCTATCCATCTTTAGATTGGTCTTTCCCCTTCTGTCTACATGTGGCAATAGATGACTTAGGCCAGGAGAGGAAGCTTAGCAGAAAACAAGTCAGCCTGTCTACTATCTCCCTTTCTTTTTAATCAAAGGAAAGACCTCATGGAATTCATGGTCAGCTTCGTAGCGGCTTCCAGCAGCATTGGGTGGGGAGAACCCCTTTATGGCTAGCATTATACCAGCAAAGTGATTTTAAAATGCATACCTTTACCATGTGATAATGCCCATTTGCTAAACAGTATGGCTAAGTGTATTTAAACTACTTTAGACAATTTAAGCACTAATTTTTCTCATTTTAAAAAAAAGTATCAATCTACCTTTTAGAGATACTTGAATATACTACCACGCAAATGCAGTTTCATATGTACTCAGAAAAATCCAGTTGGTATTTTTTGGATACAGTTGAATTCCAGTGGACTTTTCTAGCAAAGTAGGTGAGGTGAAACCTGGCCCTAGATCCACTTAAAACTCCAAAGCCCATGCTGTACTGTACCATGCTGCCCTTGAAGGAAACTCCAGCCCACATAATCCACTTCTAGAAAGCCAATTTTAGGATTGCTATCCATAATGCCAAATTTTGAAGAGGCTTTCCTCTAGGATTATAAGAACAGAAACTCCTGGTTTAGGAATTGTAAAACAGGTTTATTAAGAATCAACAATCTACATATTTACTAAGCTTTCTGCCCTTGTAACCTGTGCCACAACCCAAAGAGGGTCTAGAGATAAGACCAAAGTTATTTACAGCTAATTTCTGAGTACTTGCAATTTCACTCGCTGTCTACAGATGTACTGCAGTCTAGCTTCAGTAGAGCAAGGTCAGCAGTAAGGGGCTGATACACAGAATAGCAGCTGCCCCAAGATGTCAATCTCCTGATTCCCAGAATCTGTGACTATGCATGTTACATACTCTATGGGGAATGAAGGCAGCAGATGGAACTAAATTTTCTAATCAGCTGACCTTAAAATAGAGAGATTACCTTGGATTATCCAGGTGAGCCCAGTGTCATCACAAGAGTCCCTTATAAGTGGAAAAGAGAGGCAGAGGAGGTCAGAGTGATACAGTATGAGGAAGACGTAGTTGGACATCGTTGGCTTGAAAGATAGAAGAAAGCCAAAAGCCAAGACATGTAGAGGGCCACTAGAAGGTGGAAAGGTCAAAGACACAGATTCTTCCCTACGCTCTCCAGAAAGAAACATGGGTCAGCTGATAATGATTTTAGCTCAGTGAAGCCCATTTTGCACTTCTGAACTACCAAACTATACAATGATAAATGTGTTGTTTTAAGCCACTAACTTTGTGGCAATATACTACAAAATCCGTATGTCATATGGATTATGGAAATTAAATCCAGATGAATACATCATCTCATTAGTGAGATAGGTTGCTATCTAAATCATGGATAACTGAGAGACAATAAGAATTTTAAATGTAAAACAGCGTCTTATTTCAATAAAAACAGCCTGATAAAAGAATAGAAAAGCATAAGCAACCAAAGGAAAAATAAATTGGACTTAATCAAAATTAAAAGTGTTCTTCAAAGGACGGTATCAAGAACATGAAGAGGCAGCCTACAGAAAGCATTTCCAAATCTTGTATCTGATAAGGGTCTATTAATCAGAATATATAAAGAATACTCAGAACTCAATAGTAAAAAGACAACACAATTTTTAAGAGGGCAAAGAATGTGAATAGGTATTTCTCCAAAGAAGATGTACAGCTGGCCAATAAGCACATGAAAAGATGCTCATCATTAATCACTGGGGAAATGCAAGTCAAGACCACAATGAGATACCAAATGACACCCACTATGATCGCTATTAAAAAAAAAAAAATGTTGGTGAGGATGTGGAGAAAATGGAATCTTTCCACCTTGGTGGTGGGAATGTAAAATGGTGTAACCACTGAAGAAAGCAGTTGGACAGTTTCTCAAAAAGTTAAATACAGAATTAGTGTAAGATCTAACAATGCCTCCACTAGGTATACACTCAAGAGGAATGAAAACATAACCTGTCCATGGGTATTGAGAGAAGTATGAAAAAAACAAAAGTGAAAACAACCCAAATGTCCATGAACTAATAAATGGATAAACAAATTGTGGTATATCCATACAATGGAATATTATTCAGCCATAAAAATAAATGGAGTACTGTTACATGCTACCATACAATTAAACCTTAAAAATTTTTTGCTAAGGGGTATCTGGGTGGCTCAGTTGGTTGAGCATTTGGCTTTTGTTTTTTCAAAGATTTTATTTATTTGAGAGAGAGAAAATGAGAGAGAGAGAGACAGAGCAAGTGAGCATGAGAGGGGGGTGGGTCAGAGGGAGAAGCAGACTCCCCGCCGAGCAGGGAGCCTGATGCGGGACTCGATCCCGGGACTCCAGGATCATGACCTGAGCTGAAGGCAGTCACTTAACCAACTCAGCCACCCAGGCGCCCCTGAGCATCTGACTCTTTAATTTCAGCTGAGGTCATGATCTCAGGGTCATGGGATCCAGTCCCACATCAGCTGTGCTCAGCGGGGAACCTACTTGAGGTTCTCTCCCTCTCCCTATGCCCCTCCCCCTGCTCATGCTCTCTCTCAAATTAATAAATATCTTTTAAAAATTTTATGATGCTAAGTGAAAGAAGCCAGACACAAAAGGCCACATAGTGTATTATCCTATTTATGTGAAATGTCCAGAAGAGGCAAATCCATAGAGACAGAGGGTAGCTTAGCAATTGCCAGGGAAGGGGAGTGTGAGGTATTGGGACTGACTACTCATAGAGGGCTTCTTTTTGGCTGATGAAAATGTTCTGCATAGCACAGTGAATATACTAAAAACACTGAGTTATATGCTTTAAAGTGGTGTGTTTTATGCTACGTAAATTATATATCTATAAAAAAACAAACAGTAGAACCCATCTACCTAACATGAATTTACAGCTTGGAACTAAATATCAGTACAGTTACCATTACCTTGTCATCTTACTGAGTTGAACTGACATCATTTCTTGACTAAATCTTGGTTTTCCCTTGCACTTAACACCAGAATGCTATCCTTGATCTTATTATGAACACAACTCCAACTGGAATAAGAACATTTCCTCAGTATTTTTAGTTCCTTCAACTGATCTGACTTTCTGGAGTACTTTCTCCATTTTGGCTTCAAGTCATAGCTTTATTTGAGTTTTCACTTCTTCTTATGTCTGTTGTCTCCTCATCTCCAAGAGGCTCCCCTTCTCTCTCTGCAGCCCCTTACTCTCTGGCAGATACCCTAAAGAAACTCATTAAGTATCTCCCTGAGTATCTGTCTACTGGATTGGAAGTTAGATACTGTTTCTAGTCTTTTAGTGATTACTTTAGAAATTTCAACCTGCTTATGCTGATGAAGTCTTATATTCTTCAATACCTTCCCCTCACTCTGGGGAATGTAAGAATCTCAGGATGCTTTAACTCCATTTAACCATCTCAACTTATATGTGTGTATGTTATAGTTGTTGAATATTTCAATTCTATATATTTTACCTTCACTTTAAAAAAAACTTTTAGGGTGCCTGGGTGGCTCAGTCGTTAAGCGTCTGCCTTCGGCTCAGGTCATGATCCCAGGGTCCTGGGATCGAGTCCCACATCGGGCTCCCTCCTTGGTGGGAGGCCTGCTTCTCCCTCTCCCACTCCCCCTGCTTCTGTTCCCTCTCTCGCTGTCTCTGTCAAATAAATAAATAAAAATCTAAAAAAAAAGTAAAATAAACTTTTATTTTTAAATAATTATAGGTTTAAAGAATGTTGTAAAGAGGGATGTCTGGGTGGCTCAGTTGGTTAAATGTTCGACTCTTGGTTTCAGCTCAGGTCATGATCTCAGGGTACTGGGATGGAGCCCTGAGGCACCAGGCTCCCTGCTCTGCACAGAGTCCGCTTGTCCCTCTCCCTCTTGCTGCCTGTGCTCACACACTGTCTCTCAAATAAAATCTTAAGAAAAAAAGAATGTTGTAAAGAAACATGTAAGGAATCTCCATGCACAGCTAATTCTACTGGTAATATTTTTATCCCTGATCTATAATGATAAAAATATTGTAATAACTTATTTTAATTTTGTCTATAGTAAAAAGTAATGTAGAGATTAAGGTCCTCTGCTTCTCTGTCAAAAAAATAAAAAAGATCAAACACTACAGGTTGTGATAAGCATGTAATTTTTTATTACATTGTGCTAGTAGGTTCAAGGATCTGTGTTGAAAAACCTGATTAATATATTTATCATCTTTTTATGTTTCTTTTAATCTAAGAAGATTCTTGTTTCTATTTCATAAAGAGACATTTAACTTCCTCATCAGGTCATTCTCAAGTTATCTTTAAAACATAAGAGCTACTTTCTGCCTCTTAACCAAAGACAAGTTAAACATGTGCAGAATACAGAGGGTTATAGGCTCAGTGCAGAACAAAGCCACAAGCCTTCTTCCCTTTCCCGCAGAAATGCAAAGATCAAGATGCTAAGCTAGAAAGCATGTTCAGATTTTTTAAAGGGATACAAAAAAACTGTGCAAATAATGAACAAGACCTTACTTCTTTTTACTATGTGTCAGCATAGTTGTGAGCATGTGTATATAAAAATGTTAGAAATAAAGTTTTTTTAATTGAAACTATAAAAATAACCCTTGATGGTTTTGACTCATTTTCTCTGTTCATTTATATTTTCTTAATTACTTAAGAATAGGTTTTTTTAAATTTGTAAGTGTATTATTCACATGGACTAAATCACAACACCATTTTTCTGTCTAATACAGAGTTATAATCTCCTTATCATTTGGGATATAATGGCAGCCTTAAAGTTTGAGAGACTTTAATTGCATTTATTGGAAAGTATCTTGCTATTTATTTCGCACTTGTCTTCTTTGCACTAATATAGAGAGGGGCCCAAATGATCATGACTAGTTTCGTATGTGTTGACATGGTCTCCCAGCTAGATCCTGAGTGCCAAGAACACAGCATTAGCACCGCCTGGGTCCTTGTTAGAAAAGTTGAATCCCCGACCTCCCCCCAGACCTACAGAATCAAAATCTGCATTTTAACAAGACACATTAAAGTGTAAGGAGTACTGAGGTAGGCCATTTTGTTAGAACCTAATCCCTCCTTTTCACATGTCATTATTCTCTTTCCCTCCCCATGTCCTCTCCTTCCTTCTTGAAACACAAGTTTCGTTATTAAAAACAAAAACAAAAATGAAACCTTCACTCACTGATTCCCTCACTGCTATCTCTTTTAGAGATCAGACTATCTCATTCCGCTTTCTCTAGCTACCCTGTTCCTGGAATGAATTCCATGCCCTGGCTCCCTTTATTTTTAATTCACTTATTTCCTTCTTAAAATTCTGAAACAACTTTTACTCCAATGTAGTCAGTACACAAAGAAAGCACACAAACACACACAAAGATGTAGATAGTTAATCTGGGTAAGTTTAGATCAACTTCATAGCATCTAGAGTCCCTCTACTGACCGGAAAGTGAATTATTAGCATTTGGTGCCTGATGATTTTTGAATGTCCCTCTTTTAATGCCTCCATCCAAGATCATCTCCATATCTGTGCTCCTGCATAGTAGCTGGCTTACACCAGGCCAAGTGTACTGAATGCCTCCTCCAGTATTGTCCCAACCTTGAAAAACAGAAATTTTATATCTCTGCAAGAATAACCCACAAGTATACACAAAGAATTCATGGCAATGAGACGAAATGGGACCCAGCACTTAAAGCTTATCTATTTCAGATGTTCTTCCTGAGAAGGCAGCCTCCTAAATCCTAGAATGCAAAGGCCCATCTATAGTCTAGTGTTTGAAACTGAGAAAAGAAAAAGCTGTCCATAGGAACCATGAATCTCACCATCAGGTGTTATAGAAGTAGCTCATGCTATTGAGGAACCAAACCAAAGAAAAAGCAAATTCTCTTCCTAATCTCAATGACTTTTTTTCCCTTCCTTTTTATTGTGCCAAGAACACTTAACATGAGATCTGTCCTCTTAACAAATTTTTAAGTGCACAATAGAGAATTGTTAACTATAGGCACGATGTTGTACAGATCTCTAGAACTTACTCATCTTGCATAACTGAAACTTTATACCCATCAAATGGCACTTTATGCAAAGGTCTGAAGGTTGAGATGTTTTGAAATTTACTGGGTACCACAGCCCACTCACCTTCTAGATTTTAGGCAATCTGCTCACTAGTGATTGGATGTTGTGTTATTCCTCAGGTCTGCCTTTTATAAAGAAAAATGAAGAGCATAAAAGACAAGAACCACAGTGAAAATGGGGGTGTGCTGGAAGGTTAATGTGCTCTTCAGCCCACTTCAGATAGATCACTGAGCAGCGACACAATCTGTTTATCTGATGTATGCAGAAAGAAATGTTATGCTTCACCTTTGGAAATGGGCCATTACTCCTATTGACAGATTATGAATTGTGGAATCTGGCCAGCACCTGGCCAGACAAGGAAGAGTTCATAAATCAGACACAAAACAGAAATACCTGACTAAAATTCTTGAGTTCTTGGAAAAGGAAACGTAAGGACAGAAGCAGTTAAACTTTAACCGTGTGTGTGTGTGTGTGTGTCTGTGATGATCTTCTAAAGACCTTTGTTAAGGGTCTACAAGGAAGTATTTTTGTTGTTATTTTTTGTGGGCCAAAAAGTTCTGGTTCTGGTTCACCTAAGAACAGGGTGGTGGGAATACGGAGTCGGCGTGGAGTTGGGATAAAGATTCTGGTCTTGAAGAGGAAATTAGCTTGGGTCACCATAAGAAGAGAGAAGTCATCAGGTCTTTCAACAAAAAGTAGAAATAGTTGATTGTTGGGGTTAGCCTTTGTTTATTCACAAATAATCTGGAAAACAGGGCCATAATTTTACAGACATGGACAAACAGCCACAACTTGGTAGATTAGATAATACTAGGCAAATTGCTAAGTGGATGAGAATACATCAGAATAAGAGTTTATAAAGTACTCATGAAAACAGCCAGAAAAATGTCAACTAATATAAAAGGATGCTATAAATGCCCTTGAAGAAAAATAAACTACTTATAAGAAGACTGGCTCAGAATAGTTGTTTTGTGATGTAGGAATGAAATCCAAAAGTGATTTTTAAAATCTGAAAATATGCTCCACTGAGCCCCCAAAACCTTGCAAATATTGATAATCCTCTAGAACAGTACCAGTAAGGCACAAAAGGTAGTGTTCCACTGTGTGACCCATTCACAATTGCTCCAACACTGATGAGCCGCTCGTTACCAAGGCCTTGGGAGGGACTGTTGTTTTCCACATGCCCTGCCTTTACTTCAGGGAGCAGCCACGAGGCTCCTAGCAATTCTTCACCAAGACAGCACTGTCAGAGTTTGTACTTTTTTAAACATTACTGTATCACCAGCCTAATTTTTAAATCATTTTATTTTAAAAACCATTATTTAAGGCGTGCTTTAGAATATAATAGATAACATCATAAAAAGTGAAGAATAGAAGGTATGTCAAGCCTTCTGGCTGTGATAAAGCACCATCTCTGAGATAATATACTTTGTTACCTCAAGACTTTTCAGAGTTCTGATGAATCAATAAATTATTTTCAGATATGAAATACTACTTCTTTTTCCTGTTCCTTATTAATATCAACAACTTCAATTGCTTAGACCAGCTGACTTTCTCCTGCTCTGGGGAAACAAACTTTTGTACAACTCTTCTAGACTTTTGGTACAATTGTTACTTTGACCAGCATTTTTACACTAGAAACCAAAGTTTTCCTCAGGCACTAAGTACCATATTTTAGTCCACCTAAGGACTCCCTCTCAAGTGCTCTCTCTGCTTGCTCCGGGCAAGGGAGTCCAGTGCAAGTGGTAGGGAAGGAGATAGATGGCTTCGTCAGTAAGTGCTAAAAATAGCGGATGCTCTTATGAAGACAATCCATTATAACTTTCTATTGTTTTTTTTCCTACTTAAATTTTGTCCTCAATCTCTGACTGATTTCCCTAGTATTAAACTTTGTAAGATGGGTGCATGCGTGGTTTCTGATTCTTCTGTACCCCTGCATCCAGATCCAGACCTACATATGCCTGTATCCCAATCACCACTCGACACATACCCACTGGTGGATGACCGTGTCCAGCAGGAGAAGCTCCCAAGGAATGCAGGCTTTCCCGATGTTTGTCAAGGCAGCTAAACTGCCATGTTCATTTTCTGGCTCTTAGTTTAAAATGCTCTATTATCTGAATGTTAAAAAGAGAATGTGTAGGTTTTCTTTGTCAAGATGTCTTCTCCGGGTCTAAGCATTTTGTTCCTGTTTCGTTGTTCTTCAATAGGATCCTAGTGTTTTACCCTATTAGCAGCAACATTCATTCCAGTATAAAACACACCAAAACTTTAATTGCATGAGTCCATTTTAGGGTATGTACCATTCCTGTGTGAAGTGACTAACATGCACAACTTTTATGATTCATCACACCTGGTACAAGTTTAAAGCCTTAGAAAATAAATCCAAGGCACCTTTATATTCAGTCTGTTGAAAAAGAATGTTATCAGTCTTGCTATGATTTTTCATTTTGATGTTTTCTCACTGTATCCTTCTAACATTTCTCCAAAGGAAATGACTGTCAGACCCATGTCTCAGAGAACTAGTCAATCAGTAATTCATCATTGGTGAATTGTCAGATCATCTGTAAACTAGCCAAGAGCATTATAAGCAATGTTTATCCCAAAATATCAATTTCTCTTCCTCAGAGAAATAATTATATTTTAAGGTTTCTTGTGGAAACCTGTCTCTGAACACTCAAGCATCAGTGACTGGGTTTGGTGCTCTATGCACGAGGTGCATAAGGCCTCATGCCATGTGCTATAAAGAAAACCTCAAGATCTCTGAAATATAGAAGGTGAAGTAAGGTTGAACTCATAAGAAATTTAATTAAATTCAATAATGGCTCAATATAAATATATAAAGGGGGTGGAAGTTAGTGTTTATCAGGTGAATTGAAAAGAGAATAACTGCTATAACATTTACTATACTGGCATTTTGTAGAAAACTGCATCTTGTAAGAAGGAGTAGAGCTGTATTTTGAAGGGAATCAGAACATGCCACCCAAAACAGGCCACTTTGGCACACTGATTATTTTGAGCAGAAGGCACTTAAGAAAGAGCAGAGGCAGGAAGGGCTCTCTGACCTCCCCCTTTGTACCCAAAAGTTGGGCATACATTTCCCATGAGTCAGGTACCCTCCCTGCACCACAAAGAGAACATTCTTTTCACTGGAGACAGGGAGTTGATGCCAAGATGACTCTGTATAAACAGACCTAATAAAATAACCCTTTACTTCCATTCGTTTCCCCCATATATTTCCTAGTCACTCTACCACAATTTACTGCTCCTAGCCCAAATGCCTTTTTCCTTTGTCTCGACAAGTCTCCACAATTTATTGTTCTTTATTAAAGTGGTGTATAAATTCTCTGGCCTATGTATTTCTTTGGGTCTTCATTTCTTATACATGAAGGTTTCCATGTGTACATAAAAATATTAACATTAACTAAAATGTGTATGCTTTTCTCCTGGTCATCTGTTTTCTGTCCATTTGAGTCTCAGGCTCTCACCACAGAACCTAAGAGGGTAGAGGAAAAGTCTCCCTCCCAACCTCCTGCCCAGAATCTCAAATGGATGGGTAGCATTTGAGAAGGAGGAAAGCATTTTGCACAGAGTCTCCATTTGTTAATTCCTCTAAATCTTAAAAAATGAGACAGAAAAAAATCTTTTTTTTGACGTGAGCTAATATAGTACTAATATCAAAACCTCAAAAAAATCTAGTTATTTAAGAAAACCTCAAGAAATATAAAATAGTGATAAATTTGATAAAAGATTACAGGAGATGTCAACTAAAAATTATAAAACATTGCTGAGAGAAATTAAGTCCTATGGAGGAAATACACTGTGTTCTTTGGCCAGAAGATTCAATATTGTTAAAAAGATCAAAGCTAGAGTATTTACACTACCTGATTCTAAGACTAATTATAAAGCTAGAATAACTAAGACACTATAGTTATTAGGATATAGTTAGTCATAGAGATCAGTGGAACAAAATGGAGAGTCCAGAAAAAGGTCCACACGTGTAACAATTGATTTCAACAAAGATTTCAAGGCAATTCAGTTGGGAAAAAAAATCAACAAATGGTGTTGGAAAATAGGATAACCATTTGCAAAAATATGAACTTCAAGCCTTAACTCATCATTTACAAAAATTAATTCAAGATGGACCATGGATCTAAATATAAGAGCAAAAGCTATAAAACTTTTAGAAAATGATACAAGAAAACATTTTAATGACCTTGGGTTAAACAAAGATTTCTTAAGTAAGGCACAAAAAGCATGAGTTATAAAATTTAAAAAAAATATCAGTAAATTTGATTTCATTAAAATTAGAAACTTTTGTTTTTCAAAAGAGACTGTTTAAGGAAATGAAAAGGCAGACACAGACTGGGGACAGTATTTGCAAAACAGATATCCAAAAAAAGGACTCATATCTAGAATATACAACTGAATAGTTGAAGGGAAATAGTTGAAGGGAATCAGAACAGGGCACCCAAAATAGGTCACTTTAGCACATTGATTTTTGGGGTAAAATAAATGAGCACATATGTGTACCATGTCAGAAGACAAACTACAAATAAATTTACAATACATATAAGTTCAATAGGCCTAAGAGAAAAAAGTCCTTTCACGCAACTTTGCATATATAACTCATAACTCACTAATATCAAGACCAATGGTACAATAAAAAAATAGGCAAAAGATATGACCCATGATTTTTTCAACTGTGGTATTTACGGACAGTTTGGGTTGGATAAAAATCTCACTGTGGAAGGTTGTCTTGTGCACTGCAGGATGTTTAGCCTCTCCAATTTTACCCAATAGATGTCAGCAGGATCCCTAGTAGTGAGAACCTAAAAGGTCTTAAGACATTGCCAACGGTCCCATGGGAAGCAAAACTGCCGCAAATGAGAACCACTGATTTCAATCAATTTTACCAAAGAAGATATACAGATGACAAACCCAAACAACCTATGATAATCAACTAAAAACTACTGAAAACAATGGGAGTGTTTGATAAAGTTATATAATATACAAATATTAACAAGATAGAAAATATGAAAAAACAAAGGTAAGATTTTACACTCAACTGCAACAAGTTTTATACATAAGCTTGAAAAGAAATTACTGAACTTACATAAAGGAAGCTATAAAATGTTACTGAAGGGGCATGAAAGAAGGTATAAATAAATAAATATATGCCTGGAGAGCAAATTAAAAGTATGAAAAATTCCCCTAATCTTAATTATAAACTCAGTGAAATTGCAATAAAAGTAAGATTTTCTTTTAGGAACAAAATAAAACAATTCTAAAGCTCACTGAAAGCATAGAAGAATACCAAGGAAAGTATGTGGAGGAATAAGCTATAGTTTTCAAAAATAGTATAGGGATAGGAAAAATGCATAGAAAAGCACAGGGACTGATCATATATACTTGGATATTGTATGTCTGATAAAGGCAATGTTTTCAATTGTTAAGCACATGGAGAACTGACGGACGAGTTGTAAGCAAACCAGCCAGTAATTTGGAGGAGAAAATGGCATCAGTCCCCTACATTACTTCTTACCCTCAAATGAATTTCAAATGATCCACATCAGAATTTTAAATGAGAATAAAAAAAACAGGAAACAAAAAAGAAAATACTTGGATAGTTTTACACTTTTGACAGGAGGAAAGTCTATTACAGATAAAGACATATAAGACTACTAAATCTGAGTGCATAAAACTGAAACATCTTTAGCTAATTTATACTTATCTAAATGAATAAATCTCAAAAACATGCTGTTCAGTAATAGAAGTCTGAATGTTACATAAAACTTGCTTATTTACATAAGACATTTTAAATACAGAAAACAATATAATATATTGTATATAGAAACACATGCAGGCATTCAAAAATACATAAAAAGTTTTAGAAGGATGTAGAGCATTTTATCACTCAGGAAGATAAATGAGGTCTGGTGTGGTGGTCTGGAAGACTACCTTTTCTTGTAACGTTTTAAATGTTTTATTTCTTAAAGTTAAAAAAAGAACTGGAAACAAAAACAACTGTGAATTCTGGATGGTAGCAATGTGAAGGAGAATTATATTATTTTTCTACATTTCTGCATTTCAAAAAAATTCTTCAAGATTCAAAGCTTTTTGGGGTGAAATAAATGAGCACATACGTGTACCACATCAGAAGACAAACTACAAATAAATCTATAATACATAAAGGTTAAATAAAGCCTAAGAGAAAAAAGTCCTTTCACACAACTGAGAAGATGAACAATCCAACAGAGAATGAGTAGGCAATTAAAAAATTTATAAAGCCTAAATTATAAGAAAAGATGCGCTATTTCCCTAATAAGTAATAATTTCCCAAGTAACCAAAATGACAATTTTCTCCACTAGACTGGCAAAGAAAATTTATTTCGGTAAGTATGTGAATATAGATATACACACACACACATATATATATATACATACACACATATGTATATTTATCTCATGATCCAGCCATCTTACTTCTGGACATTGAGTCCTCCTGAGTACTCACATAAATACATATACAAGGGTTTTGGCTACAACAGTGTAATAAAAAAAAGTCTAGATGTAATCCACATATATATCAAACTAGAGTTGGCTTAATATGTCATGGTAACTCTAAACAACATGATGCTATGTGTGCATTAAACAATTTTGTTGGCCCTATATTTGTAAAGTAAGGCAGTATATTTGAGAATACATAACATGTTTGCAGGGATAAAAGCAAGAGTATATTTATTTTGAACATTTTTTGGTTAAAAATATACATATAGACATCCAAGAAGCTCCAGGGATTCTAAGTAGGATGAAATCAAAGAGACCCACACTGAAACACACTATAATCAAAATGAGGAAAGACAAGGCCCAAAGGAAAATCTTAAAAGCTGCAAGAGAGAAATGACCTTTCACAATGGATCATAAATACATGCATATACACCCACACAGAGTAACAAAGGCACAAAGTTCTAGGAAGATAAACACCAAATTTTTGGAAGCACTTACCTATGGCAGGTAGATAATGATGGGACTGCATTTTCTATGTTTCATTACTTTGACAAAATAGTTTTTGCAAAGAAGAAATTTTTTAATGTTGATTTTAAATTTTATTTATTTATTTTGTAGGAGCTCATAATCAAAGACATGGATAGTAAGTGGCATGGGAACCTGAAGAGAATTTCTGAAGATTTTAAAGGTGGAAGAAGGTAATAAAGTAGTATGTGATTCTTCAAGCGATGTGCTAAAATATTTTATTCTAGATGAAGAGATTTTGTGGTAATTACTAATCATCTAAATTAATGCAGTACTGCCTTAAGTTCTTGACTGCCCTTCTAAGTACAAATAACTGTAAAGAAACAAAAAAAAAATTCTATGCTTTTCTACCTGAATACAGTATTTGAAATATTTATATATATGCAAAGTAGGTCATATTTCATCCAAGTTGTCACCAATTCATCCAATTCTTGACATGATATATAATTTTTAATGATGTGCAAAAATTTCTGAGTACTCTATCCAAAATCATCTAAGTATTAATAAAACCAAAAGTTACAATGACACACTAAATATAACCAAAACTTAGGGCAATATTTCCTCCTTTTCTATCACAAAATAGATAACTTTCACTCACAAAAACACAGTATAGGCAGCAAATGAGAATTTTCCATGGCATCTTCTGATAAGTAGTACCACTGCCAACCTCAACAAATTCCCAAGACATTTTAAAATGAGCAATTTAGTTGCCAGCTCCAAAATAAATCATTTTATTTATGCAAAGGCTAAGACAGTCTTAGATAAATGGTAGAATGTTTGCCTCTTTTCCTCTGTGCCCGAGCTTGAAGTAACTGACAGTCATCCCAACTAATCCCCTTGAAAGTCCAAGATCAGATTCATTCCCAGTATCTGTCATCTCTAGTGGAGTACCCTGAGTGCTCTTTCAGTCCATTCTACTCCAAGTGAATTCAAAACAGGACGCTGGATTATTCCACTAGTTAGAGTCTTTTAATTTACTAAGATATGTGCTCTATTTCCCACAAAATATATAAACTGAGTTTGTACTGCAGATTTCTGATATAGATTCCCTTCCTGTGAGGCTGAGGACTGCCTTAGTAGTTGGTATTTAAAGAATTAAAACCCAAGAGTATGCATTCAACTAAGGAAATGGTTGATTTGGGGTGGCTTGTGAAGGAATAATTTGACAGCATCCACAATTTGATAATGATAGGGAGAATGTACTTTGTCACTTTACTAGGAGAAAGTCTATAGAACTGTTCAAAATTTGGGCCCAGATACAGGAGACACCTTATATTGTCCTGCATCTCTATTATAGAAACAGTACTTTGGAAAGGCTGGAAAATAAAAAAAAAAATTACCCATAATCTTATTACTCTAATTAAATATATTTTCCCACTTTCAATCTTTATGCATGTATGTGATTTTTTGTTTAGCATAATCCAATCATAGCATGTGCAATTTTATATTGTTTTTAAATTTACTTTCAAAAGAAAAATGGTTTCTCAATGAGCAATTTTCATTGTCATCGTGATAGAGTGCCATTTCACGAAAGATGGGAAGGAAAATATTTTAAAATCTGATCAGATATTTATAAGTCTAGTATTCTGTTCTTTTGGGGATATTTTAGAATCTCAGCAGGTGTAGATCTATATTTCCTTCCTGATTCCGCTCTCAGTAAATGACTCCAGGTCCACTCCATAGTGCCATATTCTTGCTGGAATAAACATAGCTTCAAATGTATCTGGTAGATACTTGCACTTTTTTTTTTTTTTTTCATTTAATCTCTGCTGTGGTCGTCCTTTTACATTTCTATTTTTACTGTGTTTTCTGATGGCCCACTTTTTTTTTTTTTTAAAGATTTGATTTATTTATTCATGAGAGACAGAGAGAGAGAGAGAGGCAGAGGGAGAAGCAGGCTCCCAAGGAGCAGGGAGCCCAATGTGGGACTCGATCCCAGGACCCTGGGATCATGACCTGAGCTGAAGGCAGACACTTAACCATCTGAGCCACCCAGGCGCCCCCACTTTTTTTTTAAGATTTATTTATTTGAGAGAGAGAGAGCAGGGGACAGGAGGGGCAGAGGGAGAGAGAGAGAGAGAACCTCCGGAGACCCCCCACTGAGCATGGGACACCCCCTCCCCGCCCCCAGCGCAGGGCTGGATGCTGGGCTGGATCTCACGGCCCTGAGATCACGACCCGAGCTGAAATCAAGAGTGGATGCTCAACCGACTGAGCCACCCAGGCGCCCCATCTGATAGTTCACTTTCTAGTTGTTTCTTGCTCTCTATTTGTAAGAACCAGCTTTGTGACTACTTAACAATTTTGTCATTTTAAATTTCTCCTTTGATTGTTTTTCTTTCATTTGACTTCCTTAGCTACACTGCATTATTCTGTTTGTAGCTTGAGTTAAAAACAGATTCACATTTTTTAAATTTTTCTTTATTTACCTTAAAGATTTGAGAGAGAGAGAAAGAAAGAACCCGTGGGGGGGCGGGGAAGAGAGAGACACTCAAGCAGACGCCCTACCGAGCAGGGAGCATGACATGGGGCTTGATCTCATGACCCATGAGATTATGACTTGAGCTGAAATCAAGAGTCGGACGCTTAACCGACTGAGCCACCGGCTGCCCCCTTTTTTTTCATTTTTAGAATGCAAGTATTCAAAGCTACATATTTTCCTGAGCAAACCTGACTGTATGCTATGATATGTAGGTGATTTTTTTTTCAGTTCTTATAATGTATAAATATTCCTTTTGATTCAAAAGTTGTTAAAGAGTACATTTTTACTTTCCACAATGTATTGTTATGAATTAATGAATTATTGTAAGTTTTAGTTTTATTGTATAGCATCAGAATATGGAATGTATAATTTTTGGGGGGGAATGTATACTTTTTATTTCAGGGACAAAGTGGATTTTTTTTGGCATTTAATTTTGTGAATTTCCAAGGTGGTTTAAAAAATAGTTCTGTTGTTTTCATCATATGCTTATACATACGGTTTGTATTTCATATGTACACATATGTATTTATATATACATCTCTTTATCAGTTATGCAAAACTGACTAATAATTCAGATCTTTTACCTCTTTTTGCTTGTTTCCTTGATCTGTCATGAGTTGACAGGGGTTAATTAAAGCCTGTCATCACTACTGTGTTTGTCAGTTTCTTTCCCTTTCTTGTAATATATGCTTTATGGATTGTGGTGCTGTAGTATTTCGGTATATACTTATACCCTCATTATGCCCTTAAATATTATAAATTCCTCATTCATATCTCTCTTGACATAGTTTGTCTTGAATCCAACTGTGTCTAATGAAAATTCCAACAGCTTTATTCTTGTTAGTCCTTTTAACTTGGTTTGCATTTAACCTTTCTGGGTCATTTTGCTTTAAATGGCTCTCTTGTAGTCAGTTTACAGATTTTTTTAAACCCCATTTTTAAACATTTTAGATTAATTTTGTTTACTCATGTATTGGTTTTAGTTCTGCTTTTGGGTTTGAAGTCAGAAATCGCCCAACATACATTCTTACAAAAAATGTGTGTCCATCCTCTAGAATAAAAATTCCTGGATAGGACCACTTTTATTAATTTCTGAATCCTTTACAGTTCTCCAAGCTGTGCATAAAGACTGGATTTGGAATATATTTGTTAATGGGCTTAAACCGAAATGTCAGAATGAGTGAATCTCCAGTGGTGGCACACTTCTGTACTTGGCACAGACTCATCAGACAGACACACCTTTGGTCAGTAAGAAATAAAGCACATGGTTCCTTCTCTTCAGCCACCTTGCCATTACTACCAATCAATCGAGAGGCAGTTCCAATTTGGAATGAGACTTTAACTGCCCCACTTGCTTCTCCTAGATCAATGTGACAGCTGAAAACAGCAATAAAAGAATTCAGACAGGTTTAAAATTCAAAGGAACAGGCTTGAAAAAGAACTGCATCTAACTGCATTCCTTCCTTTTCCTCTTTCACTTAGCCTCTTGTTATCTCTGCATCCTTCCCAAAGCCATTCTTCATTTACTTTAAATTGGAAGTTAGTCTTCCTAAATATCCTTTGATAGACATATTTTTGAATTCTTTAAAACCACCTTTGAAATAATGAGACTGTAGTCACTGGTTTGTTATTCCTGAGCTGGACTCAAGTAGACAAGGACTTTACAAAATTGTAAAAAGTGACTATAAGGTCTGTTGGCTTGCCTGTCCCCCCTGCAGTAAATAGAACATCCCGTCAGAATTCTGCAGAGGATGGGGGACCTGGGGGGAACGTGGGTAGGTTTGTTTTGTAGGAAAAATGGTTATATTCTTTTAATCAAGGTATTGATGCTTAGAAAAGCTACTTTAAGTAATATATTATGCTCCTAGATACAGGCAGAAAAACAATCACAACTACATACAAACCAGGAGAGACCAGGGAGAGCCTGCGCTGAACGAAACTGAGGTCACTGGAACAGAACTACAGGAATGAAAAGGCATGTGCCTTGGTGTCTGGGAAAGGTTTTACAAATTTTAGGAAGATTGCCCGTGGCCTAGGGAAAGAGGGAAAGGAAGAACTCTCCCTTCTCTCTCTCTCTCTCCCTCTCTTTTTTTTTTTTTTGGTATTATGTGAGGAGAACTCTGGAAGTTCATTAAACATGGTCTCCCTGACCAGTGATCACCATCTCAATTAGTTTTCAAAAGATTCTTTTTGGATAATTTCTTCACAATAGATTAAACGACACTGTTTTCTGAAATAAGTATCAAATCAGTCAAGCTTTGCATACTCTTTCTTTTATGAATTATGCTAATAAACTAAAACAAAAATTAAAGACATGGAACCGGTTGTAGTGAGGTTAACAAAAAGAGACAAATGTAGCAGGTGGCTGAAAAAACAGGTATGTAGATGGATTCTTCACTCCACATTTTAAGTGGTTTTACTAGCAACAAGTAGAGAAGATAGAAAATGTCCTTTATTTATAGAACCCAATTAGGTTGTGAATTTTGCTCCAGTAGCTGTGAAACAAAGATTGGAAAGAAATGGAACAATATGGCGCTCCATCCAGCATAATACACACACGTATTTGATGGAGACTAAACAAATTCAAATCCAGGTAAGTGAACATTTTTTCTTACTAAGTGTTGAAACAAAACAGCACTTGGTTTCCTATTGATTTATATATTTTGGGTTTATTAGTCTTCCCAAGTTCAATTTTTAAGCCCCGCAGAGTAGCTGTGCGGTTATCCGCCGTAGATGAGACAGTTGCGGGGCTCGGAGTGTGGACCCCCGTCCCTGTGCTGAAACTGCTGACCGAGTTTCCATCACATTTGTCAATCTCACATTCTGCCAGAACTGATGTTTTGATTCAACCAATGAGAGAAACCTGCCCTCAGTCTTTTCTTCATATTTTAATTAAAGGTGAGAGGAAAAAAAGGCAAATAAGCAGGGGAAAAAGTGTGAGTAGACACCTGACAGAGACTGATGTTTCTGAGCAATGAATGGGTGACTTAACGTAGCCACTCCGATTATCAGGCTCTTACATCAAACAGCTCGATTTCCTCCTACCCATCCTTACTTTACTTTTATAAAACATACTGAAGGCTGTGAACCTAACTCAGGTCAGGAGGGCTTCAGCGGGCTCTCGTGGTTTGGAGAATCATGACTTCTCTACGTTCATCATATGTACACAGTAACTCTGTATGAAGCCTTTTCTTTCCCACTCCACTCCCCTCCCCTCCCCTCCCCTCCTTCCTTCCTTTTTTTTTTTTTTTTAAGATTTTATTTATTTATTTGACAGAGAGAAAGAGCAGCAGAGGGAGAAGCAGACTCCCCGTGGAGCAGGGAGCCTGATGCGGACCTCGACTCCAGGACCCCGGGATCATGACCTGAGCCGAAGGCAGACGCCCAACCGACTGAGCCACCCAGGCGCCCCACATTCACAGTGCTTCCTAAACCAACTTCCTCTCATTCTACAGTTCAACAACAGGATCTCTTACGGAACAGAATACAAACCCCAGAGTTTATGGATCTGGACTGTCACAAGTCTGGTCAAAAAGAGTTGTCTGGTGGTGAGTTATGTAATCTGTGTGAATTCCAGCAGAGTTTAAAATAGGGGATGGATTTAGAAATAAATGGCTCAAGTGGCATAATGGAAGTTGTGACCTGTAGGAAAATATGCTGAACCAATATGCAAGTTCAATTTAGCAACTACTCAACAGTCTTCCACATTTTTTGTCTTGACCCAGGTCCTTAGGCCCTGGGGTTTTTGAGGTTAATAACAAACAAACATCTATTCCCCATGTCTTTACAGTCTGGGCAGAAACTGCTTAATGTCCCTGATAAACATTTGTATCTTCATCCAGAATAACAGAACCACTGCTTTTTATCTGGATTCATCGTTCCTGAGAGTAGAGGTCACATTTCTCAGACTCCCTTGCAAGAAGATACATGCAGAGGTTTTAAAGCAACTTATGGGAAATTTCCTTAAAAAGCAACTGATGCTCTCACTCCTTTCTTTTACCCTGCTGCCTGGCACACTGATGGGACAGAGCTCTAGGTGCCCGGGGGACCTGGAATGTGAGAGTCCCACCCAACAGAGTGGAAGGTGGAAGGAACCAGTGTCCAGAACAACTGTGTGAAGTGAAGCCAATAGGTACTATACTAAGTCAGAGTGAGGAATTAATATTATACCCAAAATCAACCTTAAGATTTCTTTTCATCATCAATGATATTTAAAAATGAATTAAGAAGTTTGCTACCTAACTCATCAACTGTTGAATGATTTTCATCTTACAAAAAGCTGAATTTAGAATGAAACCCAGCATTCTTCTGCATCTTATTAATGATTCCCCACCCCCATATGTCCACCTGGAGATACTTGTGTTCAGTCTTCTTGAGGTTCCCTCAAACCCCATGCAAGATGTCCTGACGAGCTTCATAGTCACAGACGGCCTAGAAACTCCTATTATCCCTCACATCTCAGAAGAGTGAGCTATAGTTTGTACAAATGTCATGATTTTTCAATAATTCAACAAGTCTAGATTCAGCAGAGGCCTGACATATTGGCACTTGATGACGATATAGCAGCCGACATTATTTCTTGTAAAATATAGATAGGTTATCCCTTTGCTTAAAACCCTCCAATTCAACTCCATCCCAACAGGTAAAAAGATGAACTGGAAAAGCAACAACTCTTCTTAGATCCTTAAGAGAAGTGAGGTCACAGGGCAAACTGCTTCCCCCAAATTGAGAACAGGTGAATACAGAGAATCAAATCTTAACCAGACCAGAAACCCCCGAAACCAAAACCTCCATGGGAACCAGTGCAGGATAAGAAAACCTGAACTACAGGGGCACCTGGGTGGCTCAGTCGGTTAAGCAGCTGCCTTCAGCTCAGGTCATGATCCCAGGGTCTTGGGATCAAGTCCTGCATCAGGCTCCCTGCTCAGTGGGGAGCCTGCTTCTCCCTCTGCCTCTCCCCGCTGCTCATGCTCTCTCTGTCTCTCTCAAATAATTAAATAAAATCTTAAAAAAAGAGAGAGAGAGAAAAGAAAACCTGAACTATAGGAGATGAATTGCTGGAGGTTCAGTGTGGACAAGCCTGAGGAATAAAAACTCCAGGGGGACCCAGACACGGGGAGTCCCCACATTTTTGTGAGTCTTACCTCGAAGAGCTTGACTAGGTTCCCACAGTAAGTATCAGAGCAAAGTACCTTGTGCTTCTGGCTAGGGGAAGGGAAAAGGAACCATTCTGAAATACAGCAGAGCACTTGGTTTCTTGTCTTCAACAAGGCCTGCCCTCAGGAGGGACTATTTAGCCAGGGCCTACCCTGCTGGGATTTTATCAGAGCCCAGGTGCCCTGGAAAGAAGGGATATACCCAGCTCCAGGCCACCTCAGCCATCCTCCCCCCACCAAAGTGGGGAGTGGGGAAGCGTCCGAGAGGCGTGTGTGGGGTCCAGAGGTCAGAGAGGCTCAGGCTCCCTACAGACCGTCAGAGCTAATCACAGGACTGGAGAACATTCACCTCCCACACCTCCGTACCACCTCACAGGCTATGTACGCAGCTCCTTTTACACAGCACATCATGGCCAGCTATCAGGAAAAAATTACAAGGTACATTAAAAGGCAAAAAACAGTTTGAAGAGACAGAGCAAGGATCAGAACCAGGCTCGGATATGGTAGGGGTGCAGGAATTTAAAAGGACTTGGATTAATATCCTAAGAATTCTAATGACTAAGTCAACAGCATGCAAGAACAGATGGGCAATGTAAGCAGAGAGATGAAAATTCTAAGAAAGAACCGAAAAGAAGTACTGGAAATCAAAACATGGTAGCAGCAGTGATGAATACCTTTGACGGGCTTACTGCTAGACTGGACATGGCTGAGGAAAGACTCTCTGAGCTTGACGATATACCAACAGAGTCCACCAATACTGTAAAGCAAAGAAAACCGTGACAGAAACAGACTGGAATATCCGGCGACTGTGAGACAAGTGGGGGGGCGCAGCAAATGTAACGGGAGTCCCAGGAGGGGGAGCAGTGAACGGAACAGAAGAAGTATTTAAAACAATAACCACTGGGAATGTCCCCAAATTAATGTCAGACACTGAGAACCACAGACCCAGGAAGCTCAGGGAATACTAAGGGGGATAATTGCCAAAAACTACACACAGGCACATCATTTTCAAACTATGGAAAATTAGAGATAAGGAGAAAGTCCTGTAAGAAGGCAGAGGAGCCAGCAGTTCTTCCCATTTTACCCACAACAGAAGCCACAGTCTCAGAATCCCCGCAGGGCCATACAAGGGTCAGAGGACTAGGTAAGAATCACCAACTTCTAGATAGAAACAGAAAACTACCTACTTCCCTATGATTCTTTCCAAGCTACTTCTACCCCCTGGAAAGAAGTAAAGTGTCGAGGAGACGAGGACAGTTTCGTGCATTCCTTCCTTATGGTTTTATTGCTATTCTGCCTTCTTTGGGTGACCCTTAGTTTGAGCACGTGGAGCCCACTTCCCTACTTGTCTGTTAGTGACGATTTGGATTATCACTCAAATCCAAGTGCTATTTTAGTAAAGCGGTACTGGTCAATACTTAGAAAAAACACCACTGACAACAATAGAAAAGACTTAAATACTGAGTCTACTTGGCTCCAAGTGTTTGTCCCTGAGTCTGTATCTAAAATACTGTGCAGTTAATACCTTAAAAGTATAACGTGCTTTCCATATATTATCTTTTTTGAATTTTGCAACACTCCTGCATTGTTAAAATTATTTGCTTTTTGTCTTATATCTCTGGGTTTGATTTTTCACTGGGCTTCTTTCTCTATTTTGTCATTTTATTTTAGATGACTTATTGAAAGTCCTGCCAAACTCTTTGTGGAACAAAGTTGACAGAAGAAAAAGAAAGAAAAAAAGAAAAATAATAAGACTGTCACATCAGAAAATCTGGAAATAAAGGGTTCTTTAAGGTCATATAAGCTGCACCAGGCAGATGTGACTAGAGCCCGGTCCCTGGGTTCCAGGCCTGTTTCTGCTCTGGCCCCTCCCAACCCCTATTTCCTTCCTTCTGCCCAGGATGATGGGCTCCCAGATACTGGGAACCGGCAGAGAAAACAGTGCTGAATATGCAGTAGGTCCTCAGTAAGCCTCATTTCATAAATCGGTTTCTTGGCAATCTACATTCTAATTTTTCATCAGTTCATGTTTGTATTCTTGACAACTTCACTTCAGCTAGCATCTCTGGGGTTGGACAACAGTTCGGATAGATGGCCCAAACAGGATTCGTTCTTTGGATTTAGAAAGGAAAAAGAAAGAAAATCTTGACTATGTTTATGAAACTTCTGATGTACTATTTGCATTACAGCAGCCTTATTTAACTCCTACTCATGCTTCTGTTCTCTACCCTGATATGTATGTTGCTCATGTTTTTGCTTCCGGAAGTCAAATATACTCAGTAAACATGACTGAAATATGTCTGTCCCCACACAACACCCCCCCCACACACACACACCCCCCTTTGGAGAGATGCCAAGAATTACCATTTTATCTGAACAGCATTAGAGATCTATTAAATTTGTTCTAAAATTTAGGAGATGCTGTACTAAAATAAGTATGTGTGTAAATGTATTTATTATTATTTAATGTAGGCCAGTGATTCTTAAACCAAGAAGCCAGGCTGCTTAGCTTTCTAGTGCTGGGTACTTTTAATTGAGAAATCCGCAGTGCAGTACTGGCTAGATTTTCTAAAGTGCCCATGCTGACACCTAGACTCTCTCTCCGGCCCTCCTGCTCTAACTTACAATGATCTGGCACACAAAGTCATGACACTGGGGGCAGACAGAAAAAACTGCCCCACTCCTCCCAGGAGATGCCATGGCCACTGCCCTGCACGTCCCTGCCGCCCCCGCCCCCCACCGCCCCCGCCAAGAAAACAAACTAGAGCCTGCATTTTAGGCTGATCATCATCCTCTGGTTATAAGCGATATTTCTGGGAGGCCAGAGGCTGCTTCCAAGGGTGCAGAATGAAACACACATAAAGCCATCATCAATCATTCATCAGTTACAATTACCATTTGCATCCATTTATCTAATCAGAGCCTGCAGCGACTACCACCCCTGAGCAGTTCAAAGTCAGTTAACACAGAAACATTCAGGGTGATTAACACTATCTGATATATATGCCCGCCCCTGTTCATGTTTCATTTACATGAACAATATATGCTCTCTCCCCCGCATTGCATGTTTAAGGAGGATGGGGAAATTACTGTACTGCAGTGGGAAGACAGGGCTAATCACACGCCACATTTCTTCAGACCAGCAAAGAAACATCCTGTGGGAGGCTAATAACTGGGATTGTGGTTTTAAGCATATTCTCTTTTTATTTCTAGAAACACATAAAGTACATAAAGATGCAAAGCTGTATATATGTCCATTCCCAGCTTCCTCCCCACCACTACACACAGCTCTCCCCCAATCAGGTTCCCTTACCCTTTTCCTGCCCCCCACCCCGCGCTTTATCTAAGTGGTTTCTACATCAGGTTCTTTTCATGATTACAATCAGCCTTGAAGTTTCAACATATTCATTTCATCCATGACATCTTTTTGGGAGCATCATAAACAACACTAAAAGCACTAAAGATGGTCACTGAAGGTGTTTCTTTTTTCCTCTATTTTGGAAATGTCTCCACGCCTCTCCTGTCACAATCGTATGTGTGTGTGTGCGCGCGCGCGTGCACGTGCACACACACGCGCACTCAGAATCATACCTTATTGGTCATACACTGGATTTCTGTTCGCTTCTTGCTACATCATTAATGTGGTTCTATACTTTCTGCTGTACATAGCATAGTTGACCTTAAACTCTCAAATTGCTATAGAACAGTTTCTTTTAGTTTGAAAAGAAATATTTAAATAATATAACACCCAGGTGATAGCAAAGTGATGTTACTAAAGGATAAAATCCTAGCTCACCTACTTCTGGACTCGCTACTGGATCATGGTAATGCAGCTATGAAAACTTGGTGGGGAATTACATTACACTAAGTCTTTGCAATTTTACAATTTTAACTAAACCCACTAGACTGAGGGATGGGGTATGTGGGAGGCAGGGGCACAAAATTATTAACTGTCAAGCTATCCCAAATGGATTTAACTGAATTTCTCTTGTTCTTCAGCTAAAAGGATTAGTTGCTGTTTGCATCCTGGTTGAATATGTGCTCAAGGAATTTGAAACCTTGGTCAGGGCTGACAAGTGCTATTTTCAGGTCAATATTCCCTCCCCTTCCCCGTCCCACACTTAAGTCTATTCCTACCTACAAAGGATGAAACCTCTGTGCTCCTCAGTTCTCTTCTATATGAGGCCGCATAAGAGTTGCCTTCACTGGGCTCTATGACAGGCCTATCTTTATCCTGAATAATAGGATAATTAGGTTTCAGGGTATTTTAAGTAGAAGGAGAAAATGTGGGTTGCTCAGTTGCCACCATGCTCATTCCTGCTTCTACATGCATTTTTATATTCTTCCTCCTGCCAGGAAAGTTCATATTCTCCTTTCTTACCTCCACCCCCCACCCCCTTTTTCCTTTTTTACCTATTCCCCTTACCTAACTTTTAAGGCCCAGCTCAACTCAAACCTGAATTGTGAGGTCTTTCCAGAGCATGACAGTGATTTATCCTATATGTACTTTTTTTTTTTTAATTTATTTGAGAGAGAGAGAGAGCATGAGAAGGGGGAGGGTCAGAGGGAGAAGCCGACTCCCTGCTGAGCAGGGAGCCTGATGCGGGACTAGATCCTGGGACTCCAGGATCATGACCTGAGCCGAAGGCAATCTTTTAACCAACTGAGCCACCCAGGCGCCCCCTATATGTACTTCTTATTGCATATTTTCTGGCACACATCACAGAATTTCCTATATACTGCATTCTTCATATACATGCAAGATCGTGTCTCTTCCGAGTGACTACAGTATTCTTTTTTTTTTTTTAAAGATTTATTTATTTATTTATTTGAGAGAATGAGAATGAGAGAGAGAGTACATGAGAGGGGGGAGGGTCAGAGGGAGAAGCAGACTCCCCGCCGAGCAGGGAGCCCGATGCAGGACTCGATCCCGGGACTCCAGGATCATGACCTGAGCCGAAGGCAGTCGCTTAACCAACTGAGCCACCCAGGCACCCCCCGAGTGACTACAGTATTCTTGAGATCAGTCGCACATCAGCACTGTGCTAGTTAGGCCGATTGAAATGAATGACATTTAAATTGAAGTTTCTCAGAACTTGAATTTTTAAAAATTACTTATTTGGGAGGGAAAGACAATCTCTTATGTCTTAAAATGCTTAGAAATTGGATATTCTTAGATTTATGAGAAAAAATAATGAAACAGAATAGTAAAGCCAATTAGGATAGAGCTCTGATGTGTGTGTATAAGATCTAACTTGAACGGATTTTACTGTTGTATATATTAAAAATAATTTTCTTAAAAATGTTTTCAAACTTTAAAATGCTTTCATACTAGAATCCATTTAAACATATTTTAAGTAATATAAATGGGTTTATACATTCATTAGCAGTTAAGCAAGATTATCTAAAGAGTAATGGGATTTATGGTACATCAAACCTATAAGTATGTTTAACTATATATATACATTCCCTAGAGGTAACATACAAAATGAAGTATGCAGAAAAACTTGAAAAAATACCCTTTGTTCACATATTTTGAGATGTGACATTAGAGTGACTTATTCATGAGAATTTCCTAATACATTAGTAAGCATGCTGCAGGATATTTTGGAAAAGTAATGAAGGCTTAGTAATGCAAAATTTTTCTCCAGCTTTCTTTTCCAAGAAATAAATGAGGTGAGACTTTCTTTTCAGTTCAAAACTAGCTCTTTCTATCCATAATCTCATTTATCACTTCGTCCTACACATTTGTATAGCTGCTGCTTCTTTTTGGAATCTGCTCCAGCTCCTCTATTAGAGCCTAAGTCCTCTGGAGGCCGACTCAGGATTTTCCCATCTGTTTGCAAGGCCTACCAGCAGAGTGCCCCGTGTAAAGTACGTGCACATGGGGAGAAGGAACGGGAGTCTGCCAGACAGACGAGGGGCAAAGCGAGAAAGGAAGAAGGACAGGGAATGATGACCCGGTGAGCACCAACTGTCTCCACAAGACTATGCTCCAAGGCTGGCTTAGCTGGGCACTCGACCAACATTAGCTCATTCATCAGCATGGCTGTCTTTACCCCAAGCTCTGCCGAACCTTTACTGAAAGTTCCTTGGCTACCAGGTACCTTTCTCTGAAAATCTTCAGGGAAACTCACAGGCGGGTAAGGCCATTATATAGAAATAATGGCACAGTGAGTTGTGGATTGTAGTGGCAGGGGTAAGGAATACAAGAAGACTTTTTTTTTTTTTAATGAGGAATTGGTCCAAAAGGGGAGGACAGATGGAAGTACAGGAAGATGGGAGGTGGGAACTGGATGGGAGGTGCGGGGGAACTGATGGCGGCTTGCTGTTGCTGAAACAAAAAGTTCAAGGCACAAAATAGGAATGGGGATTAAGACAATGGGGGCCATGCCATAAAGCATCCTGATGAGCTGGCTAATGAGCCTGGATGTCACCTCACGTGCACGTACAGGAGATCCATCAGAAATTTCAGGATCTGCTCTGGCAGTTTTGTAAGGGATGTATTTGAAGGGATAGAACTGAAGGCTGGGAGACAATTAGATGGGATGAGAGATGAGCTCAGTTCAGATTAGAGTATTAGAACTGGAGATGAGGGGAAGAGTCAAGAAATATTTGGGAGGTATAATTACACCTCTGTGCGTAATCTTTTTCAAATGCAAATCATTTGTCAGTATCACTCCCTGGTTCTACAACTTTCAGAACAGAATGCACACATGGCCGACAAGGCTTCCCTCTCGATCTCATGGCCATGCATGTCCCATTCAACCACTCTCCCCAGTTCCCAGGCCGCTCTTCTGGTCTTCCAACACACCAAGCCCTCTCCCTTCCTACTATGCATCTGCTTCCCCTCTGTCCAGAATTCTCTTCCCCTAGCTCTCTGCATACCAACTTCTTTCTCATTCTTTACATCTCACCTCTTCAAAAGCACCTTCCATGGAAACCTTATTATCTAATGTGACCTTCCTCAATTACTCTACTTTTAATTTACTCATTTCCTCCATGCCACTTATCACAGTGCCTATTTATCTTGATTGTTTATCATACTTGTATTTTACCTGTTCATTATATTATGACCCTTTCCCCAAATGTGTCATGGGAGCCCTTGAATTCTTGGATTTGATTTATCCTTGACAGTACCAGCACGATGGTGCTTGGTATATGGACAGCCCCTCCCCAAAAAAGACTATACAAATGAATATATATGAATAAATGATAAAGACATGATTGTACATAATAATTAGAAGATGAGTTAAAGGAAGAAATCTAGTGATAGAGCCAGAATTTGCACCTAAGACTACCTGGTTGCAAATTCCACTTTTAGCCACTATCCAAAGTACTCCTGCTTTGTTTTAGAGGAAACATCTAATTCACTCATTCATACTCTAAGGCAAGTGCTATAGGGTAGAGAATTAATGACTCAGCATACAGACAATGTTCTCAAAACAAATATAAAAATGAGTATAAACATGTTTAATTGGCCTAAGAGACACTTACATGTTATGGAAGCATATATCTATCAATAAACCTATTATTAAAAAAAAACAACTTTTTTATTCTTCCATGGTTAATCTACAAATCTGGTCACCTTAAAGATGTGACCTTTCCCATTTATTCCTCAAAAAGTGCTTAAGAAAGGAGATGGCAGAGAAATAAACTTAATGCTAAGAAGTTAACTGTTTTTGTAATATGCTAAAACATAGTGTACAGCATTTTTGCATAAAAATTAACAAGTGGCATTTCCTAAATAAAATGAAAAATCAGTTTTATAAAAGCTGAGATTTGTCCTTAGATTTGTCATACCCATGTCGCCTACGCACAAATGGACTCTGTATGTGGGTCCCACCCACGTGTGGCACATACACTTCTTGTGTCTTATACAGGGCTTCTATCGTTGTGTGGGCTCTGCACAGGTGTCTTGTGCATGTGTATATATGTCTTGGGCACCTGTTCAAGTTGTCCCTTTGTGGGTCCTTCTACTTCCCAAGACCACCAGAGAGAAGAGCGAAGCCTGTGACTGACACCAGCTTCCGCCCATCCCCTTTTCCTTTCCCCTAGCCATCAAGAAGCTCCTTGAAGGCTGGGACCTTCTCTAACACCTCTGTGTGCTCCTCCTTGGTGCCTGGCACACAGTAGAAGCTCAATAAATGACTCTGTTGATGAAAAAAATTAATTTTAAAATTAATGTAACTTTTCTTCTACACTTTATGAAATGTATGTAAAATTCTCTAACACTGAAGACTTTTGATATATCAGGGGGCTCTTTTTTACATATGTCTAGATCCTTCTCTTCTAAATATTTATAAAAGGCAGTACACTACGCCATAAGCTAAATAATAGATCAATTCAGTTTTTCTGTAGTTTCCTTTTGACAAAGAAATACATTTTATCAGAAATAATTTCCTATCTGGAAATAATTTAGGGAGGGCTAATATTAAAGGAGCAACTTTAATTTTGGATTCAATCCGATTTCCCCCTCTTTTTCATGCCAGAAGTTCTGAAAGTTTAGTGTGCTTTAGGATCATCTGAATTTTTTACAAAATGACAATTGCCAGGCCCCAACCTATATGATCTGGGGCCCAGATATGTACATTTATTTAAAAGTACCTCAGAAAATTATGGGGAAAGTTGGGGGGGGGTCTTATATGGTCTACATTTCTAGAACTCTACCAAAAACAAAACAAAAACAACTGGGGGAAATGTCTAAACTAAACAGTGCCTTACAGTCTACTATGCTTTTCCATTCATTATTTCATTTACTTTTCAGAGCAGAATGATGGGAAGAACAAGTATTGGCATCTTATTTTAAACGCAAGAACCTAAGACTCAAAGAGAGCAACTGACTTTCCACATTTGGTCCTCTTACTAGCAATATACAGTGACACTGACTCATTCACCTGTAAATGTTTGAGTATAAGCTTTTGTGCATGCACTGTTCTAGGTTCTTAGAAAAATTAGCAAATAGATTAAAAAATCTCTCTCTCATGATTATGTTCTGGCAGGGAGAGATTGATATAAGCAGTAGACATAATAAATAAATAAATCATGAAACTAATATTAAGTCCCATACAATCTATTCAAAGTAACCATAAAGTTAAAAAAAACTACATCTTACAGAGATTATCAAACGGACTTTTGAAACAAATGGGCTCTCCAGTTAATTAAATAAAAAACAAAATGAAACCCAACACTCCATTCCCTGAGGAGTCTAACTGATAGAGACTTAAGTACGATAATAGCATTTTGCAAACATATAACCTTTTCTTTATGTAGTATCAAAGTCTTACTGTAAACTCCAAACACATACACAGCTCAATTCCCTTGTGGCTGCATTACTTGAAGTGCCTAACAAGTGGAATCTTACGTTATTCAATCTGCTCTGTAGATGGCACTGCAGGCCCAACAATGATGCTCCGCTCACAGGCCTGGCCTTGTTATCACTGCCCCACACAGCAAAGTATCATATTGGCTACTGCAAAAACCACCTTTGCTCTAAAATCACTTTGCGATGGCAGGACGCAACTTTAGTTTGTAATTTAATTAAAACATCCTTATTGAGTATTAGGTCCCACAAAGGCTGAACTGCTGAAATGATTCTGTTTATCCTGCTTTATCTACTGTAGCTTGTTGCGGGTATTAGTATAATGTCTGTTCTTGAAGTGGACAAATGATTCATTGATAAACTGATTCATAATAAATCATTCCTGTAGATTCTGGGTCTAACTCAACCAAAAGGATACTTTTTTATGGCACTTGATTTTTACTTCCCAGCCCAGGAAATTCGGTAATTTTCTGCAGGGAGGTAGATTTAGTGTCCGCTGAAGGTAAAGGACAGAGGGTTGAAGACAGAGGTGCTCTACTGCAGTCAGACCGTAAGAGGTGAAGGAAGGCGTCTGTCATCCTGGGCTGGAGCAAGAAACTGCTGTAAATCGGCTAAAGCATTTAGGAAGAAGAAAGGTCAAGGCTTCTGGTTCTGAATCCCAGACTTTTATTTCACATTGACTGACTGATTGATTAACCTTTTCGAAGGGGTCACTAATGGCCAATGTAATGTAACTGTAGAAACAGGGGCAAAGTAGTTCAAACTATGCCATGTAGGATCAGACTCTTCTCTTTTCCTATACACTTGAATTACACTCAAGTACCAGCCTAGAAAACGAGTCATAGTTGATCAGACATTCAATAAGCATGTTTAATTAGACTGGCCATTTCTTTACAGGTAAATCCTGAAACATGCAGGAGGGATGGGCCAGTCTGGCAGTTAATCATCATGGCCATTTGAGTGCTAAGATAAAGTTTCCCCATGAAGGAAATGCTTTCTTCCATTAGACTGCTAAAAAGACACAGCTGCCCTGTAGTCCTCACCCTCATGGCTACTTATGCTCTGCACTAAGGGACATGCCTTACCAGACTCTGCTGGCTGATGAATACTAGCTCACCTATGCCACCAAAGCTGGCAATCTCTCTTGGCCTTTGTCTGAGCCAGTTACTACTTTAAGGAGCTGACAGTGGAGAGATGAGGTGTTCTCTATTTTTTCCTTCTGTAGAGCTTTTTGCTTCAAGCAGTCTCTCATCCTTCCCTTCCATATGGCCAATTGAACCTTAGTGACAGAAATAAAGAGTGAGGAATAATACAGAGACAGATGTTTCAGATCCAGAAGGAGTGAAAGCACTAGAATGATGAGAAAGCAGAATGACAATCTGGACAAAAAGAGAAAGAAAGGATGTACTATATCAATCTTGACTCACAATTCCTCAAGTGGACCACAATGATTTTATTTTTTCAATTATCTAGAGGTTGAGGTATTGAAAGGAATCCAACAAGGACCCCAGGGCTCTCAGAATCCTGGCTGGGAACAAACTGCCATTTGTTTGAACAAACAGCGTAACATTACTCTTCTTCCCTATATGTCAAGGCTTTACTGAACAGCTGGGAAGTTTGTTTAAAAGAATTCTCCAAATTTACTATAAGGTCAGTGTATCATTGGACATAATGATTTCAATTCCTCTAATATTGCATGTAACATATTTTAACTGAAAAAAAAAAACAAACAAACAAATACAACTCTAGTGATTCCCTGATTCAATACTAATTGTTCTGTGCATTCATAGTCAGCAGTTACTAATGGGGGCAAGGGGGAGGCATCCAAGAGAGAATTCTGCTCTTCTGCTACTCTCCAGTGAAAAGGAGCACTGCCAGCAACTGGAAGGAATAAGCTTCGATTTCGAGCACGTTGGTTATTTTTTTCCTCCTCCATTCGTGTTTTTCCTAGGCAAGTATTTGTCTGCATGCTTCCAAGGATTCTGTTAATCCATGTTCTAACAAAATCCTCAGAAAAAAGAAAATATCTCTACAGGACATATGAAGTTATATAGAAAAAAATTATCATTATAATCTGAATATGGAAAGGGAAAAAAGTAAGGAGTAAACCACAATATAAATTTTAATTTGTAATTTATAAAAGGAACATCCTCAATATGACAGCATAAGTGAACTTACTGGAACTAAATAGTTGTGATTAAAAAAAAAAATCACACTACACCAAAATTGGTAGTAGGGGGAAGTATACATGTTTTGGGGGAGGTGCTGTTATACCATTAAACAAGTATTTGTTTTCTGAAGTGAAAATCGCTTGATGGCATATAATCTACTTTCAGTTATTTCCAAGAAAACAAATGAATATGTTTAATTACTGTAGATGGAAGCATAATTGCCAGCACATGCAATCACAGAAAAAAGAGCTAAGCTATTTGACCACCCCTTGGCAAAAAATATAGTGATAGGCATGTAAATCAATCTTTTCTTTTTCTCCCTTCCTCCCCTCCCCATCTCTGTGTATGTGTATGTTACGTGTGTGTGTATGGATGGATGGATGGATCTGCACACATGCTAGGGCTAGCTAGCAGCTCCTGCCTGGACACAAATCATCTGGCTCTGTCAAAGTCATAAGGACATGCCCTCTAGCTGAAAGCAGCAATATGGGTTACTAAAGAAATAGTAAGAGCCTCATATGAAGAATAAGTTTTTTAACCACAACTGCTAACTAAACAAACAAGATTTTCCCTTCCTGCAGAAAGTTCCCATTTTCAGTCCTGTGTTCTATTATCCAAAATAGTGTTTTCCAAACTTGAGATTTTATTGCTTTTCCTATCACAAAGGTATAAAGCTAGGGGGTCATAAAACATGTGTACAATGAACAGGACCCACTGAGATTATTTTTCAAGAACTCATTTGAGAATTTTTAGGGAATATTAGGTTCTGTGGAATTAAAGAAGAAGAGTCATTTAAAGACTCAGCATTATCAACAATAGCCAAACTATGGAGAGAGCCCAAATGTCCCTCGACTGATGAATGGATAAAGAAAATGTGGCATACACACACACACACACACACACACACACACACACAGAGGAATATTACTGAGCCATCGAAAAGAATGAAATCTTGCCATTTGCAACGACACGGATGGAACTACAGGATATTATGCTAAGCTAAATAAGTCAGTCAGAGAAAGACAAATACCATAGGCCGCCACTCATATGTGGAATTTAAGAAAGAAAACAGATGAACATATGGGAAGGAGGAAAATAAAAAAAAAAAGGAGAGAGGGAAACATGCCATAAGTGACTCTTAACGATAGAGAACAAACTGAAGGTTGATGGAGGGAGGTGGGTGGGGGATGGGCTAGATGGGTGATGGGCATCAAGGAGGGCCCTTGTGTTGAGCACTGGGTGTTGTATGTAAGTGATGAATCCCTGAATTCTACCCCAGAAACCAATATTACAATTTATGTTAACTAACAAAATTTAAATGAAAAAAATGAAAAAAAAAATAAAGACTCACTATTACCAACTGATCCTATTATGGGAAAACTTAACTTGGAATGGTCTGAGCAGCCCATCCCACTATCAGTTATGCTCATCTCATGTATGCCCTATGTGAGCAGAGGCATGATCACAGCAGAAAGGCGGCTTAGCTTTAAACGCAGCCCTTCGTAACCTTGACTGTACAGGAAACACTTGGGAAAGTTAAATAAGCAAAAAGCAAAAAACCCACATCTAGGTAACAACTGAGATAGACCAATTAAATGAGACCCTCCACGTGCAGAAGTCCAGGCTTCAGTACATTTTATAACCTCCCAGGTGATTCCAGTGTGCAGCCACGGTTGATACCCTCATTTACTTCAAAAACAGCTCAAGAGGTAAAAAAGAAAGTACTAAGACAAAAATCCTTGGCCTGTGGGCTAACTTATCAGAAAGCCATAAGGCAACTAATTCTCTGCAAAATTCTCTTCAAGTTTGTCTGACAAAAATCTCTCTATAGCAGCCCCGTGAATTTGGAGGTCCTGGTGAAGGTTTATTTTTACTTGCGGTAGGAGGTGGTATATGAGTGGTAGGTCCATGGGTTTTGGAATCAGATGGCCAGAGAACAGTTCCAACTCTATTGCTTACAGGTTTCGTGACCCCACGCAACAAAGTTCATCTCTGTATCTTAGTTATTACCCTACCTGTGACCCTGTACTTCACATTGTTGGATTATAGGAGAATTCACAGACATGCTTCAAAAGAGTTTCTGACACTTCAGGAAGCACTCAGTATTCACTTGGTATTTGTTAGCTATTATTTCTTGCAGAAAAAATAAAGCAGGGGCCACAACCAAAGTAAGAAATATACGTACAATGTTATAAACTCATTTCAGTGACTTAAAAAAACTGTATGTGATAAGTCACTATTTGTGGTAATGGTAGTACTACACTTCAAACAAAACAGTTGTTTGTTGCTCTTTATGGTTTAAGGTTCTAGGTAAAATTTTGGTCGAGCAAAGGGTTTTGCAATTTAAGAAAATGTTTAAAATCCCTGTGTTAACATACTCGACCCTTATAGATTTAAAACACATTGTTAGAAATATGCACAGGCAATGGAATTTTCTTCTCTGAGGCCTCTCTGATTTATGTTAATTTGGACATGGACAAAGCTATGTGGCCAAGCTTTTGGCTCTTAGTGGTGTGCAGAGCATGTTTGCTTGATGTGGTACATAGGGGACTATGACAGTAAAAATGACATGGAAGAGGCTGTCCCTGGTCACAGACTTCCATTGAATTAAAACCACGGAGAACATGAGAGGCTTGACTAGCACAGGCTAAACATGGCCTGGCATCTTTGGAAACTTCTGAAGTTTTTAATATTCAGGAAAAAAGTTTGATATCTAGTTCTGGTGGAAATATCCTATCTCAGCTGTCCATCACAATCTCAATGAAGATAGAAATACAATGTATTATTGTTATGACATTGGCTGGTGACTGGAAACACATTACCAATGTACAAATTAGAACCTCTAATTCTAAAGTAATTATTAGCCAATTTCAGACTGTTAACACGATTAAAATTATGAATATATTAGTTGATTCATCCTCACAAATCAAATTTTGATTAGATAATACTACATGCAAATAGGTATTCAAATTTCTTAAAGGTTTTTTTAGTAGAAAAACTTTGACAAAATTGTTTGATAATGTACACAGAACTGGGAAGGGAATGAAAGATTGATGGGTTTTTTTCCCCCATAAACCTTAGTAAAGGTCCTGATTTGGTTGGTCTCCAACCGTTTTGGTTCAGAATTAGGAATTCTAGTTTTGATGACAGCTCATGTACACTGATTAGAAAAACATCTCATAGAGCTATTAGAAAAGCAAGTTAATCACTAGAAAAATAATGGTGATAGAACAGTATTTCATACTGAAAGTTCCTAAAAATGTCTGCTTCTAATTTATTATAGGGCACATACTCTTAATGAAACATCACTGAACAGTTGGAACCTACATAAGTACATCTCTGTAGGTAATATTTGAATTCTACCTACAAGTATAATCCTAGAAGCAGCAGCAGGTGGTGTGAAATGCAGCAGAGTGGGTGTGGGGTTCTAGGTATGGAATTGTGAAGATTTTCTAATGTCTGCAGACTTCATTTATAGTACATCTGGTCCTCTAAATTGCATCACCTTGTTTTAAGCAAAAAACTGGTAGGTCTTCTGTTTGGGACAGAACAAGTGAGAGAAACAGAGATTTGGGACATTTTACCAGGATAAGAGACACTTCCAGTCTTGTTTTTGTTGGAAAGAACCAAGTCATCCCAAAGATTATATGCCTGAAGAAGAGAATGCCCTCTTTCATAAGCAGACATGGAAGTTGAACTGGGAGTTTTATAATATTTTTAAAGATTTACTGATTGATTTTGAGAAAGAGAGAGAGACAGACAGCATGAAAGTGGGGGGAGGGCAAGAAGGGGGAGGGGAAGAGAGTCTCCAAGCAGACTCCCAGCTGAGCGCAGAGTCTGACCGCTGATCTCACAGACCCATGAGATCACAACCTGAGCCAAAACCAAGAGCTGGAGGCTCAAATGACTGTGCCACCCAGGCACCCCTCAACCTGGGAATTTTAAAGGTCAATGGTACATCTTGAAAAAGATAATATATTAATGCAGCCATCATTTTTAGAAAATGTCACTCAATAGACCTTACCACTTAGAAAAAGTGAGAAATGCTTCTTCTGAGTGCTCAGTCAAATAATTGACATAAGATTCTAATTTCATACTTGGGCTGATGTTTAAAAAGAAAAAAAAATTATTTACTGTATCTTTCTCTAATCCAATTCATACCATGATTCCAGAGTCATCTTCGCTAAACACAAAGGTGATCATTTCTCTTCTCTGCTTAAAATCTCTCCCCATTGCCTATAGAGAAATCCAGACTTCCTTTTATAGTTCACACCCCCTTCAGGATCTGATCCCGCCTACATTTCCAGCAGCAGCTCTCTACTGCACACTTGAGGTGCATCAATACTTCTGACTCATCATGACATGCTCTTGCAGATGCTATACCACCTTCTTGGAATGTGCTGTTTCATTTTATAGTTGCTACAAAAGATTTCTCTTCAAATATTATTTGTAATTGTGACATATCATAGCTTCCCAAGAGAACAAATTAGCATATAAATGATGAGCCTTTGGCATCAAAGGAAATACTCAACAATAGGGATATACATATACACACTTATACATAAATTACAAATTATTTAAACCATGGAGAAGTATGTGTTTTTCCAAACTTAAAAAAATAAAACTATAACAAAAAACTTGATCTGATTTCATTCTATTCATAGCCTTAAGGCAAAACAGAAATTCCTGTAATACAGAAACTCACAAAAATACATGGACATCATAACAGACTTAGAACAGATCTAATATTTCTCCATGTTCAGAAAATCAAGTTGATGTATTTCATATCCCTACTCCCCTGGTTTTATGGTTCTTGGCAATTCTTTTGATTATTTTTGTTCTCAGGCAGGGCTGCCAAATCCTTTTCTATGCTTTAACCACCCTATTGTTCGGGTCTCCTCGCTCCAGCCCTCACTCTGCGGCCAAGCTCCCCGTCACTGCCTTGGCATCAAAAATGAAAGGCTGCCATAAAAGAAAGCTGCCCTAATAATCGGTGTGTGCCGGGCAAACAGTAATTTCCTTAGAGCCCTCCCCTTTAAAAAATCAGATAGAACATGGTCTCGAATATTATAGTCCTTCAGTGGATAGTTTGCTTCTGCTTTTGATGCCTCCTCTTCGGGACCCCTTTCATTGACTTATTCAATTATATGACTGTAGAATTTGTTTTTTAAGTATGCAAGGACATGAAAGACCAGCATTTTCGTGTCTGTGGTTCCCATGACAAAAACTAAAGGATCTGAAGAGCGTTGGAAATACTGAGTAATAATTCTGATAAATATTCTAAATATACCCTGCAGTCTACAATGGCGTAGATTCTTGGAACCTCAACTGCTGTGCCACACAGTATCAGAGAGGTTGATAAAATTTTGGCACGTGTTTCAGGAGAAAGGTTGACAAGTTTCAAATTTTTAACAAGTTTCTGCAAAATTATGTCAGCCTCCCCAAAGCTCTCTTCCAACAATTTAATCTGAATCACTTCCCATTCCCTCTGGGATCCGTCTATCCTTTGATAAACCTGCTGTCCATTTTTCCAAATCAATGAGACCAATCTGTACTTTGACTGGAATTTCCTTTTTTATCATCTAAATTGCTTTAAAAACAATTTAAAAAGGCAGAAGATTCTGGGATTTGTCCTAATCAAAGGTACAGGGCACAAAGCACAAGGCATTATTAATACTTCAGAACACACACAACAAAGGAAATCACTCAGCACCATTTCAGCATATTCCACCACTCAGGAGATTCATGCATATTTAAGTGAATTAATTTATTTTTTGCAATTTGCTCTTTAAGAGCTTAAGAGGCCATTTGCTTTGCTTATTTCAGGATTCTGTGCCCTTTTTCTCTGAGTCACCAACTTATAGCTTGAGTGCTCCAGGTGTATTTATGCTCCCAAAGTATTTTAAATTACCCATTAGGAAATCCAATTTCCTATTTATAAGACTCAGAAGTGATTTTCCACTGTTCACTTTTTTCTTAATTAAGGATATAGGCCTGTATTCTCAGCTGAACTTTTGCTATTATATATTATTGACTCTACAATAGTCAATATTTTAGAATGTCATTGATATCAGGATCACAGATAGTCACTTAAGATGGGCCACTCTTGGGTCCTCTTGAATTGATATTTTGGGTACCCCCAAAATTGTCACAATAATATCCACTGCTTATTACACTCTGTGCCCAACACTCTATAAACACGATCTCATCTAATCCTTTCCATACTTCTAGGGCCCTTTTTCTCTATGACTACTGCAGTTTGAGAAATTAGAAAATGTAGGCTTAGAGAAGTGAATCACAGGGTCACGTGCCTCGTAAGTACCAGCACTGATATTTAAACCCACCACCTCTTCCTTCCAAGCTTTACATTGGTTCACAGACGTCCAAGGCAATAGACAGTGTTTTAGAGGGTTCAAGAATGATTAGGACCCAGGTTCCGCCTTTAAGGAATTTATGATCTAGTCGGGAAAGGGCTAAGGCAGTTATACAGGTATTATAGTCCAAAGCTGTGAGTGGCTTAAAAAGACATGCAAAGCAATCTGAAGAGTCAGGGAAATGAAAGGTCACATCTGGTTGGGGGTATAAATCTTCAAAAGGCAAGTGCTGCTTTGTAGAAGCCCAGAAAAGCAGGTGGGATTCAGAAAATGGAAGCCATGGAGGTCAGGGCATCAATAAATAGGCCATTCTAGAGCACCGGCCTTGAACCAAGGATGACTGACAATAACGAACAAAAGACTGTTTGGTTTTCACTATGGACTGAAAGCCCACCATCTAGTGGTGGACTCCACAGACATGGAAAATTCCTGGATTCTGGGACACAGCAGAATTGGATCACAGTGATGAACAGGGTTCCTTAAACTTTTGTCTGGAGGGAACTCTCAAAGCGTATCTTATTTAGTTGTACTGTTAAACAGAAAGATCTCCCTTGGCAAAAAGTATCATTTTAGATTCACCTCAGGTATTTTCTTTGATTCCCTCCTAGGTACTGCCTTTTCCACATACTCTATGTGGTAAAAAACAAAAAACAAAAAACAAAAACAAAAACAAAAAAAACCACAAAAAAAGCCCCCCCAAAAAACAAAAACAAAAAACCCACAAGATGCAATTGTGTGAGTTCGAAGACCTAATTGGCTTTAGTCAAGGATTCCTGAATCTGAAAGCATCCCACCCAGCAAGGAGAAAGCAGCTGGAGTTGCTGCACAAATGGAAGGCTTTTATAGGCAGAAGGTGGTGGGGGAGAAGTTGCTAACAAAGAGTGGATTGCTTCAAGCAAGGTTACCTCCCTTTGAGGGGAGGGCGGGGGTCTACCCTGCAGACTACCTCACTAGAGCTGATCAGGAAATTCCAGATTGACTGGTTAAAGGTCACATTTCTGGGACAGGCTGAAAGCGCAGTAAAGTCTTGGTTTGCTGTTATGTGGGCCGTGACTCCATTTTGGGCCTGTTCTTTCTTTCTTTCTTTCTTCCTTTCTTCCTTCCTTCCTTCCTTCCTCCCTTCCTCCCTCCCTCCCTCCCTCCCTCCCTCCCCACCTTTTTTCGAACAATGTCTTTGGTCTGACATAGGCCTCCAGCCACACCACTGTAGCCCCTCCGTGTCAACCTCCCACTCTGCTGCTGTGTCCGCTCTTCCTAATCCCGCCTTGGACAACTAATCCCAGCTGAGCCTTCCATTCTTACTGATGCAGTTAGAACAGGAGGTTCACAAGGCCAAGTCTTAGGCTAATCCTTCTTTCCTGATTTAATTTTAGCACTTGCCATCTGACCCAACCCCACTGAAAGTTCATATTCTGCAAGTATTTGCTCAGTGCTTACTCTGTGCAGGAACCGTGCTAAGTGTTCAAGATATAGTAGAGAACTAGACAGGCAACAGTCCCTGCTCTCATGAGGCTGAACTTTTGTGAGGGGAAGACAGATAGCAATAATTTAATGAGATGGTATCAAACAAGGATGATTACACTGAAGAAAACTGAACAGGGCGAGTGCTGGAGTGCTTTGTCGGGGAGGGCAGGGATGCTAATTTAGATCTTATTAGATAAGAGTCTCCGTAAAGAA